>NC_083690.1:33842500-34467500 GCF_033118175.1 Dama dama | reverse complement strand
GAGGACCATATGAGACAACATTATAATTTTGTTTTCATCTATCAAACATAACTAAAAATTCAAGAGATTATAGTCACACAGATATTTGCCCTAAAAATTGCTTTTCCTTCATTCCTGATATTTCAAACTTCTGTTAATTTTATTTGGAGACCTTTTCCTTTGTCACTTCTTTTAGAGCAGGCCTGATAGTGGCAGATCACTTCATTTCCTCCGTCTCTTGATATTTTTAGTTCACCTTCTTTCTGGAAAGATATTTTCACTGGATATAGAATTATGCATTGTCATTTTTTTTTCTTTTGGCACTTTAAAAATGTTTTGCTACTTCCTTCTCTCCTCCATGGTTTCTGATGAGAAATCTGTAGTATTTCAAATTGTTCTTTCTCTGTAGGTAATATTTTGTTTTTCTCCACCTGTTTTTGAAATTTTTTTCCTTTATTTTTAATTTTCAGACATTTAATTATGATGTATCTGGGTGTTGACTTATTTGAGTTTATTCTTTTAGGGTTTGCTCAGGTATTTGAATTGGCAGGTTTATGTCTTTTGCCAAATTTGAGAAGTTTTCAGCCATTATTTCTTCAGATATTTTTTATGTGCTGTACTTTTTCTCTCCTCCTTCTGGGACTCCAGTGACATGAGTGTCTTAGATCTTCTGTTACTGTACGTTAGATACTTACACTTTTTTTTTTGCTGTTTTGTTTCTTTTCCTTATATTGGATCATTTCTACAGATACATCTTTAGATTCACTGATTCTTTTCTCTGTTAAATCTCCGTTTTGCTCTTGAGTCCATACAGTACATTTTTTAACTTACTGTAATGTTTAATTCTGAAATTTCCCTCTGGATCTTTAGGTATTTTTCTTTGATGAGACTTTCTATTTATCAATAAGTTTCAAGAGTGTTCATAATTATTTCTTGCAATATATTTATAACGGCAGCTCTAAAATCCTTGTTCAACAATTTCAATATCTTTTTCACCTTGCAGTCAGCATCTGTTGATTATATTCTCTCATTTGATTTCTTTTTCTTAGCCCTTAGTATGAAGAGTAGTTTTTAGATTTTATCATGGACATGTTGAACATTATGAGGTTCTAGTTTTTTTGTAAATCTATTTTAGGAGGAAATCAATTTCCATATATTTATATTCAGAATGCACATTCTCATCTAATTTTGTGGGCTTTGGTTTGAAGATCAGTTTCATTTTCACAGCGTTTTTCAGAGCTGTTCTGGCCTGCCCAATTTGTGTACTACCCAGACACCGACTTGGAACCTCAGAGTATTCCTCATTGTAGTTCAATTCCCAAAGCTTTTGCTGTGTTGATATTGATTAGTTTCACATATGCACTGCTTAGGAAAGCATGACTAATCCTTCATACACATATTTAAAGAATGCCTTTTTCTAGATCCCTGTTCTCTATTTGAGAGGGGATTAGGTGCTTCCTTTTTCCTGTTATTCAATTAGTGCAGGTTGTGGCTCCTCCCCACAGTCTCCAGTACCTGGTGGGCAGGGGAGAGGCGGCACCTCTGCGTTGTTGGTACCAGGTGGGCATGGTCAACAGGGCTTTGTCTTATAGCCTCTGCAGTACCTGGTAGAGAGGGAGAAAGGTATGAGTTCTTTTGTGGCATTGTCTAGAGTAGGGTGACTGTAACCTAAAGGGTACCATCTTGCAGAGCTACCCTCCTCATCATTTGCTGCAGAGTGTAGGCTTTTCTTAGGGCTTGATTTTTATGGGTTATTTTGCTTTGAGAAGGACTCATTGCCATTTTCTAGTTGCAGACTGCTCTAACACCCAAGCCAAAATATATAGGAGTCAAAACAAACAGACCACCTAGGAAACTCACCACTGAGTTATCCCTTGAGTCTCCAGTCAGTTTGCCTTTTCTCCACCTTTTGAGAGGTTTTTTTTTAATAGTTGTGTCATGTGTTTTGAACAGCAATTTTGGTTGTAATTAGTGAGAGGAAGATGATGGAATGTGCATACTCCATCTTCTTTGTACCAGGAAAGAACATAAGGCATTTAAAATAGTTTTCTTGGGACTATTCGTGCAGTCTGGTGGTTAAGAATGTGCACCCCCAAAGCAAGGGGTGTGGGTTCCATCCCTGGTCAGGGAACTAAGATCCTGCATGCCATGTGACCAGAAAAAAAATAAAATTGTTTTCTTGGTAAGTTTTAGAGCATAACTTCTTGTTTTAATAACAATACACTTGTTCCTGTGTGATGAAAAATCCTACCGGTTTTGTGTATTATGTCTCATGGTCCCATACTGCAGCAGCCAGCTAAAACTTACCTCCAGTATACAACCCAGACCTTCTTCCTAAAGAGCCCTGTTGTTCAGCCCCGCTGCCTTGTACCCTGGCTTATGAGAGACCTCTCCCGATCTTCTTCCTCATTCCATCTGTCCATTTGGGCCCTCTCCTCCAGGTGGCTAGTCTCAGCTTTTCAACCCTTGCTGAACTTGCCGTAGGGCTGTTGGGAAGATTAAATAGACCGACACATGTCGAGCACTTAGAGCAGCAGCTAGTATAGAATAAGCGGTCTTGACATCATAATAGTGGTTGTTATACCCTCAATTTGGCATAGCCTCGGCTTTAGGTCAGAGAAGGCGATGGCACCCCACTCCGGTACTCTTGCCTGGAAAATCCCATGGACGGAGGAGCCTGGTAGGCTGTGGTCCATGGGGTCGCTCAGTCAGACATGACTGAGCGACTTCACTTTCACTTTTCACTTTCATGCATTGGAGAAGGAAATGGCAACCCACTCCAGTGTTCTTGCCTGGAGAATCCCAGGGATGGCAGAGCCTGGTGGTCTACCGTCTATAGGGTCGCACAGAGTTGGACACGACTGAAGTGACTTAGCAGCAGCTTTAGGTAAAAGAAACCCCAGCTCTCTGTGGTCTACCACCAAAGTAGGGAAGTCAGATTCTTGTCAGCTTCAATTTGAAGATGAAAGTCACTCATGCAAACATTTACTGAAGGCTCACCATGTTGAGTATTGTGAACAAGACACAATCTCTGTCTTCAAAGAGTCCAGAGACTATAGAGTAGGGAGTAATATATATGTGAATGAGCACAATTAAGTAAATAAATGCAGTGTAAATAGTCTGTGCAAGATAGTAGGGACACCAGGGTGGTAGTGGCCATATCTTTGGGACTAAGGAAGGGTTCACAGAGGTGGTAACACTTAGGGCGAATCTTAGAAATAAGTAGTTTTTCCCCTGATGAATAAACGCATTTCATACAGAAGCAGGAGGAACAGAATTTCAGACATATGCATCAGTCTGGTGTGTAGTTTAGTACTCACATAATTTGTCATGTGTCTGCTGTTGGATTCAAATTGTATGTTTAGAGAAGCTCACAAGCCGGACTCTAACCTGAATTTCAAGGTCCCTCATGATCTAGTCCCTACTTTCTATCTTTTTTTTTCCATCTCCTCCATTTTTTCTCCCAATTTAAGTGTAGTTGATTTACAGTGTGTGTTAGTTTCAGATGTACAGCAAAGTGATTCAGTGATACATATACATATATTCTTTTTCAGATTATATTTCAGGTAGTTCCCTGTGCTATACAGTAGGTCCTTGCTGGCTATTTTGTATATATCTAGCTTTTTCTCTTGACATTGGCATACAGATGTTTATCATTTTGTCTGATATAATGTGTTAATACCTGCACAGTGATACACAGTATCCATTCTTTTATTTTTAATTAATTGACTGATTTTGGCTGTGCTGAGTCTTCGTTGCTGTGTGCGGGCTTTCTCTAGTTTCAGCAAGCCATGGCTCCTCCTTGTTGCTGCACCTAGGCTCCTGATTTCATTGGCTTCTCTTGCTGCAGAGCAGAGGTTCAGTAGTTGTGCACAGGTCTAGCTGCTCCGCGGCATGTATGTGGATCTTCCCAGACCAGCGATTGAACTCATGTCCTCGGCATTGGCAGGTGGATTCTTAACCACTGCACCACCAGGGAAGTCCCATGGTATCCATGGGATCTATGGATCTTTACACACCTCTTAGATCTGACTCTTGAGACAAGATTAGCAATGGAGACACATTGAATCCAAAGTATAAAATGAGAAAGAAAAAAAATTCAGTCGTTAACCTGAATTGAGGTTGAGGGAAAAGAGTACAGGGCAGCAGATGTTTAATTGATGGCAGCTTAGGTTGTTAACTGTAGCCTCGCAGGGTCGCCCCACCTCCACTGTGTTGCTGCACAGCTGCCTCGGGCTTAATTATTTCTCCAGACTTTCCTTATTTTATTGGATGAGAGTTAGATTCAATTTTATCTTCCATGCAGGGACCACTGGGGTAGGATATCTACTAAACTACACAGCTTTCCCCCACTTTCACCAGTTTGGGAACAGCCATTGCCTGCTCTCTCCTCTCCAGTCTCTCTTTTCCTAAGACACTGCTGACTGGAGGCTGCTCCTGTTCTCGGGGGTCCAGCACAGAGGACATGAGCCAGGCCACTCGGTATCTCCCGTCTGGACCCTCCCCTGCAGCACTTTTCTCTGGCCTTCCATGCTCTTGTCGCATGGATGTGCAGCATTCAAACTCACCAGCCTCTCTCTGGACTGCAGTCATTACACCTGCTGATTCCTCTACCTAAAGCTCTTCCCAAGGCTCCTTCTTAGCCCTTCACCCCTTAGCCAAAGACAAGACTGCCTCACAGAGGCCTTTGCTGACTGACCCTCTCGTCTGTTATAACCCATCCTGTGCTATCATGACAGCCGGTGACAGATCGAGTTTTCCAAAGATAACCACAGAAACATTTCCCATCACACATGCTCATCTGACTATATAACCTTACAGCTTCTTCCATTGAGTAATGGGAGGTCTGTGTCTTCCTCTTAAACCTGTGCAGATCTTGGTGATTGCCTTGACCAAGTAAAGTAGGACAGAAGTGACTCTATGTTACTTCCCAGGCTAGTTCATCAAAACGCTGTGCACTTCCGCCTTTCTGTCTGGGAACACTGGCTCT
Organism: Dama dama; assembly: GCF_033118175.1. Classification (NCBI taxonomy): domain Eukaryota; kingdom Metazoa; phylum Chordata; class Mammalia; order Artiodactyla; family Cervidae; genus Dama; species Dama dama. Next base: position 34,462,531 of record NC_083690.1, on the reverse strand, counting down.
CCGAACTAAGCTGCCATACTCTGAGGAAGCACACAGTAATCCACATGGAGACACAGCATGGAGAAGAAATGTGTACGTGTTCCCGGTCCATAATTCAGCAGATGTCCCAGCTGACAGCCGTTAGCAATGTGAGGGAAGAGGCATCTAAGTGATGCCAGCCTTCTACCATCAGTCATTCCTAGCCTTTGCGCCTTCCTAGTTGAGCTTTCAAATACTGAGGAGCAGAAACAAGCCAGTCCACTAGAATCAAAGAATCTCAGGATAATAAAATGACTGTTTTTTGCCCCTGCACTTTTTTTGGGGGGTCAGCACTGGGTCTTTGTTGCTGTGCGCAGGCTTTCTCTGGTTGCGGCAAGCGGGGGCTACTCTCTAGTTGCAGTGTGTGGGCTTTTCATTGTTGTGGAGCACAGGCTCTGAGGCGCTCAGGCTTCAGGAGTTGTGGCACATGGGCTTAGTTGTCCTGTGGTGCGTGGGGATTCCTGGACTAGGGATCGAACCAGTGTCCCCTGCATTGGCAGGCAGACTCTTAACCACTGGACCATCAGGGGAGTCCACCACTGCATTCTTTATTGGTTTCTTATGCTATTAGTAATTGAACAGTCTTTACTGTTGAATAATTTGGTACTTTCAGTGCTTTTCTTACTCTTCCATGTCTGACTTCTTTGTTAAACTACATCCTCCTTGAGGGCTGGCACCGTGTCTGTAGTCCACGATGCCATATACTGGGTGGCACAGAGTAGGTAGTGGGTGCACAGTCAGTAGTGAACTAACGACTGGAAGGCATGTGTTTCTTCTCTTAACATGGTGGACACCAGGTTTCTACCCCCAGAACTGCTTCTGGCCTGCGGTTCTGTACTTACCAGGTATATCCGTCCCTTGCAGGAATCCCCTCTTTCTCCCCACCCTGGCTCGTCTGTCAGTGAGAGATGCACCTGGTTGTTTCCACCACGTTTTTAACTTTCCAGCGGTGCCTATAATGGTTCATACCATCTCTGCAGGAAAAAAGGTGGAAAGAGTGGAAAAACAGGAGGCCAGGAGTTCCAGAGACAAACTTGACACATTTTAAAATTCTGTGGAGAGAATAAATACACATCTTGGGTAGTTTGGCATTTTGTCCTTAATGACAGTTCTTCACTGACAGTATTAGATTGTTGGAGTTAATCCCCTGGGGACAAGCTTCAGACTGCCCTCTACTGGGAAGCAGGACAGTAGAGTCCTCTGCTGGCTCAGATGGTAAAGAATCTGCCTGCAATGCAGGAGACCAGGGGTAAGATCCCCCAGAGAAGGGAATGGCAACCCACTTCAGGATTCTTGCATGGAGAATTCCGTGGACAGAGGAGCCTGGTGGGCTTCAGTCCACAGGGTCGCAGAGTCAGACACAAATGAGTGACTAATACTGTCACTTTCATAACGTGTTACACCCTGAGGCAACCTGGACCTCTGCAGTGAAGAAAATTAGAGTAGGAACCAGGTCTGTCTTGTTGACTATATATCATTAGCACTTATGATATTACCTGGCATTTAGTATAGGAGCTCAACTAATATTTATTGAACAAACTAACCAACATGTATTGTTCATGAGCACTAGCACGTTTCTTGAGAAGCTACTATGTTTAAGACACTAAGACAAGCACTGTAGGTTTTGCCAATCACAGCTGGGTAGTAAATATTTTAGGTTTAGAGGCCATATGGTCTCTATTACAACTACTCAACTCTGCTCTTACGGTGGAAAAGCAGCCACAGACAATAGAAAATCTGATGAGTGTGTCTTAGTTCCAGTGAAACTTGATTTTTAATGATTAGTCTACAGTACAAATGTTGGTGTGAGACACAAGATTCAGGCCTAAAAGGCATTGTGGCTTCCCCCCTTTCTTGCTCTGGATTAATTGCTCTGTGGGAAGCCAGCTGCCATGTGATGAGGACACTTAAACAGCCCTGTGGAGAGGTCCATGTAGTGAGAAACTGAGGCCTGCCAACAGCTGGCAGGGAACTGAGGCCTCCTCCAAATAACCAGGCAGTGAGCTGTCTTAGAAGCAGACCCTACACATGACACATAATGTCTTGACTGCCACCTCATGAAAGATCCGAAGCCAAAACCCCCACTTAAGCCACTCCCAAATTCCTGGCTCTGTAAGATAAGAAAGGTTTGTTGAGTTAAGCTACTTAATTGTGGGGTAATTTGTTCTGCAGTAATAGATAACAAATACATCCAGGGTTCCAACATCTTCCCCATTGAATTACAGTGGTGCCAATATAGAACATTGGTTGACCGCATGTATGTTAGTCTCTTTCTGGATTCTCTCTTCCTTTCCATTAACCTGTATGTCTGTGTTTATGTCAACATACTGTCTTGATTACTATAACTTTTGCTGTAAGTCTTGAAGTCAGATAGTTTAAGACCTCCAATTTAATTATGTCAGTTGAGTTGACTGAGCTATTCTGGGTTCTTTGCATATCCATATAAATTTTAAACCACCTTATCAATTTCTAGTTAAAAACCTGACATTTTCATTGGGATTGCACTGAATCTATAGATCAATATGAAAGAGAAATGGATATCTTAACAATATTGAATATTCCAATCCATAAACATTTATCTCTCTATTTAGATCTTCTTTAATATCTCTAAAAATTATTTGCAGACTTAGTGTAATGTTTTAGTATCGAAGTCTTGCATATATTTTGTTACATTTAAATTTATCTGTAAATATTTCCCACTCCAGTATTCTTGCCTGGAGAATTCCATGGACAGAGGACCCTGGCAAGCTCCAGTCCATGGAGTTGCAAAGAGTTGGATACCGCTGAGAGACTAATACATACTATTTTAAATTATTATCAAATGTTAGCAATATTCTATGTGCTGTATCCTTGTAGTTTATTTTATATATAAAAGTTTGTATCTACATAGTAGTTTGTTAATCTCCTACCCCGTCTTGCTCCTTTTCCCACTGGTAACCACTAGTTTATTCTCTGTTATCTATGAGTCTGTTTCTGATTTTGTCAGGTATTTTCTGAGTGTGCATCTTGCTGTAGGCATTCTCGTAGCCTTCTAAATACTCTGTTATACCTAGATGATTATAAATGCCCTGCTTACCCAAAGAAACTCTACCCAGGTTTTCCTCCCAGACTTTAGGCAGCCTGCTTTAGTCTGTTATGAGGGTTGCCATAACAGAATATCATGGGCTGAGTGGTACACACAACATAAATTTGTTTTCTCACAATTCTGGATGATGGAAGTCCAAGACTAAAGTGTTGGTAGGGCTGGTTTTTCCTGAGTCCTTGCTTCTTGATTTACAGATGACACCTTCTTCCTGTGTACTCATGTGGCCTTTTCTCTGCGTCTCTGGTGTCTCTACCTCTTCTTATAAGGACACTAATCATATTGGATTGGGCCCCACTCATATAACCTCTTTTAACCTTAATTAATCTTTAAAGGCCCATTGGGGATTAGGGTTCAGTATTTACATTTTGGGGGAACACAGTTCAGTCTGTAACAGTAGTCCATTGTTTGTCTCAACTGTAATCTTTTGCCCCATGCATCTGTGGTTTATTTACCTTGTGATATTTTCAAGCAATGTCCACTTGCTTTTCTGGCCTAAGTGCGTTCCAAGTTCAGCAGAACAGAAAAAGTGCCTGCATAATTCCTTCAGGTAGTTCCTATATAGGTTAGAGCAGAAATATAGGATAATTTGCAAATAAGATATGCTCTGCTCCCTGTGAAACAGGGACCAGATTCCCACACTGGGAATGTAGGGTTCTATCTTATGGATTGCTGCCAAGCTGGAAAGTAGGTGGGAGAAAAGCAAGTAAAAATGCCACAAAGCTTTCCACCACTTTTAAATGGCTGTTTTCTTGACTTAGCATTTGTTTGGTTTTTGTAAATCTTTTGATTGTTTTCCAGAGTTCTGATAAAATTAGTTCTAATAGTTACTGCTCTGTTTTTTGATGTTTCTGTGAGGGGATGGGAGCTGAAGATGCTGCCTCTGCTATTTTGCTTATGTCAATCTTATGTTTTTAAAAGATTTAAATAACAAGAAAAAAGTCATAAATATTTACCTATGTTACCATTTCTGATGCTCTTTGTTCCTTTATGTAGATCTAGATTTCCATATGGGATGATTTTCCTTGGGCCTGAAGGACATTCTTTAACATTTCTTGTAGTTGGTCTGTTGGTGATGAAGATATTAAAACATATTTTTCACTGGGATACAATTTTAATTTATAATTTTTTTCTTTCAGTACTTTAAAGTTATTACTCTACTATCATCTCACTTACATTGTTTTCAACAAGAAATTTGGTATCATCTTTGTTCCTCAGAAACATTCTTTTTTCTTTAGAATTTTATCTGTATTGCTGGTTTTGACAATTTGACTTTGATGTGACTTGTTGTAGTTTTCTTTATATACCTTGTACTTGGGATTGAGCTTCAGAATTGTGGGGTTTTTTAAATGTTTTTTACTGTGTTTGGAAAGTTTGGGGCCATTATTTCTTCTCATATTTTTCCATATCGCTATACTTAACTTTTTAAACATTTGAAATGTAATTATATTGATGTCTTCTTGTTGGTTTTTGGCTACACTGGGTCTTGGCTGCTGCTGGCAGCTTTCTCCAGCTATGAACGCAGGCTGCTCTTCGTTGGCGGACTTGGGCCTCTCACGGGGGTGGCTTCCCGCGGCGGAGCACAGCCTCTAGGTGTGCAGGCTTAGTGGTTGTAGCAGTAGTTGCCACGTGTGGGCTCAGTATTTGCAGCTCTGGGCTCGAGAGCATGGGCCGCAGGAGCTTAGTTGCTCCACAGCACGTGGGATCTTCCCGAACCAAGGATTGAACCCACGTCCCCTGCTTGGGCAGGGGGTTAAGCACTGTACCACCAGGGAAGTCCCTAAGGTAACTTTTAATGTCATTCTTTGCTAGTTTTAACCCCTGTGGTCTGTTCTGGGTCAGTTTTGATTATTCTCCTTCTGACAGGTCATGTTTCCCTGCTTGTTTGTATGCCTGGTAATCTTTGGATGTCAGACATTGTGAAGTTTGCCTTGTGGAGTTCTGGTCACTTTTTATTCCTGTATGTTTTCTTGAACTTTGTTTTGGGATGCAGTTAAAGTCCTTGGAAAAGTTTGATTCTTTTAGACTTTGCTTTTTGACCTATTAAGTAGGTTGAGAGCAGTGCTCAGTCTAAGGAGGATTATCTCCTCTGCTGCGGCAGCAGCGCCTTCCTGAGTACTCTACCCAGTGTCCTATGAATTATGCTTTTCCCAGTCTGGCCAGGGGAACAGATACCTTTCCTAGCCATTTTTTAGTGCCAGATCCTGTTTCCTCTAATGCTTTTTCTTTGGCTTTGGGTAATCTTCTTATAAACATATACTAATGAGTACTGTGCTGAATAACCAAGGAGACCTCTGTAGACCTCTGGGATTCTGCTACAGTTCTCTTCTCTCTGGTATTCTTTTATTATCTTCTCTGAGCTACTTGGCATGTGGGATCTTAGTTCCCCAACCATGGATCAAACCCATGCCCCCTACATTGGAAGCACAGAGTCTTAACCACTGGACCACCTGGGAAGTCCCTGGTATTCTGTCTTTTAAACTTTACTGCTCTGGTAAACTCTTAGCTCCATCACCTCCATTTCAGATAGGCAGGGAACTGACAGACAGCCCAATGGACTCCTGAACCCTTTCTCCTGTTTCAACTGGATGCCAAGGGTGTTAAAAATGCATTTACAGGATTCCTCCACTTTGGCATGGCCACAACTCCCTTGTCAATGCTCTTATCCAAGGACTGCTCTAACTCTGGTATCTCTGTTCTAATCTTAGCCCCATATAGTACCCACTTTCTGGTAAGCATCGGGTTGTCTCACTCTGCATATGCAGCCTGGCTGTATTATACAGGGTTTTCCAGAGAAACAGAGCCAATAAACTAGAGATAAACACACACATATTTATTACTACTAGGAAGAATTAGGAATTGGTTCATGTCACTATAGAAAACTGAGAAATTCCAAGATGTGTAGTCAGCAAGCTGGAGACCCAGGAGAGCTGATGGTGTAGTTCAGTCCAAGAAGCAGAAGAGCCAGTGAGTAGCTGGAGTTCTAGTCCAAATCCAAGTCTGAAAGCAGGAAAAGACTGATGGCCAGCTCAGAGACAGGCAGAGAGAACTGCTTCTCATCCCTTTTGTTCTATCCAGACCTTCGGTAGATTGGTTGAGGCCCACTTACTGTGGAAAGGGCAGTCTCTTTACTCAGTCTACCAATTCAGTGTTCATCTCATCCAGAAACACTCCCGTAGATACACTGAAAAATGATGTTCAACAAAACATCCAGGCACCTCGTGGTACAGTCAAGTTGAGACATAAAATTAACCATCACATCAGCATCCCACCAGAGATCTGTGGGATCCCATACACAGACTTCAGTAACTGTCTGCGTGGCACCCTCCGTTTTCTTGCTCTGCCCAGTGGTTTCCAGCCATTTCCGTGGTTTCAAAGTCTGGGTCTGCCTCCTGAGCCCAGTGGGCTCTCCCGACCCTGCTTAGGCTCCAGCTCTCTGCAATAGTTAGAGAAACTGTCCCCGGGTAGAGGAGCTAGATCTGGGGGACTCACCTTATGAGTTTCTGCTCAGAGATCAGCCTGTGCTTCCTGTTGTCCCCTGCCTGCAAACAGTTGCCTGAAAAAGTGTGCCCATTTGTATAGTTGTCTACAGGACTGTTGTGGTATCACTTAATCATGGTCAGATAGGTGGTTAATTTCCAGCTGTTTTGTGGTATTTTGTTATATGAATTATACCACTATTCATCTGTTCTTGCGTTAGTCTACAGTAGACATTTGGATGTATTCAAATAGCCAGTTATACAAATGATGCTGCAGTGACTATCTTTGTACCCAGAAATGGAACTGCAGGGTTATGAGATACATTATTTCTTCAACTTTATGTGATATTGCCAAACTGCTCTCAAAATTATATTGTTTTACATATCCACATATAGCACACAAATTCCATTTGTTCCACATCCTTGCCAAAACTTGATCTTGTTGAACTATTACATTTTTCTACTTGTGCAAATGAATGCCAGATGTTACCTTTTTACACTGATGTGCATGCATGAGTGCTAAGTTGCTTCAGTCATGTCTGACTCTGTGGGGCCCTATAGACTGTAGCCCCCCAGGCTCCTCTGTCCATGGGGATTTTCCAGGCAAGAATACTGGGGTGGGTTGCCATGCCCTCCTCCAGGGGATCTTCCCGACCCAGGGATTGAACCCACGTCTCTTATGTCTCCTGCATTGGCAGGTGGGTTTTTTACCACTCGTGCCACCTGGGAAGCCCTGTTACAGCAATAAACCCTTCTTAAATTACCAGTAAGATTAAAAATATATATGTGTATGTACTACATATATATACACATATACATGTACATATGTATATATTTATTATTGGCTATTATTGGATTTCCTGTTCAGTAAATTGCATTTGATATCGCTGTCTTTCTAAACAATTGAGTCATCTTTTTGTTACTGATTTGTTACTGATTCAGTCCTAATAAATTCTAGTTACTAATCCTTTTTTGGTTATATGAGTTAGGATCATGTTTTCCTAGTGGCTTAATATAGAAGTATTAAATTTTAATGTAGTTATAGTCATCTATATTTTACTAAATGATTTGTGCTTTGAGTGTGTTCATTTCTTTTTTTTTTTTGAGTGTGTTCATATCTTTAACCTCTTAACACTGGGGTGCCCAGCGCTCGGGCCTTGAACCTCTTTATTTACATTAATTCCTAAGAAATCTTAGTCTTGTGGCATCTGTACACTACTGATGGCTTTTACCTCTCTGGAACACCACTAATACATGATAATTTAAAAGACCCTTGCTGAGCTATTAATAAATCCATCTTTCTTCTTCCCTTATTATTGAAGTTTCTTGAATGGGAAGTCTGTATCCACTGCTTCCATTTCCTCATCTTCCAGTCACTGTTTAACCCACTGCAGCTTGGCTTTTGTCCCACTATTCCACCTATACTAATATTATTGAGCTTTTTTTCTCTTTTCTTTTTTTGGCTATGCACTGCCACTTATGGGATCTTAGTTTCCCGACCATTGAAAGCACAGAGTCCTAATCACTGGACCTGCAAAGAATTCCCAGGATTTTTTTCTTTTTTTCTTTTGGATTTTTTTCTTTTTTTCTTTTGGATTTTTTTTCTTAAGTAACATGCCCACACTCTTTCCTTTTCAAATGAAGTTTTTTATGGAATCACAGTATATTAAACAGATAGAAACAGAATTGCACTAGCTATGGGCCAGGGAAGAGAACTGCTTGCTTTTCTCATGTCTCCACGTTGCTCCAGAGGCCTCTTCTCTGAGCCCCTCCAGTCTTTCCAGCCTCCCTGTTGCCCTAAACAGCCTAATCTCCAGCCATAACAAACTGCAGGCTCTGACGTCATACTCCTTTCCATCTCTGTGCTTCTGCAAAACACTTCTTCATGCTTCTTGAACCTGCTTTAAGCAAATTCTCTCAGCTCAAGTAGCACCTCCCAACCCATCTTCCCCTTTATCATTCCTTCCCTTTTTATGCCTCTTATCACAGTTACCACAATGAATCGTAACTTTCTTTTTTTTTTAGTTTAATTAAAAAATTTTTTTCATTTATTTATATTAGTTGGAGGCTAATTACTTTACAATATTGTAGTGGTTTTTGCCATACATTGATATGAATCAGCCATGGATTTACATATGTTCCCCATCCTGAACCCCCCTCCCACCTCTCTCCCCATCCCATCCCTCTGGGTCATCCTAGTGCACCAGCCCTCAGCACTTGTCTCATGCATCAAACCTGATCTCATGATCTGTTTCACAATTGATAATATACATGTTTCAATGCTGTTCTCTCAGATCATCCCACCCTCGCCTTCTCCCACAGAGTCCAAAACTCTGTTCTGTACATCTGTGTCTCTTTTTCTGTCTTGCATATAGGGTTATCGTTACCATCTTTCTAAATTCCATATATATGCATTCGGCTAAGTCTCTTCAGTCGTGTCCGACTCTATGCGACCCCATAGACGGCAGCCCACCAGGATCCCCCGTCCCTGGGATTCTCCAGGCAAGAACACTGGAGTGGGTTGCCATTTCCTTCTCCAATGCATGAAAGTGAAAAGTGAAAGTGAAGTCACTCAGTCATGTCCGACTCTTAGTGACCCCATGGACTGCAGCCCACCAGGCTCCTCTGTCCATGGGATTTTCCAGGCAAGAGTATTGGAGTAGGGTGCCCTTGCCTTCTCCAATATATGCATTAGTATACTGTATTGGTGTTTTTCTTTCTGGCTTACTTCACTCTGTATAATGGGCTCCAGTTTAATCCACCTCATTAGAACGGATTCAAATGTATTCTCTTTAATGGCTGAGTAATATTCCATTGTGTGTATGTACCACAGCTTGCTTATCCATTCATCTGCTGATGGACATCTAGGTTGCTTCCATGTCCTGGCTATTATAAACAGTGCTGCGATGAACATTGGGGTACATGAATCGTAACTTTCTATTTACACATTTTTCTTCTGTACTAAACCAGGGGCTTCTAAAGATGAGAGACCCTGTGTTTCTCCCCATTAATCTCTTTAATGTATATCAGTAATAGAAGGAATAAATCAATGAATGAATGGCTGAGGAAGCCAAGCTAGGCCAAAGCCTGAATTGGCAGACCACCAAGTTTTTTTTTAAACAGTTCTATTAAGATATAATTTAAATATCATACAATTCACAGGGCTATGCAACATCTCACTGTAATCTAATTTTTAAACATCTTTGTCACCCCAAAAGGAAACTCTACCCTTTAAGTCACTCACCATACCCTGACCCAGTACTCGACAAACACTAATCTACTTTCTCAGGCCACCAAACTTAACACAGGTAAATTGATCACAAATCCTAAAAATCTACCCGATTCTGAGGATGATGGGAAATTTGATAAGTAATTGCCCCAATTTATGGGGCTTCCTTGGTGGCTCAGATGGTAAAGAATCTGCCTGCAGTGCAGGATACCCATGGACTGAGGCGGCTGGTGGGCTTCGGTCCATGGACTCGCAGAGTTGGGCACAACTGAGCGACTAACACTTTAATTTTGCCCCCATTTATAAATGTGTACTGCAGAAGCGCAAACTTATATTGCAGCTTCAGGTCTGATCTGCAGTTTATTAGACTATTAGCCTGTTTAATGGAGAATTTATTAGTACTGCGTGCGTGCTCAGTCGTGTCCGACTCTTTGCGACCCCATGGACTGTAGCCTGCCACACTCTGTCCATGGGATTTTCCAGGCAAGAATACTGGAGTGGGTTGCCATTTTCTCCTCCAGGGGATCTTCCTGACCCAGGGATAGAACCCTCGTCTCTTGCACTGCAGGCGGATTCTTTACCACTGAGCCGTCAGGGAAGCCCTTTTATTGGTACTCGATGCACCTTTAAGGAGGATGGTTAGTGTTGGCCTTAGTTCTTATTGCTGTTAAAGTCAACTCCCTTTAGCAGTTTATACTTTGGCAGAAAACAGAGTAACTGAAAAAACTCGCAACCTCAGGTAGCACTTGTGAAAAGTGGCTGATAATCTCTTGTAGGGTGTGTAACCTTCTAGGAAATAAACATTACTTCAGTAGTCGTTTTCCAGCGCTTTTATTCTTAACGCGATTCTTCCAAAAGTCTCATCTCTTGCTGGGTGCTGTGCGGACAGGCGGGAAACGTCAAGAATCAGAACTCGCTGTTTCGCCAGGCGGCGTTTTCAGAAACGGGTCGGGTCTAGCGCGTTGCCAGGCAGCAGCGTTTCCCGTCGCAGTCGCGCGTCTGCGTCGCGTGCGCAGTGACGCAGTAGGCGCGCGGCGACGCGGCGCGCGGCGCGGTGCACGCTGGGATATTTAAGTCTTCTCCGCGGCGCGGAGCCGCGATGTCTCCGGCGGCTGCGGCGGCTGGGGGAGGCGACCGACGGCGGCCGATAGCGAGTGTCAGGGAGGGCCGCGGCTGGGGCTGTGGCGGGCCGGCTGGGGCGGCGCTTCTCGGCCTGTCGCTGCTCGGCCTCGTGCTGTACCTGGTGCCGGCGGCGGCTGCGCTGGCCTGGCTGGCTGTGGGGGCTACTGCGGCCTGGTGGGGACTAAGCCGCGAGCCCAGAGGTTCGCGCGCCCTCTCCTCGCTCGTTTGGAACGCGCGGCGTCAGCGAACACTGCTCGCCTCGCCTCCTGCCAAATCGGTAGCAAACGGAAATCTCCTAGAGCCGCGGAGCCCGCTCGAAGGACCTGACCCCGCTGAACTGCTCCTCATGGGCAGTTACCTGGGCAAGCCCGGCCCCCCGCAGCCTGCCCCCGCCCCGGAGGCCAGGGACCTGCGGGAGAGGCCGGGCCGCCGCCCTCCTGTCCGCACCGCATCGCCGGGTCAGTCGGCGCATCCCCAGCGTGTTCAGATTCACCCCTCCCTCCCCACGTCTCTTCTCCGACCCTCCAGGAGGCCTTCCTACCGGTAAGATAACCCTGGTCTTCCCCACAGCCTCTCCTCTGTCTCTGACTTTGAGTTGAGGACTTGACTTTTAAATCCGATTTTCTTTTTCATTAAGTCCAAAGTGGATTCTGTGTCGTTTTGTCCTCTTAATCACGCTGATGCGTGTCTACCAACTCCTGTCCGCCTTTACCCTTTGGAATGAGATATAATGCCACAGCGGTTCCCTTGCTTTCAGTTCTTAAAATCATCTTAATTTTCATGCAGTATAGATTTAGCGGAATACTTGATAAACCATTAACTGTCCCTGTTTCTTGTGAAAATATATTTATCTTTCAAGTGTAGTTAGAAATGATTTGTTAGATCCATCTCCACACCCCCCACCCCTTTGGACCACTAATTGAAATTCTGTGGTTTAGCCAAGCTCAAAGAGGTGTTCGCAGGAAACATCTCTTTGATCAATAAAACTTGATAAAGATGATCCAGGAGAATACAAAAATTTGATGAAAATACTAGATTCATGAAAAGTACATTTAGTTGAGAAGATGAACATTTAGGTGTTTAAAATGTTTGATTTTGAGTATATATCACTGATGACCTCGCATAAAAGATTGAAGCATCTTGCAAAGTTCCTCCCTGCACATCCTGTCCCCGACTTTTCTTCCATTGTAATTTACTTCTGTGGGCAAGGTTTTCAATTTCCCTCTCAAATTGTTGGAAGTCCATTGTAGGGACAGCTGTTATGCAGCTGTCACTTTCTGCCCTTAGATGAAATGAGGGAAAGTTGCCATAAACATACTGTGTGTTCTTTGTTGCCTAAAAAGAAGTTTAAAGCCTCTGAAAACTATCTGAACCCACGTGGTTCTTCAATCATTTAAATTTTCTGAGGTTTCTTCAAGCTTCTTTGGTATCTCCCATTCTCCACAGGGACTGTGGGACTTTATCACATCGGTTTGTAGTAACACCTCGCAGGCGCTATCCAATCCAGCAGGCCCAGTATTCCTTGCTGGGGGTACTTCCCACAGTATGCTGGAATGGTTGTCACAAGAAGACCGTGCTGTCTGCTCGTAATTCCAAAATGGTGTGCAGCCCAGTGACAGTGAGGATTGCGCCTCCGGATAGCAAACTGACTCGATCTCCAGTGTGAGTATTGTCCAATGTTTGTATTTCCTTTATTCTTTTTCGGTTATTTCTCTGACAAAGCAAAAAAAGAAGTAGCTGCTTATTTGAATGGGAAATCCCAGATTCTAGTAATTGAACCATCTTTTGGTTTCTTTTGCCTTAGACTGTATCTTTGATAGCCTAGGGTGATTTCTGTGAGTGTATAAAATTATACTTTTGCTTACTAGTTAGCTTCTGATGTCCAGTGACTGAAGTCTGTGCTCTGTGGCTTGGTAATTAGAATACCTTGATGCTGGAATCTTGTCTTTCATTGCAGACCAGAACAGATTATCAACTCAACACTGTCTTCACCATCAACTAGTGCCCCAGATCCATGTGCAAAGGAGACTGTACTGAATGCCCTCAAAGAGAGAAAGAAAAGGACAGTGGAAGAGGAAGACCAAATATTTGCTGATGGCCAGGAAAATAAAAGAAGGTAACAGGACCAACAGAGTAATGAACAGGCTTCTCCCATGGGCTCCCGGGTTTTGTTGAAATACAGGGTAACTCTCCAAAGATACACAAGCCAGCTCCAGTTTGTGACCCTTAGTAGATTCCCTTCTTTGGTTTTCATAGAAGTGGTTGATAATAAGGTCTTAAATTAGTGCTGTTCATTTTCTAAGACACATGTTAGATAAATTTTGTGGTTTGCTTTTTCTGTAAGTATTAGAGATAAGCCGGCAACTATTATCCAGGTTAACCTTGTACTTTTGATACAAATCAGTTAAATGTTATTTTGAGAGAGCATGCTTGAAGTCTTGCCCTCACAGTCTCCTGGCATTTAATTGTTTGAGTAACCACCGATTTCAGTGTTGTAATTGTGCTGAGGGGAGTGCTTAGCAAACAGAGTGAGGACTAGAGTATGGTAGATATGTCAGTAATGAGACTGAAACCACTTTTGTTATTTGCTTTTCTGTACTGACAATGCAGTAAACAGTCTATTAAGGCATTAACAGGCTTTGCAAGGAGTCAGTTAAGGATTCCAGTTGTTTTTTTTAGTTCAGTAAATGGAGCACCCACTATATGTCAGAGCCTATTCCAGCTTCAGTAAGTAGAGCTTTGAACAAGACAGAGTCCTTGTGGGTTTGAGAGAGACCAGAGGAAAAGGATAATAAAAATAAACCAAGGTGATCATAGATTATAAGCATATAGAGATAAATAGTAATATAACAGAGGGTAATGAGAAGGGGGCTTCTTTATATATGGTGGTCAAAGGTTCTCTGAGGAGACAGCAGCCTCACACTTAAAAATCATTGGCCCCATTACCTAGATAAGATTGTTCATATCCTACAGGGTAAAAACTGGTCAGCTTTGATACTTCAGATGACAAAATTGAGTAGGGAAATATTAATGCAAGTGTATTTATGTCATAGAAAGATCAGGTAATGATGACTAGAGATAAATATGATTGGCACGTGAGCAGTTTGACGTAATGTCACTAGCTAAGCAGGAGTGACGGGATGAGGAGGTGTGGAGGTAAGAAATAACTTCATGGTTCATCTAGGTTTCTCATGTTCTCCAGGTGGTAATTTTTCTTGACTCTAGTGAGCCTATACCTGAGGATTCTATATTATCTTTCCCATGATAGGAATAAGCGATAATTAGTGCACCATGCAAAGGCCCTTCTATGTGATGGGTCAAGTTTTTCCTTAACAGACTTGCCATATTAACCTGTAGAGCACCATAGGAGTATGGGTTGACCCCTAAAGTGTTGTTTTTGTTTTTAATTTGGGTATGGTAGGATGGTAAATTTGTGATTCTGTTACTTCGGTGAGAAATCAGTAAATAATTGAAACAACTTAATAGTTCAAAAGGTCTTGAAATATTTTCCTACTTTTCTTACTGCCCTAAATCTTAGGATAAATTTAACTTTTGGAATCTTTGTGGTTGAAGCATCCCTCCTCTTGTCTAGCAGGGAACCTATGCTCCATAGAAATAGTATAAAGTCCCAAGAATATGGGAATATGATTTGGGCCTGGGGGAGAAGTAATTTCATTTAATTGAGAGTTTTTTGATTTGTCGTAGACGCCATGATAGCAGTGGGAGTGGACATTCAGCATTTGAGCCCCTGTTGGCCAATGGAGTCCCTGCTGCTTTTGTGCCTAAGTAAGTGAAAATCCGAGATGAGATGTACAGTCTGGAAAAGGGGCTTTATCAGAGTTAATTGTCCCATTGACTTTTTTCTTTGCTTTTGTATTGCTTTGTTAGTTCATGTTCACATCTTTGAAATCAGAGAGGAACATTTTGAGTAGCTTGCTACAATTATTATATTCTAATTCCTTTTAATGTTTTTTCACTAGTATGGAAAAAATATGCTAAAGCTAAGAGGTTTATAAATATATTTAATAACCAGGTGTATGAACAGAAGCTCCCAAGGTTGGTGCAATGGATAAAATGCGACCATATGAAATCGAAGATAAAAGATTACATCTCTACATTTGAGTTTAAATACATTTGAGGAGGAATTGATCTACTTACTCTGAGCTAGTAGTATAGTATAGCTGCCCTAAAAAGCTAATGTCCTCCTAGTCTGTGCTGATGGAAGAACAGAAACTGACATGAGGCCGGTTAGTGGTAGTCCTGCTTCTCTAACTTCTGCTTGGATTGTCAGTGGCGTGTGTCTGGTTTGGTGCACTGCACTGTAAGAGAGGATGTACTCCAGAATCGTACGGGGTGGTGGTGGGTGAAGCAGTTTGAAGGTGTATAAATACTAGCCCAGAGATGAAAAATTTCAAGGAGAATAAGGAAATTTGGATATTGGTGGCTCAGACGGTGAAGCGTCTGCCTACAATGCGGGAGCCCGGGTTCAATCCCTGGGTTGGGAAGATCTGGAGAAGGAAATGGCAACCCACTCCAGTATTCTTGCCTGGAAAATCCCATGGATGGAGGAACCTGGTAGGCTATATATAGTCCATGGGGTCACAAAGAGTCGGACACGACTGAGCAACTTCACTTTCACTTCAACGTCACTCCAAAAAATGGAAGGACTGTCAGGTCAAAAAAGGAAAACAGCTTGCCCAGCGCAAGTCCAAGTAGTATCCATGAGTGAGTGTATCCAAGTTGAGGGAAAAGCATTTTCATCCAGTATAAGAATAAACTGGTCTGTGGTTGGGTATCATAACAGAGATTGAATAGCTTTTCTATAGCTTTCTATTGAAAAGTAGGGAATTTCCATTTAGTTGGAAGTTTAGAAAAGATAGTTCATTCCTCTTAACTCTGATTTTTTTTTCAAACAGTTTTATCAGGGTATAATTGGTGAATAATAAGCTGCCTGTTTAAAGTATATAATTTGATAAGTTGTGACATGCATACAGCTGTGAAACCATCACGACAGTCAAGATAATGAATGTATTGTCACTTCCAAAAATTTTCCTGTGTCCCTTAGTAATACCTCCTTTCCGCTTGTCCCAATCTCCAGGTGTCTGCTGATTTGTTTTCTGTCACTAGTTTAGTGTGCATCTTCTAGAATGTTAGTCAGTGGACTCACACATTTTATTTTTAGAATATTTGACTTTCTCTTCCTGTCAGATATATTTAGCCACATTGTTAATAATAAAATGAAGAGCATTATTTTTTTTTACTGACTTTTTTTTTTTTTTAAAAGAAAGATTTTGTGTTCATGGACAAAACCTTAAAAGAATGTCTTTAATAATGCATCTAACTATCTTCTCCCCTTCTTATTAGGCCTGGGTCTCTGAAGAGAGGTCTTAATTCACAGAACTCAGATGATCACCTGAATAAGAGATCCCGCACCTCCTCTGTGAGCTCCTGGACGAGCAGCACGCACACAGGCGGCATCCCCAGCCCCAGCCGCAATGCCATCACCAGCTCCTACAGCTCCACTCGCGGGCTTTCTCAGGTACATTCATCTTGTGCTCTGGGAGGCTTGGGTTCCCAGCACTAACTAATCGATCGGCCAGTGTTCACTCCCTCCGTCTACCGTCAGATAGTGATAGTACACTAACAGATACAAACCCCTGAGTGATAACTACGGACCAGTGGAGCAGAATAGAAAGCTCCAAAAGTAGAGCAGTCATGTGTGGAAACCTGATACAGGACAGAGCCGTTACTGCAGATAAACGGGCAAGAGGCGCATAATTCAGTGGATATTAATTTTATCAACAGGTAGACCAAGTAGTCCAGATTGCATTGGATCATAAAAGAAATTTACCCTTTAGGCATTGAGAATTTGATGAAATTTTTTAAAACTTTGTCATTCTCTTTTTTAGAAAGAGAATGTAGTATACAGCCTAGGGAGCAGAGCAAACTTTGCTACCACACAGATACACAGATGTGGGTTCCAGTCTTGGCTCTGACACTTAGTAGCTCTGGGGCTTTGGGTTAATCACTTAAATTCTGTTTCTCATTTCTGAAGGATTATTGTAAAGACGGAAGGTAGTGTTTGAAAAGTACCCGTTACAGTGCCTGTGTAAATAGTGTATAGTAGCCGAGTAAAAATAAAGCTTGTGTGGAGGAGGATTTTCGAGGGGAGAAAAATTTTGAGTTAAGTTAATCCAGAAGGCTCGTAGAGTAATATAAATGAAAGATGAAGGTCTCGGATGTAGGAATGCTAAAAGGATAATAACAACCTTTGCCTTGAGCACTTTGTCTGGGCTAGGCTCTGTACTAACCAAGCACTTTACGTATATTTCCTCATTTAATCATAACAGCAAGCATATTAAGTATACACTCATTATCCCTATTTTAAAAATCTTCTTGTGTCAGATTTCAAATGTACACAGAAAATGCCATGATGGACCTCCATGTAGCTTTAATAGTTAATGGCATTTTGTCAATCGTGTTCCATCAACCTCTGCCCCGCATTTGTTTTGCTGTTATGTTTTAAAGTAAATGGAGGACTTCCCTGGTAATCCAGTGGTTAAGAATTTGCCTGCCAATGCAGGGGACATGGGTTCAATCCCTGGTTTGGGAAGGTTCCACATGCTGCAGGGCAACTAAGTCCATGCGCCACAGCTACTGAGCCCACGCTCTGGAGCCCTCTGGCCACAATTAGAGAAGTCACACAAGGAGAAGCTTGTGCGCTGCAACAAGAGAAAGTCCTTGCATAGCAGCAAAGACTCATCACGGCCAAAAATAAATAAATAAAAATGAAGAAAAATTTTAAAATAAGCGAAAAAAAATCAACTGCAAACATGTCATTTCAGCTATAGGTCCTTCAGTATATTTTTAGATTTTTTTTCACATTAATAAGTACAATACCATTATTCCTCTTAAATGATTTATAATAGCTGTTTAATATTAGCTAATATCACTCAGTATTTAAATTGCACTTATTACCGTAAACTGTCTTATTGCAGTTACACTGTTTGAATCAGGGACCAAAAATCAATTATTGCATTTGGTTCATATTTCTCTTCGGCTCTTTTAATCTATACCACTACCGTTGCTACTCTTTTTTTTTCATGCTTTTGAAAAAAGTAGATGATTTTGTTCTGTAGGATTTCTTACATTTTGGATTAAGTTTGCATCATCATGGTGTCATTTTAGCTTGTACTCTAGCCCCTGTTTTCCAAGGCTTGATTACATTTGAGTTCAGTTAATTTGGCAGAATATTGCATAGGTGGTACTGTGTACTTTGGGTTAGGGCTTCCCAGGTGGCTCAGTGCTAAAGAATCTGCCTGTCAGTGCAGGATACCCCAGAGATGTGGGTCAGGAAAATCCTCTGAAGGTGGAAATGGCAACCCACTCCAGTATTCTTGCCTGGAAAATCCCGTGAAAAGAGGAGCCTGGTGGGCTACAGCCCATGGGGGTCACCAAGAGTCAGAGATGACTGAGTGACTAACCACACACACTCGTACTTTGGATTGCATCTTGTCAGGAATAGATAAAATCTGGCTGCTTCCTTTTTGATGTTAGTATCAGTCAGTGGGTACTGCCACTCTAATCTGTTTTAGAAGGTTTAGCAGGTTGCACAATGGGGATTTCCTTGGTTGTCCAATGGTTAGGACTCGGTGTTTTCACTGCTGGGACCCCAGTTTGATCCCTGGTAGGGGGACTAAGATCCAGCAAGCCTTGTGGCATGGCCAAAGAAAGAACAAGAAAAATGGGCTTCTCATGCATTGCTGGTTGGGAGCATCAGTTGGTACAGTTCCCTAGAGGGCGGGGTGGCAGTATTATCAACAGTAGAGATGCACATGCCCTTTGATCCAGCAGGTTTACTTTTAGGAATTAACCCTACACGTACACTCAAAGACATACAGAGGATGTTGATTGTACCATTGTTTTAACAGTGGAAGGTTGGAAGCAATGTAAGCATGCCTTTTTAGGGGACTGGTTGAATAACTTAGTATTTCTGTAAGTTGAAATAGTATGTAACTGTTAAAAAGGATAAGGCAGCTTTAATAGATGGTGATGTGAATGATCTCAAAATATATTTTTAAAAAGGCATAGTGCAGCACTGTACAGTGCCCTCTATTCATGCTGCAAGTTCTTTCATCTTTTGATGTGTATAGAATAATTTTGACAGGATATATTAGAAACGGGTAATAACTGTTGAGACAGGAAGGAAATTTTTTCGGTGTACTTGTTGGGATTTATTTTATCTTCTGGCCATGGTGGGTCTTCGTTGTTTGTGGGCTTTCTCTGGTCGCCGTGAGCAGGGGCTGCTCTTGACCGCTTCTCTTGCGGGGGCCCCTCTTGTTGGGGAGCACAGGCTCCCAGGCGCGGGCTTCGGCGATCGCAGCACATGGGCTCAGTAGTTGTGCACAGGATAGTTGCTTCACAGCGTGTGGGGTCTTCAGGGGCCAGGGGTTGAACCGCGGTCCTTGGCATTGCAAGGCATATTCTTAATCACTGGACCACCAGGGAAGTCCCCGGACTACCTTTGATATCAGGGAACTCTGCTTGGTGAGGAGACAGATGTATGGATAATTATCATATAACGGTAAATACCACTGATGTTACAAAAGTCATAAATGGCATGATAATGTATTTTTAAAAATAAAGTTAATGAAGTAAAACTGAAAATTTAATAAGACCAAAACTCTTTTACTGGGTTATCTTCATTGGAACAGTTTCTTAATTGACTTTTATCATTTCCGTAGATAATATGGAGCAAACTTATATGTACATCTTAGCTCTAAACTGCTAAGTGATTGTGACATCCTCTTTTTTGACATATGCCAAAAGTACATTCTTCCCTTCTACTTTTATTAGTTAGCATGCCATTAGTTCTTCAGACTTTTCCTTACTTACTTAAAAGGAGATGTTATATGCAGTGATGAAAAGAACTTTATCAAAGGTCAGATGATAAACTGTCAACTAGGGTCAATCTTACTTGTATTTGAATTTTAGCTGTGGAAGAGGAGTGGTCCCAGTTCATCTCCGTTCTCCAGCCCAGCCTCATCCCGTTCCCAGACACCAGAGAGGCCAGCAAAGAAAATAAGGTAAGGTAATCAGGTCCATCTAGTCAAGGCTATGGTGTTTCCAGTAATCATGTATGGATGTTAGCGTTGGACTGCAAAGAAAGCTGAGCGCCGGAGAATTGATGCTTTTGAACTGTGGTGTTTTTTTTTTTTTTGAACTGTAGAGGCCTCTGGCTCTCTTCCCCACACTGTAGCGTGAGTAATGGGGGTGCAGGAGTAGAGACCATACAGAACAGAGCAGACAGGGAATGATGTCAGTGGGCTTCACATTCTGAACTCCAGCCGACCCTCTGGGTACCTGAGGTCAAATTTAGGGATCAGACCTGTGACTAGAACTTTTAGGAACTTGGTGGGCTGTAAGTAAGGTTTTGAAAAGTGTTCATTTGTGGTTGTTTTAAGACAAAGCTTTCTCCATGGCTTCCATAAACTGCCTCCATTCATTTCTATTGGGATTTTCTTTTGACTTCTGTTTTTTTTTGTCCTGGCATACTGAGGTCCTAAATCATGGTGGTTCTAGACCAGTTGGTAGGCAAGCAGGTGCAGGAAGTTATCCAGTATTTTCTGTCAACAAATCTTCCTAAACTTAATTCTGCCTTTTCCTCCTGCAGAGAAGAGGAGCTTTCTCATCATTCTAGTTCTTCAACTCCATTGGTAACAGACAAGGAGTCCCAGGGAGAGAAGGGTAAGTTGATGAGTGCACTAGAGCGGCTATTGGTGGAAGTATTGAGCATTGCTTTGTGAAGGGCCTGGTGGATACAGAGACAGATGTTTCTGTCTTTCAGAGGTTTATAGTCAGGTAAGGGAGAAAGGCGACTCAGAGAAATATAGTACAATAAGTGATAACAGTAGGCTATGGGTAAACTTAGGTTGAGGTATCTGAGCAGTCCAGATGACTGTCGTCCAGTAAGCAGTTCTGTGGGCTTCCCTGATGGCTCAGTGGTACAGAATCCAGCTGCCAGTACAGGAGACACAGGTTCAATCCATGGGTAGGGAAGATCTCCTGAAGAAGGAAATAGCAACCCACACCAGTATTCTTGCCTGAAAAATCCCATGGACAGAAGACCCAGGCAGGCTACAGTCCATAGGGTTGCAAAGAGTTAGACATGACTGAACAACAGAAATAATTGTATACTTTGATTTGGAGCAGTTCTCCCTTTATATCCTCTTGACTATTAGAAATAATCTAGCAAACACCACCCAGGAGCCCAAATCATGGAAAATAGAATTTTTCAGAGATACCCAGTGAAAATTCAATGTTAAAAACAGCAGATAGATAACCTGTCCGTGTCTGGCAGAGAGAAAGAAGAAAATTAAATCTCTCTCTCTTTAGTTGCAGATCCAACCACATGGAAGAAGCAGAACTCGTGGAATTCCCCATCAACACCTGGCAGCTCCGGGCAGCGTAAACGGAAGGTTCAGCTGCTGCCCTCCAGGCGAGGAGACCAGCTGACCTTGGTATGTCCTGTCCCTCTGCTCTGCCCACCTCAGCTTAGCTCTACCTTAGGAAGGCTAAAGACAGGATTCTTCCAGTTTTTCCTGATTGACAAATTCTTTTTCTGTTTGGTAGCCTCCACCTCCCCAGCTTGGTTATTCAATCACTGCTGAGGACTTGGACTTGGAAAAGAAAGCTTCGTTACAGTGGTTTAACAAAGTCTTAGAGGATAAGACTGGTAAGGAATATAGATCAGTTTCCCACTCCAGAGAGGCTTTGTCTCCTTGGGTTTTATTTTGGTCTTTCTCATGTGGGAAATCCATTTGGGCCCTCAGTGGAATCTGGAGAATGGTAAGCATTGAAGGGAAACCTTTGTGAGTTGTACCGATGCCCCGAACTCCCCGTGCTCCGTGATATGCAACTGGAAAGAATTCCCAAACAGTGTCATCTTCTCTTTCCTCCCTAGATGCTGCCTCAGCCTCTGTCACTGAGACCTCACCTGTCAGTCAGTCTTCCTTCACTTTTACCTCGCCTGCCGTTGGGACTGCTTCATCCCCAACCTCCCTCCAAGCGCCTAGTGCTAACCCACTGTTGGAGAGCTTGAAGAAGATGCAGAATTCCCCGGGCCTACCTTCCCTCCCTGGTGAGTGGGAGAGCTTTCTTTGTTTTGTTTGTGTTTTGGCCGCACCACACAGCTTGTAGGATCTCAGTCCCCTGACCAGGCATCAAACCCAGGCTGCTGCAGTGGAAGCGTGGAGTCCTAACCACTGGACTGCAAGGGAGTTCCCAGGAGAGCTTACGTTGGCGCGTGTAATGACATCAGCCTTTGTTTAGGTAGAAGTAAAAGCGCCAGGACTTCCCTGGTGGTATATGGAAAAGAATCCACCTGCCAGTGTAGGGGACTCAGATTTTTTCTTAAATTAATTTAGCTATTTTAATTGGAGGCTAATTTACAATATTGTGGTGGTTTTTGCCGTACACTGACATGAGTCAGCCATGGGTGTACATGTGAGGGGACTCAGATTTGATGCCTGGTCCGGGAAGAGTCCACATGTTGCAGGGCAGCTAAGCCCGCGCGCTCCGGGTCCTGTGAGCCACACCCTCTGAAACCTGGGTGCCTGGAGCCCCTGCTTCACAGCAAAAGGAGCCCCCACAGTGAGAAGCCCATGCACAACTAGAGAGCAGCCCCCGCTCACAGCCCCTGGAAAAAGCCCACGTGCAGCAGCAAAGACCCAACACAGCCGAGTAATTGAATTAAAAAAACTTTTTTAAAGAAGTGAAAGCACCATGCTCATCAGTTCCTGGAAATTGTTTTAAAGGTTGACCCTGTTCTAGCTCCTCTGACCAGAGCTGGTGCAGGCTTAAGAGCTTGAGAATCTGTCATCAGTTTTAGGGAAGGGCTGCAACACTCAGAGCTAAGGAAGGCAGCTTAGTTTTGGTCGCCAAGTGGCTCTTGATTTGAAACCCAGTCCCTCAGCTCCTCTGAGCCTTGTTTGTCATCATCTGTAAGACAAGAAAAGAATGCTGACCTCATGAGGTGTTGCGGAAGTGTCACTGATCACACACTTAGACTACAGTCACAAGGTAACCTGACTCTTCTCGAAGTTTCCAAGGTCTGTTGCTGTTCAGACTTCCTGGCACTGCATATACACACACTCCTCTACTGCACTGCATCGTGTCGGAGAACGTGTTAGGTATTCAGGGGCTCTGGATACCTGGGCTCGTGGTCAGACCATCGCCTCATTCATGGTTATGTGCTCTCTACTTGCACCTGGTGGGTGAATGTAGTGCAGAGCATCTTTGTTAGCTGTATAAGGTGTATCTAGATTATTAACTGGACTTGAGTTCAGGTGATTGGGATTTTCTTTGTTTCTATACATGTAATCCCCAACGGGGCCCACCTTTTATCCTCTTCTGAAATCTTTCTTATGATCTATTAAGGGTAGTGATTATGAACACTGGCCTATTTTCAAGAATGAACAGTTTAAAGTTCTGTGACATGGATTTAGTCATAATTGTTGACTGTTGAATCCCGAGCACTATGCTGGGCTTTGAGCACCGTCACGTCTGAAGTATTCCAAATTCACTTTCTCTACTCTTCTTCCCAGAACCTGCTGGAGTGACCACCACTGTGGCCGATTCGCCTCCAAAGACACCCAGTCCTCTGGCCTCTCTGAGCTCCTCACAGTCAGGGGCCGTTCCGGCCACCTCCTCTGACTCCAGATCCACCACTGCTGTCTTGGGGCTGACCCCAGCTTCTTCCCCAGGACCCATCACTGATGCCGCCAAGTCCCCTTCGGCTGAGACATCCGCCAAATCCCAGGCCCTGTCTACCCCTCCTCCCAGTCCCAAGCAGAGTATCCTGTTTGGAATGCTGAGCACCCCAGCTGCTAACCCTCCTGCCTCTGTAGCCCCTGCTGTGTCTTCAGCATCACCCACATTCAAACCCATTTTTGTGGCCCCCCCAAAAAGCGAGAATGGGGACCCCTTGCCCTCTAGCCCTTCCACAGTCACGGCCGTGGCATCTTCCAGCTCAGCCCTCCCCACGACTACCAGCAGCCCAGCCCCCGCTTTCAAGCCAATCTTTAGCAGCGTGGGGCCACCCACATCTATGCCCGGGTTAACTCCCTTCTTCAAGCAGACAGCTACTCTGGCCACTACCACGAGTGCCCCTCTCTTCACCGGCCAGGCCACAGCCACCTCCACAGTGACTTCCGTGAGCACGGCCAGCACCTCCACAGACTCTGCTCCGAAGCCCGCCTTCAGCTTCGGTGTGAGCAGTGTGACCAGCACCCTGAGCAGCGTGACTAGCACCACTGCTTCCATCTCCCAGCCCTTCCTCTTTGGGACTCCCCCGACTTCTGGTGCCAGCTTCACCCCAACTGGGGGCTCCATATTCCAATTTGGCAAGCCCCCCGCCATGCCCGCCTCCACATCAGTCACCACCTTTGGCCAGTCGCTTCCCGGTGCCCCTCAGACAGCCCCCAGCAGCAGCAGCGGCAGTGCTGGCTTCAGTGGTTTTGGCAGCAGCCTCAGCACCTCCGCCCCGGCCACCGCCGGCCAGCCCACGCTGACATTCAGCAGCAGCACCGCCCCGGCCTTCAGCCTGCCCTTCGCCTCAGGCGCCAAGCCCCCACTTGCCTCCCACCCGGTCGCCAACCCCCAGCCCACCTTCGGGGCCGCCGAGGGGCAGCCACAGGGGGCTGCCAAGCCGGCGCTCGTGCCCAGCTTTGGCAGCTCCTTCACTTTCGGGAACTCTGCGGCTCCAGCCCCGACTGCGCCCCCAGCGCCGACCCCAGCCCAGCCGGCGTTCGGTGGCCTGAAAGCTACACCCTCCGCCTTCGGCACCGCCGCCGGCACCCGGCCGGCCTTTGGCAGTGCCACCGCTGTTTTCTCCTTCGGTGCGGCCACCACCTCTGGCTTTGGCACCACCACCCAGACCACCAGCAGCGGGACCAGCGGCTCGGTGTTCGGCGGCACGACACCGTCGCCCTTCACGTTTGGGGGGCCGGCAGCCGCAGCTGGGAGCGGGGCCTTTGGGATGAGTGTGGCCACCCCGGGCACCAGCGCTGCCTCTGGAGCATTTGGCTTCGGGGCAGGACAGAGTGGGACCACTGGCGGCACAGCGCCTTTTGGGGGAGGCTTGAGTCAAAACAGCCTGGGCGCGCCCAACCAGAACACACCCTTTGCCTTCAGTGTGACCAGCACGCCGGACAGCAAACCTGTGTTTGGAGGTATGATCACAAGTTGACTTGGCCCGCTGGGCAGCGTCCACCCATTTGGAGCTTTGTGTTGTGGTAGTGAAGAGACGGGCATTAAATGCATCGATACAGTATCAGTTTCTTGATAAAATATGTGATCACTGAGTGCAGTTTCTGAGAAAGTAACAGACTTAATCCCAGACTGTTGGTGACGAGGAGGGTTTGGGGTGTGGGTGGAGGCGGGTTTTAGAGGGCCCCATGGGACCTCCCGAGTAGTCGCTTCAGAGCCGGGGAGATGGTGTAGGATCACAGGCAGCATCACACACTCAGTGTGGTCGTGAGAGGCCCGTCAGCACTGTTTTCCCAGCCACGTTCGGTTGTGAGATGTAGGTCTAAGTTAAGTGGTAGCTGGTGAAGCCACCACGTTGAATCTGAAGCAAGTACAGTGGGAGGGGTGGTGGCTGTGTGTTCTGGGGAGGCTGACGGGAGGTGGGGTCTGGAGCAGTGGTGGTGACGAGGTGGGAGTGGGGAAGGGGGGGGAAGCCAGAGTGGCAGAAATCTGCCTTCCACACCCACCCCCCCAGCCAGCCTCCCCCTACGAGAGAGAAGGCAGGGCTGAAGGGACAGCAGGGCTGGGTGGGGAGTCCCAGTGGGCCTCAGGGGACCCACAGGGCAGAGCGGGGAGGACAAATGAACAAGAAGAGACTGAATGCATCTAGCTAGTCCTGACGGGGGGCAGGTAGTCGGGCTCAGGCTAAAGGCGGAGGTCCACTGAGTCGGCCCCTGTGCTGGGTTTGCTGGTCGAGGAAATGCAGGGGCCCTGCTCCTTAGGTGGCCAGAAGCCTGCCCTGCTGTGGCACCACTGGTGGCCAGCTGGGAGGCTTGCCTGGGGTAGCGGGTGTGAAGGTCGGTGCTGTCCTTCGGTGGGGGACCCAGAGCCCAGGTGTCCTGCGGGAAGGCCCTGCCAGCAGCCGAGCTCCCTCGAGGCTCCTCCCCGTCTGCTCGGCAGCCTGGCCCCCACAGCTCTCTCTCTCTCCATCCTAGGCACCTCCACGCCCACCTTCGGTCAGAACACCCCAGCCCCTGGAGTGGGCGCAACTGGCAGCAGCCTCTCCTTTGGGGCAGCGTCAGCGCCTGCCCAAGGCTTTGTTGGAGTCGGACCTTTCGGTAAGTGGTCAGTGTGACCTTGTCTCCTCTCTGAAGAGGGGTGGGGCGGGCTGGCAGTGTCCAGCTGTCCAAGGCCGGTCCAGGAGTCCAGCACTGCCCACGTTTGGAGTTGGGCAACTGACCACTCAGAAGCCAGGTGAAAATGCCGGCCTGGGCCTTATTCCCAGACTATCTGTGGTCTTGTGATTTTGCATTTTTAACCAGCGCCTCTCCCAGAGGGACTGCCTTTTTCCAGTGCCCAGTGTTCTTTAGAGATGTGCTCCCAGGTCCCAGCCGCCCTGATGAGACCTTGTTGAATCTTTCCAGGATCGGCAGCCCCTTCCTTTTCCATTGGTGCGGGATCCAAGACCCCAGGGGCTCGACAGCGGCTGCAGGCCCGGAGGCAGCACACCCGCAAGAAATAGCCTTCGTCCCTCACCCAGCCCCCCACCACCCCTTGCCCAAATCTGGACCTCGGCACCTGCTAGGAAGAGCCTCTGATCCTTCTAGTTCCATAAAGCAGACCAACCCCAGACCTCTGGCTTCAGCCCCCGGGGAGGTAGTGGCAGCTCCAGGGGCTGTTTCCCTCTTTCAGGAAGCAGAAGCCCTAGGTCTGGGGGGTCATGGGGGAGGGATGTGGCAGGGCAGAAGCCTGTTACCTTACTTGAACAGTTGAACTGGTGAAGCTGGAGAGAACTAAAGAAACATCTGTACATACTGTCCACTTCCTTCCCCGACGCTCGTGTAGTGTGTAAGCTCAGGCAGGCAGCCCCCTGCCCGCCTTCCCCCGAGAACCATCTTGGCCGGAGGCCAGCAGGTCAAGCCCCGCCACCTGCATCTCCGTGCACTTGATGGGTTGGGGTGGACTGTCCGCGAAGCTGCACCGGGCTTGGCTTGGCTGTACAGTGGCTTTCCCCTTCCAGTCCCATGAGGGGACTCTGTTTCCCCACTTCTTGCTGCTTCATCCCTCACCGGTTCCTTGCAGGGTCGATTCCTTTTAAAATGATCCTGAGTCTAGCTTTGCCTTGGAGACCCCAGCAGGTGCGGCTCCTGCTATTCCACTTCCTCCTGCCAAGTCCAAGCCGACCTTTCATCCCCAACCCACTCTGCCAGTTTGACCCCTCAAAGCTTGGTGGCTCAAGACTGTTAGCCTGGCAGACCCAGGGGTGGTGCCTCCTCCGGGAGAGGGAAGCTCTTGGCACAGGCAGGACACATCCCCCCCCACAGCCACCCACCCCGCTGCTTTCAGCTGCCTCCTCATCCACCGTCCCCGTTGGTCTCACTGGGCCTGTCTGCCTCTCCGGGATCGTCTGTTTGAAGCTTTGTCCTGTGTTATTTTGTCTGATGCTCATGTGTATTGCTCTTTGAATCGAGTTTGGAGGAAGAACTGAATTGTATGAGTGGCGGCATGTTGGTAGTGCCGGACTTAACTGTTTCTAAGTTTCTGGGGCCTCGCTAATTGAGTGTGGAAAGTGGCACCACTCTGCAGCTATAGGCGCCAAGCCTTGAATTCTCACATGGTGTTTCGACTTTGAGGGCTGGCAGCCCAGGAGGATGGGGCCAAGGGGAGGCCAAGGCTTCTGCCCTGTGCTTGCTTTCCCACCTACCTAACCTCACTGTTCGTAGTATATGGTAGAAACCCTAAATTAACGAACCACGTTTTAAAATTGTTCTTACTTCCTCCATCCCTTCCCTTCTCCCTTTGTTCCAAAACCCCTTACCCCCGGCCCATGAGCCTTGCTGCCATGCCCATCCTCTTTGGGAGAAGTATGAATGCGTGTGTCTAAATTAAAAGAAAAAAAAAATATTTAAACATTTTTTAACAATAAAAATTTATTTTTGTATTTAAGCTAAATTGCCTTTTAAATTCCTTCAAGCTTGGTTCATTGAGGTGGTTCAGTACAAATGCTATTTGACTAGAGATTAGTTGTGTAGAGTTAAGTTATGCCTGTGTGAAGAGGAGGCTCAGATGCTGTCCCGGCAGCATTCCTGAGGGACTTGAGCTCCTTCTGGAAACAGAAAATGTAATTCTTATTTTATGAATAATGTGACGTAGGTGTAATAGTCCCCTCCCCTTTGTGACTGAGGGTGAATGGTTCATGGTGGGGG
This sequence comes from Dama dama, assembly GCF_033118175.1. Classification (NCBI taxonomy): domain Eukaryota; kingdom Metazoa; phylum Chordata; class Mammalia; order Artiodactyla; family Cervidae; genus Dama; species Dama dama. The sequence goes on along the minus strand of NC_083690.1, from coordinate 34,434,148 downwards.
ATGCGCCTCCCCACCCTGAGAGCTCTCTTGCGTGTGGAGCTGAGGGGGGCCTGAGTCCCGAGTACCTGCTCGGATGGGAGGGGCGGGCGTGGTTCTAGAAGTCAGGCTGCTGCCTACACCTCACGGAAGGCAGACCCTCAGCTTGATTACCTCAGCTCCACAGGCGGGACAGTTGGTCCAGGAGCCCCCTGCCCCGAATGTGAGCGTGTGAATGCGGGTGTGGACACGTACGTGCACTGGACAGGGACGGGAGGCTGGGACTTTCCATTGTAAACGAAGACTGAATTCCTGTGAGTCTAGTTGGAATGTTTAGTATGAATGTGAGATTTTTCTCCTTGCTTATGTCATTAAGAATAAAAAAAACTGTGATCTATCGTAGACCATGTCCTGCGTTTTATTTTTGTGAGCAGCAGTGCGTCTCACCCGCAAAAGCACAACCCAGGGAAGGGACCCAAAGCAGAGGAGTGTCCCGTCTCCCTCCAGCTGAAGAACGGGGTTCCCGGTCTTCTTCCTCCAGCCGTAACCAAACTGCCGCCTGGGGCCCAGGGCCTGAGAAGAGTTGGCGCTCTGCGCCCCTGCTATGTGCCGGGCTGTGTGCTGGGGGCAGCCGCCGCTTTTCGCCGCCTCTTCCTCCTCTTTGGGGCAGGGCCGGGTGTCAGCTCTGAGACTGGTGCTTCGGCCTGTGAGACGGAGCTAGAAGAAAAGTAATGGGCGTGAGACGTGCCCCAATCCCCCAGCCTCTTCCAGGGAGGCCCCCCAGTCACTCACGTCGGCACCTCTGCCCGTTCAAGCACCGCAATGAAGAAGCCCCCGGTGAGCGTGGTCTCGGGAGAGGCCCGGAGGCAGTGTTCAGCGCCTGGAAAAGCGCCCAGGCCTCGGTGTGGCCAGGAGGGGAGGACGGGAGCCAGCCTGCAGGCAGGAAGTGGGGTGGGCTTCCAGGTCGGAGGCAGCCCCCTCCCCACGGCCCTGGGGGACAACCACTACCTGAAGGCACCTGGGCTCTGCTGCAGGGCGGCTCGCACCACGTCTTCGTTCTCTTCCTGGCAGACGGAGCATGTGGAGTAGACGAGCCGTCGCAGGGCAGGGAACGTGAGCGCATGGCTCAGCGCCCGCTGCTGGAAGGCAGCCAGTGCTCGCAGGCGCTCCGGGCTCGGCATGCCAGCCTTGGGCTCCTCCAGCTGTCTGCTGGGCATCCCTAGGGAAGAGTGCTTTCAGCACACCCAGCCTGGAAGAGCGGGTCCTGCTTCCAGGTGAGCACGTCTGCCAAGGGTCACAGGAACCAACCCTCAGGCCAGGACACCCGACCGCCCCTCACGCTCCAAGGTTGCTCTGGGTCCGTGGGGCCCTGGGCCGTGCTCCCCGCCATCTCACCAGAGCCACTACAGGAGGGATCCAGCAAGATGTACTGGACCTGACAATAACGCTGGTCCGAGGGCGAGACCGCCAGGAAGTCCTGCTCGGCCAGCTCGCAGCAGGAGACCCCTGCCCGGGCCAGCAGGGTAGCCATAGATGCCAGCCGCTTGGCATCCTGGTCAAAGGCGAAGATCTTCCTAGCGAGGAGGACAGAGTTGAGGTGAACTGAGAACTTGACAGAGCGTCTAAGAGCCCACAGCTCTGACAGGTAGTTGAAGTTAGGACACACAGGCTATTTAAATGTCTTTAAATTCTAAATTAAAGGCTCAGTGGTCAGAAATAGCTGGCCTGGGCTCTGTGCTCCGAGGGCTAGGGGACTCACGTCTCATACCTGCCGCCCACTGGGAAGCTTAGGGAACTGCCCTAGGTCCAGAAGGAAATGCTGAAAGGCAAGGCCTCCTTTCAGCCTGCAGGACTTACTGGAATAACTGTTCCTTATCTCTTCCTACAAAGTACAGGATCAGATCCCACCCCACTCCTGTCTGACCGTGGCACTCACCCTTGGTTCTTGAGAAGAGCAGCCAGGTGACTGGTCTTATTGCCCGGGGCAGCGCATGCATCGATGACGTGGGACCCTGGGGGCGGAGCCAGCAGCATGGCCGGGAGACAGCTCGCCTGGCAGTGCAGAGCACAGGGGCTGGGTGAACGGAGGCCCCAGGCTGACCACTCCCCACCTGCTTTCCCCCTTTCCACCCATCCTCCCTACCTTGTCTTGTAGGATGAGGTGACCGGCTTGATACAGTGGATGGTCATGCAGATCTGTTTGGGCAGGAAACACAAGCAACTCTGGCAGCAAGGTATCCAGGAGAAAACACTTCCCTTTGAGGGCCCTGATGTCCTCGAGGCTGCCAGGGAATACGAACTGCTTATTCCACGTTTTACGCATCCCTCCATGCCAGGCACCAGTCAGGCACTTCACATGTCACCTGACTGCTTACTGATGCGACAAATGCTTAAAACTGCTATGAGTATATTAACACACTGATAAAATAGAGGCAGAGGTTAAGAGAAGGGGTTCTCAGGCCAGACTCTGCGTCCAGAGGATCCCAGAGGTGGAGGCCTGGGCACCTCAGACTCTGTACTTCTGGAAAACGGCAGGCGGGGATTAAATGACATGCAAACCTCGCAGGAAAAGATTTCGCACACATTAGGCTCGCAACAGCCAGTACTATGAGAACATAACCCTGGGAAGAGGGGCCTGGTACAGGGAAGTGAGTACTGAGTCGATTCCTGATGAGTACCCTGAGGAGCTGAGGTGAAAACTTTGTTCTCTAAACTATGGAGAAGCACTGTCCATTCACTTGACCATGTAGAAAACATGAGAGAATAACAACTCAGATGAGAAAGCTAACAAGTAGCAGAAATACAAAGTGAGTCACTCAGTCATGTCTGACTCTTTGAGACCCCATGGACTGTGGCCCACCAGACTCCTCTGTGCATGGAATTCTCCAGGCAAGAAAACTGGAGTGGGTTGCCATTCCCTTCTCCAGGGGATCTTCCCAACTCAGGGATCAAACCCAGGCCTCCCCCATTGCAGGCAGATTCTTTACCGTCTAAGCCACCAGGGAAGCCCAACAAGTAGCAGAGCTGGGATCCAAACCTAAACACAGCCATTCTCTACCACCTAGGTCTCTAAGCAACACGCTGAAGGCCGACAGGGAAACATCTACAACAGATGAAGGAGAGGGAGGGAGAGGAGGCCGCTTCCCAGAGCTGTGAAAGGACAGAGCAGGAGGGAGGAGAGCGCAGGGCAGGGCGGGGGGCCTGGGTACGGAGCAGCAACCACCGTGAGAACACAAGTGCGCAGCAGACCTGTGTGCGCAGCAGGGCTGGGAAGGAGGCGGGGGGCACAGCCCAGCGGAGGGCCAAGGGTTTTCAGTGAGGGAGTCAAGGGTCAGGTCTGGGTTCAGAACCTCCTGCAGCCAACACAAAGAGGACGAGCATGACAAGAAAGTCTGAACATGGGGAGACCAGCTGAAGGTTCTCGTGCCAATCACGACAGGAGACAGGATATGATGCTTAAACCCAGGCAGTATCCAGAAGGCTGGGGAGAGATACCGAAGGCAGAGTAGTAAATGATGAGACAGAAAGGAGGGAAGCATGTACGATGACTCAGTTTCTACTTTGACCAAATGGGTGCGTCATAGTGACATCTGTTAAAACAAGGAATGCACAAGATGCCAAGTTCAGGGATGCAAGTATGGTTCCATATCCATAAAGTAATCAATGATATACCACAAACAGGACAAAAATCACATGACCATCTCAACAGATGCAGAAAAGGCATTTGAGAAAATTCAGCATCCACTCATGATAAAAATTCTCATCACACTTGGTACTGAAGGAACATATATCAACATAAAGTCTGTATATGACAAACCCACAGCTCACATCACACTCAATGGGGAAAGGTTGAAAGTTCTTCCTCTAAAAATCAGGCACAAGACAAGGACGCCTACTCTAGTCACTTCTATTTAGTATAGCATTCCATGCTCAGTCACGTCTGACTCTTTGCGACCCCCCACTGACTGCAGCCCTCCAAGCTCCTCTGTCCAAGGGATTTTCCAGGCAAGAATACTGGAGTGGTTTGCCATTTCCTCCTCCAGGGGATCTTCCCGATCCAAGGATTGAACCTGCATCCCCTGCATTGGTAGGCTGATTCTTAACCACTGAGCCACCTGGGAAGCCCATTCCATGCTCAGGCAGGGTTCTAAACTCACCCGGAAGCCCGACCCTGATAGGAGAAACCTTGTCTCTTAAAATAATCAATGGCATCCTCAGCGCAGGTCTTCAGAGTGTTCACTCGCACAAATCGAGGCACCTGGGAGGCTAAGAAGCAGTCAGCGGTGAGTGGGCTGGAACCAGGCCCTCTCCTGAGGGCCTGATGGCTATCCCCCACCTCCACAACACCTCCCAGCTCACCTGAGCCAGGCTTGGATCCAACTTCCAACAGGTCCTCGTTCCGGCTCACACCTTGACGAACCTTGAGCCGGGCCAACTCAGCCTTCAGCCTGGCCTGGTGCCGCTCCAGCAGAGGTTTCCATCGGCCCCCGCGCCCTCTAAAGCCTTTCCCCAGCAGTAAGTCATATACTAGCACCTGGGATGGAGAAAGGAGGCAAGAAAACCTTGAGTATGAATATCCTGGAACTCCACAGTGCTGGAACTGGAAGAGTTAAACAGACCACCTATCAAGATAGTAATGGGTAAAAAGCTACCCTGTTCAAGATCACACAAGAAATTAACGGGCAAGCACACGATCGGACACGACTGAACTAACACAATTGGAACCTGGCACCTGGCTTCCCAGTCCCGAACGCCCTCCCCATGGCTTCTCACCAGGAAAAGCTCTGGGTCCGAACCCTCCTCCCTTGTCAACATCACCCTTTCGTTTTACCTAAACAGAGCTTGCTGCGCTATCAACACTTTGGTCTTCTGTTCTTAATCTTTCACACAAGGCTCGAAGTTAAAGCATGTGCACCTCCTCTCAATTCATAAACCAGCGAGGGGCTGCGCCTCATTTCGGAGGAGCGACTTGCTAGCATCACACAGTGGACGGCGGCGGAGCAGAGACCCTAAGGTCAGGAGGGGCTCACCCTCCTGTTACCTTGGCCAGGTGCGGCCGCAGCTTCTTCTCGGCTCGCAGGAGGCCGGCGTTGGCGATCACGGCGTCCAGCACCGCGGAGTAGCGCTGCGTCTCGCACACCAGCGCGTACAGCTGCTTCACGTTCTGCGCTCGGCCGAGAGGACCCAGGTGAGACGCGGGCCGGGCCGAGCTAGCCCCCTGCCGGGGCCCCCCTCCCAGGCACGAACCCCGAACCCTGCTACCTGGAAGTTGCTGGCATACACCAGCCCCTTGAGCGAACCCTGGCGGCTCTCCACGCCGGCCAGCACGGCCGCCGCCGCCGAATACACCGCCATGCTCCGCTCCCGCCCGCGCGCCTTTACGGCTCTGTCGCGAGGCGCGCGCGGCTCTGCACCGCCCCCACCTGACTTCCGGGGTCAAAGGGCACGGGTGTTCCGTACCCGGAAGTCCCAGTACCCATTCCGGTGGTCCCAGGGCGTGTGGCAGTTCACACTCCTATAAGGGTCTGGAGGCCAACGCAGAGACCCCGGCTGACCACTTCTTCGCAGCTCTTTGCGTTTTTCTTTCAATCCTTGCCGATATCACAGGCAAACAATGAGATCTTATTGATGTTTTAATTTCTGTGATTGAGGTTAAACATTTTCCTGTTATTGGTCGTTTGTATTTCTTATATTATGACATGTAAATGTCTTTTGCTCACCCCTCTACTGTCTGTTAGTGTCCTTTATTTATTAATAATATATACCTCTTAGGTTTTGCCGTTTTTCCAGTTTATTCTTTTAATGTGGTTTATAATTGTTTTGGACACCATGAAGTTCTTATTTTAAAAATATTACCTTTATGGTTTCTGCCCTTGATGTCACACTTGAAAACCACTTCACACCTGTACAATACAGAAATCATCTATGGCTTCATCATTTCACACGTAAATCCACTGATTGCTGCACCTCGTGTGGGATCTTAGTTCCCTGACCAGGGCTCCAACCTGTACCCTCTGCAGTGGGAGCACAGAATCTGAATCTAGGGTTTCATGGCACTGTTGAATACATCTTCTTTGTTGGAAAGCTTTGCCTTCTATGACCTCCTCTGCTGGCATTCCCTCCCATCTCTCTGCCCAGGTCTAAGTTTCCTTGGCCACCCTGCCTAAGTTGCTCCTCTAGGTTCTGGTGTTCCATTCTCTGACCTCCTTTCCATTGGTCTGATGTTTTCTCTTCCGGGGCAGACTCACCCACTTCCACAGTGTTGTTAGTATGGGACAAAGTTAACATACACTAAAGTAGCACAGATGCACACCCTCCACCCCAACCAGCCCCTACCCTCATCTCCAGTCCCAGCAGCAGCATCCCATTTTGTTTTGTTGGCTTTACTCCATGGCATGTGGGATCTTATTTCCTAGACCAGGGATTGAACCCTCGCACCCTGTATTGGAAGGCACAGTCTTAACCCCTAGACCGCCAGGGAAGTGGGCCCCCTGCAGCAGCATCCCTTTTGAACCTAGATCCCTGCAGGCTCTTCTCCTCTGCCAGCGTTCCACTTCTTTCAGTTTAAATGTCAATTCCACATGAAGAATTAACTGTTCTTTCCTGTCTCTTGCATATTAGATGTGTATCAGTTAAGATCTTTCTGTTGCAAGCGCAAATGCTTACTCTGGTTAGCCAGTTGAAAGAGAGGATTTATTAAATGGGTGCAGAAGTATGCCATCATGTCCATCATGGTCTGGCTGAAGGCAGGGTGGTACACACAAGGGAGTCGCTGAGGAGAGAAAGAAGGGACTCTTTCTAAAAAGAACGGTCAGAGGTGAGGGGGCCTACGGGTGATGGTGCAGAATTTAGGGCTGGCGACAGCGCTCTTCACCACCAGGAATATAGAAAGAGTTGCAGAGAGGGGGGGGACCCTGCATGCATAGCCCAGTAGGCAGAAAAACAAGAAAATAAGTACCTCCAACTCCCTTCTCCTGCCCTGGGATCTCCTGCCAGCCCCTCCCATCAGTTGAACTCAACAGGAAGCCAGAATGATGTGCATTCCAGCGAGGCCAGCCCCCTGGGCCACGCAGGATGGAAAGCAGAGGTACAGTCATGGAACTGAAGGAAGAGCTACACAAACGAACACCAAGTCTGGAAGGCGTCACGCATGCAGTAACCAAGGCCGACGCCCGACAGGTGCAGCTGATCGAGACACAACAAGCAGGACTTCCCTGGTGGTCCAATGGCTAAGAATCCACCTGCCAATGCAGGGCACAAGGTTTGATCCCTGATCTGGAAGATTCCACGTGCCATGGAGCAACTAAGCCTGTGCACCACAACTCCTGAGCCTGTGCTCTGGAGCCCAGGAGCCCCAGCTACTGAGCCAGTGCTCCTAGAACCATGCTCCACAACCAGAGAAGCCACCGCGGTGAGAAGCCTGCCCATCGCAACTAGAGAAAGCATGTGCACAGCAGTGAAGACCCAGCATGGCCAAAAAAATTAACAAGTAAATTTTTTAAATTTTCAAAAAGAGAGACAAGAAGCAGCTTTTGATTATTACTTACACAGACGGCAGGAGGAAGATTAGCCAAAGGCAGCAGCTCACGGAGGCCTTGTTGCCCACGCCAGAAAGGATGGTGTGGAAATCAAAGGGCTGTGAGATGCGACCCCACCAGAGGCTGGAGCTGCTTTTAAAGACCTGAGCATAAAGCAGCGTGCATGGGCAGCAACTGATCATTGCAAATCATTTGACAAGGAAGAAATAACGTCTGTTTTATTATCCTTAAAGTTCATAGTGATGGGGGAATTATGTGTGGGAGTGTTTCCACCCTCAGGAGGAAGAGTAAGCAGCAATCATGGTTAGGAGGGGCTGAGGGAAGGCTGGTCTTCTCAGGTGGCACGGGTGGTAAAGAACCTGCCTGCCAACACAGAAGATATAAGAGACGTGGGTTCGATCCCTGGGTCGGGAAGATCTGGAGGAGGGCATGGCAACCCAGGCCAGTATTCTTGCCTGGAAAATCCCCATGGACAGAGGAGCCTGGCCGGCTACAGTCCACGGGGTCTCAAAGAGTTAGACATGACTGAAGTGACTTGAGCGTGTGTGCACAAGGGAAGCCCAGCTTGATCCTTGGACCCCAAGGCCTGGCTCTACTGGCTAATAAGCAGGTTAATAGCCCAGATAGAGGTTAATAAACATGCCCCTGGCTACTGTAGGCATTCTCCCAACAATAAATGTTTCTAGGGGCACCCAGGCAAAGACCTCCCCAAACAAGGAAGTCATCGCCTCCACTCACCGGAGTCAGCAGGACCCCTCAAGCCCCCATGGCAAGCGAAAAGGCAGCCCTACAGCTTGGTGGGCTGCAGTGGGGAGAGCTGGCTGGGCCCACTGGGTGGCGGCAGCACCATGGGCAGGGAGTTGCTGCCCCTCTCGTGCCAGCACGTGTCCAGGATGGGGTACAGCTTGCCCTGGAAGTCGGCCTGGAACGAGTAGAGTGGCCGCAGGTCGTCAGGGCGGTCGGCGTCGAAGAAGGTGAGCTCCCCCTGCTCGTAGTGCAGGTAGACGCCGATGCGGTGGGGGTGGCCCGCCACGGGCAGGGGTACCCGGGGGCAGCTGAAGGCCTCGTACACACGGCCCTCCTTCAGGCCGATGAGCCACACGCCGTGCTCCGGGGACTTGCTCAGCTTGCCCTTGCGACTGGCCGTGCCCTTGATGACCCCCAGGCGCCAGTCGCTCTTGCTGCCCACCGCCACCTCCCAGTAGTGGCGGCCACAGGAGAAGCCCCTGCTGGCCAGGACACATGTGCTGTAGTCGAAGCGCTCGGGCTGGCTGGCGCGCCGCCGGGCCAGGAGCCCGCACTGCACCACCGTGTTGCCCTTGGAGAGCTCCAGGAGCGGGTGGGCCGTGGCCGGGTCCAGCTTGAGGGACTCCGGGGCTGGGGGAAGAGCAGAGGGGAGGTGTGTTCAAGCCGCACAGAAGGTGGCCGGCCCTGCCCAAGGGAGACCAGCGGGAAGCCCTGAGCCCCTTGGAAGAACTGAGTCCCTCATCCCTGTATCGACAGGGCCTGGCAAGGGTGGAGACAGAGCAGGCAATCCCGATTCTCTGAAGGAGCGAGCAATGCCTGAAGGGTGGAGAATGGGCCACGGTGAGCCCAGGCGTTCCGGCCAGAAACTCTGCCTAAAGCGGAGGTGCCGATGGAAGGACCTGGGAGACGGCCTGTCAAGCGGGCGCCTCAGCTCCACTCCCCAGGTTTTCTGGAGATTCTAACAACTGCAGTGGCTTCCATGGGTATGCCAGGAGCCCAGTCAAGGACAAACTATACCAAACGACCTCTGTGCTCCCTGTCAGCTGACCAGTCTCTATCCAAAACGTGCAAACAACATTCATGGTTCAGAGATTATCTGCAGGTCTTTTTTCTCTCCCCTTTCTTCCCTTTTCTTAAAATATATTTATTTAATTGGCTTCCCTGGGTCTTAACTGTGGCATGTGGGATCTAGTTCCCTGACTAGGGATTGAACCCGGGCCTCCTACATTGGGACAAGAGTCTTAGCCACTAGATCACCAGGGAAGCCCCCTCCTCCTCCTCCTCTTATAGCAAACCTGTTTTTTGCCTTTGTTGGGTGAAATCAGTCTGATTTCCCTCGTGTGCTAGTAATGAAGGAGTTAAATGTCTGAGTTATTTTTGGCAAAGCAGCAGCTGCCATTTATTAAGCGCTAAACTACACACACCCTCCCAGGTGGCAAGGTGGTAAGGAATTAGCCTGCCAATGCAAGAGACCCGGGTTTGATCCATGGGTCAGGAAGATCCTCTGGAGTAGGAAATGGCAACTCACTGCAGTTTTCTTGCCTGGAGCATCCCATGGACAGAGGAGCCTGGCAGGTTACAGTCCATGGGGTTGCAAAGAGCTGGACATGACTGAGCACACAAATCGCACTCATCTATTTAGAAACCACACAGCCCAGCAAGGGGAGCTCCTTACAGACAAAGAGACAGGTTCAGGGACCATAGGTGACGAAACTGAGGCTCAGGGACTTCTCTGCCCGTCCAGGGGTTAAGGCTCTGAGCTCCCGATGCAGGGGTGAGGGGAGGGGTTCGACCTACGGTCAGAGAACTAGATCCCACAGGTTGCAGCTCAAAGATCCCATGAGCTGCAACTAAGACCCAGCGCAGCCAATTTTTTTTTTTTTTTTTTAAAGGGAAACCCAAGTCTCAGAAATTACACCACTCACCCAGTCACCACTTAGAGATGGAGCTGAGCTTGAGCATCCCCTGCTGGCGGAAGCACAGCCCTGCGCCCTCACTGTCAGCTGCCCCAGCCTCCCTTCAGCCTCTTATAATGGAAGGACTGGGCCCGGGGGCTCACCTGGCAGAACCTTTCGGAAAAGCCTTTTCCACACCGTCAGCTTGATGTCAGCCTGGTGCAGGCCTGGCTTGAAGGAGATGGGGCTGAAGGCACCTTCCGAGAGTCGGGCCTGCTGGAGCTCTGGGCTGGGGTCAAAGGTTCACAGTGATGACGGAGCTGCTCACCCAAGTACCCCAGCCTTGTCATCCATGTGCAGGTCCAACCAGCCGAGTCCCCGCTCAGAAGACCGTGCACTTGAGAGGCCCATCATGTCCCCCCCCCGACCTGCTCTCTGGGGCCCTGCCTCCATCCCGGAAACACTCCACATCAGTAGCTCTCAAAGGGCAGGTCTGGGACCAGCAGCATCAATCACCTGGGCCTTGTTAGAAATGCAAGTTTTCTTGGGTCCCACCCCAGACCTGCTGCTGCTGCTAAGTCACTTCAGTTGTGTCCGACTCTATGCGACCCCATGGACAGCAGCCCACCAGGCTCCTCTGTCCACAGCATTCTCCAGGCAAGAATACTGGAGTGGGTTGCCATTTCCTTCTCCACAGACCTACTGACTCAGAACTGATGACAGGGGTCCAGGCATCTGTAGTTATAGAGCCCTCCAGGTGGCTCTGATGCGCTGCTTGAACAGCATGCCTCTGAATCAGGGGAAGCCCGCCCCCAGCTCCAGCTGGAGTGGAAACCAAACTCAGCCAATCAGATCCTCTAGCCATTCACTTAAGCCAATGCTTCTAACCCAACTGTCCTTAAGACTAATGGAAATTGGAAAAAAAAAAAAAAAAAACAGGGAGATGCTCATAAACGTGGCCGAAGAAGGCTCTGGAAGTGCATGGGGAATACCTGGAGGCCATGGCGTGGTACTTCTGGAAGACAAGAGGGAGGCGGGTTAGGGCACCGAGGAGGCTGTGCAGAAGCCGTTAGGAAGGGGGAGCCTCTTGGGGACGCGGGAGCCTTGTCCGCTCACCCGGATGAACTCGTGGTGACTCTCATTGCCGAACTGCTCCAGCACACCCGCGGCCTGGATCAGCCGCTCCCGAGCACCTCGGGCCTGCTCCAGCTGCATGTCCAGGGAGGCCACAAGGCCGCGGGTGTGGCCCTCCACCCCCTCCAGGCAGCGGGCCTTCTCCTCGTCCACCAGGTGGTGGAGCTCCTGGAACTCACGCCGGATCACCCAGCTGAAGACATCGGACTCGTTCTGGGACAGGGAGGGGCCGGTCAAAGCAGGAGCCGAGGCTGACCTCGGCGTCCCCAGAGCCTGGCAGCTCAGGCCTTCCTGGGGCCTTCCGACCCTTCTTGGTCCTCATCCCCAAGTCCGACGGCTGACTCCTGCCGGGGTGTTCACACTGCATCTGGGTCCCCGGATGCAGCCCCGGGGGAGGGCAGCAGTGGCAGGGCAGAGGCTGGGCCCCCGGCACCCAGTTCAGCACAGTGACTCCGCCTCCATCAGACCGAGTGATGCTGTCTCCCTCCCTGGGGTGAGGAAGATTCACTGAGCTGACTTTCAAGGACACTGGTCTCCTGTTTGTTTCATGACTACCTGTAGGGCCTGGGCTGCACACCCTCTCAGCCCCAAGGGCCCCTCGTTTAGGAAAGGCGGTCAGCCCCTGAGGAGTGCAGGCCTCCCGATGCCTGCGCTCTGAAGGCACCAGGAGGGCATTGCACAGGCTGTCAAGGTCAAACAGACACAGGTGGCAGGGGCCGGGCAGTCATGCCCACGAGTTAAGCTGTTTACCTCCGGGACTTGGGCTGAGTTATCTCAGTCCCAAGGACGCGGAGGACACAGGCCAACTTGGAGACAGCCCTGACAACTGTGGTGAATTCCCCCGGGAGCCTGTGCGCTTTTTCCCACCCCGCCTGGAATGCTTTGAAATTCTGGCTTTATAGGGAAGGCGAGGGTTCCTGTAAAGGGAAGGGGAGGTGGCTGGCCCCGGGCAGGGGACGCCGAGGGCAGGGGCACTCACCACAATCCGAGTCCTGTTGTTCACCAGTTTGGCCATTTGCTCATCCACCTTCTTCTGCTCCTGCTTCAGGTCGGAGATGAGGGCTGCTAGCTCCTCCTGGAGGCAAATGGGCCATGGCTCCGTGAGCCACGACCCCTTCCCCCTCCCAGCTAGCGAGGCCAGGGCAGGGGGCAGCCCCACGACCACAAGCACTCCCAGTGGAACCAGGGAGCTACCTGGGTACCCTCAACCCCCAAACAGATAAGACTATTCAAGAATACTCCACACTAATGGCAGCAACTGCCCAGACAGAGGAGGGTCTCCTCGTCATCCCTCTCTGTGACATCGACAGAGACGCTAAACGTTGTTATAGCCACCAGAAGTCACCACACAACATCCTTGCAGGGCGACTGTCAATCTGAGGTCAACACTCCCTGCATGGAATGCTGCCTGTAGGGTACCCACCTGGTAAACCTGCTGCACACCAGCAGGTCCAGAATTAGTAAACATTTGATCAAGAGTTATCACAAAAAGGCTGGCCCCAAGTGAAGTCAACAGTGTATGCAGTGGCCCGGGTTATACCTGGTGACCCCTCCCTCCCTATGAAGACCTGAATCCATCTCCACCAGCCTTGGGCCCAGCCTGGATTTAGGGCCTCCAGGCTGCAATAAACTCACTTCCTCTGGGCTGCCCTGGCCCCATATCCAGCCTCACTTTAGGGGTCCACCAGAACCACCTAGACCATCATCTGGCTGCACGACGTGATGGGAGCCCAGCTGGTCTGTGCCCATGCACCGTGCAGAAGCTTTGGCTTAGATCGTGCCCAAGCAGAAGTCAGCTACAAGAGCCTTTCCGGAAGGGAGCTGAGAAGAAAATAAAACCAGCATGGAGATGAATGAACAGAGTTCCTGCTCTCATAACAAGACATCCGAGCTCATAGGCGTCTGAGAAGGGCACAGCAATAGTAACCATCCCAATGCAAAGAGAGATGGTGCTAGTCCTTTCTCATCAACTGGGCCACTGTGAGTGGAAACAGATAGCACAAATAAAGTATCTCAAGATCTCAATCCACAGGAGGAAACAGGAATGCATGAGAGAGATCTGAGGGGACTTCCCTGGCAGTCCAGTGATTAAGACTTCACCTTCCAATGCAGGCGGCGTGGGTTCGATCTCTGGTCTGGGGGCTAAGATCCCACATGCCTCATGGCCGAAAAACCAAAACATAAAACAGAAGCAATATTGGAACAGATTCAATAAAGACTTTAAAAATGGTCCATGTCAAAAAAAAAAAAAAAAAAAAGATCTGATGAAGGAACTGAATTTAGTTGTATCACAGAGAGGAGTCTTGAGATCACAAAAACCCACATCCAAAAACTAGGGTCCAACCCTCCCAGCTCCGAGCCAGAGATGACAAGCGCCCGGAAGTCTCCTTTTCTGCCAGGCAGCCCTCTGCTCATAAAACTGGACTCAGTTCCACTGCCCTGCAATTTTGCTTCCTCCTTTCACAGCCCCCTAAAACTACTCTTGCCAAGGTAACCAACTCTTCCTGCAAAACCTGACTGGCTCTTTTCAATCCTGAGCTGACATTTCACACAAGTGACTTCCTTCTAAAAATGCTCTGTTCCTCCAATTTCCAGAAGACCGCACGCAGCCAGTGCTCCTGAGTCCTCTGTGGATTCTTTGTCCCCTTCGGGGTTCTCTACCCAAATCTTAAGCCCCGAAGCTCCTGGTGGGAGCTTCCCCAGCGTCTTTCTCAGCGTGTTCCCCATCACCCTGCAGACTCGCCTGGTCAGTCTTCTCTGCGCCTCGGACTGCAAAGACCACCTGCATGTAGTTTACCTAATCTCTTATTCCCAGCCTCACTCTCCAGTCTACCCTCTGGCAGAGAGATTGGGCTACATCATGACTGTTTAAACATTTCCAACACTGGTCGTCTGAATAAATCCCAAATCCCTTCTCATGTCACACAGGCCTTTTCATGAGCTGGCCCCTGCTTGCCTTCCCTCACTCCCACCTCACTCTCCCTTGAGCTGAATGGAATAATGTCTAATTCTTCAAATGTGCCAAGCCGTTTGCCCCCTGGTCTTTTGCCCATGTTCTTTTTATACTTGGAATGCTTCAAGTATAACCCTCCCCTTCAAGTCCTCCTGAGGGTTCAGGTTTCAGTTTAGCAGTCCACTTCCTCCAGGAAGCCTTCCCTGACCACCCATGTTCCAGCTGGGCTCACCACTGCCTGTATTGAACCTCGACAGCAGCACACGGGATGGTGTCAGACCCCCAGACTGCGAGTGCTGGTGCAGGGTGGGCTTCCTGCCCACCCCTGTACCATGGACACCAGCGCCGCCCGGAGCACACACTACAGCTCCGTTCCCACTCGTCTCCCAGGGTCGAAGGGGCAAAGAAAGGCTGCCCAGAGCACTCAGCCAGGAAATCCCGGGAGCAGCTTCCAGAGGCCCCTCTGCCTACACACGTTGATGCACTTCCCGCCTCCTGCCCCGCCCCCACCCTCATCTCTTCAACTTTATCATTCCTGGTCCTTACTCCCCGTCCCCACCGCCAAACTCCAGGCCAGGTACCCTATGACAATTTACCTCCAAGAGCCCTTCTGCCCTTCCTTGATCAGTTGCCTGGGGGATGAAACACCGGCCTTGGTTTGAATCCTAGCTCTGCCACTGACCAACTGTATGACTTTGACCAAGACCCTCATGTGTTTTCTGAGCCTGTTTCCTCACTTATAAATACAACAATAACCCCACTCTTCATAAACCTCAGATCAACAGACTAACTTAAGATGATACCATTATTATGATTCATCTTAAAACGGTGATCCGCTAGTTCTGAGGCAAGGGTCCACGAGGGCAGGAATCCATTGATTCCACAAAGGCCTTTTGGACATTTACCACCTGCTTGGCACAGCTCTAGGTGCGGAAACATCCCAAGGGATGAAACTAAGTCCCTGCCCTCACATCCCTGAAGGGCTCAAGAATCTAACGAAAGTGGCAGAGAAAAATAAAGCTGGAGGTGGGGGGCAGTAGCTCGTGATGCACGTCGCTCTCCCTCCTGTGCATCGCCTAAGCCCCAGCACCTGGAGACTGGAACCACTACTCAAAAGGTGATTGGAACGGGGCTGGCCCTGCACCCATGTGCCACGTGATGACGCCAAGGGTGCAGGATCGGACTCCGTGTCCCCCAGGGCGGCCCCGCCCCGCTCCTGCCTGCCACCCCCAGCGGCCTCTCTGCCCACCTTCATGCGGCTGTAGACGGTGGAGACGGGTGTGACCCGGTGGTGCTGGTGGGCGCCCAGCAGGCCGCAGAGGCCGCAGATGAGCTCCTGGTCCTTCTCGCAGAAGAGGCTGAGGGGGTTCCGGTGGTGCACGCACACCTGGGGCTCCGGGTCCCCGGGGAGCTGCAGGGCTTCGATCACCTTGGCCAGGGAGACGTTGGGCGGGGAGCTGCTGTAGTCCACCTCCCGCCGGCACACGGGGCAGCGCAGTGCCGAGGCCAGGTGGCGGGACAGGGCCGCCAGGCAGCCCTTGCAGTAGGAGTGGCCGCACTGCAGCATCAGGGGCTCCTTGAAGACCTCCAGGCACATGGGGCACTGCAGGCGGTCCTCCAGCTCGGGCACGCTCACCTGCCACGCCATCCACGGTGCCCGCCTGGAGCCGGCTCCCTCCACTCCTCTGGCTCCCAGCCCCAAGGGCCCTGAAAGGAGAGACTGTTAAGGATGCCAGCCCTTCAATTCCAGCCCTGACCCACGATGACCCTGGGTCTGTTTTCCCATCTTTAAATCAAAGGGCTTAAATGAAAAGAGCGGTCACTTGGAGGTCCAGGTGCCTGCATTTTAAACTCAGATTTGGAGGTAAACATGAAAGGGGCCACCTGCAGGGTCCCCTGAAGTGACACCAAAGATGCAAGCTCCAGCCCAGCGGGCGTCCTGACCTAGAACGGGGCAGCAGAAACAAGCCAAGGTCTTTCCCAGCCTCTAGATCAGTTCTCAAACCGGCGAGTGGCTGGTGGAAGCAGAGTTACAACAGAATTCCTGAGTCACGCCATCACATATCTCCAGTGAGCCCCAGAAATCTGTGCTTACAAGAGACACCCCCCAGGCCATTCTGAAGCAGAGTCCTGTTTTAGAACAATACTGTCCAGGAGCTGGGACCTTGGGGCTGTCTCCGGGGCTCCCACCCTGCTCCCCTGTAAAAGCCGATGGGGACTGAGAGAGCAGCATCTCACCAGAAGGCGGCAGTGGCCCCAGGGAGAACCCCGCACTGCCTCTCGGGATCCTCCGAGCCCTCCAGCGGGGCCTCACGCCAGCAACACTGACTCGATCCGCTTGGCCTCCTCTTCTCCCCAGGACGGGACGGCAGGTGCAGAGACCTGGGATCACAGCTGGACACCTGTTCTACCTAGTCTCTGCCCCCTTCCTCCTCCCCTTTCCCAGAAACGCCCCCGTGCCCTCAAGGTCGCTGAGAATCAGGTGGAGGCTGGGCCACATCACGGGATCAGGGAGGGAGCCCCTGCTCAGCCGGCCCTGATAAGAGCGGCACTCAGGTGCTCACCTTGGCCAGGCCTGGGGGAGGGTCGGAGACAGAGGGGCCAGGTGCCCGTTCACACCTCACAGACCCCAAAAGGGAGTGGACTTGTGCTCTGACACACTTCTCTCTGAATCTCCATCTCTCCCTCTCTCTCTTCAGAACTCTGAAGACGCTCTTGCTTACCTACATTTTAAAATTGATGTATACCTTCTATAAAGTGCACAAATGTTAACCATATGCTTAAAGTACAATTTATACATGTGCATGCACTCTCAAGGTCAAGATACAGAGGACTGGACTTCCCTGGTGCTACAGTGGATAGGGGTCTGCCTGCCAATGCAAGGGACATGGGTTCAAACCCTGGGCTGGGAAGATTCCACATGTCACGGAGCAACTAAGCCCATGAGCCACAACTACTAAGCCCGCACACCCTCACGCCTGTGCTCTGCCTGAAACGAGAGAGGCCACCGTGATGAGAAACTCGGGCACCACGATGAAGAGTAGCCCCTGCTCACCACAACTAGAGAAAGCCCAAGAGGAGCAACGAAGGCCCAGAACCACCAAAAAAAAAACCACAAAGTAATTAACTTAAAAAAACAGACACAGAGAAGGTTCTGGATGCTGGGAG
Source organism: Dama dama (assembly GCF_033118175.1). Lineage (NCBI taxonomy): Eukaryota > Metazoa > Chordata > Mammalia > Artiodactyla > Cervidae > Dama > Dama dama. The sequence goes on along the minus strand of NC_083690.1, from coordinate 34,416,737 downwards.
GGTGCTGCACCCTAGCTCCATGGGAACCCAAGTACCTGTGCTCTGGACTCTTCTGGATCTCGCCCTACATACCTCTTCATCTGGTTCTTCATTTATATCCTTTATAATTAACTGATAAAACAATTTTTAAAAAAAGATCAAGATACAGAACATTTCTAGTACCCAGAGGCTTTATCACATGTCCCCGAGGCAGAACCCCTAACAAAGGGAGCCACTACCCTGACTTATATCATCATAGATTAATGTGGCCTGGCTTCCCCCTTTTTTTTTGGCTATGCCAGGTCTTAGTTATGGCATGTGGGATCTAGTTCCCTGACCAGGGATCAAACCTGGGCCCCCTGTATTGGGAACTCAGAGCCTTAGCCACTGGACCACCAGGAAAATCCCCGGCCTGGTTTTGAATTTCAGATAAACAGAACTACCTATATATTCTTTTGTGTCCAAGTTTTTAGTCAATATATTGAATTACTAGGTTTTTTATTTTTATTAAATACATTTTAATACATTTTTATTAAAATCTTTCAATGGTTTAACACAAAGATAAACTCAAAATGGATTAAAGACCAAAATGTAAGACCAGAAACTATAAAACTCTTAGAGGAAAACATAGGCAGAACACTCGACGTAAATCAAAGCAAGATCCTCTATAACCCACCTCCTAGAATAATGGAAATAAAAACAAAAGTAAACAAGTGGGACCTGATTAAACTTAAAAGCTTTTGCACAGCAAAGGAAACTATAAGCAAGGTGAAAAGACAACCCTCAGAATGGGAAAAAAATAATAGCAAATGAAACAATTGACAAAGGATTAATTTCCGAAATATACAAGCAGCTCGTACAACTCAATGCCAGAAAAACAAACAACCCATCAAAAAGTGGGGAAAAGACCTAAACAGACTTTTCTCCAAAGACATACAGATGGCTAAAAAACACATAAAAAGATGCTCAACATCATTCATTACTATAGAAATGAAAATCAAAACTATAATGTGGTATCACCTCACACCACTCAGAATAAAGTTGATAAAGTGAAGTCGCTCAGTCGTGTCCAACTCTTTGCGACCCGTGGACTGCAGACTACCAGGTTCCTCAGTCCATGGAGTTTTCCAGGCAAGAGTACTGGAGTGGGTTGCCATTTCCTTCTCCAGGGGATCTTCCCGACTCAGGGATTAAATCCAGGTCTCCCACATTGCAGGCAGACGCCTTACCATCTGAGCCACCAGGGAAGCCAGCCAGAATGGCCGTCATCAAAAAGTCTACAAAGAATAAACACTGGAGAGGGTGTGGAGAAAAGGGAACACTCTTGCACCATTGGTGGGAATGTAAATTGACAGCCATGATGGAAGATGGTATGGAAATTCCTTAAAAAACTAGGAATAAAACCACCATATGACCCAGCAATCCCACTCCTAGGCATATACCCTGAGGAAACCAAAATTGAAAAAGACACATGTATCCCATTGTTCACTGCAGCACTATTTACAATAGCTAGAACATGGAAGCAACCTAGATGTCCATCGACAGATGAAAGGATAAAGAAGTTGTGGTACATATACACAATGGAATATTACTCAGCCATAAAAGGAACACATTTGAGTCAGTTCTAATGAGGTGGATGAACCTAGAACCTATTATATAGAGTGAATTAAGTCAGAAAGAGAAAGATAAATATCGTATTCTATCACATATATACAGAATCTAGAAAAACGGTACTGAAGAATTTACTTACAGGGCAGCAGTGGAGAAATGGACATAGAGAACAGAGTTATGGACATGCGGGGAGGGGAAGAGAGGGTGAGATGTGTGGAAAGAGTCACGTGGAAACTTACATTACCATATGTAAAATAGATAGCCAACGGGAATTTGCTCCACAGCTCAGGAAACTCAAACAGGGGCTCTGTATCAACCTAGAGGCGTGGGATGGGGAGGGAGGTTCAAAAGGGAGGGGATATATGTATACCTATGAGGATGAGATGGCTGGATGGCATCACTGACTCAATGGACATGAGTTTGAATAAACTCTGGGAGTTGGTGATGGACAGGGAGGCCTGGCGTGCTGCAGTTCATGGGGTCGCAAAGAGTCAGATATGACTGAGCAACTGAACTGAACTGAACTGATGGCTGATTCATGTTGAGGTTTGACAGAAAACAACAAAATTTTGTAAAGCAATTATCCTTCAATAAAAAAAATTAAAAAGTCTTTTAATGGTTTAAAAAGATAAATATTTTCTAAATATTTGTCAAACAGTCAATAAATATTTTGGTCATACTATATTATGCATTTCACAGGAGTGGGGTGGGAAATCACTGAATGGACAAGACAGAGGTGGGCATTAAGAAACAAGGATCTCTGGACCAACATGCCGTCACCACTGCAAGTCTAAGCACTCATGTCTGCAGGAGGGGTAGGGCTGCTTCCCCAGTGACAAGCTAGACCAAGGCCTGGTATAGGCAGGTAGAGACTCAATTTTACTGTATTCAACAAACATTTATTGCAAACCTCCTATGTCGAGCACTGCGCTGGGTGGCTCAGACGGTAAAAATCTGCCTGTAATGCAGGAGACCCGGGTTTGATCCCTGGGTTGGGAAGATTCCCTGGAGAAGAAAACAGCAACCCGCTCCAGTATTCTTGCCTGGGAAATCCCATGGACCAAGGGGCCTGGCGGGCTACAGTCCACGGGGTCGCAAAAAGTCACGACTGAGTATCAAACACAGAAAACAAGACAAAGCTTCTGTCCTTCTGGAGTTTATAATACATAGGGGCAGGTCACAAATAAATGAGATAATAGAATAGTGTTAAATGCTTTGCAGGAAGTAAACAGTGTGATAAGAGGCAGATAGGGTGGCAGGACTGTGAGGTACAATGTACCTCAGGCAAAGGGGGCACAAGTGCAAAGGACCTGAGGCTGGAAAGAGCTCAGTACGGGTGGTGCAATACTGTAGTATTCACCGTTGAAAAGTATCCCCGTGAAACTGGACACTTGCGATTCACATCCCTGTTGTTCAAAGGTCAACCGTATTTACGAGATCCACCAGAGAGGAGGCTTGGGGGGCTGGATCACAGTAAGTCAGAGGGAAGATGAGGTCAGAGGGGCTGGCAGGGAGGGCCTGGTAGACCGGGGCAAAGGTTTGGATTTAATTTCAAGGGCGGTGGGAGCTATTGCTGGGTTTAAAGCAAGGGAATATGATCTGATTTATATTTTTTAAAGATCACTCTGGCCACTGTGTAGAGATGGATCACAGTGAGTTGAGCACCTGGGGGGATGGACAGTGACGCCAAGATCAAGGTGAAAAAGGCAGATGCCAGAGTCAGATGCCTAAGGACAACCAGGTGGAGTGACTGAGTAGCCCAGTGGTCTGCAGACTTCAGCAGACCTAAGAATCACCTGAAGTGAAGTGAAGCCACCCAGTCGTGTCCTGAGGGCTTGCTATAACACAGGCTTCTCGACCCGGCTCCAGAGATGCCGACTCAGGAGTACGGGGACAGACCCAATTTTGTCCTAATTTTCAAACGTTCCCAGGCAACACCGCTGCTGCTAGTCTAAGCACTACACTTTGAGAGCCACTGGAAAAGTCAAGTTGACTCAAAACACCTGGAGCCCTGGCACCCAGGGAGGCTCTAGGCTGGCTGGGTGTATCACATACGTAAACCTGTGGGAATGGTTGGGCTCTCGGAGATTGGGAATTGAGAAGGGCGGGGGTCCACAGACAGAGCCCTGCGACTGCTAATGTTTAGAGATCAGGAACAGGAGGATGACTGAGAAGGGACAGCCGGGCTGGTAGGAGGAAAATCAGGAAAGTGTGGTGACCAGGAAAGTGTGGCAGGAAGAATGACTGCCGAAAGGACATGTGTGGGTTAGTCGCTCAGTCGTGTCCAACTCTTTGTAACCCCATGGACAGTAGCCCGCTAGGCCCCTCTGTTTGTGGAATTCTCTAGGCAAGATCTCCTCCTCCAGGGTATCTTCCCAACCTAGAAATCAAACCTGGGTCTCCTGCATTGCAGGCTGATTCTTTACCATCTGAGCCACCAGCAAAACCCACTAGATGTCCATGCCCTAATTCTTAGGATCTGTGAATATGCTTCCTTAGATGGCAAAAGGGACTATGAAGATGTAATAATTACAGTCATTGAGCTGAATTATCACAGTGGGTCCAACCTAATCACATTGCTCCTTAACATAGAACTTGCCCTGGCTGGAGTCAGAGACAGATTAAAGAGAGGAGGCAAGCTTATAAAAACATCAACTAGGTAATATTCCCTCCCAGCCTGAGAAGGAATCAGCAAGCTGTTGCTGACTCTTGAGATGTAGGGGCCCAAGTGCAAGGACCACGGAGTAAGGGTCCTCTAAAAGGTAAGGGTCACTGTTGGCTGACAGCAAGGACCAGGGACCTCGAGCCAAGAGCTTCCGGGACCTGGATTAGCCAATGATCTGAATGGGCTTTGAAGTGGATTCTTTCCCAAAGCCTTGAGGGAGGTTGATGCCTCCATCTTAGCCCAGCGAGACTGGTGTCAGACTTCTACCACCAGACCTGTGAGATAATAAATGTATTGCTTAAAACAGTTCCTTTTGTGGTCATTTGTTACAAGAGGCAAAAAAAAACAAAAACAACAACAAAAAACCACCAACTAAATACAGAAGCCAAAAGAGGCAGTTAAAGGTCAGGTCAGCTTCATCAAATGCTGATGAGAGTCCAGTAACTGGAGGACAAAGAGGAGTCTAAGGGATTTGGCAACAACAACAGTGAATGGTGGCCTGAACCCCGGGAAAGTGGTATTGGAGTGGAAAAGAAAATGAAGAGTAAGGAGATGGAGACAGAATAGTTGAGAAAGCCTTTGCAGCAACCCTTTTGAGAAGTTTTTCCCTGGAAGAGGAGGAATGAGACCACCTGTAGCAGGAGGGAGATTTGGGACAAAGAGAGGCCTGTTTGTTTTTAGGTGGGGGATTTAGGGACACACCTAAGCGAAATGAAATGATCCAGTGGTCAAGGCAAGATGGGTGCAGGAGAGATGGGAAGCCCAATGGCGTCCAGTCCTCAACTTGGCAAGAGTGGGAGGAAGTAAGGAACAGGTTGGGGCGGGTAGGATCCCGGCCATTCTTCCTTTGTACCAGGAGCACACAGGTGAGGCAGACTTGCTGATGGCCAGGGGCAGGCCCAGCATCACCTTGCTTTTGCAGGAACTGGGCAGTTTGACTTTAGAGTGCTGTCCGCCTCTTATGGGTCCCTGGAGCGGGAAGAAGAAGGGAGGGTTGACATCACCCACATCGGTGGTCCTGACCGTTCCAGCAGCCCCTACCCCCACCCCGCGTCTGGAGCCTTGTCCTCTGTAGCGTGTCCCGCCAGCCACGTGTCCGCAGCTTGGCCATCACTTACCCGGCGGCTGATCTCAGCACCTGCACGTCCCATTCACTGTACCCTCGCCGCAAGCTGCGTCACGCTCCCCACGCCCCTGCCTCGTGTCCCGTGGTGCGCCACGTGTCCCGTCATGCCCCACGCGGCCTCAAGTAGCGCGGGATCCAGCTCTGTGCGTGCCCCACCCCCACTCCCGCCACGTGCCCCCATCACGTGACCTCCGGGGCGTCTGCACACGTGGTCTGGCGCACTCCCCAAGCGGCCACTGGCGGTTGGCGGCGGTTGGAGCAGAGCGATGAACGTGTCCTCACGGCCCCTGAACGGATTGCCACGGTTGGACGCGGAAGACCGGGTATAAAAGGGCGACCGCGTCGCTGTGGGGCATAGGGCGGCGGGGCCTGGGGGCAGGCGGCGGGGAAATGGGGGGCAGCGCCCGGAACCCGGGAGTCCTACAAAGAGACGACTCCCCCAGCCAGGTGAGGGCCCGGGCGCTGGGGAGTAGGGGTTGGTTGGAGCCGCCAGAGTCAGGGTGCCCGTCCAGGGCTCTGAGGTGGTGTGTTTCATCCCCCATAAGTCTCCGTACCAGCGCTTAAGCCAAAGGATGCTGGACATTTCGGGGGACCGGGGCGTGCTGAAGGATGTCATTCGAGAGGGAGCTGGAGAGCTGGTGACACCGGACGCTTCCGTGCTCGGTATGTATGGCGGCCGGGCCCGGGTGCCGTCTGCCCTTGGGAGGCTGGCGATGCCCGAGTGCTGGGTTTCAAGGGATAAGCGAGGGAACCCATTACCCCTTTGTGTGAGACGGCCATGAACAGGGGCTCTGGGAGGCCCACCAGCCCAGCTCTTGAACCACACCGCCAAAGGGCAGGCATATAAACGTTGAGCAAAGCCTTTTCCAATCATGGGCTGGGGGCCTAGTTTAAGGTACTTAATATTGTTTCTGTGTGACCGAGAGATTTGATATGGAGGCATGAGTGTCTTTCCTCTTTCCTAGTGAAATATTCTGGATATCTGGAGCACATGGACAAGCCTTTTGATTCTAATTGCTTTAGGAAAACTCCTCGGCTCATGAAACTTGGAGAAGGTAAGTTCAGGTGAAAGTGAAAGTGTTGGGGACTCAGTCCTATCAGACTCTATGACCTCCAGGTTCCTCTGTCCATGGAATTCTCCAGGCAAGAGTACTGGAGTGGGTTGCCATTCCCTTCTCCAGGGGATCTTTCCCACCCAGGGATTGAACCCAAGTCTCCTGCAATGAAGGCAGATTCTTTGCCATCTGAGCTACCAGGAAGCCCAAGCTCAGATAAGGAGCTGGGAAAAAAGAAGTTGCTTGGGGGAACTGATGCAGGGCAGTGCCTGAGGACTGGAACACTGTCCAGAGCACTTGAGTTGGTTTTTCTGAGGCTGGATTTTGCTAAAACAGCCATGTTGTCTTCCACATTCTCCTCTGAGACCTAGGTATTTGGCTGCCCTGGCAGGGTTATCTTTGCATTCGTGATGTAATCAGGGGTGCTACATACTTCTTTATTATGAAGACGTTTGTTGAATGACTATTCCACAAGGCAGAGTGAAAAGAAAGGATGTACTCATGGTTAGAAAGGCTGGGACCAGTGTCATAAAGATTGATACACTCCAGACAACTATCCTGGTGAAATTTGGGGAGGTATAAGCAGTGTTTGGTGGGAATGCTTAATGGAGGCACAGTTCATTTCAGCTGGGAATGCTTCACGGCAGATGGGGCATTTGAAATGAGCCCTAAAGTTTGAATGAGAGTTCGCTCAGAGTAGAAGCTGGGCGTGAGGGGGTGGGAGAACAACATTGTAGGAAGAAGGAACTACATGAACAAAGATGTCGAGGCCCGGACACTGCAGAGGCTGGAGGAGTCTGGGGGTGGTGGTGATTTGGGACAACAACGCAGAAGGCTTGGGGATACCTCTCGAAGAGATGTGGATGTGAAGGGGGAGGCACTGGGGGGCGCTGGGCCAGCTTCCACCGTGTTTTTTGTCACTTCTTCCAGATATCACACTGTGGGGCATGGAGCTGGGCCTTCTGAGCATGCGGAGAGGGGAGCTGGCCAGGTTCCTGTTCAAACCCACCTATGCCTATGGAACGCTGGGCTGCCCTCCCCTGATCCCCCCAAACACCACCGTCTTATTTGAGATCGAGTTGCTTGACTTCCTGGACTCTGCTGAGTCGGACAAGTTTTGTGCCCTCTCGGCGGTAAGTTCTGGAGCACAGATGTTAGCACTTTGATAGAGAGATGGGTTTGGGTTTCAGGTAATTATCCTACCCCACTGATGATCGTCAGCCCCAGGGTCTAGCCAAGGGTCTGGTGTGGAGAGGTGGAGGGGAGGAGTATCTTACCACTCGCTGTCTTGAGTGCTGCTGGCTCTGATGTGTGGGTACATGTGCTCGGCCAGGGGTTTGTTATGGACCAGCAGGTTGAGCTGACCTTTGTCACCATTTGCCTAGGTCTCCCTGAAAGACAGTATTTGCTTCTCAGTTTTGTTTGGTTTTCAGCAAGTCAAGCATTGGTATGAGCAAGTCAAGCTCATACCTAGGTTGACTATGTAATTTGTTGTCCAACCTTGACCCTTGAGAGAGAAAGGGACTACTAACTGATGGAATACGAGGACACGGGGTGTAAGCTGGGAGGGATGGTTTCTGTCTTAACATAACTTTAAAGCTGCCTTTCCTCTGTAGCCTCACACGTAACTCATCCCGTACAGACAGGGCTTCTAATCGTCAGCAGTCACGCGTGCTCCTTGTCCTGCTGGCTCAGCCCGGCTGTACACGAGGCCTCAGATATCCTCCCCAGGTTCACATCTCTATATGGTGTCTCCCTGGCTAAACTGTCACCACCACAAGGGAGAGACATTACCTTTTTCTCTTTTCACAGAACAGAGGTTTTTGCAGATAACCTGGGTCCCCCCTCTTGTGTGCTGATTTAGAATCTTTGGGGGTGGGCCTAGGACGTCGGTTTAAAAAGGGGCTCCACTGGTGATTCTGGTGTGTACCCAGGGTAGAGCATCATGGTTGGAAAGACAAGTGGAGCTCTGGGCAGACCAAGACTGTCAGATGCTTGCTGGATGAGTGGTTGTCCTGAGACCTGACCTTTGTGCTTGGCAAGTTCCATCAGTTTCTAATTCTGTGAGAAACTGCTTCTTTAGGGAGCATCTCTGGGTAGGACTAAACTAGTGGACTTCCATTTGGCCCTCATCCGTAAAACAGCAGTAATGACCACTGCCTGCTGTGGCTTCTCTTGGGATTCAGAGGTGACTCCTGCCCAGGCCCCTAGCCCAGTGCTCGGCACATCCGCGGCAGCAGAGGTCATAGTCTAGAGGAACAGCCCTAACAGCTGTCGTGACACTGGCGTGGCGGTGGGGCTTTCAGTTTCCTTGCTGACGTCCTTGTCTTTGATCCTTAGGAGCAACAGGGTCAGTTTCCACTTCAGAAGGTCCTAAAGGTGGCAGCTACTGAACGAGAGTTTGGCAACTACCTTTTCCGCCAAAATCGTTTCTATGATGCCAAAACGAGATATAAACGGGTAAGACTGCTTCAGAGTGTAAGTTTAGACCCTGGAAACTTCCTTCTTTAAGAGGGAGAGACTTTATCTCTGTCCCTTCTTCTCACCTACAACTGTTAAGAAAAATCTTACCTAAAAATCCTCATGCCAGAGGGCTAAAAACTGGGAGAGGGGACGCAGCGTTTAGGGGAACTTGGTAATGTTTGAATACGGATGTGGTTTACATGAGTGTGTTCAGGTTGTGATCGTTGATCGAGCTGGATGCTTGCTTTTATACTTCACTGTGTATTTCAATAAAAAATTTTTTAAATTCTCTTTCTAGTTTTGGGTCCTCTACCAACTGACTTCTCTACCCCATTTGCCATGTTCATTTCCTGTCTCTCTGACAGTGGACATTGATATGAATCTAACTCCATTCATGCCAAGCTTCTGATTGTGATTTGGCTTCCTGTGGAGGTTCTGACAGGAATCCGCTGTTTGCTTTGTAACACGTTCATGAGTATTATGAGTACTTTCTGTGTGCCCAATTCTGCCCCCTAGGCTATAGAGGCAAACAGGATAAAGTTTAGAAGCATTCTGATTTTTGTCTCATTTTCATAGTGAGCCTAAACATTCAGGCTTTGCATTCAGCTGTGAACCACAAAATCCTGAAAAAGTTTTTCAAATAAACTGGTGATGTAATTTTTCTCACAAGAAGGGAGGCACTTCAAAGCCAGCATAAACAGCTGTTCCACAAAGCCATCAGGGTACGTTCCAGAGGTCTCTGATCAGCTGCCCTTAAGCGTGTCTTTGTTGTCTTTTTCCTTCTCAAGATGGTAGTTCAACCTGCAGCGTCATGTGGTCATCTGGGCAGGAAGAAGGGAGGGAAGAAGAGTCTGGTGTGTGTATTCATATTACAATCTTTCCAGAATTCCTCCTACCCCGACTTCTTCTTATATCCCATGGTGAATGTCCATTTGCCCTTAGCTGTATGCAGACAGGAAGCTGGAGAGTATGGTTTAATTAGTACGTTGCTGCTTTGAATGAAATGGAGGCTCTGTTGGAAAAGGAGGGAAATACATGTTCTCTTTCTCTGACTCTTTCTCTTAGCATAATACCCTCTAGGTCCATTCGTGTTGTTACAGATGGCAAGGTTTTGTTCTATCTTATGGCTAATATTCCATTATGTATATGTACCCCATGTTTAAATATTCATCTATTGTTGGGCACTTTGGTGGTGGTGTTCAGTAACTAAGTGGTTTCTGACTCAAGGCCCCATGGACTGCAGCATGCCAGGCCTCCCTGTCCATCATCAACTCCCGGAATTTGCTCAAACTCATGTCCATTGAGTTGGTGATGCCGTCCAACCGTCTCATCCTCTGTCACCTCCTTCTCTTCCCCGCACTCAATCTTTTCCAGCATCAGGATTTTTTCCAATGAGTCGGCTCTGGCTACTGTAAATAATGCTTCGTCAACAAAGGGTGTATGTATCTTTTCAAATTAGTGTGTTTGTTTTCTTTGGACAAATACCCAGGAGTGGAATGCTGGATCATATAGTAATTCTGTGTTTAATTTTTTGAGTAACCATACTGTTTTCCATAGTGGCTGCATCAATTTATATTCTTGCCAACAGTGCCCAAGGGTTTTCTTTTCTCCACATTCTTACTGGCTGTTTGTTGTCTTTTTGATAATAGCCATTCTGACAGGTGTGAGGTGATACCTTATGGCGGTTTGATTTGCATTTCCTTGATGATTGGTGGTGTTGAGCATCTTTTCACGTGCTTCCTGGCTGTATATATATCTTCTTTGGAAAAATGTCTGTTTGGATCCTCTGCCTATCTTTCAAAAAGTTGTTTATTTTTTTATGTTAAGTTGTATGAGTTCTTTGTATATTTTGGATAATAACCCCTTATTGGATATATTATTTTGCGGATATCTTCTCCCATTCATTGGTGGCCTTTCCTTTTTGTTGATAGTTTCCTCTGCTATGCAGAAGCTTTTTAATTTGATGTAGTTCCGTTTATTTTTGCTTTTGTTTCCTCAGCCAGAAGAGACATATCCAAAAAAGTATTCCTAACATGGGTGTCAGAGAGCATACTGTGTTTTCTTCTAAAAGTTTTTTGGTTTCAGGCCTTACATTTTAAGGACTTCCCTGGTGCCCAGATGGAAAAGAATCTGTCTGCAATGCAAGGAGACCTGGGTTCGATCCCTGGATCAGGAATATCCCCTGGAGAAGGGCATGGCAACCCACTGCAGTCTTCTTGCCTGGAGAATTCCATGGACAGAGGAGCCTGGCAGGCTACAGTTCATAGGGCTGCAAAGAGTCAGACATAATTGAGCACAGCACACAGCCTGTGTTTTAAATCTTGAAATTGCATGTGGTCTGAGTCAGTAGTCCAGTTTGATTCTCTTGCCTGTAGCTGTCCAGTTCTCCCAGAACCATTCATTGTTTACTGTTGCTGAGCTAGAATTCATGCAGCGTAAAACTCACACCTAAGTGTGCAGTTCAGTAATCCTCAGTTTATTCACAAGGCTGTGCAGCCATTACCACTGCCGAGTTCTGGAACATTCCATCACCCCAGAACGACACCTGTGAGCAGTTACCGTTCCCTCTTACACCTCCGATGATCCCTGTTTTACTCTTTCTATGGATTTGCTTATCTGGGATATTACATGTAAATAGAATTATGAAGCATGTGATCCTTTGTGTTTGGCTTCTTTCAGGAAGCAAAATGCTTTCAGAGTTTATCTATGTTGTAGCATGTATTAGCAGTTTATTCCTTTTAAAAAAACTTATTTTTTAAATTGTGGTAAAATTTGCCAAACATAAATTTTACCATTTTAAGCACTTTTAGGTATACAACCCCGTGGCATTAAGTACATTCAGAATGTTGTGCAACCATCACCACTGCCTGTTGCAGAACTTTTTCATCATCTCAAACAGAAGTTCTTTATCCAGTAAACAGTAACTCCCACTTCTCCTGCCCCCAGCTTCTGGTAACCTCTATTCTATTTTCCGTCTCTATGAATTTATCTATTATGGGTACTCATGTAAGTGGAATAATAACAATATTTATCCTTTTCTGTCTGACTCCTTTCACTTAGCATAATGTTTCTAGTTTTATCCATGCTATAGCATATATACTAATACATGCTATATTTCATTCATTTTTATAGATGAATAACATACTCTGTTGTGTGGATCTTACTGGGGCTTCCCTGGTGGCTCAGATAGTAAAGACTCTGCCCTCAGTGTGGGACACCCAGGTTTGATCTCTGGGTCAGAAATTGCTTTTCCTTGGGGAAAGGAATGGCTTCCCACTCCAGTGTTCTTGCCTGGAGAGTTCCATGGACAGAGGAGCCTGGCAGCCTGCGCCTGTTGGCTGTAGTCCGTGGGGATCTCACTGCCTTTTGTGTGTGTGTTCATCAGTTGGAGGACGTTTGGGTTGTTTCCACTTTTTGGCTGTTGTGAATAATGTTTCTAAGAACATTTGTTCACCAGTCTTTGTGTGTAGACTGATGTTTTCAGTTCTTTGGGGTACATAGCTAGGAGCGCAATTGCTGGGTCATATGGTGAATCTTTTTGAAGTACTGCCAAATTGTTTTCCATGGTGGCTACCACTTTTCACATTCCCACCAACAATACAAGGCTCCCAGTTACTCCACATCGTCACCAACACTTACCTTCCGTTTTTTAAAATTACAGACATCCTAGTGGGTGTGAAGTAGTATGTCATTGTGATTTTGCATTTCCCTGATGACTAATGATGTTGGGTGTCTTTTCATATGCTTATTAGCTATTTGTGTATCTTCCTAGGATAAATGTTTATTCAGATCCTTTGCCCATTTTAAATTTGTTTGTCTTTATTGTGGAGTTGTAAAAGTTCTTTATTCTGGATACTAAACCCTTATCAAATGTGATTTGGTAATATTTTCTCCTATTCTGTGGTTGTTATTTTACTTTTGTATATTCCTGAAAAGAAGAAGATGTCTTTTTACTCAAAAGTCAAAATAAATTATCTGAAGGCATGGACAATGACAGCAGTAAACCGTTATATGTTGTCAACTGAAACTGGTAACTGCTTGTTATAATGATTTTTCTTAAACATCAGTCCTTCAGTCATTTTGTTCTTTCGTTTTCTTGACAGTGTCCTTTGAAGCACAAAAGCTTTTAATTTTGATTAAGTCCCGGTCATTTATTCTTTAGGTATTTGTGCTTCCAGTGTTATGATTTATCTGAGACTGCAAAGGTTTACACCCGTGTTTTCCTCTAAGAGTCTTGCTTACAGCTGAGCTCTTAGCTTTAGGTCTGTGGTCCATTTTGAGTTAATTGTATGTTGTCTGAGGTAGGAGTCAGCTTCATCCTCTTGCTTGTTGACATCCATTTATCACAGCACCACCTGCTGAAAGGCTACTCTTTCTCCATTGAGTGGTGTTGGCACCTTGTTAATAGTTGATTCTAGATGTGCATAGGTTTGTTCCTGGACTCTCCATCTGCCTTGCTGGTTCTGTTCTATTGATATGTGTCTGTCTTTTTGGGTACCACACTGGCTTGGTAGTAAGTTCTGCAATTAGAGAGTGTGAGTCTTTCAACTTTGTTCTCTCTCTGACCACCTGCCTTCACCCCGCCTTTGTTTTGGCTGTTTAGGATCCCGTGAATTTCCATATGAATTTTCAGATCAGCTTGACCATTTTTGCAAAAAAGGCAGTTGAAATTTTGGCAGCAGTTGAATTGAAAATGTAGAATAATTTGGGCACTATTGCCATCTTAACAGAATTAGGTGTTTTGATCTGTGAACATGAACTGTCTTTCCATTTATTTAGATCTTTAATTTCTTTCAACAAAGTTTTATATTTTTCAGTTTATAAGTGTTGCACTTTAAATTTATTGCCACTTACTTTATTCTTTTTGGTGCTGTTATAAATGCAATTTTCTTAATTTCCTTTTTGGATTGTTAAATACAACTAACTCATATGTTGATCTTGTGTTTTGCAACTTTGTGAACCCACTTTTTAGCTCTGATTGTGTGTGTGTGTGTGTGTGTGTGTGTGTATTCTTAGGGTTTGCTGTACATAAGACCACCTTCTCTCGACCACCTGTCTCTTCCTTCCCACAGGCCTTGATGCTCCTCCACCGGCGAGCAGCGCCCGCTGAAGAGCGGCACTTGGTGGAGACCGCCAAGCTGCTCGTTTTCCTCAATCTGTCCTTTACGTACCTGAAGCTGGAGCGCCCCACCATGGCCCTGCGCTACGGAGAGCAGGCTCTGATCATTGACCAAAAGAATGCCAAGGCCCTCTTCCGCTGTGGACAGGTGAGCGGGAGGGCAGGGACCTGGGACGGAATGCTCGAGGAATGGCCACGGTGGCGGTCAGCTGTGTTACCGCCGCGGTGCTCTTTCCTGAAGCGTGCTTGTAACACGTCCTTTGGGCAGGCTTGTCTCCTTATGACTGAGTACCAGAAGGCCCGGGATTTTCTGGTCCGAGCCCAGAGGGAGCAGCCCTTCAATCACGACATCAATAACGAGCTGAAGAAACTGGCCAGGTGAGACCACTGTTTGCAGGAGCACAGAGAAAGAAATATGTGGTGTATCTGCCGTTCTGGCCTGTTCACTTGGGTAAAGGACTGTTCGATGTTGCCAAGCCCGTGTTAGGAGGCAGCGCCCCCTAGAGCTGGCTTTAGGAAGTGCTCAGCTCTCTAAACCCGCAGCTCCGGAGAGGGGGTGGGGGTGTAGGACAGACCTCCAAACCGCACACCATTGCCCACCTGGACCATTGCCCACCTCCCTGTCCTCCTCACCAGGCGGCGCCCTAAAGAGGTGGCCAGTGTGATTTTTAGAAAGGGCAGCATTCTTCAGATATTCTTCCCTGCCAGCTGAGAACCTCTGTGCTCAACTGACTGCAGGAAGATGTCTTAAAGATGCTGGTTTGATTTGAAATGGCTCTTTCAGGTCTGAGTCATTCCCTAGGATGACTCTCTCATTACCCAGGTGATACCAATACCAGTATCTCAGTAATGTAACTTTTTCTGATTGTGGAAGCTACATATTCATTGTAGAAAACTTTGAAAATTTCAACATAAGTCCATCGCCTCATATTATAACCACTGTTTTTTTTAAAGGTGTTCTTTTGTTTCTCTTTATTTGTGAGGTTTCTCTACTTATGTTAACATTTTTAAATGTTTAATACAGATTGCTAGTTAACACTTTCTTTTTTAAAAAATATTTATTTATTTTTGGTTGTGCCGGGTCTTCGTTGCTGCGAGGGGGACTAGTTGCAGTTCAGGGTCTTCTTTGCAGTGGCTTCTCTTGTCGCAGAGCGCAGGCTGCAGGTGTACCGGCTTCAGTAGCTGTGGCACATGGGCTTAGTTGCCCTGAGGCATGAAGGAATTGAATCCATGTCCCCTGCATTGCAAGGCGGATTCTTAAGCACTGGACCATCAAGGAAGCCCTAAAGCTTTCTTGACAATTAAAAGAAAAAAAAAGCACAAGGTCTGTGTACCTCTTGCTTGGATCCAGATATTTGCGTTTCAGGCCTTGAAGACTTACAGAAGTTTCCTTTCTGGTATTTATAAACATCCTGTTAAGAAAGGTGTAGAAATTTTGGAATCTGACCATTCTTTAGCAGGAAAGCCTCAAGATAAATGAGAGATCTCTGAGTATGAGGTGTTGCTCAGCTGCACGCAGCTGACAGCGTCTCTGACAGCAGCTCCTAACCTTCGAGGCTGCTGTCTTTGCAGAGGGTGGGCTTTTTGTCCAAGTGTTTCCTGAACAGCCCTCTGGGGAGCCTTCCCCAGTCCCCTCCTCCTCCAGCATTGCTTCCACCCCCTCCTGATTGGATTTGAGGCCTGCTGAAGTTTCGGTGTTTCTGGCCCTGAGTGGAGAATTCTAGCCTCTAGGTGTTATTTCCCATAGATAGTGCACTTCTCTAACTACTGGGTATTTCTCCCTGCAGCTACTATAGGGACTACATGGACAAAGAGAGAGAAATGTGTCACCGGATGTTTGCTCCTGGTGACAATGGCTCTACAATAGGAGAAAACTAAAGGTAAGCTGACATACACAAAGCCTCAGGATGAACCCATCGTCAGGTGAAAATACTGTTAACTCCAAAACGCATTTAATACATCCTCCCAGAAGATTGTGGTTTAGCCTCACCAGTCTTAAATGAGTTCTTTTTTAAAAATAATTTTATGTATTTATTTTTGGCTGTTCTGGGCCCTCATTGCTGCATGGACTTTTCTTTAGCTGTGGGAGCAGGGGCTACCCTGTAGTTGTGGTACGTGGGCTTCTCATTGCGGAGCATGGGTTTCAGGGAGCGTGTCTTTGGTAGTTGCAGCCCGTGGGCTCAGTAGCTGTGGCTCCTGGGCTCTAGAGCACTGGCTCAATAGTTGTGGCACACACACTTGTTTGCTCCACGGCATGTGGGATCTTCCTGGACCAGGGATTGAACCTGTGTCTCCTGCATTGGCAGGCAGATTCTTTACGCCTGGACCATCAGGGAAGCAAGCCCCAGCCTTGGCAGTCTTAATCACTGTCAGAACACTGATATTAGGCTACAGTTGGGCCAAATCAATCCAGAAAACCTGTTTTATAATAAAGCATTGACTGGCTCAGGTAATTTATTGAAGACTGTACCGACAGCAAGCCAGAAGGGTTGTCCGGGTTCAGAATGCTGTCAGGCTATCGGTTGTTTACCCTCATGATCACGGGACTGACGGGAGCTCTGGGTCACTGCCCTACATCATGAGAGCCCGTGGGGCAGCATGCTGCCAGGCCAGGAAAAGATCTGGATTTAGACTTTCATGGATAAACATCACTGCTGAATGAGTATCGAATTTGCACCATCATACGGTAGAGAAGATGTGAGTCAGATCGTCGTAAGCTGGGGGCCATCTGCCGTCTAGGTGAGAAGGTGGGCCGTTCTTCTCGGTCCCCAAGTGACAAGTGCTGCCCACTGGGAGGAGAGGAGCCCTCCTCCCCGGAGCCGTGGGGCACTGTGGTGCAGAGGCAGGCCCGTGCTGTGGGCCTCCTCAGGGAGGGGCACGGAAGCCTGAAGGGCCATCCAAGGCTCGGGCTAGATTTGTAGGTTTGAGTTACTTTAGCCTTAAGTTTATACATCCAGCTAGTCCATCCTAAAGGAGATCAGTCCTGAATATTCATTGGAAGGACTGATTGAAGCTGAAACTCCAACACTTTGGCCACCTAATTCGAATAGCTGACTCATTGGGAAAGACCCTGATTCTGGGAAAGATTGAAGGCAGGAGGAGAAGGGGACGACAGAGGATGAGATGGTTGGATGGCATCACCAACTTGATGGACATGAGTTTGAGTAAACTCTGGGAGTTGGTGATGGACAGGGAGGCCTGGTGTGCTGCAGTTCATGGGGTCACAAAGAGCCGGACATGACTGAGAGACTGAATTGAAGCCTAAACACGAAAGCAGAAATGTTTCATGGCTTTTATTCACCTCCCTTACAGTAGTGAGGCTATCCTTGTAATTACTAATGTGATGGTTTATCTGGGCAGTGAAGTTGATGTTTTTCTTAATCTGGTTTTCCCCCCAAACCTGAAAGCCTCCAACCTCACCTTCCATTTGAACACATTGTTAATGATGATTGATCCAGATGTCGAGGGTTGGGGCGGTTGGTGACCGCTAAGGTTCCACTTATTCCGAGAACTAGAGACAGAAGGTGCTGGGGCAGCAGGGGGTGGATGCCCAGTCCTGCAGCAATCGCACCCCACCAGAGGTTACACACCGGGTTCTGGTTTCTCCAGGACTGCATGACATAACTCTCTTGTCTGGTTTACTGTTACTTCAGAAAATTAATGGAAACAAAATCACCTGCCTTAAACACCTGCTTGGCTTGAGTAGTTAGCTCTGCTCTCTTGAGAGAAGTCAAACAAGAGACAACAAGAAAACAGCTGCTGGACGGGCTCATGGTGATAAATCTCTTCTTTGTTTCCTGCTCCGTCTCTCTACAAAAGAGGCCTGAGAAGAAGGCAGTGAAAAGGCCCATTCAGTCCAGAGTTTTCTCACGAGTGATCTGTACGCTCTTGTCTCTGCTCCATCAGAAACAGGCAGTCGGTATCACACGTCAGCGTCACTGTCACTGCTGACCATGACCCTGTGACCCTGGCCTCAGGCCTTGTGGGGACACTGGTGTATTTGCAGGTCTTCTGAGCAGAGATGTGAGCCAGAGGACTCTTCTCCTTCGATGACTGTCTGTGTATGGCAGAAATGGAATCCCAGTAGCTTTTCACCATGACATTTTGGACCATGAGCTGGCAGGTCCTTCTGCTTAATGAAGATCCTGTTCTTCCCAGGTCTGTCCTAGAAACAAAGCCTTGGAAACCCAATAGGACAAGTTTCCTCTGTTTTCCTCACCTCCCACTTCTTTGCGTCTGGGAGACATTTTTTAGCGGCCGATTCTGAGAGGGCTTCTGGGGTGTCCCTAAGTCTCAAGTTTGTCTTATCACCAGCAGATTCCCACTGCCATTGAGGTTGTAACGCGTTTTAACTTTTGTGTTATTCATGGTTTCTCGGCTCCCCTTTTTTGTATTGTATTGTACTTTTGCCTAGTCACTTCAGATGTCTAGCTTTTTATCAATAGATTATGTCACCAACCTAGTTTTAACTAACTAGGATCATTTAAAATGTGCATTTGTCTTCCAGGCTGTTAGAAGTTACTGACTTACCTCCATGTTGTCTTCTGAGATGTTAGTTAACTTCTGGTGGAACAAGAGTCCCCTCAGTTATATTCTCTAAGACTCTGGTGATAGTAGACTTAGTTTTTTTGAGATCAGTGGGCCATGTGTCTTTCACCTTTGTATTTTCTAGCATCTGGAACCATGCCTAGCATGTGATTGGCACTCAGTAAAGGTTGGAGGGATCAAGTATGAAATAGCCGAAACAGCAGCCTCACCTCTTGAATCCTTGCCTTCCTGGCTGACTCCCGTATTGGCTGTCAGGACTCATGTTCTTGCCAGTAGCAGAAACACATCCTTAACAGTGGTGACTGCAGAAGAGGTTTGCCGAGGGGGTCCTGGGGGAGCTTACAGGGTTTGGGGAGACGCTGAACACTCAGAGCTCGTTAGTAGAGACGGAGGTTCTTGGGGAGTCAGGCCCTCCTCGCCGCACGTCTGCCCTGAGGAGGCCCTGCACCGTCTCCACAGCGTCTCTGTTACGGAGGGCATTCCTAACCCACGCCTCCCTCCTCCTCCTCAGCCAGCGCGGCTCCAGCTCGAAAAAGCCCGAAGCAGGACTGGGCCGGGTTTGGAGGGTGTGGGATCCCGGTTATCATGTCATTTCACCCACAAGGATTTCCCTGTGTGTCTCTAAAAGATAAGGGCCACTCTTGCAACATTTTCTTTCATTCTCTGAAATGCATATTTGTCTGCTCATTTGCTTTCACTTTTCTCTTTTCCATGTTGCAGACTTTCCACAAACGGTTGGTGTGTCTTGGCTGCTTATTCACATTTAAGAATGAAACAGTAAGAAAATTTGACCAGGGGCTCTGTTTACCTGGGCAGGTCTTCTCAACTCATCCTTCTTAATTTAAGGCTGAATAGATGGGTGCCAACCAAAATGCTTTGAGATCCTTAAATACCACAGGGAGGAGCTTTGCTCCAACTCCTACACTAGCTTATAAATTCTGTATTATTTTAATCTGCATATCCTCAATTTTTAGTGAGGCTGAACACCTTCTTGGCATATTTATTGGCCTGTATATTCTTTGTGCATATTTCCTGTTGATGTCCTTTGCTCACTCTTGGGTGTTTTCTTTATTGATTTGTAGGAACCCCTCTTCATGTGATGGCTGTTTACTAAATGTCTGTTATGTAAGTTCACATATTTTCTTCTGCTTGTTTTGAGTATTTATACATTTCCGTGTCTGGCTGCTTTCTGTGTGGTCTCTGGAATCCACCCTGTGCTCACACTTGGCCTGTGGGTGTAAGCAGAGGTCTGTCATGAGGGAGCAGGAGAGCTCAGGGTGTGACGGGCTTGCCGGTAGCTCTTCTTGGAGTCTGAGCGTCAGTCTGTCCACAGTGCTTTGTAATGTCCATAAGCCCATTTAATCTTCCCAACATTTTTTGAGGGAGAAATTATCTCTATTTTACAGATCAGGGAGAGGAATGAAGCTCAGAGAATCAGATCCTTTCCCTGTGAAAGTCTTTGTGTGTGTGTAAACAACTGTGACCATTTTCATTTGATTTGAAATGTAAACCCACAGATGCTGTCTGAGGCTTTGAATACATTCAGCTTCTTTCTCCAGCTGGGGTGTTATCACTGATTGCTCAGGGGTTTTTTTTAATTTCTTTCTTAGGTGTTTAGGAATTTCCTCCCTTTGCTCTGCTCTCCATACTTAAGAGAAGCTGAAGCCTTTGTGCTGCAGAATTAAGATTGAGCCCTGTTGCTTGGCCAGCCTCAGGGAAAGAGCATCTTAACAGATTTTTTTGAAAATGTTTTCTGGAAAGTCAGCAGCTCCCGAGAGGCTCGGGTAGAAATAAAGGCTAGTGATAAGCTCCTGTGGTTGAGGTTCTAGGGCTCCTTTAGCCCTGGTTCAGAGTGTCCGCCAGAGTGAGCCCTGGAACTGCAGGCGCCGCAGAGCTCGGTGCCGAGGCTTGGGGGTCCTCTGGGGTCAGGGGCTCCCTTGTTCCAAAACAGCCTTCCTGTGTCCGGCCTGCGCTCGTCAGTTGCCAGGAAACCCTAGGAGGAGGTCATCATCCCTCGCAGTGTGTGACCAGATTCAGATGAGAATCTGCTTGATCCTGTTCTTCCCAAAGGGATTAAGGAGAAACTCAAATCCACTGTAGAGTCTATAAAGGTATTTCATGCCTCCAGTTAGACGCATCTGAGTCCTGAATAAATATAACTTGCTTCAGTGTATTTTTGTGATTTTATGTGTTGTCAGTTCTGACTGACTTTTCCTGCATCCCCACTTCTTTTACTCCTCCCAACAGAGGTGTGTTTTCCTGGGAGTAACTGGGCATCCATCCTCTTGTTGGATGAGGGTCATGCCGTTTTCCAGGCAGACTGTTAGTCTCTTGATCTTTAGCAAATCTGTGAAATGCCTTTTCCTCCAGCTCAGGAGATGTCTCTGATGCCATCCCTTTGTTGTGTGGCTATAAATAGTCCCCTTGGGTTGGCACCTTTTGATGTACCCCTTCCTGGGGAAAGTTTCCGCTGGTAGTTTCTTCGGCCCCCTCACCTCTCTTCTCAGCCCCTTTGGCAGCCGTTGTTGCTGTTCAGTTGCCAAGTCATGTCCGACTCTTCGTGACCCCATGGACTGTCCATGGCAGGCTTCTGTGTCTCTCAGAGTTTGCCCAAGTTCATTCATGTCCATCAAGTCAGTGATGGAAGCCAAACATCTCATCCTCTGTCGCCTTCTTCTTCTGCCTTCAGTCTTTCCCAACATCAGGGTCTTTTCCAGTGAGTCGGTTGTTCTCATCAGGTAGCCAAAGTATTGGAGCTTTAGCATCAGTTCTTTCAAAGAGTGTTCAGGGTTGATTTCCTTTAAGATTGACTAGTTTGATCTTCTTGCTTTCCAAGGAACCCTCAAGAGTCCTGACAGCCATGAAAGGCCCCAAACCCACTGCCAACTGAGGTTTACTTCTGGACTCTTAGTGAGTGAGGTATCAACAAAGGCTAGTTAATTAAATTCAGGAGATAAACTAGGTTCCTTTTTCTAATCTTCTAATCAGTGATTATTGAAGTGCTCTTACCTTTCCATAGGGGGCTGAAAAATGGGAAATCTGGATTCTCAGACTTAGCTTGCTTTCTGCAACATCAGCCGAGTCACCGAACCCCTCTGGGCTGCAGTCTTCCCATCTGTACGATGCAGTGATCAGATCTTTAAGATCTCTCTGCACTTCGGTTCCCGTCAGATGTTGGCTCAGTCTGTTTTTAATTTCTTGGATTCGTAATTACCTAATTATGAATAAGCCGTGTCTCCAGGCCTGTGTAACCCAGGCCCTGACTTAGATAAATAAGGATCCAGGCACATAGTGAAAGAAGTGAGCATCAGTAGTAAAGAATTAGCAGGAAGTCACCCAGGAGGAGGTAGAGAGGATAGACCCTGGGAGCAGGAACTGAGGGGACAGGCTGGGAGCCTGGGGGACGAGTGGGAGATTTAGCTGGGAAGGCTCTGGTGGGCTTCAGGGAGCCATGAACGAGCCCCTGAGTAGTTGTGTGTCCTGCACAGAGAGACGGGACAGCTGCTATCAGCTTCACAGCGGGGTCTCTGACACCGGGAAAGGTAGAAACAAAAAGAAGACAAAAGAAACCCTCTAGGAGGTGAATTTCATAGAGTAGTGACCAGCAGTGTCACGCCCACCAACACAAAGGACGAGGACTGAGAAATAATTCAGTCGTTCATCCGTCAGTGTGGAGTGGTGGGAATGCAGGTAAGACCACGTGCCTACCCCCTGGGCGTACCGAGATCAGGAAGTGCAAGGCAGGGAGCAAGCCAGTATTGCTGGCTCAGCCTCCTTGAAACCTGGCTGGTGGGGCCCCTCCCCAGGGACTTGGGTTCAGCAGCTTGGCTGGGGCCCCAGACTTGCTGTTTCTAACAAACTTCCAGGTGATGTGGATCAGCCGGCCTGTGGAGCACAATAAGGTAGACGGCTTTCTCAAGACATCCTCATGAGAAGAGGAAAGAAGCGAATGCAATGAATAATGCAAACCTTGTTTTGAAACAAGGGTGGCCGTTGGTGGCACTTCTGACCCCTGTTTGTCATATATTCTGCTGTCTTCTCCTCCGTGCAGTGGCAGCTGATGGCCGTGAGCGCTGACAGATGTCATCGGAGGAGGTGTGCTGAGTCCGGGGCCACCCCCAGGTCAGGGCAGAGGCCCGGGTGCTCTCGGGTTCAACTTACACCTAGCAAGGGTGGGCTTCGGGGGACCACGCAGAGAGCGCGATACGTGTTCCCAGCAGGAAGCCTGCCTCACGCCAGGGCTGAGAAGTAGAAGTAGTCAGGGTGGGGGTGCGCACCAGGGACGCTGAGGGGACTACAGCAGGAGGAGTCCGTGCGCAGCAGGCCACCAGCGGCCAGGGCCGAGGTGGGGACGGGCAGATGACGGCGGGCCCAGCAGTGAGGGCTGGCTTTGCACGGCAGTGGGGAGGGGGCAGCAGGGAGGACCGAGGAGGCCAGAGGGCATGGCCAACTGGAGGGGTGGGCGAACATCACATCGTGGAGTACGTGAGGGGGCTCGGGCTTCTTGTAAAATTCTTCTCCCTCAGTAGGATGTTTGAGATACCCAGACTAGGTTATTCCGATTGAGTGATGCATTTTGAGTTAGAGAACTAGTTAAGTGACTTCAGGGAGGGTCTAGGAATCTTCACCTTTTTGTGTGTTATCTGGGACTTGAAGAGGGATCCACAGCTTTCACCAGTTTTTCAAAGGCTGTATGACCCACACGAGGTGAAGATCCACTGTTCTAGAGGTTTCTCACAGACACTGTTCACGTCTGCCCGCTCACTGTGGCTCACGAGCTCTAGACCAGGGCTTTGGATGGGCAGGGCTGGTCCACGATGCCGTGGGAACTCCTTTTATCCACCTGGCCCTCAGCCCTTTACCCTAGGGTTTCAGACAGAGACACCCCGGGCTCCGCAGGCTCCGGCTCCAGGTCCCAGGATTACATCACTTCCCTGTCTTCTCGGTTACGTTCTCACACCCTTCTCTGATTACTGCCCACTATTCTGTGCAGCTACTGTGGACGCTGATCATATTGTTGCTGGAGTTTCTATTTCACAGTGACTGTGCCTTTTCCCCAGGCCTGGGGTTCACTCTCCTCAGAAGCAGCTTGTTTAGTATTAATATATTCAGCTGGAGTCTGCCCTGCTGGACTTTTGTCTTTGTTCCCTGCCCAAGTCTGATGACTTCTGTCTTTGTAGGTCTCCTGGCTGATCTTTCCTTGAGCCCCGGGTACATGACGGCTTTCTCTCTGCCTTTTGCACCTTAGTATGCAATGAGTATTGGATTTTCAAAATGAAACGTGAACTCCTCCATTTTGATGCATTTTTGTTCATGCTAAAGTGTCCCTTTTTATTAGTTTCAAATTGAAAATTCTGTTGACTGAACGTCACAAACCCCAGTGTCTGATCTTGGACATTATCCGTGCCCATCTGCATCCTCGGGCGCACATGTTTGTGCTGCGTGAATATTGAATACAGGGCTTATTTCTACAGTCAGTGTGTGGGACACAGACTGGATTGAGTTTTTGTTTTCATTGATGATGATTAAACTTTTTATTATGGATATTTTCAAACCTATTCAGATTTAGAAGGAATAGCATGACAGTGTGGTTATCAGCATTCTGCCGTTCTGTTTCTTCTACCACCCCCCGCCCTGTAACTTTTTGTCAGTATTTTAATTTAAATTATAAAAATGCTACGTGCTTATGGTTTTAACCCAGAAGGTGGAGAATAAAAGGTCCCTGTACCCAAACCTATTTTCTAGAGGTAACCACTGACGTTTCTTATGTGTCCTTCCCAAAGCATTTCTGTGAATATTCAGGATTGTGGGTGTCTGTGTAATCTTCCACACAAATAGAATTATACATTTCGTACCATAATGCAGTTTGGGTGTTTCCTAGGCTAGCATACAAAGAGCTGCCTCATTTTAAGAAAACAACTCAGTGGTGTTCCATCCTACGAGGGAATCATCATATTCTTAACAGTGATTGATAGGGAGATGGACAGGTGGATGGGTAGACAGACAGATGACATGGTTATCCCCTCAGCTGAATTTTCCATGATATTTGTTAAAATGTCATGTTACTGGGTGGTACACATGTAACTTCAACTGATCCAGGAGTCACTAAAGTGACCTCTCAAGTGTCTGTACCAGCTTATATCCCCTTTGGTGCTGTTGAGATTCCATTATTTAGCTTTGCCATCATTAGTATTGTTAGATGTCTTAATCTTTGCCAGTTTGGTGCATCCAAAATAAGATCTTGTTATTAGTATTGACATGTCCCTGATCAAGCATCTTTTCAGATGTTCATGTGTCCTTTCTATAAATTGTCTGTTTGTTTCCCTATAACCAAACGCCTTTCCAAGTTTTTCAGGTTTTGGGGTTTGTTTGTTTTCTTTTTTTTTTTTGATAGTAACATGTCAGTTGCTTCCCTGGATACTCTAGGCATACGATCGTCACATTCAAGTAATGGTAACTTTGTCCTCTGCTTCCCACCTTCTCTTATCTTACTCAGAGCCCATCTCCCACTGTGGGCTGAGTACTTCCAGAATAGTGTTAGATGGTGATGACGGCTCAGCACCGTGTCTTTGTGACCATAGTGGGTGGACCCGTTGCTGCTGTATTGCTCAGCATGATCCAGGCTTTCAGTGAGGATACAGCCTACTTTCTGTCATGCTAAGGAAATGTTTTTATACTCGAGTTTCTATCAGGAACGATTGTTATCAAATGCCTTCCTGTCACAAAGATAAGCTTTTTTTTCCTTTTAACCTTTGACCTATCATTATGGTTTATAATGTTGAATCTTTGCGGTAGGGATAGAAATATTGTGCATTTTTAGCTGGTTGCTTTGCGAGGACTGAGCGCCTTTAACACAAAAGAGCACATTCCTTCCCTAAGCAGACGCAGTCATGGGACATTCTGTAGTGAAAGACTTGTAAGCTGAGTAGGAGAATTGGAGGCAAAAAGAAACTGCATTTGCTCCTCATGGGTTAACAGGAGTCCTCGGTTTTCCTTGGGCTGCTTGATGAGCGCTGGCACAGGCGAAGGGGCTGCTCTTCCTGCCGTGGTACTTAAGCCCGCAGTCTCTTCCACAGAGCAGGCAGACTCATCCTTTTTAAAGAGTCAGTTCTCTGTTCAGAAGCTCCAGTGACTTCCACTGAACAGAGTAAACCCGAAGTCCTTTCAGTGCCTCTGTGGCGCGCGTGACAGGCCCCTTGCTGGCTGGCTTCCTTGTGCTCACTCCACTTTGCCCACACTGACCTCCTGGCGCCTCTCACACTCTCCAGATGTGTTCTTGACTCTGGGTCTTTGCACTGACATTCCTCCAAGCTGGAAAGCCCTTCTGACTATTCAGAGCTCAGTCTACTTAATGTCGCCTCCTTGGAGAGGTCTTTCCACTTACTTTATGTTAAATTACAACTGACGTCCTTCTGTGTCCCTATAGCCTGCTGATTTTTCTTCACAGCAGTTATGTGTGTTGGTTTATCTCTTTATCCCACTAAAGAGTGTCCCAGGAGGTTTGTCAGTTGCATTTCCCTGGTGCCATGTTTTTCTGTAATGTACTATGGAGGGCAGCCAAGCAGGCTTAGTCAGCAGAGTGCCGCAGCACTTAGAGGCGCAGAAGAGCACGCCTCGTGGTAGGTTGCGGTGAGCAGCGCGACGGACGCCCTGAGGAAGCACTGGCCGCCTCTCCTCCCTGCGCTGGCCCACCTGCTCTGCCCAGGGCTCGGGGTGAGGGGCCAGTGCAGGCCGCTCTCCCCCCACTCAGAAGCTGCTGCTCAGCGAGACAGCAGTGAAGGATGTGTTCTTAACTGCGACCCCCTGCCCCCAGCCCGGGACACGCACATGCACCAGGGCCCCGGGCTGGGCCGGCGCGTCGGCCCGCGCCCACCCCCGTGTCCCGGCATTTCCCGTGGCCCTGGGCCCAGCTGGGGAGGCGGTGACTGCAGAGCCCTCAGTGCTTGTCCTACTGGCTTTCGTGGCGTCCCCACCTCCAGTCGCGGTCATGCTGGTCTTGTGACCGCTGAGTGAAGTATATCCTGTAGGAATGCTGGATAGCTGAGGAGGGAGGTACGACTGGCCCAGGATCACAGAGCGGGAACAGTGGCACCGGGAGTCCACGTGGATCTCCTGGCTCTGGATAAACTACCACACTGGGTCCCTGCGTCAGCGCCGTGTTCCCGGCCTCTGTGGTGAAGCCAGCTGTCCCGTGGAGCTGTCCGGGCGAGGCCTGTCCGGACGTCTTGTCTGGCTACATCCCTAGTGGTCAGTGCTGCCCAGTGTGTGTCCCAGGGGTTTCATGTGTCCCCCTGAAAGCAGCCGCTTGTACGTTTGGCCCTTTGGGAGTGCTTTTGACACCCTCAAGTGTTTGAGGACGTATAGCCCTTGTGGAACAGTTGCGATGGACTAATGAGAGCTCTGCCCACACTCAGGAGTTGGTCATCTATTTGGAGGCTTCATCTGAACAATGAAGTTGAACTGGATGGTGTCAGGGGCCCTTCTGTTCTGATTTTCTGAGATGGTGTTCTTGAAGTTTCAAAGCCACCGTATTAACCAGTCACCATTTCCCCAGGACCCACCCCTTAGGGCCCTTGCCCCCTAGGGGCATCTGTCTGTCCCTGGTTCCCGCCTGGACTCAGACCCGAACTGGCTCTGGTGCCCTCTGGGACGGCTGAGTCCCACTCTGTTCCTAACTGCTGTTTGATTTCCTAGATTTCGCAGCTAATGACAAGCGAGAGAAGCGAGGCTGCCCAGAGTTCTCCATCGTTATGGGAGGTGGGCAGAGCGCTTTCTGGAAGAATCTCCTCAGCGCAGACTGTGCCTGACCTGCTTGGAAGAGGGGCTGAGTGTCTGCAGCCCAAGGCCACAGCCACGGCCCCGTCTGCGACTGATGCTGCTGAAGTGTTTTCACAGCTGCTGCTTTCTGTTTCTCGTTTTCATGCAGAGGAGGTGAAAGGGTAGCTACTGACAAGTAGGAGAATGCTATTTTTTAAGGCAATTGCTTGTTTTTTCAAATAGAATTAGTCCTTGGCTTTTCTCCAGTCCCAGCCCCCTTCCTGCTGCTCGTGTCCCTGGGTGAATACAAATAGGGATTGCTTTGTGTATTTTGTAGGGCTCTCAGTTTTGAAAAAGAGAGAATTATGTTACAGATGTTTTTGTTGTAAGTAAATAAAACACTTCCTTGTCTTTGCAAGATCCAGTGTAAATTGTGTTGAGTTCAGCTAAACTTATGAAGTCAGTAGATAGGGCAGAGGGACAGCTATTCACTGAGACCAGTTGGATAAGCGAGAGTGGGAGTTGGGTTCATTTTCTGGAGCCACAGCAGTTCTTTTTGACCTAAGGGTAAATGCTTGGGCATTGGCATTGGGGTTCCCTTGAAATCTGCTCCCTTCCGTGGGGAGCTGTTTCAAGACAGTTAATTGGAAACCTGGGAGCCAGCCAGTCCTCCTGCACTGTTGTGGGCTGCGTGTCTTGCAAAAATGTGTGTGTGTTGAGGTGTTAGAAAGCCAGCCTCCCCGTGGTGTCTTGGACAGTGTGGTACTGGGTGGTGACCGCTGCCCCTTGAGGGTCTGCCCGGGGCCCTCACAGCATCACTGCCGCTCATTCTTGGTGCAAGCCTGGGAGGTGAGCAGTGGCCCTGCCCTGACCAGGAAGGAACAGACTGGCCTCGAGGGACTGTGACACTGCCCCAGGGCTCTCCCGAGTCGTGGCCGCCTCTCCCCATCATGGGGCAGCGGGGCTGGTTTGGATGGACCTCCGGCTCCCAAAGGGCTTGGCCGTCCCCACCCAGCCCCAGTACTCAGTCCTCCTCTGTGAGCCTTGCTCTCCCCACCCGCCAACTTACCGTCTCATTCAGAGCCATGGCCTCAGCCCAGGGAGGAAGGTCTGGGCCTGGGTCACGCATGCAGTGAGGGCCGAGCTGGAGTGCTCCTAACTCAGAGGGCGGCCCGTCCCGCGAGATGCTCAGGGACCTCTCCCCGCTCCCCACGCCCACAGGCTGGTTGCCATCTTCTGAACAGGATCTGGGGGCTTTTCGCTAGAGACAAGGCTCAAAGCCCTGGCTGACTTGTGCTGAGTAAACCGGGCGATAGGTGGCGACATAACCCGCTCTATGTTTCCCGGCGAGCCCCACGGCCGCAGAAACCGCGGCCCGCCTGCCTGGGCTGCGGCAGGTGCCCTGGCCTGGGTGGGGTGGTGACCTTTGGGACGGCTCTCTGCGTCTCTCTCTCTCGCCCGAGCTGCTTCACCCAGCCCAGCCGTTCAGAGACTGGTCTGTGCTGGGCGTTGCCTCAGCTCCTGGGCCCCTGCCCTCCAAGAGGAAAAGGTGTCGAGTGTGGTTAGTCCTCAGCCTAGAGGGAGAGGCGGAGAGGCCCTGCAGGCCAGTGAGTTGTGACATGGGAGGCTGAGGAACCTGCTCCAGGCAGCCGGGAGCACAGCAGGGGCCGCAGCCCGGAGGGGACCCGCATGCCCATCTGGGAAAAGACGTCTTTGCATTTATGTCATGTGGGCAGACAAATGGCATGGGTCCAGCAGAGTGTGTGTGGGTTGGCTGAGAAATGAGACCCTCCTGAGGGCCTTGGGGAGCCCGGCAGGCCGCTCCCCAGGTGACCAGCACCCCAAAGACACCTGTTCTCTTCCAGGCTGGGCTCTTGGCTCCTTCTCTCCTAACCTCGTTAAGAAGTTTCCCTTGATCTCTCTGATCGCTTTGGTCAGCCCAGTCACGATGAATGACCTAATAATGATGAGTAGTCACACTTAATCCAGAGCATCAGTTAAGTAGAAACGCGTGTGTGTGTGTGTGTGTACCCATACACTTGTGTTTGTGGCCTAGGAGGAAAACATTCTAGAAAGAGACAGAAATGCCAGCAGATAGATAATAATGCAATATGATATAGTGTACTAAGCCAAAAATGTTTTTTCTGTCTTACAAATGTGGTTTTCTTCACAACCCCGCGACTAAAAGTGCGGCTGCCTGAGGGGGAGGGCCTGAGTCAGATCTCCACATCCCCTTCGGCCCCCTTTACCAGCCCCCTCCCAGCGGCTCACCCTCACTGATGATCAGAAGAGGGAGGAACACCCTTCTAGGGAGAACAGTCAGACCCAGAAAATTCACCAACTAAAAGGGGAATCGACTTGGGTGGGAGTTGGGGGGCTCCACGGCTGCTCTTTGAGAAATGTCAGGAAACAAGAACTGTACCAGGAGACAGGCTCCAGACATGGCCAGTTTGGAAAAGGCGGATTCCAGACAAAGGGTCACAGACCCCAAAAAGAGCCCCACACTTATCCTCCTGGTGACGCGGTGTCTGTGCGGTGACTGTGATGGGTGCTCACGGGATGCCTGTGCAGCCAGAATCCAAGTTCCCAAGGTGGGACCTGAGCTGGTTTCTGAGAACCTCTGGAGGAGAGCTGTGAGATGGACAATTGGGTGGAGATGCGCCAGAGTCATTGTCACCTGGAAGAGGCTTGCCTGACTCCTACTCCTGCTGCCGGGGCTTGTGCTGGAGGGACTGTGTGACTCCCAAGATCCTTGGCACAAGGATGTGAAAGTCGTGTTCCTCAGACTGCTCCCCCTACCCCGGGCCTGAGCCAGACCCTCAGGGCTGCTGCCCATCCACCTCCCGCTCAGCCTTATCCCATGGCTGAGGGGTGTGCCTCCTGAGTGTCCCTTGTATCAGCCCCTGATGCTCCGTGTCTCTACCCTGCCTGGGTCAGAGGTCACAGCTTCTCACCTTGCTCACTGGACACCCTTCCGCCTGGCCCCCAGTCCTAGTCTCCAGCCCTCCTCCTCCTGCTCGCCCTGTCCTGCTCCAGCTTAAATGCTTCAGTAGCTCCCAGGAGCCTTTGAGATAAAGTTCAAACTCCCTAATTTAGCACTGGAGGCCTGGCCTGCCTCCAGCCACTCCCTGCCAGACACCCTGCCTTCCGGCCAGGCTGAGCCACCTGCGGTTCCTAAGTGTTCACAGCGACCCACACCTTGTGGCCCCCTGTGTGTGGCTGTCAGATCAGATCGCATTTCAGCTCCTCTTCCAAAGCTGAAGACAGCATCCTGAGTGGAAGCCGCCAAAGCTCACAAAGAGGCGGGGCGCGTGCGCCCGGCAAATGGTCGATCTGCCCAACAATCACGGGAAATGGGTCATTCAGCGTAAGAGTAAACTTCTCTGCCCCCGATCTGGTAAATAAAAATCACAAACCTTCCTCTTTTCTTGGTATTAAATTACTTCTCATATTTTAGAAAATCACTTTAATTTCTTTATACAAGAACCACAAGACAGTCATAAATACATGCATAAACCTGGAGCAAGAGAGGAAAAAAAAGGCTACCTCCTCCAGGCAGCCTTCCCTGACCACCTAGATGGACATGGCTGCCTCCAAGATGCCCAAACCCTTGGTTCCCAACACCCCACAGTAACCAGCTGGCCTGACCTGACTTCCCCAAGGTTCTGAATTTCCAGGGCAGGGAAGGGAGGTCACCTGACTGTGGTCCTCCATTCCCCAGCACAGAGAAACAAGATCCTCAATTTGTCAAAGAAATGAATGGAGCTCACTTAGGACCTGTGTTCACATACCTCATGAAATCCTTAGGGACAAGTCAGAAAGTTAATGCACGACAGGTCTGCCTGGGCTGGCTGTATTGAAGAATCTGGCTCAAGGACCCTTGATGGGAAAAAAAATAAATAAACCCAGGTCAGACAAAAAGACTGGACTCAGCATGAGCCATGGGGGGGCGGTGACTGCTAAAGAGGGCAGGGCAAGCACAGGTGAGGGGCGCGGGGCCTTGGGAACCCTGGCAGGTCTGCAGGCTGGATTTAGAGATGGTTACCCACCCAGAGGAGGGCCGAGGGCACACAGACACCTTCACAACAGGGCTGCGTTCCTCCGAGGTGGCTGCAAAAGCCAGTAACGATGGCATCTTCAGTGTCAGCAGAGCCCTAGGCGCCGACAGCAGACAGCAGCTAGTTGGCTGGAAATGCAGTGAGGGTTTCCCACTCGGTTGTGAATAGTTGTTGGAAAATGTGTGGTTGACAGGGAGAACTAAAGGCCATGACACTGTCAGCCCCTCTTCTCCTGGCCTGACCCGGTTCAGTTTTCCCCACCCCAGAGATGGAGTGACTCCCCAGCCCAAGGGTCACCCCAGAGCACCCTCGACCCTGTGCCCCTCTGCTAGGGCTGGCACTCCCCGCCCCCCAGCTTCTCCCAAACCCCAGCCAGGCCCACTTGCCCCACCCTGCTCGGCCATGCTTGGAGTATAAGGCAGACTCCCAGGTGGGCTGACCCCTGCCTGGCCACAGCCGATAGCTGCCCGCCATCAATAGCACAGTGTCCCCGGCACACAAAGAGCCTTACTCAGGCTCCGTGGAGTGGCTGTGAAAATCACCGAGGTGCAGTTCCAACCTCAGAATTACTCAGCAGCCCTTTCCTGCGTCACTGGTTCCTTTTGGGATTCCATGAGGGGGCCCTTCCTAACCTTGCGCTCGATTCTCAGGCCCCCTCTTCCCGTCCATGCACCCCCTTCTCCTCTCTCCAGGCCCAGTCACCTGGTCTCTTCCTCCATGGAGCCAATAAACATCATTGGGCATGAAATAAGGCCCCCCTTTCCCCTCACCCCTACTTCTGTATCTTTGCCCACCTCACCTCCTCCCCAGGGTCTTCAGGGCAGGAGCTGGGGGTGGGGGAAGTGCCCACCCCTTGCCCCTCTCTGTGCCATTGATCTGGCCCCAGTGCTTCATCAACCATCCTCTGTCCTGTGAAACACAGGCTTCTCTCTTTCTGCCTCCAGACATGGCCCAGCCTCTCCTTCCTAATAAAAGACTTCTTCAGTCCTGCCTCCTCCCCTTAGCCATAGCCAGACCCCTTTTATTTTATTCTATTTATTTAATTCTTGAAAAATGTAATGCATTCCTATGACATTTGATGTACAAATACGGTCCCTCCCATCCTTGCCCTCTTCCCACTCCTGATCCCTTTACTGTTGGCAGTTTCCTCATTATTCTTCCAGGAGAGTTAACTTTTACGAGAATATCTTCATATAATTCTTCCTCCTTTAAACAAATGAGACATAATTCACATACCATGAATCTCTCTTTTATATAATTAAGTGGGTTTTTTTAAAAAGCATGTTCACAAGTTGTACAACCATCACTTGGTCTAATTCAAGAGTATTTTGATCACCCCAGAAAGAAATGCCATACCCATCGGCCGTCACAACCCACTCTCTCCTCTGAGACCCTGACAGCCATCAACCTCCTTTCCACCACTATGACATTACCTCTCCTGGATGTTTCATATAAATGGAATCATATAATATGTGGCCTTTTGACTGGCTTTTTTCACTTCAGCATAATAGTTTCAAGGTTCATCTATGTTGTAGCATGTTTCAGTACTTTATTCCTTCTTATGGCTAAATAATGTTCAATTGTATATATACACCACCTTTTTGTTTATCCACTGATTAGTTGATAGGCATTTGTTTCCAGTTCCTGGTTAAAATGGATAATGCTACTATGAACATTTGTGTATATTTTTGTGTGTTCCAGTTCTTTTGGTTATACATCTGGGAGTGGAGTTGCTGGATCATATGGTAATTCCACATGTCATTTCTTGAGGAATAGTCATACTGTTTTCCACAGCAACTGCACCATTTTACATTCTACCAGCCATGTATGAGGGCTCTGATTTCTTCTTGTCCTTGCCAACACCTGTTACTTTCGGGTGGTCATAATCGTGGTGTTATAACTATTCTAGTGGGTGTGAACAAGTATCTCATAGTGGTTTTGATTTGTATTTCCCCAAGGACAATTGAAGTCAAGCATCCTTTCATGCGCTTTTCATCCGTGTATCTTCTTTGGAGAAATGTCTGTTTAGATCTTTTGACCATTTTTTAAATTGGATCATTTGTCTTTTCACTGTTGAATTGAAATGAGTTCTTTATATACTCTGGAAGTAGTCCCATATCAGATTTATGGTTTACAAAATTTCCCTCCTGTTCTATAGATTGTCTTTTCACTTTCTTGATGGTGTTCTTTGAGGCACGATTTTAATGAAGTCTTATTTGCCTGTCTTTTCTTTTGTTGCTTATGCTACTGGTGTCATATAAAAGAAACCACTGCCAAATCCAAGGTTATGAAGATTTACCTCTATGTTTTCTTTTAAGAGTTTCATAGCTTTAGCTCTTAAATTTAGGTTGATTCAGTTTGAGTTGGTATTTGTATGTGACATGAAGTAAGGGAACAGCTTCATTCTTTTACACGTGGATATCCAGTTTCCGAGCACCATTTGTATTGCATGTAGAGAATATTCAAGACCAGACCTACTGAATGGTCTTGGTATCCTTGTCAAAAAACAGCTGGTCATAAATGTATGGGTTTACTGCTAGACTGTCGCTTCTGTTTCCGTGACCTCTGTGTATGTCTGTCCTTGTGCCGCTACCCAACAGGCTTGATGACTGTAGCCTTGTACTAAGTTTTAGAATTAGGAATTGTGACTCCTCCAACCTTAGTCTTTTTCCGTTTTGTTTTAGCTATTCTGGATTCCTTGCATTTTTCCATGTGAATTTTTGGGTCAGCTTGTGAAAAAAAGCTAAAAAGAAAAAAAAAAGCAGCTTTTGAGTAGGATTTCAGTAGGGATTGCATTGAATCTGTAGATTCATTTGAGAAATACTGCTAATTGCATAACAGGTAGTCTACTAATCCATGAACATGGATGTCATTCTGTTTATTTAGGTCTCTAATGTCTCTCAGTGACATCTCATGGTTTTTAGTATATCTTCCTCCTCTCTGTTAAGCCTGCACCCGCCTGGATTTCGACTGAGTGGTCTGCACTTGCTTTCTCAGCGTCCCCTCCATCACTTGCCCCCTGGCCTACTGCTGTCAGATGTCCATACCACCACCCTGTGGACACACTCTGATCCAGGTCCTCAGTGACCCGGAGCTGACTGCCCAGGAGAGCACCTTCCTTCTGGAAAGAAGTCTTCTTCCCATGGACCTCTGAGATCACGTGCCACTTTGGAGCAATCCTTTATTAAAGCACCTTCTCACGTAGCTTTCACAATGCCCTCTCCTGTTCTGCCCTCCTCACTGACTCTTCTCTCCTCCCTCCTCTTCCCTTTCCCCCGCCAGCCCCATAGATATTGGGGTTCTGTCCTTGACCACCATCTCTTCCGCAAGAATGCGTTCCTCTCAGGTGAACGCACCGACCCCCCAAGGGCTCAGCCTCTACCTTCACCTCGGAGCTCCTAAACCTCTTCCTCCAGCCCTGCCCTCTCTGGACGCAGGGGCCTTGAGACTTCCCCTCCCCCGTCTCTTCTGGGCAGCCCGGCCTCCTCTCATGTTTCTGAGTTGAGTTAGTGATCACGTCCAATTCAGAAACAAACCTCGGGGTCACCGTGTTTCACTCTCCCCTCTTGCCCTCACTTCCCAAATCTCACCCGTCATCACATCCTATGGTTTCTGCCCCCTCAGTATTCTAAAGGCACATCTGGAGCCGCATAGAGCAGACTCCTGCCTTCAGCCCTGACTCCACGCATGGGGGAGCAGAGTGGGAATGCTGCCACCTAGCCCACAGCATCGGAAGCATGAATGCCACATGGAGGATGCAGGCTGCAGGCTCAGAGGAGGGGGAAGGGAGGCGGGTGCACACTGGGCTCTGAAGGATGGAGGTCAGCAGGGGAGGAGGGAAGACCACGCCCGAGTGTGGGGTTCAGGAGCAAGTCAGTCCTGGGCGAGGCGGGAGGGAGGGCGCAGGAGGGCAGACGGAGGCTGGCCGGTGTGGCTGGGAGGCTGGCTGTGCTCAGACGCAGCGAGGCTGTCATTCATCCTTATTATGCTCCTGTGACTGTGGATGTGGCACTCAGCACCAAAGCCTCGGCTTCCTCACCCGACACCTGGGGTATGGTGAGGATCACCCCCGATCACGCGTGTGCAAATCCTTCACAAACGGTACGGAGGCCGGACAGGCCTAAGGCAGCCCAAGGCCAGAAAGGGAAGCAGGTGAAGGTCACAAGGACCAAGTGCAAGGGCTCAGACTTTACTGTTGAGATGCGGTGAGGACATTAGGTGGGAATGCTCAATTCCAGCAGACAGAAACCAGAAGGGAACAGACTGGCTGTTGTCATGGGTGGCTCTGTCTGCAGCAGAGCTGGGCCCTCGGGACCCAGGAGGATGCCTGTGTCTCTCTGGGTTTTCCTCTTTCTCTCTTGCCCCCCTACCTGCTGCATCTCTCACCTCCACTTCCCTCTTGGCATTGGGGAGCCCGTGGCCACCTCAGCCTCACTCCTCTTGGGCACCAAGCCCCAGAGCCTCCTTGCTGGCTTCACAGCAAAGCTTTGACTTGTCAGGTGGGTCCCTGCCCATCCCAGAACCAATCAGGCAGGTGGGTGGTGTTCTCTGATTGGCCAACAGGAGCCTGCCCTCCTCCAGTTGGGGTGGGAGCCAAGTGATGGGGTGGGTTTGGGAGGGAAGGTTCCCAGGGGCCAGGCTGTGGGCCAACATAACCTCTCCCCCTGCAGGGAGTCTCGGGGCTTCTGAATAGAGTTGATTAATCCTCCTGTGAAGGGCGGGGAGGGATGAGGAGGGCAGACCTGGGCAGTGGCCAGGGGGGCCTGTCTCATAGAGGACGGCCCGGGCACCCCACAGTTCCCAAGCTGTTCTTGCCTCTCCACAGAGCCTCTGTCTTCAAGCTCACAGGAGTCCTGAGAAGTAGGGAGGGCTGACGCAGCTGTGCCCGAGGTCAGGGTGAGCAGCTTTCCCAGCATTCACGGGAGTAACGGTCCTGGACTCGCAAACCATTAGGCTGTACTCCAGGGAGAGATCTGTATGGGAAACACACAGCAGCAGCGTCTGGGGCCGGTAGCAGGCATGGACCCTCTCTCCCCGCCAGCAAGAGATGGGATGGGAGAGGCTCACACTGGGTGAGGGGCTGCAGGAGGAGCGCAGAGCCTGCTCGGGCCCAACATGGGCCTCAAGGAAGCACCATGTACCAGCCATGGGAGTCTGGCGCAGGGATGGTCCAGGCGGGCTTCACGGAGGCGGCTGCCTGGAGTCCTCTGAGCACCCAGGATGCGCTGGGGGCTGGGATGAAGACGCGCAGCCCGGGAGCCAGAGGGGCGGCCCCAGCGAGGGGCGGCGGGCCGTGGTGTGGACCGGAGCGCTCGGACGGCAATCCCCGCGCCCCACCTGGGGGCTCCGGGAGCGCAGGTGAGGCTCCGGCCAGCAAGCGCGCCGCCAGCCCGGCCCGGCCTCCTCCGGCACTCTCCCGGCGCGCGGCCCCGGGATCCCCGCCGCCGTCGGGCGATTTGGGCGCGTCAGCAGAGCGGAAACGGGGAGCGGCGCCAGCCCGGGGCGGCGGGGACGCGGCCTGGCAGCGACCGGCGGCCCCGCAGGTTCTGTTCCGCCCGCGTTTGTGTTGGCAGCTGCCCGCGGCGCGCGGCCGGGCCGATGAAAGGGCCCTCTGTCTGCGCCCCAGCGGCTCCGCTCGCCTTTCATTCTTAATATAATCTTCACTTCATTTTTACCCGAGCAGAGGTTCTCTTGGAATTCTTCCCCTTCTTCCAAAAATACATGTGCGTGTGCGTGTGTGCGTGTGTGCGTGTGTGTGTGTGCGTGTGTGTGTGTGTGTGTGTGTGTGAAGTTCCTTCACGGTGAAGGTCGGGATTGTCCCGGGGAAGGGAAGTGCGAAACCCGAGGCGGATTCAGGGCGAGACACAGAAATGCCTTTCTTCCCGAGCAGGGGCCTCTCCGGGGATCGCCGCCTCCGCTAGGGTGTCCCCCCATCCCGGCCCTGGGGTCTGGAGCGAGAGGATTCTGTCTGTCCACACCCCAGTCCGAAACAAAGTAGGCTGTTTGGAGGAGAGGGACGGTGGGCAGGGGGTGGGGTGCTTCTCCAGGGGTCCCTGCCCAGAGCTAGTCGGAAATCACCTTGGTCAGGTGTGGCCAGCACCGACTATCCTCCCAGAAATGGGTACAAAGGAGACAGGGCCCCTGGGTTCCCGGTTCTGGTTGGGCAGACTTCACTCTACTGAGGTCTGGAGGGAAACTGAGAACAATGACTGGAAGGAAAGCTGTCTCCAGCCAGCCCTCCCATTCACCTGGCTGGGCAGATGGGGAACATTCTAGATTTCACCAAGGACTGCCATTTGGAGAGGCTCCCACTTGAAGCAGCACAGGGCTAGGGCTTTTGATGCATGTGCCCAGGTCCTGGGCGTTAGGGATGGTCATCCATACAGAAGAGAAACCGAAGGCTCAGAGCAGCCCGGTTCCTTATCCCAAGTCCCGGAGCATGAGCATGCGACGGCCAGAACTGTGGGAGCAGGTGGCAAGAATCCTGGGTTCGCCCTTCTGTGTCAGTGTTTTGAGAGCCAGGAAATTTTGATTCCAATTCTTTAAAAAAAATTAATTTGTGCTTATATTTGGACTTGTGATTTGAGCAGTATAGCAGATTATATAACCTGAAAACTAGCCTGCCTTAAACATCTAGGAAATAAAAACAGCAAAAAAACAAACAAAAAAAAAACCCACCAACAGTATCCTTTTAAGTCCAAGAAATTAAGAACCAAAAGGAAATCTCCAAGAGCTAGAAATGAAGAGGGTAACAAAGGTAAATTGACCAGAGCTACCCTAATGGAGGAATAAGGGAGCCCTGCGGGCACAGGCAGAATGGGGGCAGGTTGACATTCAGAGAAGGTGATGCCGTGGAGCTCCCCAAAGTGGGGTTTGAAACAGAGACCTCAACTAAAGCTGGGCCTGCCTGGGGCTATGCCCTCAGTGAAATAACGTGCTAGGCCAAAAAGAAAAGGAGAAAACAAGACCTTTAGGCAGAAGAGGACAAGAGGAAGTTGGCCTGTGTCATCGTGGCTGGTAGAATATTTTTAAATCAGCCTCCTGGGGACTTCCCTGGTGGTCCGGTGGCTAAGACTCTGAGCTCCCAATGCAGGGGGCCTGGGTTTGATTCCTGGTCAGGGAACTAGCTCCCATATGCCACAACTAAAGCCCAGAACAACCAAATAAATATTTTAAAATAAATAAATAAATACATAAATCAGCCTCCTGAGAGTGTGTCAGCATAAGCCAGTGCTCTCACAAGTTTTAGATTCGGAGTGACTCTGCCTGTTAGCCTAGAACTAAGAGAGTAACATAAACATTGGTCCCCTGCTTAGTAACATCTGTGGGGTGCTTAACAGAAACAAACGTGCTCTAAAAGAGCAGGTCCTCAAATGGGGTCTGCAGGACTCATCAGATAAAGTCCTGGTGAAGATGAGTGGATAGTGCGCAGAAGAAAACTCAAGCCCAGTAAAAAGTCTGGAGATACAAAAACAGCAGATTAAACACCCAAAACCAATCTGATAGACACTTTATATTTTTTGTTTGTTTGTTTGTTTGACCATGCCATGTGGCATCTGGGATCTTAGTTCCCTGACCAGAGATCAAACTGGTGCCTCCTGTAGCGGAAGCATGGAGTCTTAACCACTGGACCTCTCCAGGAAAATACAAAATAAACATGTTTAAAATGATAAAGGAGTAAAAAACATGAGCAAAAATTATACAAACACAGAAGTATAATATCACTTACTTCTTGTTTAGTTGCTCAGTTGTGTCTGACTCTTTGCAACTCCGTGGACTGCAGCACATCAGGCTTCCCTGTCTTTCAATATTTCCCAGAGTTTGCTCAAACTCATGTCCGTTGAGTCAATAATGCCATCCAACCATCTCATCCTCTGTCACCACCTTCTCCTCCTGCCCTCAGTCTTTCCCAGCATCAGGATCTTTTCCAGTGAGTTGACTCTTCACATCAGGTGGCCAGAGTTTTGGAGCTTCAGTCGTTACAGTGAATATTCAGGACTGATCTCTGTTAGGATTGACTGGTTTGCTCTCCTTGCAGTCCAAGGGACTCTCAAGAGTCTTCTCCAACACCACAGTTCAAAAGCATCAGTTCTTCAGTGCCCAGCCTTCTTTATCACTTTCTTTTATAAAATTCCATTTTCCTCCGCGTGATCTTGCCACTGCATCTCCCATCATCAACAAGTAGAGTCTTTTCCTCCACCCCTTTAATCTAGGCTTCCTTTGCAACTTTATTTGACCAATAAAATGTGGCAAAGTGATGTTGGTTTTGAGCTTTGGCCCCAAGAAGCCTTGGGCACTTCCATTCACTCTCTTGAAAACCTTTGTGAATAAGCCCAGGATAGTCTGCTGGAGGACGAGGGGCAATGTAAAGCAAAGAAGTGCCATCCTAACTGAAGCCATCCCAGACCAGCCAAGGAGACCGCGTATGCATGAGTGAGCTCGGCCAAGACCAGAAGAACCACCCAAATGAGTCTGGCCCAAACTGGTGACGCACAGAATCATGAGCTAAATACATGATTATTATTTTAAACTCATATATTTGGGGGTGATTTGTTATTTATACAACAAAAACTTACTGATACCGAGAGTGTAAGAGATATGAATAGAATGAGAAGCTCTGTCCCGCATCTAAGAGGAGTTCCACGGGGCGGAGAACAGGCAGCTGGTGGAGAGGATATATTCAAAGAGAGAATGTCTACAGAATTCCAGTTTTTGTGAAAAATATAAATCCTCAGTTTCAGAAAGCGCTGGTTTCAGTAAGATGAATAAATTCAGAACTGCATGCATCACTGTGAAACTGCCACACACCATAAAGAAGATCTTAAAGACAGTGAGAGAGAAAAGACAGATTCCCTTCAGAGGAATGACAGGGACACTGCCAGGAGATGTGTTAGTGGCAGCATTAGGACAGTCTAAAGACTGTTTCAGAGAGTATCTTCAAATTACTGAGAGAACATAAGAGTGTACCTAGAAATTCTCTAGCTAAATCATTTATTGAAGAGAAAAGATAAAAATAAGATTTTTTTTTTTACAGAGACCAAAAGAGTTTACTATTAACAAACTTTTTACAGACTGACTATATATCTATATAAAAATCTGTGTCCTATATAGCCTTTGTAGCATATACATATCTCCTGTATATGGTATATATTATAACCCAGGATGGAATGGTGGTAAGAAAGAAGAAGCAAGGATAAACAAAAACACAAATAAAACTTAGCGTGAGTAAATATATTGATAACAGTAACCAATTTGAGGATATAAAAAGATGTGATTGAAGTATTAAACACCATTTAGGTGCCTAAATATTCAAACACTTAAATAAACCAGCTTGAATAATTTATGGGCCTGAAATGCCCAATTCATTCTGTGAGGCCAGTATTAGCCTGATATCAAAGTCAAACAAAGGCATACAAAAAAGAAAACTGCAAACTAATATCCTTTATGAATGTAAATGAAAAAAATTCTCAGTAAAATACAAGCAAACAATGTAGCAGCATATAAAAAAGATTATATACCATGACCACGTGGGATTTATTCTAGAAATACAAGAGGGGTTCAACAAACAAAAATTGGTCAAAATAATGCAAATGTATAAAAATATATGAACTAAATTGATAAAACTCTTATAAGAAAACAGGGATAATTTTTTTGACAATGGTTTCTAAGAATGACACCAAAAGCATGAGCAACAAAAGGAAAAAAAAGATTAATTGGACTTTATCAAAATTAAAACCTTGTGCTGCAAAGGATACCATCAAGAAAGTGAAAAGATAACCAACAGCATGGAGAAAACATTTACAAACCATATCTCTGATAAAGAACTCATATGCAGAACATATGAAGAACTCTAAGGAATACCCTGCTGGTGCAGTGATTAAGACCGCATTTTCACTGCCACGGGCCCAGGTTCAATCCCTCATTGGGGAACTAAGAGCCCATGAGCTACGTGGAGCAGCCAAAAAAAAAAAAAAAAAACTCAACAATGAATAAATCAACAACCCAGTTTAAAACAGGCAGAAGCTCTAAATGGATATTTCTCCAAAGCAGATATACAGATGGCCAGTAAGCACAAGATGCTCAACATCATTAGTCACTAGGGAAATGCAAACCAAACCCACAGAAACCACTTCACACCCACTAGAATGGCTATGATATTTTTTACTTATTTTTTTTTTTATGATATTTTTTAAAAGAAAAAAACAGTAAAAGGAGGTGGAGAAATTGGACCCTCATACATGACTGTATGAGAATGTAAAATGGGGCAGCTTCTGTGGTAACAGTGATCTGTTACCTATGATCTAGAAATCCCACATTTAAGTGTATTACCAAGAGAACTGAAAACATGTTCACACAAAAGTGCATACATAAATATTCATAGCAACATTAATCATAATAGCCAAAAATTGGAGGCAAAACTGATGCCTGAAGAAATAGAAAGGCTCAATAGACCTATAGTCATGAAATAAATTGAACTGGTGGTTTCACATCTTCAAAAATAAAACGCTAAGTTTAGGTGACTCTCTGGGTGATTTCTTACAGGTATTCAAGGAACATAAAATACAAGTCATGAGCAAAATATTCTGGAGAAGAGAAAAAGATGGGATGCTCAACTGACTCTTTTTACAAGGATGTTACAGTATTGAACCCAACATCAAACAAAAACTGTAGGGAGAAAAAAGGAAATTATAAATCAGTCTGTCTTAATAACATAGATGCAAAAATCCTGAGCAACTTTAGCAAATTAAATCCAACAGGTAAAAAAAGACATTATGACCAAGTTGGAAATTATACCGGATATACAAAGATTGTTCAGCGTTAGAAAGATCTATTAATATAATTCACCATGTAACCAGATTATAGGAGAAAAACCATATGAATGCGATAAATGCAGAGAAAGCGACTGATAAAATAATACCCACTTACGTTTAAGAAACAAAAACAAAAAGAACCCTCTCAATAAACCACAATCACAAGAGCATCTCCTTAATCTGAATCTCTGTTTTTGGTGAAAATGTGGAATCAACCTGCTGCTGCTGCTGCTAAGTCGCTTCAGTCGTGTCCGATTCCGTGTGACCCCATAGATGGCAGCCCACCAGGCTCCCCAGTCTCTGGGATTCTCCAGGCAAGAAAACAACCTAAGTATCCACAAATAAGTCAGTGATTAAAGAAATTCAAGTATTTTCCCCACATGACCAAATTTTACATTACAGTTAAAATGACAGAGTAGAGCTACATGTGCCAACATGGATAAATGTAAAATACACTATTGGTTTTTTTAAAAGTGTCTTTATCTTTTATGCAAGATACAATATGCAAGATACATATTGCCATTTTTACAGATGAAATTGCATGATTTCTATTTTGCTTTAAAATAATTGAGGGGAGTAACAGAAAGTGATAGGGGTTTTTATGAAGTATGTGTAGCCATAACTGATCACGTGGAAGCGAGGCTATGTGTCCATGGGGTTTTTTCTATTTTCATGGGGGCTCTTTTGCATACATTTGCAAAAAAGTGTGAAAAGAAAGCAAGTTGGAAAATGATATATTCAAAATTATAGTATTTACACAGTTTAAAAGCATGTAAAACCATACTTTATAGTGATACATATTTATATAGTTAAAAAGAAATTCATGGGAGTGACTAACACAAAATTCAGGGGGAGAGGAGGGAAAATGGGATGGAGAGATTTATACAGAGAACTTCAACTGGTTTTGTTTTATTTCTGAAGCAAATAATGCAAAATGTGCAGATTTAACAAAGCTGGATTGTATTAACTGTTGGTTATATAATTTTTTTCTGAATCCTTTTCTGAATGTCTGACACATTTGTTAAAAAAAAAATTTGGCTATTTACAAAGAGCAACATGAATACTCAGATGTACTTTATTACTAATGTTTGCACAAAGCAAAACTTATTCCTAAAGGTTAAGTCAATAAATGATTGTTATCGTAATTAAATAAATTTGCACTATAAAAAGTATACTAATAAAGTACTACTTCCATCTGTTCTGCGTATTGAGAAGCTCACACAAACTTTAAAAAAGTCTTACTGGGCGAGTTCCCTGGTGGTCCAGTTTTTAGGACTTGGCACTTTTCACTGGTGGGGCCCAGGTTCAATCCTTGGTGGGGGAACTAGGACCCTGCAAGCCATGCAAAAAAAGAAATCTTACTAGGGATTATATCATAAAACAACTGAGATATAATTGACAAAATATACAACTTAGAGTATTCAACTTGGTAATTTTTAGTATATTCATTGTGTTTGTGTATGTCAAATACATACAGTCATCACAGTCAACTTTAGAACATTTTCAACACCACACAAAAAAACCAAAGCAACCTTTTAACCTTTAGCTATCTGTCCCTCAACCCACATCTCTCCCAAACTTAAGCAAAAATTAATCTACTTTGTGTTTTCTATACATGTGTCTGTACTAGACATTTCATATAATGGTATCATACCACATGCATCTTTTTGTAACTGGTTTCTTTCACTAAGGATGTTTTCCAGATTCATCCATCTTGTAGCATGTATCAGTACTTCTTTCCTTTTTATGTGCGTGCAAGCACTCGGTCCTGTCTGATTCTTTGCGACCCCATGGACTGTAGCCCACCAGGCTCCTCTACTAGAGTGGATTGCCATTTTCTTCTCCAGGAGATCTTCCCGATCCAGGGACTGAACTCATGTCTACTGTGTCTTCTGCATCAGCAGGTAGCTTATTTACCAGCTGAGCCATCGGAAGACTTTTTATAGCTGAACTTTTTATAGTATCCTTATGTATGAATCTCTCAAATTTTGTTTATCCATTCATCATTTGATTTGTTCCCATCTTTTGCTTATTATGAATAAGGCTG
The DNA here is from genome assembly GCF_033118175.1 of Dama dama. Taxonomy (NCBI): domain Eukaryota; kingdom Metazoa; phylum Chordata; class Mammalia; order Artiodactyla; family Cervidae; genus Dama; species Dama dama. The sequence continues at coordinate 34,372,498 of NC_083690.1, read as the reverse complement.
CTATAAACATTCATATACAGATATTTCTGTGGACATATTTTTTCATTTCTCATGGGTCCATACCTAGAAAGCGAATTGCTGGTTCATATGGTAACTGAATGTTTTAACTGTTTGAAGAACTACCAGGTTGTTTTCCAAAGTGACTGTACCATTTTATATTCCCTCCACCAGTACATGAGGGTTCTGATTCCTGTACCTCATTCAGACTTATTATCTGATTTTTTTTGTGATAGCCATCCTGGTGGTGTGAAATGGTATCTTGTTGTGTTTTGGATATGCATTTCCCTGATGACTAATGATGCTGACCATCTTTTCATGTGCTTCTTGCCATTTGTAAATCTTTTGATATACAGTCATTTCAGATTCTTTGCCCATTTTAAGATTGGGCTATTTGTCTTTTTATTGTTGACTTGTAAGAGTTCTTTATATATTGTACCTACAGCTCTCTTTTCAGATATGTGATTTGCAGAAACTTTCTCCTACTCTTGTCATTTATTTGATAGGGAAGCACAGATTTTTAAAATTTTGATAAAGTACAATTTTCTTTGTTGCTGTTCACGCTTTAATTGTTATATCTAAGAAACCGTTGCCTAATCAAAGTCATGAGGGTGTGTCCCTATGTCTTCTTCTAAGAGGTTTATCCTTCGATAAACCTGAAATACATTTGACCTCACATATTTGATCCATTTTGAGTTAATTTTTGTATATGGTGTGAGGTAAGGCTCCCCCTTCAATCCTTTGCATGTGGCTCTCCAGCTGTCCCAACACAAGTTGTTCAAAGTCCATTCTTTCCCTGTTGCATTGTCTTGGCATTCTTGTTAACAGTTGACCATAGATACGTGGATTTGTTTCCAGACTCTCAATTATGTTCTACTAACCTATATGGCTATTCTTGATTACTTTGCTTTGTAGTAATTTTCTTCTTTTTTTTTTTTTTTTTTAGTTCTACCAGTTTATTGCTACCAGCCCATCTCCCTCCACCCTCATGCACACATGCTCAGTCATGTAACCCCATGGACTGCAGCCCACCAAGCTCCTCTGTCCATGGACTTTTCCAGGCAAGAATACTGGAGTGGGTTGCCATTTCCTTCTCCAGTAGTAATTTTCATAATCAGGAAGGAAGTATGAGTTCCCCAACTTTGTTCTTTTTGAAGATTGTTTTGGCTATTGTGGGTCCCTTGAATTTCCATATAATTTTAGGATTAGCTTGTTCATTTCTGAAAAGGCACTTGAAATTTTTATAAGGATTGCATTGAATTTTAGTAATATTTTAACAATATTGTCTTCCAATCTATGACTTAACACTGTTATTCTGAATATCTTCATTTGCTCTGTGGATATGAGTTTCTATTCTGTCATTTCCTCAGCCCAGTACAGTTTGGCTCCCACCCATCTCCTATATGCTGTTATTGGCAAAAATATTGCATTTCTCTATAGCCCCAAGATTGTATTATACACGTATTATTTTATATTATTACTTTTTAAGTCACTAGGAGAAGACACGTTCACTTACACGTCTGTGGTTTCATAATCGCCTTTGCTCGTGTTCTTTTTCATGTGAATTACTGTGTCTTGTTCTGGTGTCACTTGCTTTCAACCGTAAGAACTTCCTTTAGTACTGCTTATAAGGCAGTCTGCTAGCAACAAATTATCTCAATTTTTATTTATTATGAAATGCCATTTTGGCCTTGAATTTTGAAAGGTTTGCTGAATATAAACTTAATTGACAGGTTTTTTTGAGCATTTTGAATGTTGTTCCAGCACCTTCTGACCCTCATCATTTCTGATGAGAGTCAGCTGTTAATCTCGTTGGGGGGGTCCCTTGTAAGTGAAGAGCTGTTTCTGTCTTGCAGTTTTCAAGATTTTCCTCTTGTATTCAGCTTTCAGCATTTATACTATCACGTGTCTGTTTGTGAATCTACTTATGTTTATCCTACTTGGAGTTTGTTGAGATTTCCTGAATCTGTAGATTAATGTTTTTCATTGCATTTGTAAACATTTCAGCCATTATTTCTTTTGAAAAAGTTTTCTGCTCCTTTCTCTCTCTCTTTTCCTTCTGATATTCCCATTACACATATGCTGGTGTATTTAATGATGCCCCACCTTTCTCTGAGGTTCTGTTCACTTTTCTTCATTCTTTTTTACCTCTGTCCTTCAGACTGTGTAATCTCTATCATCCAAGTTAACCAATTCTTCTTACAGCAAAAATCTACTCTTGTGCCTCTGTTCTGAATTTTTCCTTCTAGTTTCTGTACTTTTAAGTTCCAGAATTTCCATTTGGTTCTTTTTATAATTTCTATCTCTTCATTGATATTCTTTATTTGACGGCTCATCATAGCTCCTTTACTTCTTTTATTGTGGTTTCTTTTAGTTCTTTGAACATATTTATAATGGCTACTTTGAAGTCTTGTCTGTCAAATTCAACATCTGGTCGTTCTCACAGGCAGTTTCTGTTACTTGTCTTTTTCCTGGTGTATGAATCATACTTTCCCATTTCTTTGTATGTCTCGTATTTTTTGTTGGAAACTGGGCATTTTAGATAATATTGATATATTGCAGTAACTATGATTCCCCTCCCCTGGGTTTCATTCCTGTTATTTGCTTATTTATTTCTTTAGCGACTGGACGGATTATTTAGTAACGTCTATTCTACTCTCTGCCATTAATGTGTAGCCGCTGATATTGTTCCTCAGGGAGTGGAGCCTTGGGCGTGCCCACAGTCACCCTGGAATGACAGTGGTTTTGGCAGGGCTCTCTTTAACTCTCTCTTTCCCTGAGCAAGCCCATCTGTTGGGCGCCACTAATTGCCACTTAATTGCACCATTGTTTTCAACAGTGCCCTGTGTCATAAATTGTTCCCAGACTAATCCAATCAAACTTGGACTCCTTTGAAAGGATCGTTCCTGAGGTCAGGGTTTGAGATTTTGCTTTAAATCCAGAAAGGCTCCTTACAGTTCTCTCTCTCTCTGGTTCTCTCTGACTAACTAGTCTACATCTCCAATGAAGCTACCAATATCCTCCCAGTTGCCTTCCACCACCACCTCCGCAGGTCAGGAAGCAACAGTTAGAACTGGACAGGGAACAACAGACTGGTTCCAAATACGAGAAGGAGTACGTCAAGGCTGTATATTGTCACCCTGCTTATTTAACTCATATGCAGAGTACATCATGAGAAACGCTGGGCTGGATGAAGCACAAGCTGGAATCAAGATTGTCAGGAGAAATATTAGTAACCTCAGATATGCAGATGACACCACCCTTTTAATGGCAGAAGGTGAAGAACTAAAGAGGCCCTTGATGAAAGTGAAAGAGGAGAGTGAAAAAGTTGGCTTAAAGCTCAACATTCAGAAAACTAAGATCATGGCATCTAGTCCTATCACTTCATGGCAAATAGATGGGAAAACAATGGAAACAGTGACAGACTTTATTTGGGGGGGCTCCAGAATCACTGCAGATGGTGACTGCAGCCATGAAATTAAAAGACACTTGCTCCTTGGAAGAAAAGTTATGACCAACCTAGACAGCATATTAAAAAGCAGAGACATTACTTTGCCAACAAAGGTCCATCTAGTCAAAGCTATGGTTTTTCCAGTAGTCATGTGTGGATGTGAGAGTTGGACTATAAAGAAAGCTGAGTGCCAAAGAATTGATGCTTTTGAACTGTGGTGTTGGAGAAGACTCTTGAGAGTCCCTTGGACTGCAAGCAGATCCAACCTGTCCATCCTAAAGGAAATCAGTCCTGAATGTTCATTGGAAGGACTGGTGTTGAAGCTGAAATTCAATACTTTGGCCACCTGATGCAAAGAGCTGACTCATTGGAAAAGATCCTGATGCTGGGAAAGATTGAGGGCAGGAGGAGACGAGGACAACAGAGGATGAGATGGTTGGATGGCATCACTGACTCAAAGGACATGAGTTTGAGTAAACTCCGGGGGTTGGTGATGGACAGGGAGGCCTGGCTGCAGTCCATGGGGTCGCAAAGAGTTGGACACGACTGAGCGACTGAACTGAACCACCTCCACTATTGTTGAAGGCACTTCTAGACTCGAACTTCTCTACACTTTGTTGTAAATGAGGTCAGTTCCTTTGGGAAGAGATTGGGAGCTCTCCGTTCTGTAGCCTGGGTCTTACCCTGGGCAGAATCTCTTTGCCATAAATTCTGAAGCTGGCACTAGGGACAAGGGTATGCTCCTCTCTGAATGACACCCATGCTTTAGGGGCTGAGTGTTCAGTGGAGGAGGGAAGGCAATAACCTCGGGCCTTCTTGGCTTACCTTTCCCAGGTTGGAACCTCTGCCTAGCCAGGGCAGGGGATTGGGGCCGGTATTCTCAGTGATGCCATGCCCATCCATGGTAGAGTAGAGGCTGGGAAGAAGAAGGGAGCTCCCATTTCGTTCTCGGCAGCACTTGCCCAGAACAATGCCTCAACAACAAGTAACTGGAGACAGGCTGAGAAATGCTGATTTTTCTGCCTCTTCCGGGAAGACGACCTCTGACTTGGAGCTGAAGGGAAGGGACCTCTGTGTGCTATGTTGCATCAGCCTGGAGTGGAATTTCCATCCTGCTGAGCTGGGCGGGGGGATGGGGGGAGATCTTATTCAAATACCACAGACTGTTCTTAGCAAGTTTTAGTAGAGTTTCTTGAATAAATGTTTATTCATTTGTTATAGGCCTTTAGGGCCATTTCCAAAGGGTGCCTGAGTGTTGTGATAAGCAAAGGCCTCCTCCCACCAGCAGTGGACAGGTAGCATTAGGGAGACATATTCCTTTACTCTCTGAAGCCTCTGAGCATAGGGAGTTTTTGTTACCGCAGCAGACCTAGCTTAATGGTTCTCAAGTTTGGGCGTGCGTTAGACTCCCCCCAGAGGGCTTGTTAAAATTCAGAGTGCTGGGCCTCGTGCCCCGAGTTTCTGATTCAGCATATCTGGGTTGGTGCCAGAGAATTCACATGTCTAGTAAGTTCCCAGGTAAAGGCCAGGCTGCCGATCTAGGCACCATACTTTAAGAACTGCTGTTCCAGCCATCCCTCCCGATGAAGAGGAATAAATAGTAGTACAATACAGTAGTATTTACTCCATTGCAGAGTTGTCAGGATCATTGCATTAACATCTGTAAAGCATTCAGAATAGTGTCTGGCTTCCAAACAGCCTTAGTCTTATGATTAATACGTCCCAAGGTTTTTCTCAATAGAAGGATATTCTCAGGTGTTAAAATTTTAATACCATTTGGCCTTTCACTGGAATAACCCAGATGACTAGATTTTCTAGCATTTTCAGCTGTCTCTTTTTATTGCTTCTTGGTCCACTTATAGCTCAGGCCAATTGCTGAGGAAAGACGAAGTCATCCAGACAGGGCTGTTAACTAGGCCCCACCATCTCATCTGCTCTTCCAAATCGGTGTGCCGGCCCCTGCCGATCTGAAGGCCGCTCTGGTCCTCTCCGGGAACAGAGGTGCTCGGCTTTGTGGCCACAGGGCCCCTCTGTTCCCACAGGGCTGGACTAGGGAGGGCCACTAGCACGCAGGACAAGACCCCAAGCTAAACCAAGTCAGGAAGGAGCGGGGTGCATGTTTCTGCTGCTTCTTCCAAGCCCTTTTCCGGCTGCATAAGGAATCCAGAGGGTCCCCGTTGTCTAGGAGGCTGTGACCCAAGAGGAAAAGGCAAGGGCAGGCCCCGTTGAACTCATGAGAGGGAACGTGCTGGGGCTGCCACAGGACTAACGATGGTACTTCCCACTTTGATGCCTAATGTCTTGTCGTCATCCTCCCAGTGCCCCCCGGGAGGACCTCGGGTCAGGCACCGACAGGGACCGCAGCCAACACTCTGCGCCACGTGCGGAGCAGGTACCATCACTACCCTCACTTTATAGATGAGGGAGCTGCAGCACAGAGCGGTTAGCGCTTTGTCCAAGGTCACACAGCTAGGTGAGGCCCAGGGCCAGAATCTGAACCCCGATGGTTCTAGAGTTTCCGCTCTCACCCCTGTCACTGTGGCACTGTGACATTCCCTGGGACATAAGTGCTGTGTGGACAGGATCTTGGCCTGTCATGCCCCTGCTGTCCCCCTCGTCTGGAAGGGCGCCTCCCGCGTAAGTGGTACTCCATCAACACTTGTGGAATGAATGGGAGAGTCCCCAGTTTGGAGCTGGTCAGTGGAGACTGTCTAGTGGCCATGTGCTCATCAAGTGTCTGCTGCATAAAGGAGGCTCAGAGAGGAGGAGCTCCTCTGAGGTCTCCCGGGGGGGTGCGGCCGGAACCACGGCCCTGGGCTAATGAGGTGAGCTAAGTGCCTGCAGTCTCTGCCAGGGTGCCAGCCCCTCCCCTCAGCACCCAGGGCACGGCCAGGTCCCACCAGGCGGAGGCTGCTGCCCAGGAAGATGGGCAGGGCTCCCAGGAGGCAGGGCCCGGTGAGGAGGAGGGGAGGGCGCCCAGCTGTGCCCCTGCTCTGGACCAGGCCCGTCACCCATGTCTTGGACATCACAAGAGAGAGACGCTGAAGGCAGCTCTGTGACGGTGCTGAGCTTGGACACAGGAAAGAATGTGGGGTTTCCTGCTGGGACCTGGACCCCGGGTTGTGGTGAGAGAGAGCCCAGTTCAGACCCCAGTGATGGTCACCTGTGGGGAAAGTTGGCTGTGCGGACTGAGGGACTGTGTGCACAGGCAGCTCTTCGCAATCAGGTCGTTCCCCGACGGGGCTCCTCCCAGACCTGAGCCCGCTCTCATCCCTGAGAAGGTGGCCTCTCACTACCTCCAGCCCAGAGGAGCGGATTTCCCAGAGAAAGGTTGGGATGCTGGTCGGTGCAGTCATCCACCGATGGGTCACTTCTGCTGACCCAGGGATAGCTGGAAAGCTGGCCCGCCAGCGCAGGAGTGGTGAAGGGAGGCCCTCCCCCAAGTCCTGCCTCTGACCCCCAGGGCTCCAGGCTAAAGTGATGGGGTGCCTCAGAGCGGGGAGGCCTGGGCTTAGGGCAGGGGCAGTGGGCCTCAGAGCTGCAGGGTCTGGTTTAAGAGGCAGCCCCCCTCCCCACCAAGAGTCCATGCCTGGGAATTTCCATCGTAAGGAGCGCCACCAAGAGCTGATGCAGACTCCAGACTCCCCTTTGGGGTGCGCTGGCTGGCGGGTCTCCCCGCAGCTGCAGGCCTGGCTCAGGGTTGAGTCCCTCCTTTCCATTCTGTTTCATCAGAAGGCAGGCAGTGGAAGCCCTTGTGGTGATCTCAGGTGCTGATTTCGGGTCTTTAGCCTAAGTCCCCTGCCCCCGACCCTTATTCCTCACCCACTGCCAGGCTCTGACCCTGTCCCCATCTTGACCTGGCTGAGGACGTGTGCCATCCCCTCCGTGGCTGGCTTGAGCCAGCCCGAGGGTCAGCAGCCTTGGTCTGGTGGACAGGGCTTCGGGGGGCCCACCGAGCAAACCTCCACCTGGGGCATCCCCTCCGTGGAGATGAGGGGCAGGCAGCGAGCCCGGAGCCCAGTGGGGAGGAGGAGTGGAAACTTCGTCCCGATGACCAGAGGGCGGGGCCGGGGGGCCGAGGGCTTGGCCGGGCCGGCGCTGTTCCATGCACAAGCATGTGCAGGATGCCACGGGGCTATTTTTACGCCTGTCAAGGAAACAGTGTGATTTATGGGAGGCCTGGTCCCCTTCAGGGATGTGTTATAAATACACCTGGCCCCGTGCTCGCGTTCCATTGGAGGGGACGCTCAGGCCCTGTCCTCTCTCCGGCCTCCCTCCCTGCCGCCCTGGGCCCTGTCCACACGTGGCCTTGTTGGGGACGTCCTTCCCCATGCAGCTGTCCCCTGTGGTGGCCCAGCTCTCCTTGGTCACCAGGGCCTCCATGTAAGTGGGTTTTTCAGATGCTTTCAGGAGTGACAGTTATCTGCAAGCTCCTTTGATGAGGGGGAGAGAAGGAGAGAGGCTTCAAACTTGGGGTTCTCACTGAAAGGCCTGGGTCTGGGTAACAGGAAGGGGCAAGGGGCCCAGGTAGGAGGGAGCCAGGCTCAAGAAGAACTCTGCCTCTCTCCCAGTGTGCACCCATCTGCTCAGAGTCCCCTCCTGGAAGGCAGCGGGCCAGATGAAGCGGGGCCTCTCTGGCCCAGGACTGGTCCCTGCCCACCTCCTTCTCTGCTGGAGATAGGCAGACAGTGCCCTGACATGGTCCACTTACTAGCTACGTGGCCTTGGGCAAGTCCCTCAACTTCTCTGACCTTCAAGTTTTCCTTCTGGAAACAGACACAAAGATGCCTACCTGCTGGATTGATGCGTGTGAAATTCAGGCCAGCCGGGGCCAACAAGGGAGTGAATATTCAGGCAGGTGGCCCGCGTCTGGCATCATGCCCTTCCTCTCAGGAGCCCTGGCCCCTCAGCTGCAGGGGCACAAGGAAACAACTGATGAGAGAAACCCCAGCCCCACTGCGTTCTGCCCCGGGGGAGCGGGGGTGGAGACAGGGCTGCTTCTCCGTGAGCCTCTGGGATGCAGGTCCTTCACTCTTGAGAAGCAGGATTCATTCAATGCAGCATCCAGTCCAGACCAAACTTGGCCAGGACTGGTCCCCTGGTAGAGGCTGAGAGCTATCAGGGGCTCAGAGCTCATTTAATAGTACCAGTCAGACACTGCCCCAGTAACGCCGCGTAACAAACCACTCAAGTGTTTTATTTCTTGCTTGTGCTTCTGCCGGGCAGCTGGGCTTGGCTCTAAGCCCAGCTGGGTCCCAGATTCTCCATGGATCTCTCAACCTCCTAGGACCAGTGGGCTGGCCAGGGCATGTGCTTCCTATGGCTAAGGCAGGAAGTCCAGCGGGGCAAGCGCTTTCCAAGCCTCCGCTCCGTGTCTGCTTACGTCCCATTGGCCAAATCAAGTCCCATGGCCAAGCCTAACCTTGATGGGGTGGGGGCGCACTGCTGTCTCCCAGGGAGGGGAGTTGGAGGGGAGGGAGTAACTATTGCTGACCGATAATCTAGGGAACTGACTTTCCACCTCTGGGCTGCATGGTGACCCGGGGTATTTGTGGATGTGATTTGGGGCAGGGAGAGAGAGAAGGCACTGACTGAGTGCGACTCCTCCCAGCTCGGCTCCACCCAGAGCCGTGAGGATTCTTGCAGGTGGTCAGAGTGGCGGGGGCGACGCTTACTCACTGGCTTCACCCTTGTGCGTTTCTGAGTCACATCTTTTGGTCAGCCTGGGGGAGACCAGGATTTATTATGGAGGCAAAGAAAAAGGGGCCACGGGGGCACCTCTGACACTCAAACGGACAAGTTTACTATCTTGAAAAAAGAGTGAACTTAACGCCAGTATCTCCTGCTATAAGTGACCAGTGTCCAAGATTGGCGAACTAGTTTTCCATGGAGATTATTATGAGGAAAAGGATCCCATCGAGAAGAAGGGGCGGGGTCTTCCTGGGAATCGTGGGAGAGGAAGTGGCTTGATTGGGTGTCCTGGTTTGGGGTCCCCCACCCCGGCTTCCACCTGGAGGGGCAGCTGTGAGGGATGAGTGGAAAGGGGCCCCCACGGGAACTCGGCCACATCAGAGCAGATACAGTGGCCAGCCTGGCCAGGCCGGGGACGCCCTGGACGTGGAGCTCTCCGGGTCCCTCCCTGGGTCCTGCGGGAGGAGCCCTGGGGTAACAGCCAGAGGGTCAGCCTCGGGGACAGCTCACAGACACCGGCAGGCGCCAGCACCGGCCCTGGGCAAGCAGAATGCCGGACCCTTCACCGCCCATCCCTTCCTGTATCCAGGCCACCCTCTGACAGAGAAGAGACGTGTGCAAAGTGCGGTTCTCAGAGAGACAGGCTTTGTTCTAATATACGCGATGCCCGCCCGCCGCACCCCAGCCTCCAGCCCCCTTGAGCCACCCTCACACCGTCCAGCAGAGTAATCGCGCTGGCATCATCTTCCTCCCCCAGAACATGTCTGAGAGCCTTCTCTCTCTTGTTTGACACATGCGCCCGTCCCCTTGCCCCTGGGGCTGGGGCCCCTCCAGGCAGGAGCCCCTCCCCGCCCCAGGCCTGGCTTGCAGCTGGCAGTACACTTCCTTCCCCCTGGTCACAGCCCTCCGAGGTGGCGCAGCTGGGACGGGAGCCCGGGGAACTGCCGGCTGCCCCCTGCAAAGCCCTTTCCGCTGTCAGCTGCTGTCTCCCCTGCCCGGGAATCCCTGCCGGGGGTCCCTGGCTCCTGGGCTTCCTCTCTGGGGCAGCCCCTGGCTGAGGGTGGGGACTGGGGCGCAGAGTGGCCCAAACCCTCTCTAGAGTCCTGCTCCCCCAGGGATCAGCAAGGCTCAGGGGTGCAGACTGGGCCTCCCCATCCCAACCCTGTGGCCACAGACCAACTGCGGCTGTGGGGTTGGGGTGAGGGGGGCAAAACCCCCAACACCCCGCTTTCCACCCCAGGCCTCAACTTCTCCGTATTTGTTTATTTACCTTGGAAAGAGCCCCGCAGCCCAGGCAGGAAACGGGCCAATTCCAGGAGGCTCCGCCGGGCTGGGGAACAAGGAGCCACATTGTGCTCTGTGCCCGGCTGCTCCCCACCCTGGGCCTGCGAGGAGCCCGGAGAGGGGGACCAGCGTGGGGGCCCGGCAGGAAGGAGGCGTGGGGCCGAGGGGCTGCCAGCGCTCCGAGCCAGCCCGCCCATGAAAGGGCTTCTGTGCAGGGGTGGGACGGGGGCCGCTGGGTCCCCACCCCACCAGTGAGAGGATGAGGCGGGGATGCTGGGACGGGGATGGCCCCTCAGCACCGCCTAGAGCCCACCAGGCCCCGAGCTGCCAGCCCTGTGCCGGGGGAAGAGACTCGGGAGCTGCCTGGCCCTGGTGTCCCCAGCTTCTCATGGGCAGACGTCACTCCTAGCCCTCGGCCTCCCCCTCCTCTGCCCAGCTCCTGCCAGGCAACTGGCCCAAACTCAGGTCTCCCTGCCAGGAGGGAGCCAGAGGCTGGAGAGTCCTGTGGTCAGAGCCCGGCTGGGGCTGGTAAGACCCAAGCTGGCAGGTGGCTTGATGTCGTCATGGTGGAAGGCCCCGATCCCTGGGCTCTTCCCCATCAGCAGGTTGGTGTCCCTACAGACCGATCCTCCATTCATTCATTCATTCAATAATTGGCTCCCTTCTGCTCTCCTCCTACTGCCCTAATTTGCGGAGACAGCCTCCTCCAAACACCCCCCAACCCCACCCGCTCCCTGGGTCCCAGCATGCTGGTGAGAAATGCAATCTGATTACATCACTCCTGCCTCTAAAGGTCTTCAGAGACTTCCTGCTCCTTCCTGGATAAAGAGGTTCACAGGCTCTTTGAGCTCAGCCTCACCTGCCCCTCAGGCCCGTGACCACCAATGACCAGGCTGGTGGGAGGAAGGGAGAAGTGAGGGGGTCAGAAATGAGATGGATCTCTCCCACCCGGCCCTGGGGGAGAGGGGCTCTGGGTGGGCCTGTCCTTCCAGCCGGAAGGGAGTCCGAGGGAACTCAGAACGGGGCTGAAGACCTGAGACCAAACACACACTCAGTTATCACTTGGCCAGCGCCTCTGCTTCCTTCCAGAACCGCCCCTCCCAGCTGAATGGCCACCCCCCCCACCCCACCGAGGGCATCGCTGTCCCCCCAGCCCTGCTGTCCTCACAGCCGACGTCACTCGTGTGTGTCTTCATCTGCAGGTGGGCAGGCTCGATGTTGCAAAGATACCACTCCCCCCCAGAGTTGTCTGTAAACTTCAGTCAGTTAACCTCTAAATCCAGGAGGATTTTTTTCTGGGACTGAATGACAGGGTTCATCTAGAAGAGAAAAAGAGGAAGAGGAGCCCAGACAACCATCAAAATAAGAGCAGAGACGGGGAACCCGCCCTCCTGGTAGAAAACCAAACGGCACATGTAGAGCAGTGCAATCGGGCGGTCCCTGCACGTTCATTTACTGCCCTCACAGCTCCCGCTGTGGTGCCCGAACCTGTGCCAGACGCTGTCAGGAGCTGCTTTTCCTCCTGGACCCCTTTGACCTCTGAATCAGTCACAGGGCACAGCTAAGGAAACTGGCTCTAGGCCAGCCCGGTCTGCCCCAGGCCCTGTTCTAAGCAGTTCGCCTCCAGTGTCTCATTTAATCCTCACATCACCCGCGCCCCCACCCCCCCCACCCCCCGCAGTAAGTAGTGTTACTAATTCGGCCCAGCGATTATATATACATTTATATATACACACATCACATGTGTTTATATTTATATATATATATATATGTAATAGAAGCACATGCATGCACTCTGCGACTCTCTGCCACCCCGTGGACTGTAGTCCGCCAGCCTCCTCTGTCCATGGAATTTTCCAGGAAAGTATACTGGAGTGGATTGCCATTTCCTACTCCAGGGGATCTTCTGACCCGAAGATCGACCCCCCTTCTCTTGTGTCTACTGCATTGGCAGGAAGATTCTTTACCACTGTGCCACCTGGGAAGCCATATATATATATGATTTTTTTTTTTTTGCTGTGCTGGGTCTTCTTTGCTGTGCATGGGCTTTCTCCAGTTCCAGCAAGGGGCGGCTACTCTGTTGCAGCACTGGGGCCTCTCATTGCCGTGGCTTCTGTTGCGGAGCGCGGGCTCTAGGCGCGTGGACTCAGGAGTTGCAGCACTTGGGCCCTAGAGCTCAGGCTCAGTAGTTGGGTGCACAGGCTTATTTGCTCTGTGGCATGTGGGATCTTCCCAAACCAGGGATGAAACCTGTGTCCTCTGCGTTGGCCGGCAGATTCTTGATCACTGTACCACTGGGGAAACCCGCGACGATATATTAATACTATAGAGAAGATGGCCCACTGAGCTTCCAATGGGAGCAAGACCCATCAAGTGAAAGCAAGGTACAGATGACACCTGCATCTTTTAAAGGAAACACAGGAAAACTCCTAACCCATGCACACGTGTGTATAGAGATGTATGAGCCTAGAAAAGTGTCTGGAAGGAAATGAGACCTATGTCGTTAACCTCCGCAAAGGGCAGAAGGATGGTGTCTCGCTGTTCGCTGGACCAGGGGAGGCAAGGGGCGAGCTAGGAAGAAGCTGGAAGAAGATGTGAGGAGCTGTAGGAACTACAGACATCCTTTATTCGCAGTAGACAGGCAGACATGCTTTACTCTCTAGGGGCTGACGCAGCAGCAAGGAAGACGATGCTAGGGCTTTTCAGGCGGTGCCTTCATAGGACAGTCAAGCACACCTTGATGCGCGTGCGCAATGCTGCAAACGCGCTCAGCTGCAGGACGTGCGGGGAGTGGGGCGAGAGAGCCTGACCACCGCCACCTGGTCAACTGCTCCTTCCCTGCAGATGGGCCTTCCCCTCTTTGCCTCGTATATTTCATGGCCCTTTTCCTTCTTAAATAGTAAAATATGACACACAGAAAAGTACACAAGCCGTCAGTGTTCACATTAAAACTTGTCATCGAATGAACACCTGGGTGACCCTGCCCACTCAAGGACTAGAATGCTGCCAGCCCCTAGCAGCTGCCACCTGCCCTTCCCAAACCTGCCCACCCCTGCCCCGACCCCACCTCCACACCCTGCCCAATGCTTATGATGGTTGCCTCTTTGCATTTTCTTAACACCTAGCCATAAATATCAGTCTTGTTTAATTTTGCTCATTTCCAAACTTTGTATAAACAAACCACGCTTTCTATTTGGCCCGGCACCCTTCACTCAGGAGTGTGATTGAAGGGCTCGCTGTCTTGGTGCCCGTTGCTGCATTTCATTGCTCTGTAGATTCTTTCTTGATGTACTCTAAAGAGAATTTATAATGAAACAAGAACAGGATGATGTAAGAGAAAAAAGTAGAGAACAAGAAAGGGCTCTTGCAAATTAGAAATATGATAGTTAAAGTAAAAAGGAGAAGGAGAAATAAATAGTAACGTGAAGTAGAAAGATAAAGATGATGAAACTTCCTAGGAATCCACTAAAAAGATCAAGGGGTAGATGTTAGATGGAAAAGGCGATTCGAGATGAACCCAGGAGATCCAGCGTCCACCTCAGAGGCCTGTGCATTGGGCTCCGTGGGCACCACGCCAGGCCTGCAGCATTTCTGGGGGCCCACCAAAAGGCTCTCTCTTAAAATCGGTATAAAGGTAAACCAATTTTAGGTCAAAAAGTGTTTTTATAAATAATATATTTGTCTTTGTACTAGCATGGTCATAAAATACAATCTTTAAAGGTTTATTTTTATTGGAGGAAGGGACCCGGGAAAGCACAAGTTCCTGAAGATTGTGAAAATCACAATGCAGCCCCAGTGCGGCCCCGACGACAGCCCGGCTTCAAGCGGCAGCCTGAGACCGCAGCTCACCCCGGAGTCCTGGAGAGCCAAGTGGAGGGTGCGTGTGTGCGGGGAGGAGGTGAGAACACGCCGGGGTGTGGGCTGGCCGTGACCGCGGCACCGCTCGCCTGCAGAGCCCGGGGCAGCGCTGGGCAATGTACCCAGCCCTCCCGGCAGTCCCGGGATGTGGGCACGGCCAGAGTGTTCCCTCAACTGCCGGGAAAAGTGCAGCCCAGAGAGGCTGGGCAGAGTAGCTAAGGCAACAGCTGCTAGGCCGCCGCATCCAGAAACTGTGTCATCACCTCCCATGGCCCAAACACCTCCAAGATACACCCGAGGTGTTCCCTGTGTGGGCGCCTGCGGAAATGGCAATAGCAGCAGCAGAAAAAGACCTGTGGGCAGGGGGCTGGGGGAGGGGGCCTCTGTCCTTCACTGGAAAACATCTCCCCTTGCCTCTCCCCACTGCACACTTAGGAAAAGCCTGGACTGGGGCAAGGGCCAGGAGAAGCCGAGATGGTTAGGGACCCACCCCTGCTCATGCGAGCTCCTGCTGCAGCCCTCAGCGGAGAGACCAGCGAGGTCTCAGACACACCGCCCGGGCTGGGGAGCAGTGGACCCATCTGGCGGCTGACCTCAGAGAGAAGTGAGGCGGGCCACAGGCCCAGGGTCAGGAGGCCAGGGAACCAGCTCCACCTGGCAGCCTCCCAGGGCTCAGTCTCCTCCTCTGTAAAATGGGGGCAAACAAGGTCATGGGGTGAAAGGGCCTCCCTCACCAGGCACAGGGGCTGTGCCATGGAGAGCTGGGCTGCGTGAGCGGGGACCCTGAGGGCAATGTCCACACCTTTCCCTCCACACATATCCACCCTGCTTAGGGACGACAGGGTCTGGGGAGGGTTAAAGGTCACCCTCCGCATCCGACAGGTCTCACTGGGCTCTGCCCTCGCCCCTTTAGTGGCCTGAAGCCAGCACCTGTGTCAGCTGCGGGTTTGGGGGGAGAGGAAGGGAAGGGAAGCGTTCCAGAACATGCTAGGGACAGCTCCACTGGAGCCTCCCCCGGCAGTGTCAGGGCAGGGTGATGAGCTGAGGCCGTGGTCAGGGCCCAGGTGTCCTAGAGGCAGGTGACCTTCCCTGGGAGGGACCACGGGGGCCTACACCCAGCCTACAGCCTCAGACAGGGTGGGGTCCCAGACCCTCCAGGCACCTCCCCACACACACACCTCTGGGAGCAGAGTGAGGCCCACAATTCCTGGGAGAGCCTGGGCTCCGTCCGGGGCCCCTGGCTGGGCCAGGCACAGGGGTGGGGGCGCCGGGCGTAGGGGTGGGGCCGGCAGAGGCCAGGCTGGGCCTCTTTCCTCCCAGCTCGGCAGCTGAGGTTATTTTTTTCCCCTCGGCTGCTGCTGAATTTCTCTTCGAGTTGGATAAATAAGAAGCAGGATCCAAGGTCAACGAAACAGGAGCCCGAGCGGCCGCACAAAAGCAGCTTTCAGAAGTGGCAGGCCAGTCCCAGCCGCAGGGTGGCCACAGCGCCCCTGCAGGGCCGGGGGGCATGCAGGACGGGCTCCCCGGAGGTGGGGGTGAGCCTCTGGGCTCGCAGACGCCAGACTCCTTCCCAGCAGCTCCCCTGGAGCCCCAGCCTCAAACGCCTGCCTCGTTTCCAGGACCCACACGCTTGTCACTTCTTCTGTCCCAGCGCACCCCCAGCAGAGCCCATGCCTGTCCTTTGCCCCTGACAGCATGCTGCACAGGCCGTGTAAAGCCCTCCCTCCCTTAAAACCTTCCTCCCGTAGCCGGAGGGTCAATCCCGGCTTTCCGGCCCCTCGGCTGTGGGCCCCAGGAGGCTGCTTCTGTTTTCTCTCCGAAGCTTTTGCAAAGGCTGTTCCCTCTGTCTGGAACACCCCCGTCTCCTGCCAGCCACCCCCCCGGGCTACGTGATGCCCGCCCCCAGCTTCTCTCTAGTCACGGACACCAGCTGACCCCAGAGTGATGGCCACGCAGAGGGCAGCTTCACCTCGGGCGCCCAGAGCCCAGCCCAGTCTGTGCTGAGGGCACAAAGGAGGTGCCCAATTAACGTTTCCTGTTCCAGATTCCCATAGCGTCACACTAACCTTCCACTTATAGCAACTAAATGCAGACTAATCTGTAGTGACAGCAGTTTGTGGCCACCTGGAGATGTGAGGGAGGGGACAAAAAACTTTTGGAGGGGAAGAATGTGATTTTTAAATTTTTAATCCAATGCTGTCACTTGCCTGAAGCGTTTCTTCCACCCTTTCTAAGCCTGTTTCCTCATCTGACATTTGGGATAGTAACCACTTCATGAGGTGTTACGAGGATTAAATTGAGATGTAAATTAATACTTAATAAATGGTAGTTTTCTTAAGCTCATGTCATACTATACTGGCCATATATTAATACAAATACCAGTTATTAACATTTTATTAGGGACTTCCCTGTAGCTCAGATGGTAAAGAATCTACGTGCAATGCAAGAGACCCGGGTTTAATCCCTGGTCGGGACGATCCCCTGGAGAAGGAAATAACAACCCACCCCAGTATTCTTGCCTGGAGAGTCGCACAGACAGAGGAGCCTGGTGGGCTACAGTCGAGGGGGTGGCAAAGAGATGGACCTGACTAAGCAACTAACACACATGCACAATGTTTTATTAATAATGTACTGCTTCACAGCAATGTACTACTTCACAGTAGAAGATAATGATTATCCGGATCAATTGTGATGATTTCCCAAAGATATCCTTATATCAAAACTCATCAAATTGGAAAAAAAAAAAAACCTCATCCAGTTGAACACTTTAAATATGTGCAAGCTAATTGCACATGTTAAATATGTGTAAGCTAATAAGTGTTAGTCGCTCAGTCATGTCCGACTCTTTATGACCCCATGGACTGTAGCCCACCAGTCTCCTCCTGTCCATGGAATTCTCCCAGCAAATATACTGAAGTGGGTTATTATTTCCTTCTCCAGGGATCTTCCCGATCCAGGACTGAACCCCGGTCTCCTGCATTGCAGGCAGATTCTTTACCATCTGAGCCACCAGGGAAAGTGCACCTCAGTAATGTTGTAAAACAATTCAAAGACCCATTGACCCATTGAATTCTCAGACTATGCTATGCAAATAAAAGCACAAGTACACTCAGGTCCGGGGTTTGTTTTCTGTAAAGGTAATAAATGTTTTTGGCTTTGGGGCCATTTGGTCTCTTATCATAACTCCTCAACTCCACGGGTGTAACCGGAAATCAACTATAGAGTCTACATAAACCAATGAGCGTGGCTATATTCCAATAAAACTTTATTTATAAAAACAGACAGCAGGCCAGATTTAGACTATGGGCCAGTTTGCAGATCCTGACTCTAGATACATCTACCCACGTTGAGATTGTAACAGCAACAACCTAATTATCTATTCACAGGGGGACTGGCTGAATTCTTCATAATAAATCCACACCGTGGAAATCAGAAAAACTACTAAAAACGATGGGGTGGATCTTGTGTGTTGACCTGGAAAGACATTCATGAGAAATTATTTTTCAAATATTTTATTGCAAAAAAATGTAAAAATATACAGAAAATTTAAACAACGTTCATAGTGAACACTTGAATGTCCACCATGAGATTCTACCTTTATTTTACTGCACTTCTTATCGTATCACCCATTTCTCCATGATAGATTCTTGGGTGAGAAAAATAAGATGTAAAATGTATAATATTAATTCACTTTCAATAAAAGAAAAGATCGGAAAAGACTGCACCATGTATATTTGTGTTTGTAAAGTCTAGAAAAAAGTATCAGAAAAGATGCCTGAACTTTTTTTTTAAATTGAAGTATAGTTGATTTACAATGTTGTGTTCGTTTCAGGTGTGAAACATAGTGATTCTGTTATATAGATAACTATATACCTATAGTTATAGCTATAGCTAGTTATATAGCTATAGTTATAGCTAGTGGAGGTGATGGAATTCCAGTTGAGCTATTTCAAATCTTAAAAGATGATGCTGTGAAAGTGCTGCACTCAATATGCCAGCAAATTTGGAAAACTCAGCAGTGGCCACAGGACTGGAAGTCAGTTTTCATTCCAGTCCTAAAGAAGGCTCAAACTACTGCACAATTGCACTCATCTCACACGCTAGTAAAGTAATGCTCAAAATTCTCCAAGCCAGACTTCAACAATACATGAACCATGAACTTTCAGATGTTCAAACTGGTTTTAGAAAAGGCAGAGGAACCAGAGATCAAATTGCCAACATCCACTGGATCATTGAAAAAGCAAGAGAGTTCCAGAAAAACATCTATTTCTGCTTTATTGACTATGCCAAAGCCTTTGACTGTGTGGATCACAATAAACTGTGGAAAATTCTGAAAGAGATGGGCATACCAGACCACCTGACCTGCCTCTTAAGAAATCTGTATGCAGGTCAGGAAGCACCAGTTAGAACTGGACACGGAACAACAGACTGGTTCCAAATAGGAAAAGGGGTACGTCAAGGCTGTATATTGTCACCCTGCTTATTTAACTTATATGCAGAGTACATCATGAGAAATGCTGGGCTGGATGAAGCACAAGCTGGAATCAAGATTGTCAGGAGAAATATCAATAACCTCAGATATGCAGATGACACCACCCTTATGACAGAAGGTGAAGAAGAACTAAAGAGCCTCTTGATGAAAGTGAAAGAGGAAAGTGAAAAAGTTGGCTTAAAGCTCAACATTCAGAAAACTAAAATCATGGCATCTGGTCCCATCACTTCATGGCAAATAGATGGGGAAACAGTGGAAACAGTGGCAGACTTTATTATTTTGGGCTCCAAAATCATTGCAGATGGTGACTGCAGCCATGAAATTAAGACGCCTACTCATTGGGAAGGAAAGTTATGACCAACCTAGACAGCATATTAAAAAGCAGAGACATTACTTTGCCAACAAAGGTCTGTCTAGTCAAGGCTATGGTTTTTCCAGTAACCATGTATGGATATGAGAGTTGGACTATAAAGAAAGCTAAGCGCCGAAGAATTGATGCTTTTGAACTGTGGTGTTGGAGAAGACTCTTGAGAGTCCCTTGGACTGCAAGGAGATTCAACCAGTCCATCTTAAACGAAATCAGTTCTGGGTGTTCATTGGAAGGACTGGTGTTGAAGCTGAAACTCCAATACTCTGGCCACCTGATGCGAAGAGCTGATTCATTTGAAAAGACCCTGTATCTGTGTATCTTCTTTGGAGAAATTTCTATTTAGATCTTCTGCCCATTTTTTGGTTGGGCTTTTTTTTTTTTTAATTGAGCTGTATGGTCTGCTGCTTTCTAAAATAATTTTATTTATTTATTTTTGACTGTACTGGGTCTTTGTTGCTGTGTAGGCATTTCTCTAGTTACAGAGAGAGGAGGCTGTTCTCTAGTTGAGGTGCTCGGGCTTCTCACTGCAGTGGCTTCTCTTGCTGCGGAGCACGGGCCCAGGGCATTCGGGCTTCAGTAGCTGCAGCGTATGGGTTCAGCAGTTGCTGTTCCCGGGCTCTAGAGCCCAGGCTCAGTAGTTGTGGCGCACAGGCTTAGTCGCTCTGCTGCACGTGGGGTCTTCCTGGACCAGAGATCAAACTTGTGTCCCCCGCAGGTGGATTCTTTACCACTCAGCTCCCAGGAAAGCCCTCTGTTTGTTTCTTTTGGAAATTCAGCAAGAGGTACTTCAACCCCTGATACTGATGACCTGAGGGCAAGGGTTCAAGGGAATTAGTTATGGAAATTTTTAAAATGCTTCTTTAGTAAGAATGGAACAGTCTAGTCCAGCCCTTGACCTCCTAATAAAGGGACCCTGAGTCAGATCCAGGGCTGGAGCTTGCCCTGGGCCTGGGTGAGTGTGTGCACACACAGTTAACTTGCCCCAGGCCTGCATGCCCAGCACACACACGTGCTGGCGCCCACTGCTGTCTGCCCGGGCTGCAGCGTCACTCCCCTCGCTCCCCCCACCTCCAGGAGCAGATGTGCTCCAGTGTTGCACCCTCTGGGCCCCTCATCACCATCAGCAGCCCCTCTGGGGGTGTCCCGGGCACTGGAGGAGGTACGGGATGGCCCTCCTCCTGGTTCCTGCTTCCTCACACAGACGACTCTGTCTCCCAGGGTCCTATCCTTCCCCAACTTCAGGCTCCACTTGCATGCAGCCTCTTCCAGAAGGATCTCTGGCCACCTCTTCTTCATGACATCCTTTTCATTCAACAAACATTTACAGGCGCCTCCTCTAGGCTAGGCAGCAAGACACCCAGAAGCAGGGCCTGCCCAGCCCAGTGACCTCCAGAGCCTCCCAGATTTGTGGGGAGACAGGCATGGTATGGTGGCGGCAGGCATGGAGGCAGGCACCAGGGCCATAGGGCAGGAGGAGGCATGTCAGAGTCAAGTTGGGGAAGGGTCAGGATGTGTCCAGTGCAGGTGTGATGGCTGTGATCAGGGAAGATGTGGTAGGAAGGGCCTCCTGGAGTGTGGGAAGACTAGAGGGCTGGGGTGGGGGACACAGGTCAGAAGGGTGTCCCCTCCCACTTGGGCAGGGCAGCTCATTGGCGCACAGCCAAGAGCCCCCAGGAAGGGAGCGTTCTCCCCCAGGAGGAGGAGTGAGAAGGGGGTCTGTTCCCACCTCACCGACTCTGGCCCCCTCTGCCCAGGGAGCGGGGGCGGGGGTGGGCACTGATGGCAATCACCCTCCTCCTGGTCCCCTCCAGTCCTCCTCATAGTCTCCTTTTCAGTGAGTGCCTGGCGTATTGTTCTGCCTTTGTAAAGAGGGGGATCGGGTGACAAAGCAGGGTGGGTGGGCAGGCGGCCCAAGAGGCCTCTTCTCTCCCAGGCAGCATCTGCATGGGGGAGGGGCGTTTCCACCACTCCCCCCCACCTCTGGCTTCCCAGGAGCAGCTGTTGTCATGGTGACAAGCCTGGCATCCCATGGCTCCGGGGGCATCCTCCCCACTATGTCTGCCAGAGGAAGGGCCCCTGGCCTCTTCTTTACCCTGGTTGGGGGCAGAGGCACACAAAAAAACCTGGATCCCAGATCAGTCGTAGCAGGGGGAAGCCTCCAGCCTTCTCTGCCTCTCAACCCAGCTGCCTGCAGCGGGGCAGCTCCAAAGCCCCTGCTTCCGACAGACCCTGTGAGGTGGGGGCTCAGCCCATGCACCACTCTCATCCATGCATCTGTGCCTCCTTGGGGCAAGACACAGAGAAAAATAAAGTGTCCCCAGGGTCCTTGAGCAGCTGCTGGCATTGGGGCAGAGTGGGGGATGAACGGAAGGCTAACAGCACGTGAGTGGACAAGTGGCAACGGTGAGTGCGCCAGGACTCTGGCCCGCAGAGCAGAGCCTCCAGCCCTGTCCTCGAGAGCTGGGGTCTGCCCCAGGAGGCCGGTGTGCCCAACAGAGCAGAAAAGGGCCTTCGGGCCAGGGAGATTGAAGGCATGACGTGGCCTGGGTTCCAAGGAGTTAGGCATGGCAGGAAAGGAAGAGGTAGGTGGGGGCTATACCTGGAAAAGCTCTTGCTGCCAACTCCAGGGGCATGGCCTTCACCGTGGGCTACAGGAAGTTGTCAGTGGCATTTTGGGAACCTCCTTGACTAGGGTGTCAAAGTCAGGTCCTTGTTTCAAAGTTACCCTATTTCTGTGCTGCCTCTTTGGGGCGATCAGGAGCTTGCCACTTCAGCTGTCACAGCCCAGGTGGGCCAAGGAAGCATCTCATACTGAGAACAGGGCTTGCTGCATCTCCATGGAGTCCCAACCTCTCGGGTCCTCCTCCTCCCTTCCCTGCTCCAACGCCGCTCCCAGGGCACTGGTTACGGCTGCTGTCCCGGCTCCTTGCTGCACAAACCCCCTCACGTGCCAGCTCTCCAGCAGGGCAGTGTTGGCCAAGCAGGGCCAGTCAGGCAGGTGCCCTCATGCTGGTGGCGACAGGCAGCCTTATGCAGTGGAAGAGCCTGAATGCCAACCCTGACCCTTGTGAACTGTGTATTCCCAGGCAAATGTCTTGAGTTTTCTGAACCTCAATTTCTCCTCTGTAAAATGGGCACAGAATTCCTTGCAGGGCTGTTATGAGAGTTTAAAAGTTCACTGTGTAAAACACCTGGCCCTGGGCCCACCTGGCTCACCTTAGGTCTTTGACCAGTTTCCTAGGCCCCCTGCAGCGCAGGTCTCTCCCTCAGTCCTTCATCCACTGAGCATCCCTGAGCAGCTGCTAGGGCTGGACCTATGCCAAGAGCTCACGTGGAATCTGAGTCTTCCAGGTACATCTAGGCCAAATGGGTGAGGGCAGACGGGGGTGGGCCAGGAGGAGGGAGGCAGTTTCTAAGGGAGTTCCAGACCAGAACAGGGCCCCTTGGGTGGCCTCCCGGATGGGACTTGGGTTTCACCCACAAAGCTACCTGGGAACCGTGGTGGAGCCCTGGCTGGGCAGAGGTGGGAGGGCAGAGGGCCTCTGGGGCCCCAGGAAGCCCCCGGCAATCCCAGCCTCTTAGAAACACCTTCCCGACCTGAGTGGGGATGAGGGGGGTTATGTGGGCAGCTCAGGGGTCACAGTCTCAGACCCCACTCACTCACTGTCACCTGTTACTGGCAGGCTGAGCCTAGGACTGCCTTGATGGTTCCATCTGTGCAAAGGGAAGAACAGGCCTCTCTCCTCCCCCTGTTCAGGTGCCGCCATGGAAGCAGACTGAGTAATAGTCTGGTAGCATCCTGACAGCTGTCAGGTGAGGAGGGTGTGAGCTGAACTGAAATGTTCCACGGCTGTCACCATACCTGGCCCCTTACTCTGCAGGCGCAGCAGGAAGCAGGGGGCTCGCGGGAGGGGGATGGTGAAAGCGGCAGGCTTCCTGGGCAAAGAGGAGTTCTTAGCGGAGACCCTGTACCAAGGGAGTGCAGAGGAGGGGAGGGGGCAGAAGGAGACTGGGTTTTCAGGCGGTCCCGAGGTGTCAAGGGGGCAGGTGGATTGCGAAGAGGCCATGAGCTCAAGTGCGCAGTGTGACGGGTAAGCAGCCCGCGCGAGCCACAGGTGAATTCATTTTGACGGGATTATCTGCCTGTTTTACAGAAACGAAAACAGGCTCAAAGCGAAGAGCCCAGAGCCACACGCAACTAGTGAAGAGGCGGAGAGGCTGCGCTCGAACTGTCCCAGAGTCCAAGGTCGAGGCGTCCCAGGCGTAGAAGCCTTAGAAGTGGTCCCGCCTGGGGAAGAACATAGGTGACGCGGTACGGGGGGCAGGGAAATCCTCCGGCTGACTGTCTTGTCCCGGAGAGAGGTTGGGCTGCAACCCCTCAGAAAGGGGAGAACCGTCTGTGAGCGGGCAGACGAGGTCGCTACTCGTATACCCCACCCCGCCAGACCGCGCCCGGGTTGGTCCTGCAGTGCAGCGCAGCTGCGAGGCGCGGCGCCTTTAAAGCCCGGCCGGGGGGCGTGCCGGGGGCGCGCGGAGGCCCCGCCCCTGGGCGTGTCCGCCAGGCGCCCCGCCCCGAGGCTTGTAGCCGCGGCCCCGGGAGGCGGCGCCTGCTCCCGCTCCGCGGCCGTTCGAGTAGCGGCGGCGGCGGCGGCGGCGGTGGCGGCTCGGCGCCTCCTTTCCCTCAGGCGGCTTCCCCACGCGCTGCCCAGGGCGCCCGGCCGCGCAGGGACACACGCGGCCGGCTCCGCTATGGCCCGCACCCCGCGACGTGGCGAGCGGGCACGGGGGCGCCGGACGGCGCGGCCCGAGTGAGGCGGGGCCGCCCTCCCCGCCCTCGGCCGGGACCGCCCGGGATGGCCGTGCCGCCGCTCCGCCGGGCGCTGCTGCTGTGGCAGCTGCTGGCTGCGGGCGGCGCGGCGCTGGAGATCGGCCGCTTCGACCCGGAGCGCGGGCGCGGGCCGGCGCCGTGCCAGGTGGTGGAGATCCCCATGTGCCGCGGCATCGGCTACAACCTGACCCGCATGCCCAACCTGCTGGGCCACACGTCGCAGGGCGAGGCGGCCGCCGAGCTGGCCGAGTTCGCGCCGCTCGTGCAGTACGGCTGTCACAGCCACCTGCGCTTCTTTCTGTGCTCGCTCTACGCGCCCATGTGCACCGACCAGGTCTCGACGCCCATCCCCGCCTGCCGGCCCATGTGCGAGCAGGCGCGCCTGCGCTGCGCGCCCATCATGGAGCAGTTCAACTTCGGCTGGCCGGACTCGCTGGACTGCGCCCGGCTGCCCACGCGCAACGACCCGCACGCGCTCTGCATGGAGGCGCCGGAGAACGCCACGGCCGGCCCCACCGAGCCCCACAAGGGCCTGGGCATGCTGCCCGTGGCGCCGCGGCCCGCGCGGCCCCCCGGCGACGCCCTCCCGGGCGCCGGCGGCACCTGCGAGAACCCGGAGAAGTTCCAGTACGTGGAGAAGAGCCGTTCGTGCGCGCCGCGCTGCGGGCCAGGCGTCGAGGTGTTCTGGTCGCGGCGCGACAAGGACTTCGCGCTGGTATGGATGGCCGTGTGGTCAGCGCTGTGCTTCTTCTCCACCGCCTTCACCGTGCTCACCTTCCTGCTGGAGCCGCACCGCTTCCAGTACCCGGAGCGCCCCATCATCTTCCTCTCCATGTGCTACAACGTCTACTCGCTGGCCTTCCTCATCCGGGCGGTGGCTGGGGCCCAGAGCGTGGCCTGCGACCAGGAGGCGGGTGCGCTCTACGTGATCCAGGAGGGCCTGGAGAACACGGGCTGCACCCTCGTCTTCCTGCTGCTCTACTACTTCGGCATGGCCAGCTCGCTCTGGTGGGTGGTGCTGACGCTCACCTGGTTCCTGGCCGCAGGCAAGAAATGGGGCCACGAGGCCATCGAGGCCCATGGCAGCTACTTCCACATGGCGGCCTGGGGCCTGCCAGCCCTCAAGACCATTGTTATCCTGACGCTGCGCAAGGTGGCGGGGGATGAGCTGACCGGGCTCTGTTACGTGGCCAGTATGGACGCGGCGGCGCTCACGGGCTTCGTGCTGGTGCCCCTGTCCTGCTACCTGGTGCTGGGCACGAGCTTCCTCCTGACCGGCTTCGTGGCCCTCTTCCACATCCGCAAGATCATGAAGACCGGGGGCACCAACACGGAGAAGCTTGAGAAGCTCATGGTCAAGATTGGGGTCTTCTCCATCCTTTACACCGTGCCTGCCACCTGCGTCATTGTGTGCTATGTCTACGAACGCCTCAACATGGACTTCTGGCGCCTGCGGGCCACAGAACAGGCCTGCTTGGCGGCCCCCACGCCCGGCGGCCGGAGGGACTGCTCACTGCAAGGGGGCTCGGTGCCCACCGTGGCTGTCTTTATGCTCAAAATCTTCATGTCGCTCGTGGTGGGCATCACCAGCGGCGTCTGGGTATGGAGTTCCAAGACTTTCCAGACCTGGCAGAGCCTGTGCCACCGCAAGATGGCAGCTGGCCGGGCCCGGGCAAAGGCCTGCCGGGCCCCCGGGGGCTATGGCCGGGGCAGCCACGGCCACTATAAGGCCCCCACTGTGGTCTTGCACATGACTAAGACAGATCCTTCTCTGGAGAACCCTACACACCTCTAGGGACACAGGCCTGCGTGGGGTGGCTGTGGCCCCCTCCTCGCCACCCCCTCCAGAGGAGACAGCTGACTAGCAGCTGCCCAGCTGTCAAGGTCAGGCAAGTGAGTGTGAGGGGCCGAGGAGCAGGGCGGGAGCCTCCTTCAACCCTCACTCGTCGGGACCCACTGAGGCTACTCCCCTGCTGCCTAGTGCAAGGGGGTGGGCCTGGCTGAGTCCCCACCGGGACCTGGGGGGGCACGTGGAGAGGAGGAGGGGCAGAAGGGGGTGTGGCCCAGCAGTTTATTTAATGATGTAATTTATTGTGGAGTTTCTCTGGAAGCTGTGACTGGAATAAACCCCCGTGTGGCAGTGCTGCGTCTTCTGTGGACTGGAAAGGGGGACGGTAGGACGGTGAGGGCCCTGGGGGAGCCTTCCCCTGTGAGCGGAGCTGGGAGTGGGCCTTCTGGCTTTCCGTCAATCAGGGGAACACCCCGCCGGGGAAACAGCTGTGTTTTGCAGGAACCCCGGATTCTGCGGTGGGTGTGTGCTCCCCTTGGCTCTGTTCGGTGGCCCGCTTGCCTGTCTGAGCCCTGGGTTCCTACTTCCCAGAGTGAGACGGGGATGTCTGCTGGGAGCAGTCAGGGAATCCCCTGGGATGACACGCCCCACTCTGGCCCCAGTGAGTCTGGCCTGTTTGGGAGCTGTGGGTAAGAGTGCTTTCCTCGACTTGCATAAAAAATGAGGGCATCAGCCTTTCTTGAAGGCTCCCTCGGAGGCTCTGTGTCTGCTCCCACTGGCTGGCTGGGCCCTCTGTTCCTTCCCCGCGCCTGAGGGCCGGGACCCCAGACTGCCCTCACTGCCGCTCATGTGGCTCCTTGGGGCGTGTCAGGGCAGCCCCCCCGCAACCCCCGTCCTTCTGGGTGGAAATGGGGCTGGACTCTTGGACATCTACGGGCATCTTGGGAGCAGACACGGGCACAGAGACAGCCCTCGAGGAGGGTGGGGATTGGTCCCCAGCTTCTAAAGGGCTGTGGAAAGACTGGAGGTGCTGAGCACAGCAGTGAGAAACGGGGCAGGTGTGTGCGCGTGGCTCCCTCCACAAGTAGCTCCCACGATCACAAACCGGGAGAGGAAGAGGTGCTGCGCTGACCTACATGCCGGGGCGGCCCTGGGGCTGCCGGGACCTGTGCTACCTCCAAGTGTGGCCATCCCAGAAACCCTGGTCCCGTCTTAGGCTGGGCTGTGGCCGCTGTGACTCCAGCCGGGGGAGAGCCTTGGTTCCTGTCCCTGGTCCCTGCGGCACGGACGGGAGGCCCCAGGGTCCAGCCCGCTGCCAGCCAAGGGGAGCCCAAGGCCAACTGCTTCATACAGTAGAACCAAGCCCCCAAACCCAGGGCCTCTCTGGCCAGAGCCCTTCCTGCCCCAACCACCAATCACAGGAACAAGACAGACATCAAGTAGAGATCAAACAGATGGTGTCAGCTCCCTCAAGAGATGGAGAGAGGGCGGTCCCTCCCTGCAAGGAACAGCACTGACCCCTAAGGGGATTTTGCAACCCTTAATACTCCGATTCTTGCAGGTGGAATCCTCCCCACCCCGGTCCTTCCGTTCTCATAGAGCACGGACAGCTAAGTCCTCATGTCTGCTTTGACCAGCAAAGTCAAGTGACCCAAACATTGCAACTTTTCCAGGGAGGGCCCATGACTGAGAAACAGAATGAGCTTACTGCAGGTGAGGGGGCCCAAGCTG
Source organism: Dama dama (assembly GCF_033118175.1). Classification (NCBI taxonomy): domain Eukaryota; kingdom Metazoa; phylum Chordata; class Mammalia; order Artiodactyla; family Cervidae; genus Dama; species Dama dama. Next base: position 34,345,007 of record NC_083690.1, on the reverse strand, counting down.
GGAGCGAGGGGCCGTGGCTGCACTGGGTTAGGCTCACAGGCCTGCACTCGGGCGGGGGCAGAAGCCACAGGATGATTCTGGAAACGGGAGGAGAAAGGCAAGTGATGTGTATGGGCCAAGGGTGGAGGGCAGGGCGAGCATCAGGAGTGGCACCGGATCACCCAATCCCTTGCCAGTCAGTGGACACGGCGGGTGGAGGGCACTTGGCTGTGTCCTGCTCAGTGGAAACAAGACTGACTTCCAGGACAACTGGGACCGGAAGGGGAGGCAGTGTAACCAGGACGGACCCCAAGGGAGCTTCGCTTTGAGGCTAAGATGATTCACAGAGGCCAGGACCCAGGAAGGAGGGAGGGGAGGGCAGGCCTTGGCAGCTAGGGCTTCTCAGCCTGGGAGCTTGGGACGACACTAATGAGAAGTCCCAGACCCTGAAGGACAGAGACGAAGGAAACATTTGATTCAAGCCCTTTTACAGAAGCCCTCCATCTCATCCTCCCCTGTCCATTTTTCAGACAAGGGCAGTGCCTGAAGGCCTTGGCTGGCTCAGGAGCACACAGCCAGGGAGACTGGCCTCCAGAGCTGCTGTGACTTCACACCATGGATTCCACCGGGCCGTGGGGTGAGATGGACACGGTGGGTGTTAACAACCTAGGGCAAATTCATCCAGAGGAACCTGCCCCACAGTGGGACCTCTCCCCACCCCCAAGAGACTCGAGCCCAAGAGAAGTGCCTCAGAAGCCATCACCCTCCAACCTGTGCACTGCGTGTCTCTGCCACTGCCCTCAGGGGCCTGGCAGCCCCACACAGGGCCCCTCAGAGCAGCACGTCTGTGCGCGTGTCCACACCAGCCAAGCCTGAGTTTGTCCTTAACGGAACTTTTGAGCCCAGATGGCAGTCAGCAGAAGTTCCAGGGAAACAACACGAATTTGCCTGGAGTCAGCAGGGGGAATCTTGACTGAGGTCAGACTGAGAGGTCCTGGGGGTCAGCAGCTGCCCCACTCCCTGCTCAGGCCCTCGGGAGGAGGACGCGCCCAGCAGTCCTGGTGTGAAAAGGCTTGGGTGTCCTGGGCAGGGAGAGCAATGAGTGACCTCCTACCAGGTTTGAGCGCTGGCCTCGGTATCCTGCTGAGGGGACCCTGGCTCTCAGGGCGGTGGGGGCCTGGTTCCCTAGTGAAGCACTGCCGGGAGTAGCTGCTTTGGAATCCAGTCACCAACTCGCTGCCACCTGACTGTCCCCTGCCCCGGAGACAGGATTTGAGGAGAAAGACAAGTAGGCAAGACGAGGGAGAGGTCTCCCTTGATCGCCAGAGTAATGGCCAGACCCCTGTCTTCAGGAAAAAAGTCATCTTGTCTCCATTTGCAGTAGTCGAGCCAAGTCAGGCTTGATTTCCCCCAAGGTCACAGCCTGCTAGGGCGGATGGGCTGGGCTGGTGGACTAGGATCAGGACACACACCCCGGATGAGGTGACGGGGCCCCAGAGGCCACTCCAGGAGCAGGACTTCACAGATGCGGGTGAGCTGGGGCTGCAGGGACCGCTCACAGGTAGCACAGCTCCTCCAGAGCCTGAGGGCTGCTCAAATCCAGCCTGACCTTGGGGCAAACCACTTCCTCCCTGTGGGACTGAGAATCCCCCAGTGCTCAGGCCTGGCTCACTGCCCACGCTCACCAAGGCCACAGAGGCAGTCAACGGCAGAACCCACACCCAGCGCTTAGGTTTCTCCTCGGATTTCGCCCTGTTTTTACCTTCTGCCGTCCCCGGCGCAGCTGGTCGGGAACTGGTGGTTTCGCTGCTCTGTCACTGGGATCACGCCCCACGAAACCCCGGGATTCCACAGGCAGATTGCCAGCCAGCAGTGACCTACTCCAATCAACCAGTCTGACTAAAGAAAGGCTCCCAGCGTAAAATATAAATGAAGGCATCAGTAAAACAAGACTGGCTACACAGTGGAACTGCTGAAGCTGAGTAGGGGGAATTTGTTGTAATTCTGCTGTGCATGTTTCAAGTTTTCCTTGAAAACTGTTGTAAAATATCCAAAGCTTCCCCGAAATTAAGTCCTGAAGGACCACAAATTCCCACAGTGAAGCCTTAAAAAAATTACTTTCTTCTAATTCCCAGAAGTTTCCAATAGGACTGGGTGGGGGGGTGGGTAGGGTAGGGATTTGAAATAGAGACAAGGCCAGGAGAGGCCTAAAGGCCATGGCTGCGATTGCCCAGGGCAGCAGAAGGCTGTGCTGGAAGCAAAGAAATGCAGTAGATGGATCTGACCTGTGGTCAAAAAGCCTGTAACCCAGAGGCCCTCTCCTGAAAAACGGCCTCCAAGAGTCCAAGGGAAAACGCGCTCAGGACATACTATCCACTGAGACCTCCAAGAGCACAAAGAAAAATTCACCAGAGTTGTCACTTCTTTATAAACACAAGTACATAATGTTTATTTGAAAGTCCAATTTATTACAAGTTTACCCTTTAATGGGGCCCTTCCTCCTTAAAAGACACTTTAAAAAACAACAAGTAGCTGAGGTGTCACTGAAGTGGGAACACAGAATTCTCACTGTGAACAAACAGACTGGCTCTGGGGCGAGAGGCAGGAAGGTGCTGGCGCGGGGCTGTGATGCTGCAACGTCAGCGCTGCCTCCCAGCCCGGGGGAGCCCAGCCGGCAGCCCCTGGGGCAAACCCCGAGACGGCCCGGGCATGGGGACCACACCTGGACGTTTCACTTTAACAGGCTTTAGTTCCGCGAGCTGCAGTCCCCTTGGTGGACTTCTTTTCCCTTCATTTGAATCGGTCCCGAAGCGCTTAGGTGCTCACGTTTTCCAAATTCAAAGTTGACAGAAAAGAAAATTAAACCCTGTTTTGCGTTTTTTTATCAAAATCTGCCATAAAAGGGAAAGAAGACTACAAAGGTGGCCTGAATGTGACGACTATAGCGCGAGATTCACCACGGGAAGGGCCACAGAGCCCCCTGCTGCCCTCCGCCCCCGAGCCCAACACGGCGCTGAGATTCGGGTTCTCGGGTCGAAGCCTGAGGCCAGAGGAGCGCGGCAGGGGCGCTGCACACGGAGGCGGCAGAAGCGGCCGCCAGGGCGGCAGAGGGACCGTCCACGAGCAGGTGGTCCCCACCGCCGGCCCCGAGGAGCCCCAGCCCACCTGCTCCAGAGGAGAGAGGACAGGCTGAGGGAAGAGACCGGGCAAAGGAAAGCAAACACGTTATCGTAGAAATCGTACTGTACATGTGCCAAAGCGAGATGACAGAGATCTTTTTACAGATGTTCTTTATACAATATCACTGCTGAAACAAGCAACCTTTCATAACTAGAAAAGTCAATTAAAAAAAATTAAACATTTAAATTCTTCCTGCTTTTCTTCTGCTCCCCTAAGAGCTTGTCTGGTGTGTGGGTGGGCTGGGCTCCAACACCCCTCTGCCAGACCCATCAAAGGAAAGGTTATACACATGGTTACAAGCAGGGCTCCAGGCTCTGAGTGAAGTGCCTTAGGTTTTGTTTCAGGGGGCCAGGGGCAGGGCGAGAGCTGTCACAAAGAAGGGGAGAGGTACCCAGGAATGGCTGTAGGACATGTCCCTTTACTCTGCCAAGATCAACTCAACAGACCACAACTGTCTCATGATGCTGGTGAATACAGAACTCTGTATGGCACTCACTGATACTGTCAGCTGAGAGGGCGGGAGGGCGGGACGGAGAGCTACAGCATGGGCTTGAAGAAACAGGACTGTGTATAAATATAGATTTAAAAAATCGACACTACCTCCCCAGTTGGCCTGATTACCCTTCATCCTTCTACGTAATAGAGTAATCCCTCCCCTGGAGACCAGAGGGCTTGGCACTGCTGTGGCGGCCAAAGTGGGAGGGACCTTAGCAAAGAAGAAAGAAGAGGAACTGGGTTCACGAGAAAAGACTTGGACTCCTCCTGGAAACCCTCAAGAAGGGGGATTAAGGCCACCTCTCCCCACAGCATTTCTGGGCAAAGACCACCGACCCAGCAAGAGGCTCTCCAAAGTGCGCTGCTTGATTAAGGCCCACGGAGAGTTCTGGAGATGCGTGCGAGCTCGGGTGACAGGCATTCCCGGGCTCCCCGTGACCTCCTCCCGTCCACGTCCTTCTCCAGCTTCCTCTCTCGCCTCCCTCCCCCCCTCCCTTGCTCTCTCCCTCGAGTCCCCCCCGACCTCAGCTCCCTTACCAGGGCCCTGCCTCTCTACTTCTTCTGTCTTCGTCCCCTGGACTGTCCAATGGGCTCTGGCTCACTGTCCCCCTCGTCTTCAGCAAGCCGGTCGGGAAACTTCTTGCGTTTCCTACGGACATACGGGTGGCCAGGAAGGTGTTTATGCAACAGAGCCACCAGACACTGTTCCGTCTTCACCATGCAGCTCAGCACGTGGCTGCCCCGGCAGTTGTAAAGCTCAGCGTTGGTAAACACTTGCTTCATGTCAGCAAGAAACTCCTGCACAGAGCGGTAGCCCCCACAGGAACATTTGCTCTGCATTGTCTGGAAGTCCATGGGGTGGGTAATGATGTCATAGTAGTCCTCAGCCTCATCTCTGGTCACGGGCTCCCTGGGAGAAGAACCAAATGGAGAGGTCAGTGCAGCCTTGAACCAGACAGAAACCTGGTTATCAAACGATGGACATCATCACATGTCTCACCGGAATGCCGAGCCCAGCCTACCAGCAGGAAGGCAGAGCGGGGGTATTCACTTGTGCTCAGAGTGGACTTCCGCCAGTCTGGAAGCTTACTTCCCCGCCCGCCACCGAGATGTGTCCCAGGGGCTCAGCTGCAAGGCTGCGCCGCTCCCCTGAGCCCCAGCTCACCTGAAGGGCCAGCTGAAGCGGTATTTCACTATCTTGTGGAGGATCTCTTCACACTTCTGCAGTTCCAGGCTTTGCCTCCGGGAGCTCCGTTTGGTCTGCAGTACCTGGAGCCAAGGAAAGAAGACAAGTTACCGCAGGGCTGAGAGCAGAGGAGACAGGACAGGAGGCACTGTAAGTGTCTCTGTATCTGCTTAAAAAGCAGAGAGTCAAGGTTAGCTATCTTCTTGGAACAGAGAAGATGGTCAAGATCATCTGACTTCCATCTAGGGAGCGCTCTGAGCCGGCGGGCATCAGCCCACCTGCCTCCCCCCGGGTGGACAGTGATCAAAGCAGAGGACAGGCAGCAGTGGCTGGGTCCCAGCAGTCCTGCCAGGGCCAGCGAGAGGGCCACTGTCCCCAGGAAGCTAGCCCTCTGAGAGCAGCTGGACCTGGGATTACGGTCACGCCGTGGATGAGTTTAAACAAGCAACTGCAGAATGCCAGGCAGGTTATGGGGACCACCTGAAGTCAATTTTGTGGGGGTGGGGATGTCTGAGGGAAGAAAAGTAAGAGGTACAGTTCTTTTCCTGGGCTCTCCCCTGAGAAGCCGCTAAGAGGCTAAAGAGAAAGGGGCAGGCCGCCTTTCCAGGTGGCGGGAATAGGCGTGACTCCCAGCCAGGAGCACAGAGTTGAAGGGATTGGGGCCGGGCCTATAGGAAGGGTGCTCACGGTGCCCGCTGAGCGTCCTGATGGCTTGCTTTAATGCCCCCAGCCCACCTCCAACTCCAATTTGATCTGTCAAGCTTTTTGTTCTTTAAAACTCAAGTGAAATCCAAAGCAAGACTACTAAGATCACACTGGCTGAGGAGCGGAGGGGAGGGTGCGTCCCTCCCATGACAACTGTCGGCAAAAGCCCCAAGTGAGCGAGGCTCCAACATTGCTGACATTCCCACCACAGAGACCCAGCCCCGCTGAGCCGCAGGAGACACATGGATGCTATTTTAAAGTCCTTAACGAGTCGCAGGCTGCCCGTTAACTAGAGGAGATGTTTGCAGGCTGCAGCAGCGGAATGCCAGGCATAGCTGCTCCCGGGGGCCTGGTGCCCCGTCTGCCTACATGGCCATCCATCTGCCTCATCAGTCTCCAGAGTGGGGGGTGGTGGGGAGCAGCGGGGCGGCTCCACCTGTTGCCTGGTGAATTCCTGACGCTGGAGTGGGGGGTACGAATCTGAGATGCTGGAGCGCGGAGGAAAAGTGATTCTTACCAGCTCGTCCACCTCTGTGTCGTCCGCAGGTGGAGCCTTCGGCCGAGCCCTCCTGGTGGGATGCGGCTTCTTGCCTGGCCGTCGGCCGGGCCGCGCTGTAGCGGGGATGACACCCTGCTTGCCCCGGACAGTCCTGCGTGGTCTCACTGAAATTAAACACATGCGTTCAGAGAAGAACTGAGGATGAAGGGAGCATGCCCACGGAAGGGGTGATGCTCTGGATGAGCAGAGTGGTGACCTCCTCAGGTTTGGGGGGGTGGTGCTCGTGCCATCGTCTCCTGCTCTCTGACCTCACAGGGCATGTCAAGGGCAGTGGCAGCAGATGACAAATGGATGGATACCTTTCATCAACTGCCCAAGACCTTTGAAGAGTCTATTTAGAAAGCCAGTTCCTTTGGTACATGCACCCTCTGTCCCCACCCCATGCACAGGGAAAGAGGGCTGGAAGGAGTCAATTGTAAACTGACTCACTCAAGAGACAAAGCCATTTGCTGATGGGTCTGCCTAGAATTCCTTCAGCCCAAGCTCAGCCTGAGAACGCATGTATTACATGAGAGATGGAATCTGAGTGTGGAACAGATCCTGTTTCCTAATTCCCAGAGTTATCCTGTATTCACTACCACAGTCTGCTCAGAGAAAAGCTGATGCTTATGTGAAGTCTTCCTCACTGAATCCAATTTAAGGCTTTGATTTCTAAAAAGCAGAGACAGTAGTAGGCCAGGCCACTTCCACCAGAGCCCTGTCCAGGACCCCCGAGACAGAACAGAAACTACTAAGGCACAAGACTACCCATTTCTCTGTTTACAACAGGCGCTCAACGTCGCGTGGCCAGCATCTCTCAGTATGTCCCCGAGAAACAAAGCCCCATTTGGCTCAAGGCTGCTCCACTAAGCAAACACTTCCCTGGAAAATGGGGAGGGGCACTGGACCAGAGCTAGGGGCACACAGAGGCAGGGATGCAGGGAACCAATAACCTATGTTTTATATTCTACTTCTAGACCAAGAGGACACTTCACCGACACTCTTAGGTTTTCTAAGTTCTGAGACTAAGCGAGGAAGAGAGTAAGAAGCTAATGCCAAGGATGAAATGCAGGATACACGAACAGCCAGCAGCCGAGGGCCTTGAACTGCACCAGGGAACCACATCTTTGTGCCCTAAAAGGCAGAGCAGGCAAGAGGCTCTGAAGCACCAAAAGCTTCCTGGATCCTTTCAGGAGAAGAGGTCCTAGAAACCTGGAGCGGGAACAAGTCCTTGGAAAGAGCAATAACTTCAAAGTGGAAAGGAATCATTACTTGGAAAATAAACAAAATCAGCACATGGTTACATCCAGAATCTGTTCACAGACAACAAAGCATCCAAATCATGACCTGGGCAGTCCTCGGCCTTCTCTGTAATGCAGGCTCACAGACCCCTAGTCTCCTTCCCTCCGATACCTGAAAAGTCATGCCTTGTGAGCAAACAAGAGGAGCCCTAGAGGAACGAGAGAAATCCAGGTGTCCCAAACTAATCCCCTGCAGTGTCAGGGCAGACGGAGGTCAGGGGCACAAGCGCAGAGCCCTCGGGTTTCGGCAGCACTGATACAGTCAGGACTGGGTCTGGCACGCAAGCCCTCTCTCCCAGCGCCAGGTATGAGCATGGGAACTGTTCCTCTCTTCAAAAGCTCATCAAAATCTTGTAGTTGTATTAGCCTACAAAGAAAGGTGTATTTTGCAGGAAAGGCTGCCTGTTAAAAGGCTAAACTGTAGACTTAGCGGTTTAACCAATAAAAATGACCAACTCTCGAAGCCTCCTGAAGAACGGACGTGAGAGAATGAGTCACCAAGGTGAGAGTAACGATGAGCCCTTCCCTGCTGACGCCCAGTGCAAACAGCCGAGCCTCCCGACAACGATGCCCAGACCACGCGGAAAGTCTCCTCTTCTCAGACTAGCACATCTGCAGCCCTACACACTACTGGGAAGAGACAAATCACTGTAACCAGAGAAAAAATAGCTTCTCTCAAAGGAACACTGCACCAGAGGCCAGAAGAATGCAAGAGACAGCAGTGGGCCTGGACCCTCGCTACCGCAGCCCCACACGCAGGGGCTCAGAATCAGCAGACCTATCGCAAACACACCTGGGGCCTGAACTCCACCAAATCGTGGACCAAGTAGCTCGGCCACAATTTGATGCTCTGAGACCAAGCCACCCAACCTCCTACTAGGCAGTTAACTGGCATCTTGAAAACCCATTTAAAACATGGCAGCAGAGTCAGCCCACTGCCACAACACGGAAAATGGCACGCTGGTGTTGTTGGGCATCTCTCACCAACCCAGTCGTGCCAGGTCAGGTTAGAAGACAGTGAGGTTAACTACAAAAGCAAACCGAATACTCACGTCGCAAACCAGCCACCTCATAATCCTCTTCCTCCTCCTCCTCCTCTTCTTCCTCTTCATCGCTCTCGTCATCTTCGCTGTCCTCAGAGGCAGACTCTTCAGTATAATTCCTGTGGGAGAAAATACTTGTAGAGACCATGGATCCAGGCCAAAGTGGTCCAAAGACAGGTAAAGTCCCACATAAATCGTGGCAACCTTTCCCTCTTCACGGACCAGACAGATTTCATGATAAGGGGAGGGAACCTGAATCGAGGCCAGGACACAGGAAGCAGAATGGAAACCTAAGCTTTAACCGCATGTCTCCTCTGCCAGGCCCCAAACACGGTGGCTGAAACACGATGGCAACAAAAAACCAAGACCCAAATGCAACCCCACCCCTAAACACATAAAACCTCTCCTTTTGTCTCACAGAAGAGCCAGATAATGTAACATTTCAGGTAGAAAAGCTGTCCCCAGTGCTGGGGCGGACTGAAAGGATAAACAGCCCAGACAGGTGTTACTCCACCTGGATGCCCCCTTCCAGGAGCTGAAACAGCTTGCAGATGACCGTAACATCAAAGCACTGGTAATCCCAGCTCAGAACAGCTGGTCCAAAGCCCCACCGATTCCAAGCGGCGGCCTCCCCTCTCTCAGCGTAGCTGGAGTGGAGTGAGAAATAACCGAGTAATGCTGTCAGGCAGGGCTGGGATCAAACAGCTCTGTCCTTTCAAAGAGACACCAAGCCAGGGTGCCTACGTGCTGCTCTTTCACAACCTCAAACTTCAACGTGGAAACAACAGCGTTAACTTTGGCAGGCATCAGGCGCCTCCTCTGGACAGGGCCCTGTGATCGGCCTCACTGCTGAGGGTGAAGAACAGAGCGCCTCCGCGACTCTCAGCGCACCAGCGCTCTCACAGGAAGGCAGCGGGCTGCGGAAAAACTGAGCAGAAAGGCAAGATGCACCAGTATTCCACTTTACAGACATCAGAAGCCGAGGTGGAACACAGAGGAGGAATAGTTAATCCTAAGGATGTAAGGATGCTTCCAGAAAGCAGTGAAACTTTAGGTAGGCGGCAGGCAGTTCAGCCAGGTAGGAGTTCTGGGGCCAGGGAATATGCCCGCTGTGAAGAAAACACCAGAGGCAAGGATGCCCAATAAGCGGTCTGTAAGGAGCACACAAGATGGGAACAAGGGTTCATAGACTCGTAAGCTAGTGCTGTGTGAGAAGAGTCTCAAAAGTTACTCTAGGGAGTCTGGGCTTCATTCTAGAGGCAGTGGGAAGACCACAGTGTTTCAAGAGGATAGTGACGTAAGCAAATCTCTGTCTTTAGTAAAGCATTCTGGTATCACCACAAAGCTGGAAGGAGAAGAGGGGGAAGATATGAGGTCCGGAGGTGAGAAGCCAGTGGAGGAGGCCAGCTGAGCAATTCAGGAGGGCTGTAGGACAGCAGGAGGCTGACTCGCAGACATCTAGACACTGAACTGGTAACATTCGGCAATACAGAGACAGGAGAGGAAGATGGCCAAGCTGAGGCCAAAATTCTAACCACGCTAAGGAAGGAAAAGAAGAGGTACAGGTAAGGAAGGAAATGAGTTTCATGATTTTTAGCAGTGGGCAGCTGCAGAAGTCATCAGAAATTAAGAAGTGGGCAAAGTAGAAGTAAAAGACAGAGGGAGATATGTTATTTGAAACGAAGGGATGACCAAGAAAATATAAAACATAGCTGGTAATGCAAACTAGAAATGTCAACAATGAGCTAAAATTAAATTGGAGCCCTTTGAGCACCACTCCCCCACCCACTGTAGTATCTTAAATAAGGGGGCTCTGCACACAAAAGATAAACTTAAAGCTCTCCAGCATCATTCAGTCTGAATAACGATGCTCAAGTACAACAGCTACTTATCAATTTATTTGTTTTTAAAAGAAGAAATTCTCACCTGCCACGGGAGTTGCGCCTGGCAGTAGCAGGCTGGCAAGCTGGGCACTGCCACTCACCATCTGGTACTTCATAGAGGGCCGGCCTCAGACAGAACAGGTGGAAGGCTTTATTACACTCGTCACATAAGATCAGCTTGTCATCTTCACCTGCAAGGAGATAAACATGTACAGCACGTTGGGAGCACAGCCACAGTCAGTGACTTGTAAGAAGGAGCTGCCAGCCTCAATCAACCTGACAGAAGAAAAAAACTTTCTAGCGCAGTGCTACCCCATTTTAAAGAGCACAGTCATCTTCTGAAAAGAAATGCAGTATTAACTAAGCTACAGGTAATTTAGGGTTTGGGGCTTCTAACTTACATCCCCAAATTGACTCAGGGCTAGAAGAGATGGTTAACATTCACTAGGAGGCATCAAAAACTCAAGCACTGGCTGGAGATTTCACTGCCCCTCTCCCACTAAGAAATGAACCCCTGACAAAAGTATACCTTTCTGCCCTCCTTCCTCTGCCCCGACCAGACAAATGTGTCCCAATTGGCATCTATTATGGTTTGGTTTCCTTACATTTGAAAATACACCAAACCAATTTAAATGATCATTTCCCTTCTCCAACCTTCAGTTTTTAGAGCAACTAAATGATTTTAGAGAGGTCTTTTCATCCTTGGAAAGTATGTCCTAACCTGTCGCACAACAGCTTTAGCCACTGAGAAGTCAATCACTGAGGGGCTTTTAGAACATAATGGGGCTCCTAAAAGCTCCAGCGTTTAATAGTCCACATGCTTCGATCTGTAGGAGTCCAACAAAGACAATCCAAACTTCCTTCTTCATAGCATTCAAATACTGCCCTCTACTGGCAGCACCCACAGCACTACAGATGAATAAAATTCAGAGATTTTAAATTTGGGTTAAACTAGACCTGGGTTCAATCCCTGGGTCAGGAAGATACCCTGGAGAAGGAAATGGCAACCCACTCCAGTACTCTTGCCTGGAAAATCCCATGAATGGAGGAGCCTGGTACGCTACAGTCCATGGGGTAACAAAGAGTCGGACACGACTGAGCGACTTCACTTCACTCACTAATTTTGCTCCCTAGAGAAAACTTAAAGCTTGGCAAGATCAACTGTTATTTTACACTCAAAACTGAGGCACAAAGGGCCTGCTCTGATTTGTGGGCATGCGACTTTAAAGACCAGCATTTTATGAACTCTCAGAAGGTGAAATCTGTCCCCCCACATCTAAAACTGTGTGTACCGAACTCTTTAGTGGAGAAAAGAACTTGGAAATGGAAGCCCAAGTGCTTAATATACTCAGATAAGCCACTCGGACTTAAATATACCTTTCTTTCTGGTTTAAATATACCTTTCTTTCGACAAACTTTGCATCGAGCATTTTCAGCTGACATATCCCATTTGATACAGGCATCAAGCATCCCAAGTAGAACATGCATTCTGGAAAAAGTCTGAGCCTCGCGGATAGCTGTCTTCCACTTTTCCAGAGCAGATGCGACCTAAACAGAGACCAAAGCAGGCCAGCATTACTATGACTGCAAAGACACAGAATGTGGACCTTTCACATCATATTGACAGAGTATACACCGAGAGAGGAATAGTACTAGGTAAAGACAAGAGAATCCTGAGTACACTCACCTTCTAGAGCCCCTCCGGTCTAACCCATTTATCTTACAGAAGAAACCAAGGCCTTGAAGGGTGCAAAAAAGTTGCCAAAGGGCACACAAAGAATTTGGTGGTGGGGGGAGGCGGGTGACTAGAGGCAAGTCTCTTCTAGTGAAATCCACTTAAAGACTCTGTCATTTAAAAGCACGAACACTATACTGTGTAAATAATGCTAGTATGCAGCAATGTCACGGAGCTAACAAAACTGTGGTCAACAAGAGTATCAGTTTCTGCACCAATATGTGCCTCAATCCCAGATAACAGGGCCTAGAAATCCTAGTGATATGAAACGTTCTACAGTCCTTAAAAGTATGAAGCACAGATATGTGACATTTCTCTTGACTTGATCACCAACTTCTAACTGAAGTGACAACTGTAAATCGCTGGGGGTTGGCCTCATTTCCTTCTGGGCAGTTACTCTCAGCATAAACCACACTGTCTCCTGCCATCATCAAAAATTGGAAATTAATTTAGAATTAGCAAAAGAGTTGGGATGGAGAAAAATACAATTAAGAATCTTCAACCCTCTCTATAAAACACACATTCTGAGGTGGAACAAAAACATCATTTTAGAATAACTCACGTATTTGTATTGCTGTTTTATTAATTAAAAGGTGATTTTTTTGTGGACCCTTTCAAAACACTTAAAAAGCCTAAATGATTAAATGGCACGATAGAGGGCATCATTCTCAACAGTCAGACAACACAAGAGCTGGACAAGGTGCCACTTAGGCAGTCCACTAGGAGCCGAGAGCCTCGGGTATCTCACTGTCGTCCACCTTGTGGAGGTCATCCTGCTCTCAGTCATGACTGAACTGAAGTCAGACGTGCCGGCTACTCTTACAACCTGGCTAGCTCCAGCTGACTGACACCACCCCTGCTGGGCTTTACTGCCCTGTCCTAAGCAAAAAGGCCTATTTCAAGTAATAGTCTCCCTCCTGTAAGAAAGGCCATATGGCCTTTTCATGGAAGGCCACAGGCTTAAAACAGAGCTGCCGAGGGAAAAAGACAGTTGAGCTACTTCTGCAACCCTGGTGTACAGGTGGAGGGAGAGGGAACAAAGGCTGTCTTTTTCTTACAGAAACCGAGAGCCTTGTGTGTGTAAATTTATGAACAAGGGTAAGTAACATAAACACACCAAAACATCTATTTAAGAGGCTGCTCAAGTTCTAGTGAAAACTGACTCATTCCTTACTCCAACTTGCAGTGCAGATATTTCTACATCTGCCTCTGAAATACAATTTCCTTCCTTCCCTTTTCAGAGTGCCTCAGCAGGATGTAAGATATACAATCACAGCTGCCTCGCTGGTCTTCAACCCTAATGTAATGAGAGCTGACATGCAGTACCAGAGAGTCTCCTACTTAATCTTAAATCTTCTTCATTCAATTAAAACTTAAATCTTCTTCATTCAATGGAATATAAATTTAAGAATTTTAGGTTCAATTCCTAAAACAGTGTTACTGAGAACAGCCAGGGAACAGCTAAAATGGGCTTTGGTGTCCTCTAGTGGTTAGATGGACACAAGTTACCAACATTTAAAAAACATTTCCTATAAACTACAAAATCTGAGAACCTAGCACACGTGGCCTCATTAGAACAAACAAACCAAAATACTGAAAGAGACCTTGAGAATAAGCTTATTTAAACCTCATTTTAAAAGCTGACTTGAGATATAATTTATATTAACAAGTTCTCCCTATTAAACATACAGTCAGTCAATGGCTTTTCATTTATTTGCAGAGGTTTACAACTATCAACATAAATCTTAATTTTAGAACATTTTTATCACCCCCAAAAGACTTGCCACTTCCTATCCCTACCCTAACCCACAATTCCCTACCTTATCCCACCACTTCCTCAGCCCAAGGCAACCACAATCTTCCTCTGCTTTACAGATTTAACTATTCTGACATTTCACACAACATGTGGCCTTCTGTGACTGGCTTCTTTAATTGAGCATGTTTTCCAGCTTCATCCACATCCCAGCATGTAACAGTACTTCATTCCACTTAAATTGCTGAGTAACACATCCATGTTGTTTATCCATTCATCAGCTGGCAAACACTTGGATTGCTTCCGCTTTTTGATTATTCTGAGTAAGACTGCTATGAATGTTTGTACCCATTTGTATAAATGTTCATTTTTTATTTTTCGTGAAAAGAAAGTTTGCCCAGATCCCAGCAATCTGGGCCAGGCCTCCTGACCCCAACCTGGTGCTGCTGGCATTTATACACTAGCTCCTGTTTTATCCACTGTCTTATTCATCCAGACCAGCCTTGTCTACAGTTTAGTTCACTTCAGCCGCTCAGTCATGTCTGACTCTTTGCGACCCCATGGACTGCAGCACGCCAGGATTCCGTGTCCATCACCAATTCCTGGAGCTTGCTCAAACCCATGTCCATTGAGTCAGTGATGCTATCCAACCATCTCATCCTGTCGTCCCCTTCGCCTGCTGCCTTCAATCTTTCCCAGCATCAGGGTCTTTTCCAATCAGTTCTTCGCATCAGGTGGCCAAAGTATTGGAGTTTCAGCTTCAGCATCAGTCCTTCCAATGAATATTCAGGACTGATTTCCTTGAGGATCGAGTGGTTTGATCCCCTTGCAGTCCAAGGAACTCTCAAGAGTCTTCTCCAACACCACAGTTCAAAAGCATCAATTCTTCGGCACTCAGTTTTCTTTACAGTCCAACTCTCACATCCATACACGACTACTAGAAAAACCATAGCTTTGACTAGACGGACCTTTGTTGGCAACAAAGGCCTTGTCTCCAACTAGCCTCTAGTTTCAAGAACAAAAACAACCGGCACTCAACATTTTAAAGAACATCTTAGTCTCCTCCCATTGCACAAAATTCCAAACAGTCTAGAACATTAAAAAAAAAAAAAAGCCACCATATCCAAGACTTAAAAACAGATCAACAGCAGCTAGGTAAAGTTTTTACAGTCAACACAGTGCCATCAAGTAAATACTGTCTTGCAGTACTGCTGGGAAGCCAGACACACTATTCTTTTTTTTTTTTTCCCATTTATTTTTATTAGTTGGAGGCTAATTACAATATTGTAGTGGTGCCAGACACACTATTCTGATGAAAAAGTCAAAGTCTCCAACATATTTAAATCAAGTTGGGCCCTAGTTAGAAACAGCAGAAATGTGTATAACAAAATTAAGGGGAAGTCAGCTTTCCTAACAGTAAAAAGACAACATCATATTTTGACAAGAATATAATGAGGCGTCACACCATATTCTTCCATAAAAGAATGTTTAAAATGGAAAAACAGATAACCAACTTGTCAAGACAAATGCATCCAAAGTAAACAGAGAGCCTAACAGAACCCAGGATTTCGCCCAATTATAAAACATCTTTCCCACTGAATGCAAGAAAATGAAATAAACATTAAATAATTGAAATAACTGACTACCACATGAAGGGATTTAAGAGATAATCTACTTTCACAAATAAGGAAACTGAAGCACAGATTAGAGACTGACATTAGTTCCGTGCAACAGCCTAGTGCCAGCTGAAAAACCCTGGCCCATGCTAAGTGGAAACCTTCAAAGCAAAGGACAGTGGAAAATTTCAGAGCTGTGGCAAGGTTGACCTTCAGTGGGGAACTGCAAGGCATAATGCCATTTTAATGGAGAACATTGTTGAACTACTTAGTCGGCAACCTAATTGATTTTCCAAGAAACTCCTCCATGTTTTCCATTTGTGTGCTATGTGTCTGGGCCCCAAGGTTAAATCTGCAAAGTGCTCACATTTTCCTCCCCAACCAAGCTAAGAATCGTCTCATGCGACAAACTGAGAAGAGGTTCCTTCACGATGGGGCTCAACACTAAAAAGGAACTTGATGAGAACGCTGTAGAGCTACTGGCTCCCAATGAGGAGAAAACAATATGAGTAAGGAATGGCAAGCAAAGACCACATCGAGGAGGAGACTGTTCTGAATAGAACTGGGTTAAAAACGAAACCCTTGAAGCATTCAGCAAGGCTGAAAGTTACACCTAACGAGAAGAGATTTAGGAAAGGAGAGTACGAACTGTCTGATGTCTTATTTCACCTAGAGGTTACCTGGATGCTGTACTCCTGTAAGACAATGACACGTGTGTGAAAGCTGAGTCTATGTCATGAATTAATAGTTAAAAGTTTATCTAACTGAATCTTAGTTCTTGGCTCACCTCTCACCCAAAATGTTTCTTGTATCACATATCACTCTGGGTCTTAGGAAGAAACCTTGGGAGGACCATGGCAACTGTGTACAACTCCCAGAGGAGCCTCAGAGAGTAAACTCATTCCATGTCAACTCAGAGGATGAAACTAGGACCAGCGGTCAGTGATGAGAGGCAATTCCAGCTCAGGCCAACACTGTGCCCACCACTCTCCACAACCTAATTAATTTCTACTTGTTCTTTAAAATCCAGGTAATAGGGTCTCTCCTCTGGCAAGTGTTAAGTGGCCCTTGGAATCTCTCACAGGTGAGCCATGGACTCATCTTTCTCCACATCTGTCACACTGCTCTAAGCATCTCTCACACAGTTCTTGAGGGCAAGGACTTCTGGCTTCTACTTATCACCAGAACCCCCAGACTGTGCACAGTGACCGGCAGAGGCAAGCCAGTCCCGGGCATCATCCAGTGGAACACTTTCCCTTGTTTTCACTTTTCTCCCTCCCCTCCTCTCTCTTTGCCACTTGCTTCAAGCTTGGTCAAAGAAGACAATCTTCCCTGATAGAGGAGGACCTTTCTTCGCCCAGGGTGCACAAGTAGTTGTGTTCCCTGAACAGAACCTCCAAACAAGCTCTAAAGGCCCTCACAATAGTCAAAAGGTGGAAGTGACTTAAGTGTCCACTGATGGACTGATAGGCACAGTGCAGTCTATACACACAATGAAATATTACTCAGTCTGATAAAGGAAGAAAATTCTGGCACGTGCTATAACACATATAACTTTGAAGAAGTTAAATACACCAGTCATAAAAAGACAAATATTGTATGATTCCACTTATATGAGATACCTAGAGTACTCAAATTCATCATAGAAAGAAAATGATAGCTGCCAGGGACTGGGGGGAAGGATGAAATGGGTAACTTAGTGTTCAATGGGCATTTCAGTTTGGGAAGATAAAAAAAAATTCTGAGGACAGATGGTGGTAATAGTTGCAGAACAATGTGAATGTACTTAATGACACAGATTACATGTAAAAATGGCAAAGTTATTGATCATGTATATTTTACAATTTAAAAAACATGAAAAACCACCACCCTTCAAAAAAGGGCTTCCCAAATGGCTCAGTGGTAGAGTCCACTTGCCAATGCAGGAGACACAGAAGATGTGAGTTTGATCTCTGGGTCAGGAAGGTCTCTTGGAGGAGCAAACTGCCTGGGAAATCCCATGGACAGAGGAGCCTGGAGGTTATGGGGTCGCAAACAGTCAGACATGACTGAGCACACACACACAAACACCTTTTTTAAAAAGGAATTCGCTTTGGTAAAGGTAAAAGGTGTGTGTGCTGGGGGGTGGGGGGTCTGACACAGTATCCAGCACTATAGGCAGGGCTGTGCTCCACAGACCACTCTGAAAACATCATTTGGAGAAAGGGATAAAGATCAGACACTGGCTCAGGGAACAGTGCTTATGTAGCTAAAAACCACAGGGTTAGATAATTTTAATACCAATTATATACTCTACAGTCATAAAATGATATCGTCATTAGCTAAAATACCTTTGCTTCCTCTGCCATTTTTTTCTCTTCATCCACCTCTTCAGTCTTGACTGAATCTTCACTTTGGAGTTTTCTTCTCTTCTGCTTGGGAGCCATGAAGCCTTGGAGAAACTTCTTTATGACACTGGCTTGAAGGGCGATCACACATTCACCAAAATCCTTCAGTTTCTCTAGTGAGATCACCTACAGAAAATGATTTCAAGACTAGACTGAGCGAAAGGCCAAGAGAAAGATGAAACCAGACTATCCTCAATTAAATTCCAATCAACCTAAACCGTAATTGGTCACACAACATTAATTTAACTGGGTGCCTCAGTTCAATGGAAGGCTTATACATTTGAAAGTAGCCAGACTACTTGGATATCCCTGATGAAGGGACCCATGAGATGCTGAAACTTGCTCTACTTAAGGAAGTTACTGAGCTCATTCATTCACTCAGCAACTGAGTGCCTACTAAGTACAAATGACAGCCTCAAGGCAAAGAAAAACAGAAGGAAAGCAAAAATTTACCAACCTAAAAAAAAAAAAAAAAATTTACCAACCTATTAGCTTACAAACTATAAGCCACATAATACATTTTAGATGACGATCTCATCAAAGCCTCACACCGATTTTATGAATGAGGAAACACAAGCTAGATCACTGATCCAAATCACGCTCTACCTTCTTAGTCACACAACACATGCCCATGTAAAAATACCATTTTATAACGACAAAGAGAATCAAAATATGGTCCAAGGAGAAGAGACTGGCAAACCACTCCAGTCTTTTGCCTTGAGAACCCCATGAACAGTATGAAAACAGAAAGAATGATGATAATCCAATGTTAGCAAGGTATGGGTCTGGGTTTGACACAAAGTAGGCAACTGATAAATACTTGCTAAATAAAAAAGCAATTGTAGTATTTGAAACTGGCAGAATCCTTTTGGTTGAATAATTCCTATTAAAAAAAAACTTGAACAATAAATATGTTTCAATCCTTTTCCCCAGAGAATGTACCAAAAATTCATAACAGAACTAATGAAAAAAAACGTTACATATATTAAGATGATATATGATTTGCTAATACAAATAGCAAAGAAAAAAACAGAAGTCTGACAATAAAAGATTTACCATATCAACTCCATGGCTTATTATGTACACCAAAGTGATACAAAGACTAAAAGAAATGGAAAGTTCCTATAAAGGAGGGAAAACTGGGGGGGGGGGGAGGGGGCGGAATCCCCAACTGCTCATAAAAATCATTTAACTATTAACACATATAATGCATATGAACAATTTGAAAACACTCACCAATATTGATGTTTGGAGTTAGGTGGACTTCATTACTTAAAATTAACATAAAAATTAGCCTGCCAGGCTCCTCTATTCATTGAATTCTCCAGGCAAGAATACTGGAGTGGGTAGCCATGCCCTTCTCCAGGAGATCTTCCCAACCCAGGGATGGAACCTGGGTATCCTGCATTGCAGGCAGATTCTTTACCATCTGAGCCACCAGGAAAGCCCCATAGTAATAACTGATGGACAGTGTTTTCCAATCTTTTCTCCAGCTTTGATACCTAAACTTATCTAATGTTGGACACAGAGTCTCTTTAACTGGGTCACCTACAACACTTAAGGGTCCTTCTGAGCAGTTAAGTGACAGAACAATAAATGCACCTTCACTGAAATTACCTGTTTAACAGCATGAGTGCTGCCCAACACAAGATTAACTCTACTGAGTTGATCAGGTTAGAGAATGGACAAAAGCAGGATACACAAACGTTTCCTACCTTAAAGCACAGGCATCACACGGGAATGGACAGGTTAAATAATGTTATATGACTATGACTTCAGGACTAGTTTTCTTTCAACTCAACAAAAAAGCTCTTTTTTAACAAATGTTCTGTGCCAACTATTAGATTTTTCTGGATACCAGAAGATGATGAAAAGGGGAAAATATCATATGTACACAGAGAACTTAGGGTTCACATGTGTCTTTCAAAATAAACTCAAACATATGATCCCCGGGGTCATCTAGGGAAGTCAAGAAGAGTATCAGGGAACAATTCCAAATTAAAAGACTTCAAGGGTATTTCCCTGATGGTCTTACCCGAGCTTCAAATTCTGAGGTTTCTTCCACATAACCAAGTCCTCCCTTCTGTAACCTTGTTGCAACTTCAATGAGATCACTTCGAAGAAAGTTTAACAGCTCCTGGTTGCCATCACAGGATTTTAGACCTAAATTTGGCTTCCGGGCCAGATGAATAGAATGAATAATGTCCTGGTACCTAGAAAAGTTGAAGGAACGGGGAGGAGGAATAAAGGAACTTAAAGAATGATCTACAGATTCCAGTGACTTGAATGACATGTTTTATTTCTACGAGACTGATTTAGATCTTTTTAGCTTTGCTTTTTAATAATCTATTTCTTATACAAATCTCAAATTTCCTTTTCTTGATTCTTTTAAAAAACACACAGATTGTATTCTGCACATGGTAATTCCAGTATTTTAAGTGTGTTTCTTTACCTAGCTCTCATTCATGGTACCTGATTTGTGTGGGTTTTAACTTTTTTTTACCATGAGTTTCTTGGAATTCTATCTGTGGAAATTCTTTGAGGCCTGGTTTGAAGCTGTGCTCCTCCAGAGAGAATGTTCATTTGTACACTCTCAATTCCCCCCATCCCTCATCCCCTGGCAACTACTAATCTATTTTCTGACTATAAATTTGCGTACTGTGGATATCTCATCTAAGTGAAATCACATACTATGTGGCCTTTTATTGTCTGGCTTCTTTGACTAAGCATAATGTTCATTTATGTGGCAGCATATTTCAGCACTTTTTTCCTTTTAATGGTTGAATTTATGCATACACCACATTTTGTTTATTCATCCATCAGTTGATAAAATTGAGGTTGTTTTCATTTTCTGGTTATTTTGGATACTGGGAGAATACTTCTGAATACCAACCGATGCAGAACTGTGTTTACAAAGCTGCCTAACTACAAAGAAGCTCTCCGCCTGGTATGTGGCATGTTAGTGAATAACCCTGCTACCCTGTATACACATGCTTTAATAGCATAATTTTCCAAATAATTATGAGGTGTCAAGAAAATACCAAACAACAAGAAGATAAGAGGGTTACAGGCTTTTAAAATTTTACTTAAGCTTTTATGGATAAACAACCACCACCCCCTAAGGTATCTAACGCAGAAGAAAAGATGTGAAGAGCAAGATAAAAACCCTTACCTCTTCTCTAGTCTCTCTTTAAGCTGACTTTCTCTTATTCCCTGAGGGTGAAGGCAATTTAGCAACTCATCCAGTTCCTTCTGACTATCACATAAAAACCTGTAGGGGTAAAAAAAAAAACTTGTTAACTCTGGGAGGGGGGAATCAAACACTATGGTGGTGGGAGTGGGAAAGCAAAATTCCAACCTTGCTCAGAAGCAGAACAATTTACTGTTGCCACAAGACCTAATGTTAACTTTATCCCAGGACACTGGAGCCAATGTTTCTGCTAAAACGTAGTATGAGACAAGTGTACAAATTCACGAAGTTCACTCTTGTCCCTACCCCTTTAAAGAATAAACTTACATCCAAAACCAAAGCTGAGCACAACCAAAGCAGCTGATGCGATCACAAAGTGGGAGGCACCCTCTCCAAAACCTAGTTCCCAGCTTAAAGGAGAATAGGCACACAGAAGATTAATGGCTATATTTATAATTCTTTATTCTTTAATAGAGATGAAAATACTGCTCTATTCCCGAGCAGACTGAAAGACACTTTCAACGCTATATAAGATCTATCATATAATATAGTTACATCACAACAGAAAAATAAATTCTAAATCTTAAAGCAAACAAACATATTCTCATAAAAAAAAATCAAGTCTGCTTTTAAAGCAATGTGCTTACATAGCCAAGAAAAGAGTCACAGAAAATGCTCTCAATAGTGAGTAACTCACTCACTGGTGTCACTGCATCAAATATTTTCTTAACACTGAAAATGAAAAAGAAAGAGCAACCAGATGAATGCTCACATTACCATAGATTCTGTCCTTGTTTGGGTATAGTGGTCTCGACAGCAATTTCTGTTGCTGGGCCGTGTTGTGTGTTCATGCTTACATTTTTGCCTAGGTTTGCTTTCTTACCTAAGAAAAATGTATACGTTAGGCTGAACACAGCAAATAACTCCACTCCTAGTTTTAAATTTAAGCAGTACACAGACGCTGCCTATTGAATATATCCACATATACAACAGATGCTAATTTCTCTTAAACATCTTACAGACAGCACAGTATCTGGGATAGTTGTTCTCTAGACAGCTGAGCAGTTGTACAGGTCAAAGTTTAAGAGTATCACAAGTTAGAATGAAGAGAGATGACTAAATATCTCAGAGCACATAAATAATCTGCTCCTGGTACATGACGATGTTTGGCACGAAGACACAGTACCTGTGGTGAAGTAGACACAAATGAAATATATAAACTACTACAAGTTTGGCCCTTGGAAGTGGCTGCAAATGTCAAATACGATGAACTTTTTTATAAACCAGCTCCTGTACCCAATATATGATGTTAGTAGATAGATCTAAAGCCAGTATTTGAGGCTTTACCTAATCCTACAATTGGTTCTCTCCCCTGCCCTCCTTCTCCCACTTTAACCTGCACACCTTCCCTGCAACATTAACATGTAACCTTGTTGTGTCTTTTCCGTCAGGGAGTTCTGAAGAAACCCTGCCATGCTGGAACTAGACAACAGGAAGGCACAACATCCACCAGGATGCTCTAGAAGTGAAGAAATATGGATGACAACCTCCTCTCAGGAGAATCCATAACTGTGGGACTGGATTTCTAAAAATAGCCATTAATTTTCTGAGACACATAATAAAACCACAGTGCATCCCATTGGAATCACTCTCAAGTCTGAAGATCCTCACTTCACATTTGCTGCTCTCACCTGGATATTTACAAAGTCTGCCCAAACTAGATTTTTCTACTAAGAGCCACATTTGGACACACAACATAATTCAACATGAAAAATGCCTTACATCTGAAGTTTAGGGATATACATTAATTTCATTATTTAACAATTCTGTGAGTTTAAAGTCTGGATTATGAGTTTCTCAGAAAACACATTTTAAGAAGCAATTTTCATATATTTATGGATGATCTAATGCAACGGTTCTCAACAGAAAACCAGGCTGCCTCCTAGAGGACATCTGGCAATACCTGGTGGCATGTGGTTGTCACTAACGGCATTCAATGGGCAGAAGTCAGGGATGCTGCTAAACAACCTACAATGCATAGGACAACTTCCCACTACAAACAATTATCTGGCCCCAAACGTCAACAACAGTGATGCTGAAAAAATTTGATCTAACCATCTGGAATTTTTAAATTAAAAAATTTTTTTCTTTTAATTTCTTTCTTAGGAAAAAAAAAAGAATTACCTCAATTCCAGCCTTTGAAATACCTACAAAGAGACTCCCAAGGAACAAAGTCTGAAAACCACTTGTATAAATATAATACCCAAATATCCTAAAACTCAAGTTTTTCATCTTTTCACACTATGCCTATATCAACACAAAGCTGGTAATCAAATGTTAAGTTTTCTTTTTCTAGGCATTTCACATCTTCCCACCTCACTCAAATAGAATTAAGAAGATGATAAAGAAATTTAGCAAGTGAAAAAAAGTGACAGAGGAAAGACAGTCTTGAGCATGATAAATAACTAATAGATATACATACTCCGGGGACAGTAGTCCTCATCAGGAGAGTCTGTGTGGTCTTTCCGGTGATGGCTGAATCGGTAGTCAATGCTGTCATGGACCCAGCCTTTCTCAATGAACAAACCTGGAACTTCATCTGAGAAGAGCCAGTATCTACAAATCACAACCACATGTTAATATAATAATAAAACACCATGAGCACAGGATGACTTCCTTGTTGAGCAAGGTGATTACAGAATGTCACTGAACATTGAGCAGATACAAATTCTAAAGTAAAGGACAGCATACTAAAATTTGGGGAATCTGAGATTCACTTCCTATCTATAATTTTTATAACTACTAATATTTCTCTGCTTTAGGTTCCACACAATGTATGCAGTTAAAATATCTTACCATTTTTAGAGACTTCTATTAGGATGACATTTCTCCTACCACCATAACTTAAGCTTCCTATCTGTCTGGTCTTCAAGGACAAGGTCACATGTTATCTAACTTCATAACCCTAGCAGTTGGCACAGTAAATATGCAAACAAATGTGCGATGAGCAATTCTGTGTCCAACATCCACAAACAGGGAAGCTTGTCTAATCTTAATACTAACTAGCAACACTGTAACAGCCGTAAGAGATGATAAAAACTGAATTTAACAGCTGACCTGTTGTGGTTCCTATCTGTACCAATTGGAGTCCTCCGCATGACCAGTTTTGCCCTGGCAATCCCTTCCTGGAAAGCCTTCTCAGCAGCGGCTTTGTGCTTTCGTATCCGTTCTTCTTCAGCTTCGCGTTCTAGTTTCACTGTTGAAGGTAAAAAGAAGCAATAGTTAAATTTTTTTTTCTAGTAAATCTTACAAATTTAAATAAGGAGTGAAAAGTGCCTGATATAAACTAGATAGTCATCAAAGCTTCATTTCCTTCTCTTTATTCTAACCTGTTGTTAAGAAATAATATGAAAGGCAGCAATTTCTATCTGGTCCTTCTATGGTCTTTGAATTTCGGTGACGTCTCAGCCATCAACTCAGTGCAAAATCTGTTCTCTCCAAATCTTAACATTTTGTTAATTTTATAATAAATTAATTTTATTTTACTGACAATTAATTTTAAATGAAACCTTAAAACAGTCCTCATGTGGAATTAACTGAAACATTTTCTGACAGGACTAGCCACAGGGTCCTCAAAATGGTCAGGATGAATAAGACCAGAATAGTTATTTCAAAACAGAACATATTTCAGTCCTGAGGAATTTAGAAAAAAAGAACTGAGAAAGCAAGAGCAGGGAAGCATTGGCAGCTAATAGCAATTACTGCCTACTTAATATAATTTATCAAGTTATTCAGCAAGTTAACACTGTCAATGATGAAAAAAATTCTTAATCCATTTATTTGTGGTCATTCCTAAGTTTATTCTATCTAGATAGAAATCTCCCTCAACAAAGAAAGAAGTCCTGGAATTTTGCCTTTTAAGTTTTTCCACAACTGTCACAAATTTTGTTACTATAAATAAAGGGTACTGCTATTTACAATGCCAGAAATCTTACTGCTCTACTGATGATAACACCTACAATGTAGCAAGAATCTGGAAAATGCATCAGTCTAGAAATGTTACTTTAAAAAATTAAGACAAATTTCATCTATTTAAAACCAATATAGGGAAATTCCTAGGAGGTGCAGCAGTTAGGACATGGCGCTTTCATTGCCATGTGAGTGAAGTCGCTCAGTCGTGTCCAACTTTGCGACCCCATGGACTGTAGCCCACCAGGCTCCTCCATCCATGGAATTTTCTAGGCAAGAGTACTGGAGTGGGTTGCCATTTCCTTCTCCAGGGGACCTTCCCAAGCCAGGGATCGAACCCAGGTCTCCCGCATTGTGGGCAGACGCTTTACTGTCTGAGCCAGCAGGGAATCACTGCCATGGGCCCTAGGTGTACACACCCATGAAAAATGAAAACAGAAACTTGTACGGCAATGCCTGCAGCCAGAGTAGTAAAACAAAACAAATGTCCATCAACTGATAAACGGATAAACAAATGTGGCATGTGCAAAAAGTGGAACAATATTTAACCATAAAAAGGAATGAAGTGTTGAAACACCCTACAACCTGAACCTTGAAACCACAGTTAAGTGAAAGAAGCCAGTCACAAGAGACCACATATACAACTCCACTGATAGGATGTAACAGAATAGGCAAATACAGAGATACAGCCCTGGAAGCTGATTGCTTAGGACTGGGGGCGGGGATGGGATCATGATAACTAAAGGGCATGAGGTATTTTTTTGAGGTGATGAAAGTGTTCTAAAATTGATTGTGATACAGACTACACATATCTGTGAATATATTAAAACAATGAACTGTACAATAAACATGGATGAGATGTGTAGTATGTGAACTATTTTTTAATAAGGCTGTTTTTCTTTTTCTTAAAGTTCAGACTTAACTGTGCTAGAAAGCCCCCGGTTTTTATTTCCTTACATCTTAATAAACGAAAGATTAATATTTGAGGTGGCGACCAAGCCGAGGACTTCAAATACCTTGTCATTCAATTGTTACAACAATCTTGAGCATATGAGGATGAGCAACTTGCTCAGAGAACTACATAGCTAAATCAGAGGTAGGGTTTACACCCAGGCTGGCCCATCCCCAAGTCGTATATTGTCTCTAGCATGTCTCTTTGTGGATGTGGTCCTTCACTAGAGCCAGAAAAGATGCCGCCACCACACTAACCCAAGTCAAACTATGCCTGTCAACCAGAATGCCTGGTTGAACACTCCTGCTAGACTCTTACACATGTAGGAGGAACTGGGTTATCACACACAAAAATAACTGCACAGTTGTGACAAATGAAGACACTACCATGACACCTTAGTGACTTCCATCTTTCCACAAGATTTTACCTTTCATTTCTCTCTCCTGAATCTCTCGCTCCTTCTTAGCCTGAATGGCAAGCAGTCGTCTGCTCTTCACAGCACTAATCATGTCTTCAGCTTCCATATCTACTTGGGGCTCAAACTTCACGACTTCTTTTTTCCTGTCAGCTTTGCCTAACCCATTCTCCTCTTTTCCATTTTCTTTATTCCGGGCTTCCATTTCTTTCCGTTTCTGTTTCTCTGCTCTCTTCTTATCATTTTCTTCCTTCAACACAGCAAGCCGTTCCTTCCATAACTCTGCAGACATCTGCTGCCTGGTTTCCATGTGGTCCTGCACGGAGTATGTCATGAGAATCCGGTGGCAAAGGGCTGTCAAGATCTGCAGTTTCTCTTCTGATGTGAGTTCAAAAAATTCAGAGGTCTCCAGCTTTTCTAGGAACTCATCTTGGACCTCATTGTCCTCGAATGACGCAGAGTCTTTATTGTCATCTGCGTCTGAGCCCTCGCTCTCTTCCTGAACATCAGATTTGCGCAAGCAGAGCCGAACCAGCTCTGACACAGAATGCAGGGTCAGAGGGATTTCTGACAGCTTCATTCCCAGTTCACCATAGTCTTCTGCTATTTCGTCTTGTAACAAGGTCTGCAGGAGGATGACCAACACTCTATTCAAGTATAAAAAGCCACCCTTCTCTGCGCTCAAGGCTTCCATGAGGGACACAGCAGTGATGGGATACTGGGCATCTGGTAGGAGTAACCCGGAGTAACAGCTCAAGAACTCCACCACCATGGCCACGTCCCCGAAGAGTGTGTTGGGCAGCCCCTCAGGGGTATCTACCAATTTAAATGTTGGAAGGGTTTTGCCAGTTAACTCTTGGTCCTCGTACCGCTTCTGTTTCTCAAGTCTCTCAAGCATTTCTTTCTCCCTCCGC
The DNA here is from genome assembly GCF_033118175.1 of Dama dama. NCBI lineage: Eukaryota > Metazoa > Chordata > Mammalia > Artiodactyla > Cervidae > Dama > Dama dama. Next base: position 34,317,766 of record NC_083690.1, on the reverse strand, counting down.
TCCTTCGCTTTCTCCTTTAACTTCTCTTTCAGCTCCTCTCGTTTCTTTTTCAGATATTCTTTGCGCTGCTCTTCGGACATAGAAGCCCACCTCTTTTTGTGCTCTAGGAGCTCAAAGCGCTTCTGCACAAGACTCCGCAGTTCTTCCGGGAGGCGCGCCCTGTCTTCGCTGGAGAGGAGACGAGCTGTCTTGGAGATCACGCAGGACAGCGCGCTCTTCTTGTCCTCCCTGTCTTTGTTTTCCTTGTAGTAGGCGATGAGGTGCAGGGCAGCGGGAGGCAGGTGTTTGTGAGGCTTGCTAGAGGACCTGGGGGTGCCCCCGGAATTCCGCGGGGCTCGAGTCACCTTCTGAGTGCCTTTGGCCATGTCCAACAAAGTCATCTGTTTCATTTTGGTTTTAGGGGTCTTCAGGCCCTTCTTGGGAGATTTGGAATTCCCTGTGGATTTCTGTCCGTTCAAGATGCCTTTGCCTCTGCCCTTGGCTTTCAAAGGTTTGTCACTGTTCTTCCCTGACTTCTTGCCAGGTGGGCCTTTCTTAGGAATGTGAAAGTTGGCATGTAGCTTGTTGGGTGACATTATCTTCATCACTTCCTCCAGATGCTCCTCTGGAGATTTGGAATTCTTTGAATTCTTCACTTTGAGTGGCGAGCCATTCAAGGATTTTTTCAGGTGTACGTGACACCATAACTTAGGATTTAGTGGTGAACTGAGAGACGAGTTGTCTGTCTTGGATTTCTTTGAAGGCTTCCTGTCTGGAGATCCAGTATTCTTCCTTTTAGTAGATGGGTTGAGAGTCATATACTACAATTTAAGAACAGAAGCAAAATTAATTTTAAAACCTAATTTAAAGAAATACTATTTAAGCATCCTAAAGGCCCTCTTCCCATCCACTCAGGTAAAGCTACATATTCATTCTCTTCACGGACACCCTGAGAAAACAAAGCCATGAATGTTAGCTAATATTTTATTTAGCCTTATCAACACAAAATTCTCCTGACACCAAGACTTAAAAGTCTACACTCCAGGATGTCCCTGGAGGTCCAGTGGTTAAGGCTCCATGCTTCCACTGCAGGGACACAGGTTAGATCCCTGGTCAGGGAACTAAGATCCCACATGCCATGAAGTATGGCTAAAAAAAAAAAAAAACCTGTATCAGGCATTTCTGGTATGAGACTACTTTCTTACATATAGATTTTGAGTCTTTAAATACCTTAAAGAAATCTGTGAACTCTTTCCCCAGAAACATACAAAAATCATGTACACAATTTCAGAGTCCATGGGACCTAGATTAAGGACATTTGATCTGGATAATGGCAATATCTGATAAATCTTACAATATACTGCTCAAGACAGATTTGGATTTTTATCCTTTAAACCTCTGTTACAACTGGCGGTATTCTGTGCTTAGGATGAGAGAAAGTATACCATTTAAGTACTTTTGTTTAAATTCAGAAGCATATTTCCTTATGAAGAGTATCAGTAAGTATAGTAACAACAAAACACTGCTCACAAATAAAAAGCCTTCCTGATCCTGGCGTCTGGCTCCCCACACCTCAAGAACCCATTCCCATGAATACATTATTAACTACAAGTCTGATAAGTTTTCAACCTCATACAATTCTCTCCTTGATTGTCCTCTCACATCTTTCGAATTCACTCCCTTTAGCACCCCAACTACGCAATCCTTCAATCCCAGCAGAACCATTAATTCATTAATTCTATCACATTTTTACCAATCTCATTTCTTCATCCTTTACCCAGATTAAATTCCAGTCAGTCATTCCAATCAACCTTACATAAATCTACAGTCCCCTTGCTCTATTGTATCTAGGTAGTCCTAGCCTGCATACGTTCAGCTTAAACATGACTAGAATAAGACACAAGGACAGTGTGTGGACTTACTTTAGATCTCCACCTTATCCCCATCATACAGAATTACTTAATAGGTTAGAATCCAGTCAACCTATCATTCCACCACTGTTTCTACTTAGGTGTTTATTAAAACAAAAACACTGTTGATTTTGATGCTTTGAAAGAATATAATCATAGAAAGAAAAGCCTGGCAGTTAAACTACATGAAATAATAACCAAGCAATGAAAAAGTACCAATTCAAAAAAAAGTTACTGTCTTAAGTGATTAGAAGAAAGACTAGATAACCCCTAGAATACTTGACTTCTATCACCAAAAGCAGTTAAGTACACGGAAGGCACTCAGACACAGAGGAGTGTAACTTCAGGTTTCTGCCTTTAAAGGACTAACTTGTAAAGAGGCAGGCTGGAAGTAGTGGAGAAGACAGGCCAGGGGAGGTGAGACTACATGCAAGGAAACCACTGGAGACCATCAAATATGAAATTAGGACCCTTTAAAAGCCAACAGGGAAGAAAAATAAAATAAAATAAAAGCCAACAGGGAAAAGGCTATGGTGAAGTAAGTCTCAGTGATCATACAGAACACTTATGCTCTTGTTAGGAGTAAACAAAACAGGTACAGTAAAATTTAATAACCTGTACTATAAAGCCAAATAAGATTTAAACATCAAGGATATATGATCATCAGAGAAACAAACTCCTAGAACCTAAGTTGCAGAAGAGGTAGAAATACGGTCTGTAATGAATGAGTGGACTATACTTAAGCAATCCTTCTGGCTAAGTTCTCTAACTTTAAAGACCAATCTGCCCTTTAAGAACTATAAGCAACTGCAGGTTACCACTCCCCTAGCAGGCTGTTTTTGTTCCTTGACCAAAACTGGATGTTCTGTTCCCCAATTATCCTCAGTATGGGCCAATAAAAAGGTTTCATAGTTTATAGAATATATACATTATCTGTGACTCAGGGCACATTTTCCCCAGAGGTAAGAATTTCCCAGTTCTAGTTCCCCAGAACTCTATTTCAAAATGTTAAAAAAAAATAAGCAAAGGTAACTTATTTAAGAGTCCATTCTTCTTGTGGGCAGAATACCAACAAAACTTCAAAGAAAACAATTATTTCAGAGACCACCCTACAAATCACAGACTAAGGCCCAAAATTACCCTGTCAGGAATTAAAGATAAATACGTGCTTTCCAAAAGTTAATCATCCACTTCAGCTAGACTTGGAAAATCTTCAGAGTATAGACATAACAGATTGATGCTTTTTCTAATGTGCAGGATAACAGATTATCTCTAAAGTCATTCCAAAAATTTATCACTAAAAAGAAGATGAGTATGAGACTTTATTTTTACCATTTTTAATAGCTATCTTGTAATAGGATCTATTATAATTGGGCCACTTTTTAATTTACTGATTACATTTCTATTTAAAAAGCCACTCAAGCATAAATTTAGCATAAATTTCTTCTACTTAGAAGCACTGTATTAGGCAGAAATGATTATTCAAGAAAGAGCTGGGAGGATGGCTTAGCCATGAGATGGTCCAGCAGCCCATTTATAAGGTGTGTTTGTTTGCCAAGCCACACCATATATATATATGTATTTTTTTTTTTCTTAAAAATGAAAGAAATTAACTCACCCAACCCCCTCCCAAAAGGCCGGCTCCCCGCGTGAGCAGTCCTTCAGTAACTGGATCATCTCAGCATAGGGCATGCTGGGCAGCCACAGCCAGTGGGAGCCGGCATGGCTGGGCTCAGGGGGAATCTGAAAAAGTATAAAACCATGTATGTGCTAAGGGTCTACCCTGTCCCCCATTCAACAAAAGTAATCTACTAGAACAGTGCACCGAGAGGGAGAAAAGAACGGGCACCTGGATTAGCAGTGTTATAGCTTTTCCAGCAAAGGCCCTTCTTAACTGATAAACGGGAAAAAATTATTTATGTCTCAGGAACACAAGAGGTTATACAATTCCACAATTGTGTCTACAATTCCACACTTGTTCCCTGTCACCTGGAACAAACCACCACCACAAATAAGGAAATCTAATAAGATAAAAATGAATAAACATATTTATAGCAGCTCATTCAGATGCTAAATTTAACTTAATAGTTAGCAGTAAGAACCTTGAATTAGAAAACTCTGGCAATCCATATTCTGAGTCTTATTTCACTCTTCTCATTTGCCCAAGGAACCGTGTTAGGAGTTTCAAGATAACATTCAGAGTGGGCTTGTCTCGATCTCCTGATGCTTTTATCAGCTAATGTGTGAAATGTGTTACAATAAAATAGTTTTAAGTGCTCTGAAAATCACTTTATTTTTTAAAATACTTCAGCTCTAGTCTCTATTCATAACCAAACTTCACAAACCAAAATTTATTCAAAGAAAAATCTTAGGACTATAAACACTTGAAATATCAGTTATTAGGATAAGAAATATCAAAACATACAAGAATTAAGTATCACTAGTAATGAGACAAAATTACACCACGTGCCTTCTGATATGATTCACTGAGAAGAATACAACAACAATTCTGTGGTATTTCTAAGCATGAGGATATAAACTCAAATTGAGGAGCATTATGCAAAATAATTGACTTGTGTTCTTTAAAATGTCAAGGTTTTTAAAAGACAATGGACAACTGAGATTAGAGAAGACAAGAGACGTAACAGGTAAAGGTAATACATGATACTACATTAAATCCTACTGGGGCCAAGACAAAATTTGTTTGGCTAAAAGGATGTTATTGGGACAATTAGCAAAATCAGAGTTAAAGCTGTGACTCACTTCCTTCCACACAGACAGCACTCTCGCAGACATGGGGACCATTCCTAAAACCTGTTGGACTCTCTGCAGTCACAAGCACCAGGCCACAGAGAGACACAGTCCAAGAAGCACAAGGAATCTCTCTATTCTCCAGGGAAAGAAGAGTTATGACAGGAAGCAGAGTGGCTGTGGTGGACAGACTTAGCTGGTTTTCCAGAGAAAGGCTAAAACCACAAAGAAGATTTTGCAGAGGCTTGAATGCACTGAGCCCAACTGCAGATCTAAGAGAATGCTGGCTATTAAGAGATACATGCATTTTGAGCTGGGAGGACATAAGAAGAGAAAAATCCAAAGTGATTCAGTTCTAAGCTTCTTATTTTGTTTTATTATGAAGATAATAAAATCTTGAGATTATGGTCACTTAAAAAACTCTAGATCAGGTAACAGTATTGCTATGATGCTAATTTCTTGATTTTGGTAATTGTACTACAGTTATTAATAGAAAATATCCTTGTCTTTTAAGAAACACATATTCAAGTATTTTGCAAAATGGCATCCTATCTTATAACCTACTACCAACGGCTCAGAAAAAAATTTGTGTGTGAAGAGAAAAAAAATAAATGTGGTAAATATTAACATTTGAGGAATCTACCTAAAGAATACACAGAAATTCTTTGTAGCATATGTCAGTTTTTCTGCATGAAATTATTTCAAAATAAAATGCTTTATAAATGTATTAAGAATCATATTAAACCAATCCAAATTATTTTAGGACTTCAAATGTCTTAAAAAGTATTATTTTCTTGTTGTCTCTATCCGAATGTTTCCCTACTAGGATATACCAGCTCAAAATAAAGAGTTCAAAACATTATGGACAGGGAATTCCCTAGCAGTCCACTAGTTAGGACCCTGTGTTGCCACTTCAGGGGGCGTGGGTTCAATCCCTGATCATCCTGCTTGCTGTGAGGCAAAAAAAAAAAAAAAAAAAATTATGGACAGACCAACAAAACATTATAGCGGCAATGTATTACAAGAGGGAAATGAGCTAAGATGGCTGATTTCATCTTAGATGAATGTTATTTTATTATTCAGGTGCCTTATAAATCATTCCTCCAAGTCATTAGGCCTACAAAATTTTTTCCCTAAACTCAACTGTCAGCTGCATTTTTCTCAATGAACAGAACTTCTTAAAGAAATGAATTCACTAGCCAAATACATATTATACCTGTGCTAAACATCACAGGATATAAGATGAGTAAAACAGTTTTTAATCTCAAGTAATTTATGTTCTAAGGTTTATAAGACCACAAACACATGCCTATCACCGTATCAGGCTCTGCTCAGATAGCACTCAAAAATTCCACTTTTCTAAATAATTTTCCTCTCTCCCACTTAAGCTCTCCCCGTCAGTCCTTTCCTAACACCATTACTCATAACTTGCTTCCTCTCTCCAGACCTCATCTCTCTCTCTCCAGTAGTTGTATTCAGCAGCCTCCCAAAACACTAAATTCTACTAAACGAAAGACAAAAAAATTTTTAACCTATTGCTTTTGGTTCTGATTTTAATGTAGGTGTTACTGAAGCAAGCACAAACCCATTGCCCTTGGGATAGGCAGATCACAAGTGATCAACTTTAATTCTCCATGAATTATTTTAAATTTCCTTTAGATCAGGAAAGAATCCAAAGCACTCTTTCATGGTCTTCTTATCTGTGCCTTAAGTATATTCTGTCTTGGCTGTGACACCAAAAAGTTTTTTAAGACAGCTGACTTTAGTAAAAAGGAAAAATAAACATATATAAACTCAAAAAAGAAAAATCAGTGAAATATCACATAGTATTGGGGAGTAAGAAATTACTCTTTAGGGAAGCAAAATACATAATAAGGTAAGTATATGCTCTTAATTTGTAGACTGGTTATCTTACATGACTCCCCATTTCTCTAAGTAGAATCACTGTCTTCTTATGGCAGTTTAGTCTAAACAAGCTTGTACTCCCTAGTCTCCAACTGAATTATAGCCAAATTTCATTAAGTTAATATTTTAAGCTCTCATTAGAAAATTTCAGAATAGCCAATTTCTTCAGAAATTGCTTTTCAACAGATAAATTCCTGGAATTCTAAGTCTCTGGCTCCTACAATAAGTATGGATCAGTTTTTTTGTTCTAATAAAACCCAGAGACCTTTTATCCATAAACAGTCTTTCTTTCATGTTATTCATATTATTTGAATCACTAAGCTAAAATATATAAAAGACAACTGTAAAATTTTAAGAGAGGAAAGTATTTAAGGACTTAGAAGAATCAAGTCTTAAAACTCATTTAGAGATGATTTTATATTGAACTGTTTATCTTTGCTTGATCATGCTGGTCTAGAATAAGAAAACATGGTGATGCTAAACCATGGTTGGAGGTCTTTTCCAAGGTTTGAAAAAATATATGTATTTCTCAACATACTTTTGCTAGTGATATCAACATAAGATAATTGACATAATTTAGTTGTATGACTCACTTGTAAGATATCCTTAGTTTTTCATAATTACAAGGAAGAGATAAAAAGAGAAATCCTGAATTCTGACTTAGTTTTAATGCACCAGCTGCCCTCTCCTGATCACATTCTGGCCCAGAGATCAAGATGAAATATCAGTATGTAAATAAGTAAATTTATCAACAAAAGGAAATATAAATACTCTCAAAACCCACATTTAAAAAATATCATTAAAGAAAGCCTGAGATGGAAAAGGCAATCAGAAATCCAAGGCCAATGTCTTAGCTTCTGTCATTTACTTTCTGCTGGTTCTAATTAGACTAGTCTCAGTTTCCCCATCTGGAAAATAAGATTAATACAGATATACCATATGATTTCATCAGAATATTGTGAAAACCCAATGAGATAATTAAAGGGAAAAAAACAGAGGGGAATGTTAGATTTTCTACTAATTCTTTTCAAAGATGTTAGTATATTTGACCTTATCTGACAATACAAATAGCAGCTTTCATTTTTATCAATCAATTTGCAAAATATTTTCAACACCATACCTCGTTCCAAGAAAGATCTGAGACAAAAAAGCACATGCATGTTTCTTTGTTTTAATTATGCAACCACAGTAAAAATAAGTCATATTAGAAGAAGAGATATTCAATGCAACCTCTCTCCTACCAACCCCATTATCACAACCTATATGAAATAGACACATGTGAAAAAATTTTGAATTCATTATTTAAAATTACAGTTTAAAATCTACTGTAAATCTAACCCTATTGGAGCCATCAGAGAAAATAAATTCATTTAATAGTGTCCTATCCTTCTGTCCAAAAATGAACGTGCCTTACCTTGTATGGATCAAGCAGAAAGTCACTGAACTTGCTAGGCAAGGAATATTTCTTCACTAACTCATCTTCCACCACCCAAGGGGCATTTTCACCCGTGCCAGCCCGTAACGCATTGTGCCGTATAAAGTATCGAAGTATCTCCTTATTTGGTGGGCGTTCTGTACGAATCAAGCTGTCTGCTGGCACATTACTGATGATCTAAATTAACAAAGAAAAATAACTCATTACTGGGGTCAAAAGCAATTAACCAATGAGAACAAAGATCTATACTTTCTCCAGAGAACTCCTAATTCCATCTATGAAATAGGGTTATCACCTTTTTCAGAGACAGAATGTTAATATATCTCTAGTCAATTTGTCAACATGTATCAAAGTCAGAAAAATGTGTATATCCATTGTCCACAGTTCCTCTAAATGGAGAGTCATCATCAACTGCTTACAAAAGGTGGGGTGGGGGGGGGGGGAGGGAAAATACATAAAGGTATATCCATAAAGGACTCATTTTTCAAATTAAAATATCCACATAGACACTATGCAGACATGGGGGCAAAGAGTTTTTCAATCAGGACAGAGTTATCAGAATCATCTAGGGTGCTATTACAATGTAGATGCTTGGGCCTCATCCCAAAGCTACTGAATCAGAAGAATTTGTGGTGGTGAAGTCTGGAAATCTGCATTTTTAATAAACTACCTTGGTGACTATCATACATACTTAACAACCTGAGAATACTGTTTTGGAAGAAAATTTAATGATACTCATACCGTAAATGAAAAAAGCAAGTTACAAAATATTATATACTGAATAGTCCCACTTTTGAGAGTCATTTAAAAGCTAACCACCCATTAACTACATCTATATTGACCAATTATCTTCTCTAAGTATGGGATCAGAGACACCTTTTTTCTTATTTGTATTTTGTTTTTCTATAAAACCGTATTTCACAGTAAACCATACTTACTACATGTGAACCAAACAAGTTACAATCATCAATAAGAAAACAAACGTTAATTAGGGAAGTGATTGAGACTTGTTAGCAATAGCAATGTTTTAGCGACCCACCTTGCTGAATGGGACATAAAAAAACATTTAGTAAAATAAAATGTATTTAACACCCAACTTAAAAATGTAAAGAAATCCTGATAATGCAATTAAGTCTTCAGATCACTAACTATAAAACAAATGATTCAAAATGAAGTAAGACTTGTCAACATTTTGACGTGGGGGAAAGAAACAACACTCTAAAAGAGGCTTTCTCAGGCCTTAGCGCCTTCCTCTATAAACCGGTAAACAGGGAGACAAGCATGCAGCTGCCTTCCCCACCTAGCTGCCCCACTTCTTCCTAATGATAAGACTTATAATACATACGGAAATACAAGTACCCGAAACAACATGCCACGTTTCATGAAATCTAAGATGTTATTAACGAAAGACACATTACTTTATGTACCACAAAGAAAAAAATTCTTGCCAACTGATATTAAGATATATCCTGATTCCAAAAGATACAAACGGCTATATATAAAATAAACAAAGTCCTAATGTATAGCACAGGAAATTATATTCAGTATCTTTTAATAAACTACAATGAAAAAGAATATACATATATATGCATAACTGAATCACTGTGCTGTCATCAGAAACTAACACAACACTGTAAATCAACTATACTTCCGTTAAAAAAAAAGATACATCCTGATTCTGGGCATGTAAAAATATGGGAGTTGAACATCTCAGCATCAATAATACATAGTACTAAGTTACTTAAACGGTATTTAGCATTTTAGATGATTAGCTCCACAGATTCCTTGTAAAAGCACTGGTTAGAGTTAACTCAGTTTTTGAGCTTATTTTATTACAAAATGTTTAACTGGGAAGAGCTATTTCCTTAGGAAGCCCATAACCACTGGAAACAGATTATTTTTTTTTAGACAACTAACTTTGAAGCTCAAATGCAAATTACTCTTACACTCTAATAATTCCTATTAGAAAGGAAAAAGCATGTGCTCTCCTAGAAAATTCAATTTAACTTAAAGTCATAATTACAAAGACCAGAAAACCACTCAGAATTTGTTGTAGAAACAAATTCATTCACACAACACATCCTCTATGAGAAAACTAGCCCTTCGATCCTTTCTTAAACAATACTATGTGTTAGAGGCTCAATATAAAGTGCCAACTAACCTTATCTTCATTCTGTAGCTTCACATCGTATTTGTGAGGCAGAAATTTTGGAGGAGCCCATTTCCTCTCTCCTTTTTTTAATGAAGTAGGAAGTTTTCGTGGAGATCTGCGTGCTCTGTCGTCTAGTCAAATCAACAGAAAATTAATGAAAAAAAAAATAATTCTTTTAATTCTGCCCATTTATTCATTAACAATAACCTTACTGAACACGTACTCTGCAACCAGGCACCGAGTGATGGGACCCAAAGATAAACTGTAAAGCCTTTACCTCAAGTAGCTAAAGTCTATGGGAGGAGTCAATAATAATTACAATACAACGAGGAAAATACTATAATAGAGATTGGTATAGAAAATTACTACAGGGAGAAAAACACTCAAAAAGAGAGAAGTACGAATTTAGTCTAGAAGACAGGTAGGGAAGGCCTAGAAAGAACATGACCTGTTTAGAGACTACAAATAATGAGATACGGGTGAATATGATCTACATTACAATTAAAAAAAAAAAAAAATCAGATTATAGGACTTCCCTGGTAGCCCAATCGTTAAGACTCCAGGGGGCACAGGTTCAATCCCTGGTCAGGAAGCTAAGATCCCACATGCCACCTAGTATGGCCAAAAAAAAAAAGAAATTAGACTAAAGAGGTAAGTAGAGGTTTATAAATTATAATGAACCTTGCACAACACTTAAATAGACTGGAATTTGTCTTACAGGCACTAGGGAAACAAAGGATTTTTGATCTAACTAACCAGATGTACATTTTGGAAAGAGAACTAATGTGAAAAATTAAGAAAAGGAAAAAACACTTTCAGCAGTCAGAAAATGAGTAAAATGGGAAGGTGAAACTGAAGAAAGGAAATCAGAAGATATAATCGTAAACATCTGAATTTATGTATCAGGAATGGTGAAGCGAACAGCTGAGACGACAGACCTGGTAACCAACTAGATGTGGGAGATGCTAAAGGCTTCCCAGTGTTCTGCCTTAGAAACCAAGTAGATGTGTTGAAAAATGAAAAGAAGACAGGACAAAATCATATGAAAACAAACAAAATCTAAAGGAACAGCAATGGGGAGAGGAAGTAAAAAAATAATAGTTGGAGAAAAAGGAGACCCTGATATTAAATAAACTAAAAATGAGAGTGACCAGTAGTGTTAAATACAAACATAAAGCACACTAAGAAGAAAACAGTGGGTTTGGCAATTAGGAGTCACCTAAAACCTTCCTAGGAACAGTTTCAGGAGTAAAGCAGCACAAGTTAACAGCATAAGGAATAACTGACAGTCAAAAAGAGGAGACAACATTATCAAGAATTTTGGCTTGAATGAGTAAGTCAGAAAGAGAACAGGATCAAGGAAAAGTCATGTTTTGCTTTTGGAAAAATGGGACTTCATTTATAAGTTGAGAATAACCATTCAAGAGCACTGCAGTGCAGAATAATAAAGTTAACCCAATCCTGAGAAAGCATGAAGGAACAGAATTCAGAGCAGGTATTGTGACCAAGAGGAAGGACAGTTCTTTTCTGATAGAGGAACACAGCAATTCATTACAGTGAGGTTAAGAATACAAAGCTGAGAAGTTCCTGCCTAATACATTTTCCTCCCATAAAGTAGAAGGAAGGGTACCTTGTAAGAAAACATTTTGAATACTGGAATTTGTCTATCATATTTCAATGGAAATGCTAATCAGTTTCCCCTGGAAAACATTCAGAGTACATTGTAACATTCTTTAGCCCGTCTACTTCTGCCACCTGATGCGAACTGACTCATTTGAAAAGACCCTCATGCTGGGAAAGACTGAAGGCAGGAGGAGAAGGGGACAACAGGGGATGAGACGGTTGGATGACATCATCCACTCAATGGACATGAGTTTGAGTAAACTCCGGGAGCTGGCGATGGACAGGGAGGCCTGGTGTGCTGCAGTCCACGGGGTCGCAAAGAGTCAGACACGACTGAGCGACTGAACTGAGCCCGCCTACCATTCTTTCCACAGACTAGCATTAACATCCTAAAAAAGAAGCCAAAGTCTAAAACTAGGGGTTCCTAAGTACACATGCTTAAGGAATAAAACTAACAGCTGTAACACATTACTGGTATTCTGATGATCTGATTCTATGATCTTTTATTTTTGGCCTAGCTTGGAGGGATCCCAGCTCCCCTGATCAGGGATCAAACCAGTGCCTCCTGCGGTGGAAGCACAGAGTCCTAACCATTGGACCACTAGGGAAGTCCCTTCCAATGATCTGATTCTAGTAGTGTCAGAAGACATATCATCAGTCAATACTTAACCAAAACATTTATCAACCTCAAGTCTTGGGTATGTAAGTAAAACTTCAGTATCAAAAAGAAGGAAAAGAGAAACTGAAAAACCTTGATATCAGCATTCATAATACAGAGTGAAAAAACTGAAGCATCAACAACTGAGGTGGACGCATTACAGCAGAAGTTTCCTCGGGACAAGAAAGGACATCCCTTTAAAACCATCTGCACATGCCCAAAACATAAGGAGACACAAAATAGAATGGAAGACATACAGCATAACACTCAAATGAAATGTTCTAATTCAAACTTTGTAATAGTTACATAATGAGGTAAAATTTGATCCTCTGATAGTCAAGAGGAGGAAGCTCAATATATTCAAACCATTTGAATACTCATATCTTCAGAGATAGAAGAAATCTATCCCAGTTAAATTCCTAATTGACACAGATTTTTTTTAAAAAGGAGGAGGAGGAAGGGAGGCCTCAGAGGATAAATGATTTTCCCAATGTGTAATGTCTCAGTTCTTGAACTTTCAAAACATTCTGTTAGGTATCCAGGTCCCTAAAAATTACTTTTAGACATCATAGTGCTTCAGAATTCTGACAGTTCCCATCTGAGAAGGAATGTGAATTACAGATAACAGACAAAAGGAAATACCTCAAAACCATCACACTGGCTTGCAATGTGAAGAGAAACAGGGATTAGAATTTATCCCTCCTACTCAGATCATCCCCCTCCTACTTCGATCATCCACGCATATATACATAATTCCAACTTAAAGAGAAAAAGAAAGCAAACCTTCTTTCCCATCTTGAGTAGCTTGGTACGTGCACACAGATTTCCAAGCAACTAGAGGAAATGACTTCCCAATGTCTTAATTGTGAAAGGAGATTTAAATCCTGAGTCACGGTATAGGTATGTTTTCCAAAGCATAAACAGACAAAAGCACGTCTATCTAACAACAAAATTCAATTACAAACTGAGTTGCAAGAGAACTAAAAAAGATTTGTGCATAATAAAATAAGCAGAGTTGCACAGCTCAGTAAGGAAAGACAGTATCATACATACTAATACTCTCTCTCCTTCCTTCCTCTTCTTTCCCAATTGCCTCCTTCTTCTGATGGTCCTGAGCCATTTGGCTAGAATTCTCTTTGTCGCTTGAGGGAGAGTCACAGGAGCCATCAGATTTCTTCTCAGTGGCCTCTTCATCTACTTTCTCCAAAGGATGAATCTTAACAATCCTCACTTTGAGCATTTTTTCCTTCCCAACCTATAAGAAGATAGGAGAGTCAAAGATAATAATTAAGAACTAGAAACCTAAAGGTAACGGTGATACACCTTCCACATCACCTGACCAAAAAAGTACATGAAAACTCTAAAGGAGCTAAGTACAGTGATTTTTTTCCCCAACTTTATTTCCCAGACCTCCAGTTTGAAATAGGACATCTTAAAAAAATAAAATGATCACCATCTAGTTCATAATTCATGTACCAATGTATTAAGGCCAAAGGGTAACTACTATACAAACCTGATATATATATAAACAATTTCAAGAATTTCCATTTTCTAAAAAAGTCAATTATATATGGATAGCCAATTATTCCAGAACCATTTATTGAAGACTATCTTTTCTTCACTTTAATTACCTTTCCACCTCTATCAAAAATCAGCAGACTATAATTGTGTGTGTGCACATGCATGTGCACATGTGTCTATTTCTGGATGCTATTCTGTTCCACTGATGTATTTGCCTATGTTTATACCAAACTATACCATCTTAATATTTTAAAATAAGGTTCAAAATCAGAGAGCATTAGGATTCTACTTTTGCTGTTCTTTTTCAAAGTTGTTCTGGCTAGATTCTTTGCATTAAAATCATTCTGAAATTTTTTATCCAATCTGACAATCTCTACCTTTTAATTGAAGTTTTAAAACATTTATGTCTGGAAAAGGAAATGGCAACCCACTCCAGTATTCCTGCCTGGAAAATCCCACAGATGGAGGAGCCTGGTGGTCTAGAGCCCACTGGGTTGCAAAGAGTTGGACACTGAGCAACTTTCACCTTAGAACATTTATATTACATGTAATTATAGATATTGTTAGTTATTTTCTATTTGGTTTCATCAAAACTAAAACGCCTGCTCTTCTAAAGACACTGTTAAGAGAATAAAAATACAAGTCCTAGATTGGAACAAAAAAAGCATATATATAGCAAAGGATTTGTATCCAGAAAATATAAATAAGTCTCACAACTTAAAAACAAGAAAATAATCCCATTTAAATTAAATTTTAAAATGGAGGAAGATGTGAACAGACATTTCACCAAAGGAAACACAAATAAAAGGATAACAACAAGCAGAAAAGGTGCTCAACATTATCAGTTATTAAAAGAGAAAATACTCAAGAATAAAAACCCTAGTCAAAGAGCATACTGTATTCAATAATGCCAAAGCAGTTACTGAAATAGTTAGCAATGAATGAGCAGCTCCACAGTCTTGTCAAAACTTGGCATTATTTTAACTTTTCTTTATTCACTAATCAGATGTGTATGAAATGATCTCACTGTGGTTTCCATTTGACTTTCTAGATTACTAATGAGTATAAACATCTTTTCATACGTTTACAGACACACCTCTCTCCCTCTCCTAGAACTCCTCCTCTTCCACCTTGCAGTATCTTCCTTTCATCACTCCAAGTCCATCTCCAGTCTTCTCTACCTTGCTCTGTGCTGAAACAGGCTGACCTTCATGAACTACATCAAAGGGCTCCTTTCTCCCTAGGTTTTGATGAGTTCAGTCCGTGGGGAGCGTTAAGCAGGAAATCACAGCATGAAAGAAAGGTGCCACTGGCATTCTCCTGACTGTCAGCCTTAGCAGGCTGGTTACCTCTCACTAGACCAAAGCACTTTTCTACAATTACATTATTCTCTCCTAGTTCCAGTAACCTTCCCTTCCCTCATTTACTCGGAGTTTAGAAGCAGTAAAGCCTCTCCACTATTGATTGCCATGAGGTACTTAACCTTTTCTTGTTGGGTTTTCCTTGACCTAGATCAGACTGTGATCTGAAGTTTCTTTTTCAAACTCAATTCAATTACACCATTTGAATATGCCATCTGTTTCCTGCCAGGACACTGAATGATATAAAGTGTGTGATTAAAACCCAATGATGACTCCACAGACATTACAAATATAAAAAGTAGCTGGGAGATACAGTGAGTCAAAGTAAATTGAGGAAAGAACAAGGACTTTGGAACCAGACAATGACTTATTGGCTACTGCTGGGTTATCCTAAGCCATTCCCCTCCTCCTTTTCTCCCTCCTTCTTTTGAGGATTTAAAAAAAAGGGAGAAGAAAAAAAAGGGAGTATTCACTTTCTTAGCCCCTTGTAGCTGAAGATGGTTATGTAAGCCATGGTCTAGTCAATAACATGTAAAGATAAAAGGGAATGGGGAAGAATATGCTTCTGATAAAGATTTTCTTACGATGCTTAGACAAGCATTTGCTTGCTCTGAATACAGTCACAATTTCTCAACCAAGAGGCAACAGAACTAAGGACAAAACCAAACCCAGCAAGAACAGAACAGAAAGGCAGAAGGACAGCCTCTACACCAACCCTGGAACTGCCTGCTTCTAAGACTTACTATGTGAGATAATCAAATGTCTTCACTGGGTAAGCTGACGCTACTCAGAACAGTTGTCCCCCGGGTGTTCACATCATCACATCCTGGAGTGTGTTAGAACTGCCAACTTTCAGGTCCTACCCTAGACCTTCCATGTGAAGTCTCGGGGGATGGCGCCTAAGAATGCATATTCAGAAATCCTCAAAGTAACTTTATTTAGGCTAAACTTTGAGAAGTCCTGGCCACTGTCAGTCAGCTATTTCGTTACACACTAGTACATTGTATCAACCTGAACAAGCTATTTAAACATCTAAGCCTGTGTACCACCTCAGCCTTTCTGTGCAGATTCTGTAAGATATTATGTAAAGCAACAAGCCCAGCATCCAGTACATACAGAACTTTAACAAATGAATCTTATCTTAAACTTTCAAAGGACTATATAGGGATTGCTTTAGTGTTATGTAAATAGTTTACCTATTTACTTTAGTAAATCCTTTAGTAACAGTCATCCTACCTATTTACTTCAGTGATAGTTATCCTCTAGTAATGGGCTGGAAAATTAAACAAACTTATATAGAAAGAAGTCAACTAAATCACTGTTGCCAGGAAATGGAAATCTTTTGCCTTAGATTCCATAGATTTGGACTAAAAATATCTGAAAGTCTTTTACATAGTTCTAAAATTTAGTGATTAAAATACTTACTATTAAATGTTTAAAATATATTTAATACTATTAAGTAAAGGGGACTTCAATATTACTCACATAGAAATACTTCGTGTAATCTGCATGGGAAGCTCCAATCCTGTCATATGGTTAGTGAATCAAATCACATGAAAAAAATAAGTAAAAACAGGCACTCACCTCAAAGTCACACTCTTCTCCCACTGCGTATTTGGTCATGATCTCCAACCAAGCAGTATCCACTAGCTTCTCTAAGGAGGCTGTGTTATGGTGAACCATTTCCAGGACAAGTTTCTCATACCAGGCGGGGAACTCCTCCTTCAAACTAAACAAACAAGTCATCAGTTTCCAAGAAAATGCAGAAAAGACTATCCAGAGAGTTATTCGGGTCAATTGAAAAAGTCCTTTAGCACATACAGGCAAGGCACTGGAAAATACAAAGATTATTCATAGAAGTAAATATAAACACCTCATCCCATCCTCTGCAGCTGGGCACAAACTATCCTTCAAGTGTCACCTTCTTCATTAAATCTTGTGGAGTTTCCCCCAGCAACTCTAAGTTAGTCTTGCTAACCTCTGAATTCCCACTGTACTTTATTTCTTTGTGTGAAGGAGAGCAATTTATTTTGATCAATTCTCTGATCTGTTCCTAACAGTTGTCCACCTGATTGTCTTTGGGTTTTCCAGGTACATCATCATATTACAAGCAACAATAACTGATCTCCCACTTACTACCCTTTATTTTCTTGATTTGCTGTAGGTTAATGATTATCATCTTTCATTCAAAGAGAATTTTTACACACCCAAAAAGACATCCAGAAGGTAGCATTATCTCTATTTTGTAAAGAGCAAATTGCACATGCTTTTACAGTACAAACGACTGTGCCTAGGCACTGTAACCAATTTCAGCATAAATCAAACATGAGACCTGCCCTCTAGTTTACAGGCTACTACAGGGGTCAGCAACAGCCTATGAGCCAACTCCACCCTGCTACCAGTAATTTTTTTTGGTAAATAAAATTTTATTGGGACCTAGTCACTCCCATTCACTTTTGGTATTATCAATAGCTGTTTTCACTGTACAACATCAAAGTTGAATAGCTGAGACAAAGACCATACCGCCCACAAACCCTAAAATATATTAACTGGCACTTTACAGAAAAGGTAGGCCAACCCCGAGTCTAGTACACTAACAAGGTATAAACATAAATAACACTAATAATTCAAAATGGAACGTCAGTGACCCAAGCAAAGAAACAGGCAACAGGTTAACAGACTCAACTAATTATTAATCAGTGATGGAGCCATCACTGGAACCCCGGTCTCAAGCAAAGATAGTGCTCTGTTACACAGGCAAAAGAGCAGAATGGTATTAATTACTAAACTGTATGCTCTCTGTTTATATACTATTAAGAGAAGTCCACAGAAGATGCTTCTACTCTGAATTTCCAAAAGGGTACTGTTTTTCTATGATAACTATAAATAGTTGGCTCACTGTATCTCACTGTTCGCTGAACCCGTGGTAGGCAAGGTGTGAGCAAGGAAGCCGGAAGGAAACTCACGGAGCCATAGGTTTATTCTCTTCGGGTTGGCACAGCCGCAGTAAGGCAGCCGTCCTGACCTAGTGAACGTGGCCGCAACGAAGCTGCAAGGGCTTTTCACGTGGAGCTTATATACTTTTACAGAACAAAAGTGGCCTGCGGCCAAGCAGGTACCCATCGTGATGCGCGTGCGCAGTGCTGTAAGCACCTCAGCTGTTACACAGCCGCGTATTTACAGACCGTGGGGTGAGAGCGAGCGCCGGACTACTCCCACCCCGGCTACTCTCCCTACACAGAGCATAACCTTTAAAAACTGTTAATCACCACACTGCACATCTGAAACATAAATACTGTATATCAGCTGTATTTCATTTTCCAAGAAAGTACTGTTTTATCATCCCTAGTTCCTACTTATCTTTGCAAGCATCTGTTGTCTAAATTCTGAGTATTTTCTTTGAAAGAATACCCAGACAAATACACCCTTTGAACACAGAATTTTTAAGCTATCTCATTTAACCATCCCACTCAGGTAATATAAACTATCTTCAAACTGTATATTTATTTTCAATAGCTGCTATAAATACTGTCTTAAATTTCAAATGACCACAAAATAAAGAAAATCCGCTAATTCGCTGCCTCCGTATTACTTCTAGATTATATCAGCTTCCTTTGCTCAGAACCACATTGCCACAGTATTTATAAGGGAAAAGTAAACGGCAAGAACATTCAAAAGCCTAACACATACCTAAGTTAAGTGTACGCACAACTGTATATTCCACATACTGTGTTACTCACAAAATGACAACAGGCAAGACACCAGTACATCAATATAATGCATTCCAATTTATGTGCCATAAACTTAAATACAAATACTGTTTTGTGGTTAATAGTCCCCTTTTCCTAATAATGTGAAGACAGCATTACACGGGCAGTGCTGCTCCTACTTACAGTTCAGCAACTTCCTGCTCCTCCTCCCAGGCCTCCTTGTGTGTGAGCTGACTGCTCCCGGTACTCTTGCACGTCCAGATGCGCTCACTGTATCTTTCCAAGCGGGCTTCATACTCTCTGTGAGCAGTGGCTCAGGAAAATGATACTCAAGCAGCGGAGACAGACTAATCCACAAACTACTTATCACATATGGAAAAAACCACCGTGTCCTTTCTGTAATGCACAGCATAAACTGAAGTCAGAGTTTTCAGCCGGCAAATCCAAGCAAGATGATTAACACTACTCACCCAAATTTCACTTCACAAGACTCCCACAGAACTAAGAATTATAAGAAAAAAACTACGGCAAAATAAAACACAAGAGATAAGGAATAAGAATCTAAGGTATGTGAAATTGTTACACAATTCAAATGGTCAGCAAGTTTAAGAATCAGTTGCACAGTAAGATAAAATGGCCAACACCAGTTTCCCTGGCAGTTTAGAATAATAACCCTGTGCACATGCTCATGATCCATTTACTAATAACCTTCCAGTCTACCTTGGAAATATTTCCTGATTCTCTTGGGTTTAAAAAATAAATACCATAAAATCCTAAAAATAATTCTGACGTAGTAGTATGTATCCAGAGTTTATGTTATCTCCAGTAACACCAGGTTCACAAGTCATTTACCAGTAATTAGTCCGTCTTTTTGAGGGAGAGGGAGGAAGAGATCATACAACTAGTGCCGTGTACATGGGAACGTTCCACACCACCCCAACTGGAATTCACTATCAGCCAGTCACATTCAAATTCAAGTGACAGGTAACTAATTTCCTTTTATGCACAGCAAAAGATGCTGTGCAGGAAAACTGACACCACAACTAGAGAATTAACTGCCAATCTCTGTACTTTCCAAGTGACAGCTTTTATAATGGTTGAAATAAAAAGTATTTAAACAGCTCCTCTTGTAATATTACTGAACAACAAATAATTCATTTTTAATATAAAGGAGATTCTTGGTCTTCTAGGGCTATTATGAGTTAAAAGAAAAATGACAGGG
Organism: Dama dama; assembly: GCF_033118175.1. Classification (NCBI taxonomy): domain Eukaryota; kingdom Metazoa; phylum Chordata; class Mammalia; order Artiodactyla; family Cervidae; genus Dama; species Dama dama. Next base: position 34,297,539 of record NC_083690.1, on the reverse strand, counting down.
ATAAATCCATAAATAATCCAAAACTGTACTTTTAGTCAATCAATAAGTACCTTCTCTCAGTGTATCATTCTCTGGATCTGCCAAAAACAAAACAATACATCTCTTTTTCCTCAGTGGGGTGATGATAATATTTAAAAGATTAAACTAATAAAATAGAATACCAGTGAAAACCAGGAGTCAGACTTCCACAGAGCCCTATGCAAATCCAATCACTGAAAATTTATAAAATCCTATGGTGAAAACGAACTAGCAGGGCTTCCATAGGGACATTAACTAACCAACAAAATGGGTTTGTTTTCTGTTTCTCTATTTGCACCTGGAGAGGGGAGGTAAAATAAAAATCACTAAGTGGATTTATTTAAACATTCAAAAAGCTTAATAAAAAAAAAAAAGCTTAATAACATTCTAATACATCATTCAGCTACACTGAAGAAATCCACTGCATCATCAGAGAGAATGCGAGATTAACAAATATATCCTAAAGAGAAAGCATTACGTTTTTATTACTGCCACTTTCAAAAGTTGGAATAACGTGTCAAGTCCATTCTCCTCAGACTAAGACGCACACGGCCAATAATACACAGGACTGCTACCACCCAGATGCCTCAGCGACTCCTCAAATCCAACTTTTTCCAAACTCTCACTACCCTCCACTCGTGCTCAATCGTGCTCTTTAACAGATATTCCCAATCTCACTGAATGGTCCAAGTCAGAACTCGGGGAATCATCCTAACCTCTTGAGCCCCCGAACTGTAACCACTTACATACTTCTCAATTCAGTTCTTTCTCTCCCATAACAGAGCCATTATCCAAATCCAGCTTCTGATCCTCATTTCTCAACCAGTCATAACATTTTAAAACATTTAACTGGCCTCACCGGTAATCTTCTTCTTCTCAGGTCCTTTGTGCTTCTCACCTTCACATCCCTTTTCCCCAGTCTTGTTTGCTTTTAAACCCATTTCTTCTGATTTAAAAATCTCACTTGCCCTCAGGCCCCTTGAAATGCAAACATGTTGCAACAGGAAAAATACTCTGACCCCCCACAGTACTGAAAACCACTCATCAAGATTTTATTGGGTTTTATTTTCTAAGATTTTTATTTTCAGAAGGAAAAAAAAGAGGAAACTACTTTCAAACAATATATATTTAATAACAAATATTGACTGATTATGGTTTTTCAAATACAGTAATGGAAGTCCCTTCTACCCTGTTACAAGTCTTTCCCACCCACCTTTGGAAATCTTTATCAGTACAGCTTTCTCGTTCTGGGTGGCCTCACCCATTCCTATTAACTTCAATTACTATCTATAAATGCTAATAACTTCTATCAGCAGCTCAGTCCCCTCTCTCTGAACTCCAGGCCCATATATAGGTATATACTAGCAACACACACATCTCCATTTGGATAGCCTCAGCAATTCAACATAAGAACGTCCAAACTAAACACTTCATGACTCCACAGTCAAAATAAACAACTGATCCTCTTCTAGGTGAAACCCCAGGTCTCAGACTGGGACTCAAAGCCAATTACATTGCAGATGGGACTTGAACCCAGTCTCCCTGCTGAAGTCACACACCTGGTTCTCAGGACTTAATGAAGCTCAAGTTTAGTATCAGCACAGAAGGAATTCAGCAAGAAGCAAAGCTATAGGCAAGAAGTAGATTTATTAACACAGAACACTTGTGAAGGATGCAAGCAGTCAGGCTCTGCCCTAAGACCTAAATGGGAAAGCAGGTTTATTTAGGGAGACACACTCCACAGACAGAGTGCAGGCCATGTCAGAGGCGAGAGGCCCTAAAACACGGGATGGTTAGTTTTTAATGGGTTGGGTAAATTCATAGGCAGTAGGAGTATTATTCCAACTATTTTGGGGAAGGGGCGGGCATTTCCAAGAATTGGGCCACCACCCACTTTCTGGCCTTTTACGGCTCAGTTTCCAAAAGGTCTTGGTGCCTGTGGGGGTCATTTACCATGTGCTAAAGTATTACAAAGAGTGTATATAATGAGATCAAGGTTATTGGAAGTCCAGGCTTCTGCCACCTTGGGCCTATTTGGTTCTAACCACTTTATGTCCTCAGGGGATATGTCTTTCTTTTAAGGCTGGGCCCTGCATCTTCCTTCCGGTCTCATAGGGTCCTCTATGTCACAGTCAAAGCTTTGGTTATTTCAATAGTCATGTATGGATGTGAGAGTTGGACTATAAAGAAAGCTGAGCACCAAAGAATTGATGTTTTTGAACTGTGGTGTTGGAAAAGACTCTTCAGAGTCTTGGACTGCAAGAGCAAACCAGTCCACTCTAAAGGAGATCAGTCCCGAATATTCATTGGAAGGACTGATGCTGAAGCAAATCTCCAATACTTTCGCCACCTGATGCAAAGAACTGACTCAATGGAAAAGACCCTGATGCTAAGAAAGACTGAGGCAGGAGAAGGGGACGAGAGAGGATAAGATGGTTGGATGGCATCACTAACTTGATGGACATGAGTTTGAGCAACCTCCAGGAGTTGGTCATGGACAGGAAAGCCTGGTGTGCTGCAGCCCATGGGGTCCCAAAGAGATGGACACGACTGAGTGACTGATGTCACAGGACACCACTAACCAAATGATAACCAAAACATAACCTGACTCCTACTCAATCAATCACCAAATCCTGCCAAATCTACTTATTTCAGAAATTCACAAACTGTACTTCTCTCCACTTCAAGGGCTAGTGAATTTATTCAGACCACTCTTATCTAGTGCAGAGATGACTTAATCACTGGTCTAGTTGCCACTGGTCTCGAGGCTACAGATCCATTCTTAACCATTCTTAACGCTGCACCCACAGTAATCTTCCTAACCTAAAAGCTTGCTTCTTTGCTTTTCAGATTCTTTTAACACTCTGCACTAAATTTAAGGCAAAGTCCAAATTCCTCAGTCTATCTCACAGCAAGCGGTGATGCAGGCCTATTTGCATATCTCATCACTGCATCTCCATTTCTACTTTCTCACTCCAGCCACATGAAACATTTCAATTTTTCAAAATCGGGAATTCCCTAGTGGTCCAGCGGTGAGGACTCAGTGAGTTTATTGCCATTTGCCTGGGTTCCACAAGTGCAACAGCACAAAAAAAATAAATAAATAAAAGGTTTTAATATTTTCTTAATAATTATTTTTTTTCAAAATCAAGAACTATCAAACTCACAAGCTCTTCAAAAGATTAAACCTCTTCTTCATCTAACTAAATGTTTTTTGGTTTTTTTTTTTTTGCTGCTCTGTGTAGGATCTTAGTTCCCTGACCAGGGATCGAACCCATGTCCCCTTAAGTGGAAGCGCAGCATCTCAACCGCTGGATCTCCAGGGAATCCCCATCTAACTTCTAACCATTCTTTAGATCTCAACTTAAAAATAACCTTCCCCAGGAAACATTTCCTTAACCCTAAAATGTGGCAGACAGTACTATTCTTTCCAAATATCCACTCCCCTCCATTAAGAGGATTCTATCAATACATCACCCACTACCACGTGGCTTGAAATGCCTCCTAGGAAGAGGAAAGTACATCACCCACCCATAACCACCTTGGGTTTGACCACATGACTTGCTTTGACAAATAGATGGAACAGACGCCACCTCCAGGAAGAAGCTTAAAAAGCCATCATGGTTTCCTGTTCTTTCTGCCACCAGAAAAAGATGCTGCAGATAGAGACCGCTCCTTCAGCCTGAATCTTGGAAAATAAGAAAAATGTGCCTTTCCTTTTTTTCACCTGTTTTCTTTTTTTTTCAAATGTGGCCACTAGAAAAAAATTTAATTACATGTGGCTCGCATCACATTGGGGCTTCCCTTGTAGGTCAGTTGGTAAAGAATCTGCCTACAGTGCAGACCCAGGTTCAATTTCCAGGTCGGGAAGATCCCCTGGAGAAGGAAATGGCAACCCACACCGGTATTCTTGCCTGGAGAATCCCATGGACAGAGGAGTCTGGTGGACTAGAGTCCATGGGGTCACAAGAGTTGGACACGACTTAGCGACCAAACCACCACCACCATCACACTGGACAGCAGTACAATCCTAGTGCTTACATCTAGGAATGAAGGTCCTCTGACAACACAATTTTTAATTGACTAGTTATTCAAATTAGATTAATTTTAAAAGTTTAAAACTGCAATTTCTACAACAACCCCTAACATGAGGTACTTTTAAGTTTATGTAACTCTTTTCTGGTTATTCATTTGACTTATGTTTTAAAAAAAAAAAGGAGAAAAAAAAAAAGCCTATCAGAAAGATATTGAGTCAGCTGCCTCTGAATCCTATTTCAGATTTTAGGTTACCAAAATAAGTCACTCACTCTCAAATAACCCCTCAGGGCAAATGCCAATTGAAGTTTTTATGTTCCGGGACTGCTGTACTTATAATTGCAGACAAAATGTCAAAGCAATTCTCCAAAGGTTGTGTAAGCTATAAATGATAAGATATTTTCAAATCCTAGATTAACTTATTATGTATCTCCCTTTTCAGGAGTTTAAGAGGTATCTCCTTACCACCATATGCGGCTTCTTGTTCTCCTTAGCCTTTTAAGTATGGTTTCTTTCAATGAAGTACTTGATAGCCTGGAAGGAAGCGGCCCAGAAAAGTATGGAGGTTGAATAAGCATAACTATAACCCGAGGAGTTCTAAGTAAGAAGACAAAGCAGCAACACAAGGTTTGCTTTTTAGCCTATTTTCTCTCTTTGGACAAGCCTGTCATTAAGTTAAAAATAACTCTAATCTGGTAATAACTTGTTACTTTAAAGAAATTAAATTATGAAAATCAGCATACGAGCTCAGTATTCCAACTGTCCAATAAAACCCTGTCTCGCAACTACAATTTAACCCCAGCTCTTAAAATGTTTGTCATGTTTTTCTTGGCAAATTAAGTTATTCTTACCTAGAGCCAGAATAACTGTATATTCTAATAGCCTCTCCTTATTATACCATCTAAAACTTCTCACAGTGATGCTACTAAGGTTATGAATTAGTTTCTAGGCTTTAGAAACTAGGGTAGTCAAAACAATACAAAAAATAAAATTAATCTACAGCAGGCTGCCTGCAAGTTCAGTTCCTCCCTAAAATCCATCTTGACTTAAACACAGTCAATGCAGACTTCTACTGTCAAACAATCACATCACAAAACGATTCCGATAAAGTTAACTTTTCCAGGTAAGATCTAGGCCCTTGCCTGTAGTAGTACTATCCTGGGAAGCAATGTGCCATAGATTTAAAGGTACAGTACAATAATCATCAATATACAACCCAGTCATTAAATGTGTGTGCATCGTTCACAGCTATCTGTAAGTTTAACGAAGACATACAACAATGCCTTAAAGAACACAATGCTCATAGCTTTAAGTCAATAAAATACCATACAAATTTGCTACAGAATATACATGCAATCTAACGGGAGGAATTAGGAGAAAATTAAAGTATGAAATCCTATTAAAAACATAATTGTAACTATAAACTTAAAACTGAAAAAACCAACACTTCAAATGCAGCAGTTACCCAACCACATATTCGTTCTCCTCTATGAAATCACTAATAGCCTAATAAAAAAAATATGCCAACCTGCCAACCACACAGTACAAGTGTTTAAAAACCATCCTCAAAGTGCTTCCACTTGTAGAAATTCCCAAGGGAGCAATTTCTCCCCAATAGGTTAACACAATTTAAGAACTCCTTTGTTAAAAGGGTTCTAAAAACTGGTAGGGGAGATTTTAAAGATGAAGAATTTTTATTAAATACACACCACTTAAAAAGTTCCACATATCAGTGTTTAACTGTCATCATTAAAAGAAACGCTTCATATATACCATTATATTTCAACAATTTCAGCAAATGATACAAAAAAACCTAGGCTGCCAGTTCTAAGTTAGCTATCTACATCCATTTTTTTTTTACAGAGCTCAGTTCCTATTAGAGACTCAAAATGGGTCTCCTCCTTATTCCAGTTTCTTATACTTCACTAGAACCAGACGTAAAAATCAACATTCAGTAATATTCGTGTGAATAACCATCAACTGTTCAAAAGACATGTGAAAAGGATACAGTATATTTCCACAAATAATTTTTTACTTCACTAATGTTTTGGAATGTTATTTAAAAAAAAAAAAAAAGGACACTTTTAGAATAATGCTGTGTTTGGGAGAACTGGAGCACTTCTCCAAAACAATCCCCCAAAAGCCCTAACAGGACAAGAACCAGATTACCACTTCAACCTTTCCCTTAAACACACCGCAACTTATACCACGGGCTTCCCAGGTGGCTCAGTGGTAAAGAGCACACTCGCCAATGCAGGAGAGGCCAAGAAACGGGAGCTCCAACCCTGGGTGAGGAAGATCCCCTGATGCAGGAAATGGCAACCCACTCCAGTATTCTGACTAGGGAAATCCCATGGAGAGAGGAGCCAGGCTGGCTATAGTCCACCGGGCCGCAAAGTCAGACATGACAGAGCCACTGAGCACACACACATCTTGTGCTACCAGCTGGAACAAACAGTGGATTAACATTATTAAAAGCGAAGGAATAGCACTCCATGTTCCTTCTGTGATCTACTTTCAGGCATGAGGTACCAAGAGCATTGGATTCTCCTCCTGACTCTCAGCATTTACAAGTGTGTGATCTCAACTGTCTGGGCCTACCAGGCATACCCAGGCAGGGGAACTCTACCATCTCCAGGATCTAGTTCCGCTCTGAGATGCTCTGGTTGCATTTCTTCGAGAGTCTTCCTACAAAATGGACTCATTTTCCAAGTCCCTTCCTGCGTGAACATCTAACATCCTCAAACTGCACTGAAACAATCCCATAAAGCACTACATTAAAGGGAGGATCAAAAAGAAATGTAATCAAATGATATGGCTCACACTCGCACTTCCTTTTACACGGAAGCAGACACTGCTGAGAAATCAAGTCCTTCCAAAGGGAAAGCAGTGATAAAGCTAACATAGTAGCCTTCACTCTTGAAGCTTTCTGTACACTAAAGAAAGGTAGATTCAAAAACCTTTTTAATGGTTAAGATTCAAAAAGGATGCATCAGGCATCCATAAAAAAAGTAAGAGTGGTACAAGTTTAGCTAAGAGACTTGACAATAAGCTTGACAGCAAGAAACCTTAAGCAATGATTAGGATGCCTCTCATTTAAAACATCAGCCTCGTGTTCCTAAAATACAACATAAAGACTGTAAGCGTGTCTTTGAAAAACGCTGTTTAAAGAAATCCAGATCTTGTACACCGTCAGAATTCCAAATCCGTGCAAGTACAGGGATAGAACGATCGGCTCCTCCAAGGTAACTTTTTTACTGTCTTTCCTCTAAGTCTGGAAATTCATTCTGGATTTTGAGCCCCACGATCCCGTCAGTTCATCAGCCTCCAGTCCACTCGGAGGGAGCAAAACACAAATGTCCCCGCAGAGATCGGGGCGGGCGGGGGCGGGGGGACGAACGCAGTCGCGCCTTGTACAACCCGGATCACGAGGCCGCGCAAGTACGATTTCCAAAACTTAAGTGGAAGGCTTCTTTTTAAAAGAAAAAAGCAGCAGCAAAGGAAACCCCACTCATCCCCGGTACTTAGGGCCTAACGCCAACCCCCCGCTGGGAGTGGGATGGAGGGTCGCTCCTCCATAACGAGGCCCGGGGACAAAGTGCGGAGCCGGGGGAAGGATGGAGGGCGCAAGGCTCGGAGGCGGCCTGAGCCCAGCCGGCCGGCTGGCTCGCCCGCGCACCCCCACCCCACCCGACCCCACCCCACCCCACCAGCCCAGGATCGGCGGGCCCGGGGCTCGGGCTCTGGGTGCAGGCCCGCCGGCGCCGGGCTGGCTGACAGCTGCCACTGGCGCGGGGCTGCGCGGCCCACCTCGCCCCACCCCACCCCGCGGGCGGCCTGGCCGGCGCTGCTGGAAAAGGATACTCCCGGGTGCGGAAGGCCTCCTGAGTGTGCGCGATCGTGAAGAGCGGCTCTTCGCCGGGAAGCGGCTTCACCAGGGGGAAGGGCTTGCGGCCCAGGAGCGGCGCCATCGCAGCGGCGGCAGCGGGGAAGACGACGGCTCCTCAGTGGACCCGCGGCGCAACACTAGGCCCCGCGGCCCGGAGCGAGCGCCTGGCTCCCGGGGGTGGGGTGGGGGAGGGGAGGGGTGAGAGGGCGGCGCGAACTCGGCTCCTTCACTGCTGGCGCCGCTGCGCTAAAGCCATGGAACGGGACCCACGGGCACAGAACTCTCTCGCACACTTCCGCGCCGTCCCGAAGCCTCCGGCCAACCTTCGCTACGGGTCCCCGCGTTCGGCAGTCACGACTCGTCCTCAGCTGCACCGGAGGAAATTATTGAAAAATGGCGGGAGATTCCCCTCCACCCCCCCGCCCGGCCAGCGCGCACACTAACTTGCTCCCCTGTGGCGCCGGTGGCGAATGCTCCAATAGGCGGAGAACTGGTCAGCACACAGAACCTATTGGCTCAGAGGAGCTGCCGCTCTGCGGTTAGGTTCCGCCCCCTTCCCGGGCCGCCTAGTTGGGTTGCAGTGCACTAGAGGGCAGTATGAAGAGGTGAAAGGTCACGTTATGTAAGCGCCAGTGACAGACGCGCGGGCCTCCGGCGGCGGAGTTGAAAGTGGGGAAAAACGGGGAACCGAAAGGCCGGGAATTCAGAGAGGTCAGGCCAGAGAAGCCCTCTAACATGTACTGACTCTGCGCCATCTGTCACCGAAGGCGACACCGACATCCGGGCACCACTGTCCGTATGGTGCGCCGGAGGGGGGAGGGGGAGCGCGCGGCCAGGGGCTTTGTCTTTCCACTCGGGCTCCGCCCCCTTCTTAAAGGCACCGCGCTCGGCCACGCCCGGAGATGCGCGGGTGGGGAGCACGGGAGGAGGGGTTGGCGGGAAGTAACCCAGAGACTTTATCGGCATAGGTTCTGCTGAGAGGTAACTTGCGGTTCAGGTTGGGTCCCCCTAAAGTTAACTTCTAGACGAGAGTGGGGTATTAGTATAATGCTTGCTTCTAGGGGTTTGCTGGGAAGGATAATATAGAAGCTTCGTTGGAAAAACATATTAAAGGACATGTGTATTAAAGATAAATTCATTCATATAGTCTTTTCTAGCATCTAAAATGTTCAGGGCCCTACGTGGGGTGCAACAGGGGAAGAAAATAAGGCAGCGACTACTGCTCTGAAAAGAATAAGAGATAATCACCGTTCTATGTGATGAATGCTATGCATAGGGTGCAGTAGGGAAACAAATAACCGTGCCTGGAGAGGGAGAACGTTTGAGCTACTTCTCTAAGTAGACTACAGTCACTCAAAATCTGTTTGCCCATCCAGTACAGTCAGAAACACATTTATTAATCATTCATCCCTATTAAATTGTTTTCTTTGTTGTTGTTCAATCGCTAAGTTGTATCAGGCTCTTTGTGACTCCCTGGACTGCAGCACACCAGTCTCCCCTGTCCTTCACAATCTTCCAGGAGTTTGCTCAGATTCATGTCTATTGAGTCGGTGATGCTACCTAATCATCTCATCCTCTGTCATCCCCTTCTCCTCCTGCCCTTAATCTTTCCCAGCATTAGGGTCTTTTCCAGTGAGCTGGCTCTTCCCATCAGGGGGCCAAAGTATTGGAGCTTCAGTTTCAGCATCAGTCCTTCCAATGAATATTCAGGATTGAAATCTGGTTTGATCTTGCAGTCCAAGGGACTCTCAAGAATCTTCTTGTTTACTACCTTGGTTCAAAAATCTGCAGTGGCCCAAGAACATCTTTCCAGCCTAGACAGGGCTAGACTGCTAGGTGTCCCTGAATGGCAACATGCTAATACCAGACCTTTTTCTCTTTTCTTCTTACCTTAAAGTGAGAAGGATCATTGCCAGTAAAAGGTAAGTTCTCATTTTTCAACTGAAAAATGCACAACCTAAAAGTTGTGAATTATGCTTTATTTGGCAGATAAAACCAAGGACTTAAGCTCGGGTAACAGCATCTCAGACAGTCTGAGAGACTGCTCAGAAGTAGGGAGGAGCCCGGATACGTAGGAGTTTTTGCAACCAAAGCCATGTAGTCAGAACACCGAAAGATTACTGGGATTTTTGTTTTTTTTTTTTAAATGTTTATTTGGCTGTGCTAGGTCTTAGATGCCACATGCAGGCTCTTTAGTTGTAGCATGCAAGTTCTTAGTTGAAATATGTGGAATCTAGTTCCCTGATCTGGGATCAAACCCAGGCCTCCTGCTTTGGGAGCAAGGAGTCTTAGCCACTGGACCACCAGGGAAGTCAAGAAAGATTACTATTAAAAGAAAACCAAGTATCTCAAGTTGAGGAATTTAGTGCTTCCCTATGTATGGGAAGATGCAAAAGTTTCGGCTCATTGAAATCTTTCCTTTGATATGCACCTCAACTATCTGGGGCCAGTATCCTGTGCTTTTTCATCCTGAGTTTCCTGGGGAGGGGTGGGGAGGGTGGACCTAGATGGCAGGCATCCTGTTTCTATCCCAAGTTCCCTTCCTTCCGCTGAAAGGTGATGGCTTGATGCCTGCAACATCTTTGTTTACTGATATGGCAGGCAACATTTTTTCCCCCACTGATCTAGGTCAGACATCAGCTCTATGAAGCCCCTTGAAACCATCTATCAGCAAAGAGAGCTCATCTCCCTTCAGTAGCCATTTCTTCTAAGAGGATTAGGAGAAACCTCAGAGGCCGTGACATTTGAGCTGATTGTGCAGAGATGAAGTTGCAGCTTGCTAGGCAGAAAGAGGGATGGACATCCTTCCTAGGCAGGAGGAGCAGCAGAGCAGACATGGTAAATTCAGGGCCTAATCATAGGAATCTCCAGGCAGAAAGTATCAAGAGAGGAGAATGGCAAAGGGAAGTTCTCTTTCTGCCACAGCATGTGAGGGTTGAATAGGAGTGACCACGTGGAAGGTAATGGCAGGAGCTTGTGGTGGTGATAGGGGCATCGAATGGTCAGCAAGGTCGGTGAAGACAAGTGGCCGGACCTCAGAGGCACAGACAAGATGACTAATGGGATGGATGCTTGCAGGACTAGACACCTAATGGCAGGCTACACGCAGAATGAAAACTCCAAAAACATTGGGGGGAAAAGATGGGGGGCCATTTTTGGTATTTCCAAAAACACACCCAGTTGCACATCAGAACGGGCACCATAATCATTCCAGCGCTTGTGGCCGCTGTGGACCAGAACCCAGCCCTGGTGTTGGTAAAGCAGAGATCTAAAATGGGAGACTCAGGGATGGGCTCGGGCTCAGCCCTGAGAACTAGAGGTACCCTGGAGAGCCATCAAGAACAGCTGGAAATCCTGCAGATGGAAGTGGAAACTAGAGGTGGGGCTTTATGAATAGAGAATATCAGCTGCAGCTCCACGAAAAGGAGCTGAGAAGTGGCTCTCCAAATAAAGAACAGCGCTTACCTTGGAGATGGGAGTTATGCGTTGTTTTTTTTTTCTTTCATTATATTTTCATGTATTTTTCCAGTATGTTTTTCTATAGTGATATTTTCATTTTAAAATAGAAAAAATAATAAGCTTTAATGTGGCTGTTGCTTGGCAGTTGTCCTCCATTTCTATGGCTCCAGTTTAACACCCATCTTTCACTGATATAGACCTACACCCTTGATTAGACAGTTTCAGCTTGTCACTTTTTTTCATTGTGCCATGCAACTTAAGAGGATATAGTTCCCTGACCTGGGATCAAACCTATGTCCCCTGTAGTGGAAGTCTGGAATCCTGTCAACTGGATGGCGAGGGAAGTCCCTACAGTTTCAGCTTCTGGCTGGTCTTTTCGGCCTGTCCCGTTGGTTCCTAAACCTCAGAAGGTCCCAAATCCACTTTTGTTATTTCCCTTCCCTCCATCACCTTGGGGGAGGGGCAAGTGGGAAGTGAGGGCTTAATGGGTACGGGTTTCTGCTTGAGGCAATGAAAATGTTTGCAGCTGTATAGTAATGATTGTGCAATGCTGTGAATGCATTTAGTGCTACTGAACTGTGCACTTTAAAATGGTTAGGAGAAGGCAATGGCAACCCACTCCAGTACTCTTGCCTGGAAAATCCCATGGATGGAGGAGCCTGGTAGGCTGCAGTCCATGGGGTCGCAAAGAGTCGGACACAACTGAGTGACTTCACTTTCACTTTTCACTTTCATGCACTGGAGAAGGCAATGGCAACCTACTCCAGCGTTCTCGCCTGGAGAATCCCAGGGACGGTGGAGCCTGATGGACTGCCATCTATGGGGTCGCACAGAGTCGGACACGACTGAAGCGACTTAGCAGCAGCAGCAGCATATAAGCCTCAGTATTTTTTAAACTCTCCAGGTGAATCCAATATTCAGCCAACTTTGAGAATCAGTGCCCTAAATACTTTGTATAAATAAAGTGTCAAACTGGAAAAAAAAAATAAATAAAATGGTTAAAATGGTAAATTTTATGGTTGTGTATTTTACCATAATAAAAAGTTAAAACAAAAACTTAAGAGTCAGTCACCTAAGGACCTGGGAGCTGTGGGAAATACACAGGGTTGTATTCAGCGTACACAGGGGCAGAAGTATAACTCAAAGGACGTGACAACCTCAAACAGAGTCTCCAAATCATTGTCAATGGAGTCACGCTATGGGAGTCAAAGACAACTGGCAGGGCCCAGCCCGCAGTGACTTTACAAGCACTCAGCCACCATCACCGCCAGCCCCTGCCCCCACAACCCTCAAGAATGAAGCACTCAGCTGCCAACAAGACATATTTCAAATAGTTTAATTTTAAAAATATTCTATTCAGTGCTAAAATATGTCTTCACTCACCGTTGTCCATTTCCATTTTCTTAAACTTTTTTGAAACAAAAAATAAAATCACAAGGTTTGATGAAACATGCAGATTTCAAAGAAAAGGGAACTTTCTAGAAAGTCTGGGCTGAAGAAGTACTATGGGGATGAGTACTGTCAGAACCTCAAATTCTCACTGGGGCAGAGTCTGCGGCAGGAGAGCTGGGGACCATGGCGGGAAGCAGGGGGATACTGGAATGAAATGTCCAGGTGGAAACAACTGCGAGTATATGCGTGTATGTGTGTTGGGGGAAGGGGGTGGTTACAGTGGGGGGACAAAGGACTGTCAACAGCCAGAGAGCCCATGAGAGGCAGGATGGCCTCAGGAATGGGTACAAGTGCCAGGATAGCATGAAGCCTAGGTGGGACTTTTCTGCCGTAGTGTGGAGTTAAGCCCTTCCCTTCCCTCCAGCGTCTACTCAGGCATTCTCCAACAGCAGCCTATAGGGTCCCTAACCCTATGGGCAAGTCCATGAATCTACAGTCTCCATTCAAGTTCAAGTAAGCCCTCGGCACGCTCTTCTCTGGAGGGTGCCTTCCCCCTCTCTTTCCTCTTGCAGAGGCACCAGCAGCTCAATCCAGAGGCTGTGGAGCAGAGACTGCTACTGGAGGTGACAGATGATCCTGGAGTGGCTGAGGCGCTAGCCTCCTTGGGGTGCAAAGAGGACAGGAGTGCTCCTCTTCTCAGGATCAGGCAGACACAGGTGCCGGGGACGGGAAGATGATGCTACGACCCCAGGTCCCGCGTCCACCTTCCAGCCCAGAAGGCTCTGAGGTGCAGGCTCTGGACCCCGGTGCTCGCCCTTACCCCAGCAACACAGCACAGCCAGAACCAGAATGCAATAAATAGAGGCATGGGGCCTGGAGGTGAAGGGCGCCAGGGTGGTGCTAGCTTTCCGACGCTGTCTGCGGCACTGCAGGCTGGTCCATACAGAAGCGTTTCAGGGGAGGGGCACTTGAGTCTTCCTCTTCCTCAGCAATCTAGACATAGCCAGAGCACGGAATGACAGGGCTATCCCTCTGAAGCAGACCTCCCCTTCCACCCTAACTGTCTCACCCGACTGTCTCACCGATCACAGGACCTCTTCCCTACCTCCTGACCTTCTAACCTTCCCCGACCTTCTAACCAGCATCCCTCACTGCCTCTCCACCCCCACTACATCCCTCCCATGCTAGAGAGCCAGTGCATATCAACAGAGCCCTGACATTTTCCTTAGAAACCAGGAAACCCAAAGCACCTCCTTACCTGTGTCTCTAGAGGAACTGGTTCTTCCTTCGTGAGGGTCGGAGGTTCATCAGCAACTTCTGAGGCAGGCAGGGAGGGCTCTGAAAAAGCAAGGTCAGTGTAACTGCAGGGCCTGCTGGGACGGGAGAGCCCCCAGGTTGGGGGAGTGTTCCTAGGAGGCACCTTGGTGAAGGGGTATCCACTGGTTATAGAATCAACATACATTCTAAGAAGAAATTTGCAGAATCCAGTACAAAGGGCACTAACTCCGAAGTCAGAAGGAATGAAACAAATCAGGCAGTTCCACCAAATGTGGGATCGTGGCCAAGCAACTGAATTTTTTAAGACAACTTCCTCATCGATAAAATGGAGACAACAGTTGCTATTCCATGGGCTTTTCAAAAGGAGAATCATGTTTGCTGTTTTAGTCACTAAGTTGTGTCCAACTCTTTTGTGACTCCATGGAGTGTAGCCTGCCAGGCTCCTCTGTGGGATTTCCCAGCAAGAATACTAGAGTGGGTTGCCATTTCCTTCTCCAGGGGATCTTCCCAACCTAGGGATCGAGCCCACATCTCTTGCACTGCAGGCAGATTCTTTACTGCTGAGCCACCAGGGAAACCTGAGAATCATACCAGGCCTCAAATATGAAAAGTGCTTTCCTTGTGGAGAGCCTGGCACTCAATCGTGTTGCTGTTTCTTTCCGTCATTCTGTGAAAGGGGAAAATACAACCATTCCCCAAAAGAGCCTCAAACAACTGACAAACAGCTTGAAGCTGCCAGTTCTGAGGCACCGTCTCTAACCTGTGACTCTAAAGAAGAAAACCATCGAGAGCAAGAGCATGGCCCTCCAAGACACATGTCCTGGGCCAGGGAGACTCACCCTCAAGGATCTCCTGGCCCAGTGTGGGGGGCTGGGAGTCGTCTGTGCGGAAGTCAGAGGTGTGCGCAGGGCTCAAGGACTCGCTCTGCTGGGGGCTGGGGCTCGAGTTGGTGCTGCTGTCCACCTTGAGCTGGTAGACATCAGACACGGAGCTCTGGTTGCTGTTTTCATCTGAAAATCACACACGACAAAGGCAACGGCTGAGGCCGGTCATGGTTGAGGGGGCTCAGTACAGAGCCAAGGGCCTGGGGTCTCTGCAGACAGCGTGGACACAGCTGGGCACACACCGATCACAGCTGCAAACAGCCCCTGAACCAAGGGCAGACATTCCCAGGGCTTCTGCACATCACGAATTACCAACAGAATCTAAATTGATGAATTTAAGCACATGTTATTTTATGACATATATTCTAAGCACCACCGGATGCAGCCAGAATCTTTAAGTTTATGCAAAATTTATATGTCAGGGAGGTCAATATAAGCATATGAGTCCCTTCTTTAGTATCCACTAATTATAGCTGGGACCTGGTATTTTCTCACTATCCAGTGAATGGAAGTACATGGCTCTGCCTCTCAACCTTTCTCACAAGAGGTATAGATAAGGACAGTCTGCCTGCCATTCTCAGCTATCTGAAGGAGGGTGACGGGGTCTGGAGATGGTCAGCTCAGGCCTTGCACCTGCCCAGGCTCTGCCTCACTGCCTCACAGACCACTGGATCCCACCTGGGAAGCGCTGTTGAAGGCTTAACGTCACCAGCTAAGTTAAAAACCGACTCAGCAATTCCTTCCTCTCCCCCACCTCCAGCAGCCAGTCACCAAATTGTACCTGTCCTACTGCTCTGCTGCCATGTGTATCCACTCCTTCCTCCCCCACTGCCTCAGTGCAGGCCTGGCCTCTGGCAACAGCCATCCAGCTGCCCTTCCTCGGGTCTCAGCCACGCCTGGCGACCTCACACCACTGCCAGAGTGAACTTTCTAAACCCTTCTGTGGTTTCCTGCTGCCCACGAGAGGGCCCTATCACATCCTACACACTGCTCTCCAGGCCCACCGCCTGCCCTTCTTCCTACGTACCCCTGGCTCCAGCCAGGTCAGACCCAAGCCTCGGAGCAGCTACCAGCACCATGTCTGGATGACGTGCTCCTTCCCGTCTTCCTGCAAAGCCCCTACACCTGGCCGCCGGCAGCTCAGGCATCCTCTCCTCTGCAGAGCCCTGTGTCCCAGGCTCCCCTGGGTGGAGACGACCACCCCCTCTCATGCCCCTGCTGCTTCCTATGTGCACCTGCATTTACTGTATTCACACCGGTCTCCCTCCAGGACACCCGGTGCAGGTAGGCTCTGTGGCCCTTGGGTCCTTGGGTCTCCAGCACAGTACATAGTACCCGGCACCTGGTAGGAGCACATTAAACGTTCACTGCGTGAAAAGGATGAGACAGTGGCCAGGCTGAAGAAACAGAGCCTCCCATGTCTCCCGAGCTTTATGCTGCGGGGAAAACTCACGCAGCTGGAGAACTGTCCACCCTTCTGTACCACACCAACCTTGGGGTTAGGGGAGAGGGAAGGAGGGGATACCTGGTCATTCCCAGTCTAGCTCCAAAGAGAAAATCGTAAGCCTTTTCTAGTCTTCATCCTACAATGACCACTATCTTCTACACTAAAATGGAAGTAGCATTTTATTATACAAAATAATAAAGTCCTGTCAGTCTTCAGCTTAGGTAGATACTTTTCTTCTCCAAGTATCAGTTTCCTTAAATTGGGATGATGGTAACTGCCTGGTTTGTATCCCAGGCTGATGCAAGGGTAAAAAGGAGACACTTAAGTGAAAGAGCTTCATAAGCAGTAACTACCACACGGGTATAAAAGGTAAAATTCTCAGTGCAGTGCTGACTCCGGCCGGACGTCTACCAGAGACTGGTTTAAGAGGCAGAACTTGGACAAACTGTAGACAAACAAGCAGATGCCCCAGCCTGGGTTGGGGGCGGGGTGAGGTGGGGCGCGGTCCTCTGAAGTGCTCTCATCAAACACACAGTCTAAAGAAAAGAGCTTCTGATCCAGAAAACCAGGACCTACCATGGGTCCTCACTTACGAGTGACTAACTTTAGATACGTAACCTCACGTCCCTGAGCTTCAGTTTCCTTAACTGGAAAGTGAGGAGACTGTTGTCTGTCTTGCAAGGTTACTGTGAAGTTGAAATGCAAAGACTTCTGTCAGGTGCCCGGCAAGATACCAGCAAAACCGTGGGCACTGAAATGACACACAGACTAGTCTTTGGATTATTGATGGGTCATTTAAATGCTCATTTTCCTGCAAGGAAGACATAAGGATGCAACTCACCCTGGAATTCAAGAAGGAGAGAGGAATTGGCTGAGGCATCAGAGGGAAAGCCATTAGGTTCCCGGGCTGCGGAACTGTTCGATTTTGACTTTTCTTTCTAGAAAAGGAAAAAAAGAGGAATATGACAGAGCCAAGCAGAAGACTCACAGAGAGAGAGAGAGAAGGTGCTGAGACACCACAGAGGTCTGGATTAGGAACATGAGGAACAACAGTGGTTTCAGGACCCAAGGAATAACAGGATCCTGGACAAGGTGTTCCGGGGCCTCAGTGGCTCTATCAGTAAAATGGACCCTTCCCACTTTAATCTCATGGCTCACAAGAGACAGGCAGCTATATACATCTGCTTCCACTGGAGTTCTCTGTGGGACCTTCCTGCTTTCTGCCCTCATCAGAATGCTCTGCCCGATCCTTCCCTACATGGATGGGTAAGAATTACAAAATACTCATTTGAGAAAGATCCCTGTTTCAGGAGCACAGCTAGGGGTAAAAAGTGAAAGAAGAAAGGTGCTTTGACTGGACAAAGGAAGGAGTCACTTTATATGTAATGTGAGCATGGACAGGACAAGGGGTCCCTACAAGCTCTACTCCTGACCAATCTACCCCATCCACTCAGTGACCTCCCATGTCCACCTCTGCCTTCAAGCAAATGCAAGTCACATGGGTAGGGGAACCACAGTGGAAGGTAAGCACTGGCTTGCGACACACCAGCCCACAGGAAAGGTAATCACCAACCCAAGCATTTGCAAATGAGAGCATCCTCACAGCTGGAATTTCAAATCTGGACAATCCCAAACTTGCTAATCCATACTTCACATACTTGTCACTTTATTGTACATGCATTGTACTAGTAACACAGCTTAGTTTTTGTGAATACTCTCTCAATCCTAACTCAGCAATAAGTCAACTGTACATATATATGTGTGTAGTCCTTTCCTTCATGTTTTATATGCAGACATAATTTTAGTGCAATTACACTTTACCATTTAACTACAGAGGCTACCTAAACATGATTTTTACTGGCTGCATAATATTCCAGGTATCATACTCATTCAATCACTACTCAACTAGCGGACATTTAGCTTTACCTTATTTAGGACTGTGTTTGTTTAGTACTAGTAGAAATAAATCTACAATGCTTAACTTTTATTTTTTCCTGGATTATTTGGCTAAATTCACACCAAAAAAAAAAAAAAAAAATCCCTTCTAGATCAGAAAGTAAAAACATATTTCGCTTAAAATACCCTGTGCCTCCCAACTCTCTACCAGAAGGTTGGCAATGCATTTGGAGTATGAGCATCACAGCACCCATGCCAACTTTTGGTGTTACTGTTATTTTTTCCTGATCTCTCATTAGTTCAATGATTCTGTGCCCACATAAAATATGCACTCACCATAAGAAATTCTGAAAATACATGAAATGAAAATCACCTGCACAACCAGAGATACCCGAAACATATAATTGCATCGAAATGGACCATGATTCAGTATTATAACTTGCTCCCCCGCAACTCATCATATTAGAAACATTTTTCTATGCCATTGAGTAGTTTTTTAGACCATCTTTTACAAGGGTAACAAAGCTGTACAATATACGGGTGCACAATAACTTAATTCTTTAGCTAAGATCTTCATTTTGCTTGCAATTTTTAAATACCATGAACAATACTGGAGTACTCAACACAGCAGATGTAACTTGTACACATCATGATTATGTCCAGAGAATAAATGTCTAGAGGTAAAACTTCTAGATCAAAGGCATAAATATTTTGAAGGCTCCCCCACACACACACCCTCAGCTTCACTGAGGTATAAGTGACAAATAAAACGGTACAATATTTAAAGTATATCCTGGGGTGATTTGATATGTGTATATATTGTGAAAGGATTCCCAACATCTGGTTAATTAAGCTTTTAAGTATACATATATGATCAACCTGTAGAAAGTTTGTCCCAGTTTATTCTCCCATCAGCAGTGTCCCACTCCCTTACATCCTTCACTTATTCTTCTTGACCAATTTGATCATTTTCTATTTTTCCTAACCTAATAGGTCTATGCTAGTACCTTTGAAGCTGGCACACGACCACAGACCACTGGAAGGTAGATAAACCAATGGACCTCAGGGTCCAGCTCAGAAACCAATACAAACACTGTGAGAAGTCCTTCAGAGAGACAAAAGGAGCAGAGTCCTGAGCAAGGAGAACCTGAAATAGCAAAGGGGGATGTCCCCCAGGTCCAGTGGTTACGATTCTGCACTTCCTATGCAGGAGGGGCAAATCTGATCTCTGGTTGAGGAAGTGAGATCCCATATGCCACATGGCACAAGCAAAGGAAAAAAAAAGAAATAGGAAAGGGTCAGGGGCTTCTATGTGAGAAATGGGGAATAGGCTGTTGGCAGTGTCCTTCCCCCACACAAGAGATCTAGCAGCCTGACCTTTGGCCTTAATGGTATTGGCATCACCAGAGCCAAGGTTAGATGAAAAACAAAGGGTGGCCCCAGAGCTCCTCTAACGTTCACCCACCGGCTCCATGGACTTGGCGAGGATGGCTGCTTGCAGATAAAGGCAGCATGTGGAGACCAGTACTAGAGAGCTCCTTGGGAGACAGCAGAAGATGAGAGAGGGGAAAAGGGAAAGGCTGAACCCCGAGGCTAATCCCATCCCCTCAGCTATAGAGGAGAAAGCACAGAGCTCAGGCTAATGTCTCCCCTCGGTTACACGTTTCTAGCCAACACAGCTCAAAGTTAAAAGGAATAAAAGATGAGTGCACAGAGAAAACCAACCAGACACTGGAGAACAAGTACCATGAGAGACGATTAACAGAGCAAGCTGTACCAGGAACAGTGCACCAATGGGACATGAGAGCTTCAACAAAACATGGCAGGTCTCCCAAGAAAGACAAGGATGACACGGGAAAGTTGTTCTGAACCACCGCCAAGGATATTTGGTATGAGCAATGAAATTGTTCAAAGTAAAAATTAGGTGAATGAGTTTATTAGCAGAAATAGATAAGAGCTGAAGAAAAGATTAATGAGCAAAAACTGGATGAAGAAGTCAGAATATACAAAGAAAGGATACAGAGATGAAACAAACTAAAAATTAAGAAATGAAGCTAGATGTCATCATTACAGGATACTGCATTTAGGGAGTTCCCTGGTGGCCCAGTGGTTAGGATTCCGGGCTCCCAGTGCTTTGACCAGGGTTCAACCCCCGGCCAGGCAACTGAGATCCCACAAGCCACATGGTGTGGCCAAAAAAAAAATGAAATTCCATTCAAAACGAAGGACAAAGTAGGGATGAAGGGTGGGGGGAGGGGGGGTGATGGAGACCAGAGGCTCAGAGGAAAAATACAGATTTTGATAAGCTTTATACATTGACATGGAAAAATAGTGTAAGTCTTATTAGGTTGGAAGTTGCCAATAAAAAGATTAAAAATAGAATGTAGAACTTCCAGATCAGCAGAAGAAAATGTGTCTAGTCATCATGAGGTGAAGAGGAAAAAAATAAAAGGAAAGTGTATTATGACCGAAATCCTTGTCCATAAAAATATAATTTTTAGGCAGTCACACTTTCCCAGCCTTTCTAGCACCTAGATGTGCCACAGCTACTATGAACACTTAGTATATATGTCTTAAGGAGACTTCTGGGAAACTCCTTACATTCATTAAAACACTATTTGCTAACCCTTCCACTCTCTTACTGCCTTGAACTTGAATGTGCTGAATGATGGCTGGAGCTCGAACTTGGAATATAAGGTCAAACATGAACAGAGGAATGGGGAATTCTTTAATGGGTATAGAGTTTTTTACCTCTGCAAGATGAAGAGTTTCAGAGATGGGTTACACAAGGTGAATGCACTCAACACTACTGAACTGTACACGCTGAAGTGGTTAAGATGGTAAACTTCATGATAGGTATATTTTACCACAATAGAAACAATGTAAAATGAATAGAACCATTACTCTCTTAAAAGTAAATTTAAAAACAAAAGGAATAGAGAAGGTGCCAGAAACCTGAGTCCCTGGGGACTCTTGGAACAAAATTACCACACCAGTTCTGGACTGCATACTTCTGTTTCTCTAAGAGCAAAACAACTGCTTTAAACCACTGCTATTTTGAGTTTTCCGTCACCCGCAGCTAAACCTAATCCTAGTATGCCCAATAAGCAGAAAAATGTAAAACGGGAGAAACAGCATTACAAGACATACCAGGCAAATACAAATCAAAAGAAGACGGGATATACAGTTAGTATCAGATAAAACAGAATTTGAGGTGAGAAAGGGACAAAGAAGGACTTTACATACTGGTAAAAGGAGGAACAGGTCACGATGAGGTAAGAATCATAAACATACATGGATCAAAAATAGAGCTTCAAAGTACAAAGGATAACTGACTCAGACCATGAAGAAGCAAACAAACCAACGATTTCACACACTCTTCTCAGAAACATACAGAGCAAACCATACAAAGATGAGCAAAGACACAGATTTGGATAACATAACAAATCCATCAATTGTTTAATTTCATATTGAGAGTATATATCTGTTTTAATTATAAGTGAACTGTCCACAATTCAATTACAGATCAGGTCACAAAAAAAGTCCCAGTAAGCCCAAAGAACAAATACCCTACCAATTCCACAGAATCAGTGCACCAATTTTAAAAGGACAGCTTTCAAAAATCTCACCTATCTAAAAACTAAATTATCATTCTATTAAATAACCTTTGGGTTAAAGAGGAAACCAAAGAGAAACCTATGAAAATCTTACAGTGAAACGACACTATCAATGATATCCTGATACTCATGGATGTCCAAATCTGTGAGAGATAACTACAGAAGTGAAATGGACTACAAAAAAAAAAAAAAGCAAAGAAAAACTAGAAAAAAACATGCTAAGTGTTCAACGCAAGAAGTGGAAAAAACAGAATAAAACAAACAAAGGAAAATAACAAGGGCAAAAATTAATCAAAAAGAGAACAAAGCAAAATGAAAAGAAAGATGAACAAAAATTACATGATGATTCTTTTAATAAAGATTTTAGGACCATTTTACATGGAAAAAACATAAATAACAAATGCAAAAAAGACAAAATAATTACCAACAGAGACTTTAAAGTACAAAAGGATATTATAAATGACTACACAGCAGTACACATGAAAACTGATCAGTGTTCATCAGCAGGGTACTGCTGGCCTTCCGGACAGGCTGATTAAGTCTTCACTGCACAGGACTGACTCATGTATTGCCAAAAGCTTAGCATGGCTGGCCAACCAAACAGTGCCTTGCCTCATTTCTAAACACTCTTGGGGAAGTGGGTAAGGGTGAAGACTCAGCACTGTCCCCCACTAAAGAAACAATCCCCTACTTGAAATGGAAACGTTTTTTAGAAAAGACACAAAACAGCAAAATAAGTACAGAAACAGGGAAAACCTAAATACATCAATCACCATGAGAGCCACTGCAATGATAATCAACACCTCTCTCGCCACCAAAGACCCAGAAGGTACTAAAGGTAGACCCTTCATTTTATGCAAGTTGTTCTAGAAATCAAAAGAGGAGAATCTGCCTAATTTGTTTTAGGATGCTGGTGTAAACAAGGTAAAGATAGCATAAGGAAAGAGTATTACAAACCAATTTACAAACCAGATGCAAATGCCTCAATTATTTGTGCATTGAATGTAACATTAAAAAGGAAAAAAAGAAGAAAGGCATGTCCAAGTAGAATTTGTCTTAAGAATGCAAGAATGGTTCAAACTTCAGAAATTCATCATTTTTAATAGATTAAAGGACGAAAGTCCCATGAACATTTAAGTAGATGCAGGAAAAGCAGCTGGATTAAGTCCAAATTATCTATTCATAATTTTTAATAAGCCTTAGAAAGCTAAAGAGAGAAGGAATTTTTCATTCTGGTAAAGACTATCTTTCCAAAAACCTACAAGAGAGAAAACTCACCCTACTTAACATGAAGACACACTAAAAGCACAGTAAATAAATCTAGCGCAGAAACAGATAAAATAACAAAAAAATGGAAAGCTCAAAAACAAAAACATGTGAATATAGCATACAACAGGAATGACATCACATACCAGTGGAGAAGGACAGATTATGGAGTGACCAGTATCAGGGGTAGTGGCTCACTATATGAAGGAAAATTAAAATTAGATTCTTATCTTCACCATTTAAAAAAAAACAACAAAAAACCTACATGGATTAAAGGTCTAAAAATGAAAGTTAAAATTAAAAAGCTAGCACAAGATGCAGAAGTCCTCTATAACCAGGAAATGGAGAATAATTTTGAAACATCACTCTGGAAATAAAAATCATAAGGAAAAAGTTAACTTGACAGAAAAAAATTAAAGGCTATTACTGACAAAGTTACCACATGTGACATGTTAGACAAAGACAACTGCCATGTGCAAATCTAATTAGTTTTCTGTATCTATAACATGAAAGAATCCATGCAAATCAGAAAAGTAAAGACAGGAAGTCCAATATAAGAATAAGGAGAATTTAAGAAATCAGAGGGGAATTCCCTGGTGGTCCAGTGGTTAGTAGGACTCCACGCTTTCACTGCTGAGGGCCTGGGTTTAATCCCTGGTTGGGGAACTAAGATCCCGCAAAGCCACATAGCCAAAAAAGAAAGAAAGAAGAAATCAGAGAAGAGGAAATCTAAATGTATAAAAAGAAAATCTGAAGAGATAAAATTATCAATCTCCCTAGTATTCAGAGAAATGCAGAATAAACAAAGAGATACCACTTTACATCTACCAGACTATCAGGATTTAGGAATTAGGTGTTAGAC
Organism: Dama dama; assembly: GCF_033118175.1. Classification (NCBI taxonomy): domain Eukaryota; kingdom Metazoa; phylum Chordata; class Mammalia; order Artiodactyla; family Cervidae; genus Dama; species Dama dama. The sequence goes on along the minus strand of NC_083690.1, from coordinate 34,273,496 downwards.
GATACCAAATGTTGGTGAGGATGTGGGAAACAGGAGGTAACTATCCAGGGAAACTGTTCAGGAGAGAGATCTGGCCGCATCGAGTAAAAACAATCATGTATGGGACTTCCCTGGTGGTCCTGTGGCCTAGAATCCACACTCCTAATGCAGGGGGCCCTGGTTTCAATCCCTGATCCAGGAACCAGATCCTGCATGCTGCAACTAAGACCCAGCACAACCAAATAACTAACTAAATATTTTTAAAAATCAATCATATATGGACAGCCAACAACAGAGCAATCTCACTCCTGGGCATCTAATCCAGAGAAAACTTCTCACAAGTCCTCAAGGAGAATGGATAAAGGATGTCCACCACAGTCAACCAGGCTACCAAAAAAGCTGGCAGCAAAACACACAAACAGACCCATATCTATACTTGAAATACGGCAAAGGTGGTTCTACAGAGCAAGACGAAAAGAAGTCTCTTCAAGTGGTGGCATAAATGTATACCCACATGGAAAAATATGAAATTGGGCCCCTACTTCAAAATACACAAAAATCAACTCCAGGTGTATTATAAATGGGAATAGAATAACAAGCTTGTAGATTATATGGAAAAATATCTTTGTAACCTCAAAAAAGGAAAAGATTTAAGACATTTAAAAGCACTAATTATAAAGAAAAGGATTATTTTGTCTACATTAAAATTAAAAAAACTTCTGCTACTCAGGCCTGCATAAACAGAGGGTGAAGATAAGCCATGGAATGGAACAAGGCACAGACAATATTCAAGCAATAAAGAATATGTGTCCACAACACAGAGAATCCCTACAAGTTGCAAGAAAAAGACCATAACCAATTAGACTTAAACTGGCACTGCCTAAAAGAGGAAATCCCAAAGGATGCTGAAAAGGTTCTCCATCTCATTAGTAATTACGTCCTTAATCACCCTATCAAAATCAAAATGAGATATCTTAATACATGAAGTCCAACAACAGTAACTGTTGATGAGGGTTTGGAGCAGGGAGAACTCTGGTATGTCTGGTGGGAATATACAATGGTACAATCACTTTGGCATTCCTGGTATAGGTCAAAATACACATATCCTAAGATTTGGCAATTCTACTCCTAGGAATATACTCTAGGAAAACTCACACACATGTTGACCCATATACAAAATAAGAACGGTCACAGGAGCTTTGTTCCTATTATCCCAAACTGGAGACAATTCAAATATCCATCTACAGGAAAACTGATAAGATATTAATAAATTATGGTACAGTCCTGTAACAGAACTCCATACATCAAAGAAAAGGAACAAACAGCTCCAAGGACAACATGGATGATTCTACAAACATAACACTAGGCAAAAAAAGCCAGACACGCAAAAATAGATACTTCGTGATGCTGTTTAAAGAAATGTTTACATATGACTAAATAAGTAGTAAGAAAAGCAAAAGGAGATTGATCTCCCCTGGAGGGGAGAAACAGGGATGATAGGAAGAGTTTCAGAGGCTGCTGGGGGAGTTAGCAACATCTATCTTTTGACATAGGTGGCTTTTACAACGGTATTAGCTTCATATTTTTTTCCCTATATAGTACATTATGTTTTAGATACTTTTGTATGCATTTTATAGTTTAGATCTTTTAAAAATAATTAGAATAAAAAGAAGGGGAGAAATCTGGAAGTTTATCACTCAGGGAATGTATAGATAGATAAATGTGATTACTGCACATAAGAGAATATAATGCAAGAGTAAAGATAATAATCTTATTTACAATTATAGAAGTATGTTCAAGTTTTCAAAAAAAAAGAGAAAAGAGGTTTACAGCACAGTGCTATATATGAATGCAAAGTTTTAAAAATACAAATATGAAACAATGTGTATTTTTCAAGAATATACAGATGTACAAATAAAATCATGGAAGGGGAATTAGAAAGGCATATATACATACAAAACACATCTAACATGCTACAATGGGCAGCAGGAGTCCACAAACTTTTTCTTATGAGGCCAGATAATAAATATCTTGGGCTTTGCAGGCCATTAGATGTTATGGCCTACTCAACTCTACCATTACAACTCAAAAGCCACCACAAATAAGGAAGCCAACGGGCACAAGTGTGTTCAAACTAAACTATATGGAACCACAGGGAGCAGGCCTGGGCTGTAGTTGGCCAAGCCCTGGAAAAGAGGAATGGGTTAAGAAAAGGGAATAACGGGGAGAAGGGGAAATCTAATAAAATGAGAGGCTTTGCATGGAACAATGACAGAGGGGTCCCTGAAGTATTTTCAACTCAATTCTGGGGAAATAAATCCCATAACAGCTAAGAGGCAATCAAAGAAAGAAAGAAACAAGACGTTACCTTTTTGTTGTTTTGATTTTCTTCCTCACTTACCTCCTTGCTGTCTGTCACAGGAACCCACTTAAATATCCTAAGGGACGTGTCACCCACAGTCACCCACTTCTTCTCCCTAAAACAAAGACACTTCTCAGAACTGATAAAATAAAACAGATTTTCTGATCAGAACTTGTGCTTTTCTACTTCTCACCAGATGTCTTCAATCTTAAATGCTTCATAAACTTTCTGTCCAATCATACTTTACTTTTCAAGGCAAAATCACCCTTTCCAGAAACACTTTGCTATCGAATTCCTTTAACCCTGAACCTTCCACCTGTCACCTCTGCTCACATGGTGTACCAAAACCATTTTTTTCCTCACAGACTACAGTAGTACGGAGTATGAGCACAAATTCAAACTCAGGTATCCATCTCGCATAACTTCTTCATCTCCCCAAAATTAATTCAATCCCACTGATATTTTATAAAGTCCTATGATACAGAGCCTTACAGGTGATAAAGGATATATAAGATAGCGTCCCTATCTTGGGAACTCACAGCAATGAAAAGGTAAGTAATATGTGAAGGTGGCAAGAAAGAAGGCTGAAAGACCAGGATATTCCATGGAAGGCAAAACTCCTGTGAAACTCTGGGTGCATTAGTCACTCAGTCGTGTCCAACTCTTTGTGACCCCGTGGACTGCAGCCCGCCAGGCTCCTCATGGGATTCTCCAGGCAAGAATACTGGAGTGGGTTGCCATTTCCTTCTCCAGGGGAATCTTCCCAACCCAGGGATCAAACCTGTGTCTCCCGCATTGCAGGCAGACTCTTTATCATCTGAGCCACCAGGGAAACTCTGGGTTGAAACACAATTCCAATACCAAGGAGCAGGACACGATGCTTTCAGCTAACAGAACTGAGCCTCACACTGGCTTTTGGAAAAGGTGAAGGCCAAGTGCCATGGAAATATGGCTTTAAGGTTTTGTTTTACAGAAGAGATACTTTTGAGATAGGCCTTTAAAAAAAAAGAGTAGCTGTTCTCCCCTCCCCACACATACCTGGGGAGGGAAAGGCAAGTAACATTCTTAAATAAGGGGCAGATTATGGACGGCCAGAGTTGGGGAGCCTGAAGTGTGACTTCTGAAAGTTTCGAGTCCTAATGTGAGCACAAAAAAGCAAAAAAAGTAACTGCTGTTATTGATGATGCTATTCAGCAAATGACATCACAAAAATATAAAGACTGTGATGTAACATGAAAAAGAATGAACTAAAGACTTAGAAACTAGAATTAATTCCTGGACAAGCCACTTATTTATTCAACAAGTATTTAACTTACAAGACCCTCTGCTAGGTCCTGAGCACACAGGGCACAAGATGCACAGTCCTGACGCTCCCGAGCCTGAATTCCAACTGGAAACAGACACCACACAACTCATTTCAGTTAGACACCTGATCATTAGATTCAACCACATCAAACTGCCATTTCTGCAGATAGAAAAGGCAAATACAGATGTCTTATAGTTCAACCTAATGCCACTGTGGAAAGTTCCATATAGGAGAGGACCCGATTTAGACTGGGGCTCTTGAAAGGTTTTGGTGAGGAAGCAACTGCAGAGCAGAGCCAGGCACTAACTAGGCAAGTGGAAGGAGCGGGGAGAGGAAGGTTGCCGAGAGGAAGGAAAGGTAGGGTGGCCCCAACTGAAAGATGGCCAGCATCTTGCAAAAGAGGGCAGTTTCAGCCAGTCTAGTGAGGTATGAAGAATCATTTTTGGTCTTTATCCTAAGGACAAGAAGAGAGCAATGAAGCATTATTTCCAAAGCAAAAGAGTGCTAAAAAAAAATTCACACTTGAGAAAAATACAAAGTAATGAATGGACCAGGGAACTGAGCCAGCCCTGAAGCAGGCAGACAGATCACAGGGAGCCCAGTACAGAGTTCCAGGTGAGACAGAGTTCCAGGTGACAGAAGATGCTCAACTGCCCCAGACTACAGGTAAGAACAGAGATGGCCAGAAGAGGAAGGGATGCCCAGTCCTAGGTTTCACAAAACCTAAAGCATTAGATTCGGAGGAGGAAAATCATTAACTATTTAACCTAGTATTTGTAAGTCCTTAGAGATGAGCAACTTGGTCATGTAGCAAAATGGACAAATAAACATGCAAATAAAGTCCAAGGTAATGATGACCTTCAGTTTTCCAGGTGGCTCAGTGGTAAAGACCCCACCCGCCAAAGCAGAAGACGCGGGTTTGATCCCTGGGTTGGGAAGATACCCTGGATAAGGAAATGGCAACCCACTCCAGTATTCTTGCCTGGAAAAACCCATGGACAGAGGAGCCTGGCGGGCTATATGGTGTTGCAAAGAGTAGGACATTACTTAGCGACTAAACAGTAACAACAATGACTCTACAGGGAGTGGAGGGTGAAGGGCAGGAGGTCTTGGAGAAGGCTTCCTAGAGGGAGCTAACACCTACCCGGCTTTAAAGTTACTAGTAAAGTAAAAGTTATCGGTAGCAATCAGCTAGAGAAAAGTACTCAAGAAGTTGGCGCAAACACCTGGCTGTGAAAACTTAAGGTGATAACGGACTGGAACTCTTGGTACAAAATAGGCGGTCAACCTGCGCCTGCAATGAACATGACAGCAGCCGTTTCCAAACAAGGCGGAGATCCTGGCTCTTCTACTAACAGCTCCCAGGTCACCAAGAGAAAATGCCTACCCAGTTCGCGCGCGTGAGCCCATATTAGGAGAAAGATAGGAATTTTCCTTCTAACGATTCCCTGGTCCGGTGGCAGGTAGCTTGACGAAAAGTTCTCACCTAACCCAGACGCCTTAATACGCAGAGTGCTCAGTCTGGCCAACGGGAACCCCTCAGAGATTGTTAGTTAGTATACGGGACAGTTCAGAACGCAAAAGGTTCCTCACGCAGGCGGGCGCGGAGACTAGGCCCGCGCCTACCCGCGGCTAAACAAACCCCTCAGACCCGGCGCCGCCGGAAGCCGGCAGCTCCCCGCCGGCGCCGCGCTGCCGGGGGCAGGAGCAGGTGGGCGGGCCTGCGGGCCGGGCAGCCCTCTGATTGGTCGCGGCCGGCGCGCCCTCTGACCTCACGCCGACGCGAGCGGCTCCCTCCTCCCGCCTTCTCCGCTCCCCCCTCCCCCCCAAGCGCCTGCCGGTCGGCTCCCACTCCGCCCGCCAGTTCGCCGCTGCTCTGGACCTGGGCCGGCGGCCCTCCCCGCCAGCAACCTTGGGCCTGGCCCCTCACCATTTCCGCACTTTCTCGATGGCCGCCATCACCTTCTTGATGTCATCCTTGGCCCGGCTGCGGGTCTCGGCCCGGACCGACCGGCCCGACATGGCGGCGGCGGGAACGGCGGGGGCCGGGGCACTGCTCCCAAGACACCGAGAATCGCGCGCCTCACGCGCCGCCGCCCGCCCGGCGCAGTAGCGTCACCGCGGCCGTCGCCCCCTCCGTGCGCGCGTGCGCGAGAAGTGCGCGCACCCGCCCTCCCCTTGGGGCTCGAGGCATCAGCGCGCCTGCGCGCTCCGCCCCAGGTGCCCCACCCCGGGCGTCCCACCCAACAGGCCCCACCCTGGGCATCTCAGAGTACACTGAGCTCCCAAGCGGCCCAAGGTCTGCGGGCAAGGTGGCAGCACGTGTTGTGTGCAGGGTGAGGTGCGAGGCACTGCCAGTGGGGTCTCTGGCTCGCCCAGGGCAACATCTTAATTCTCTGGTTAGGGCTGCAGCCATAATCTATATTTTACGGACTTGACACCAATGTTACTGAGGTTCTACACTATCCTGTACTGCTTTCTCTCGTTTGGGGCCCTCGCTCCGCAGATACACCACTGTGGTCCAACTATAGAGAATTTCACACCTTCAATATGCCTTCCAACGTTTGCACACATCTGTTCTCACCTGGAATTCTCTTATCTCTTCTTGATGACCACTTACTCTTCCAACATCAGTTAGAATTCCAACATCAGTTAGAATTCCAACAAGACTTCCTCCTGAGATCCTGAGGTGCCACTCTGTCCATACTTGACACTACATCAATGTCTCATTTAATTCAATAATCGTTGATTAAACGATGCCTGCGCTGTGCAAATTGGCATGCAAAGTGCTGAGGACAAAATTGGATTTTGCTTTCAAAGAGCTTCCAGGTTAGCAGAACATGCAGACCAGAAAACAAGCATCTCAAATGCCATTTTATAAACGCTAGGTTAAAGGGAAGTACTGTACAAGATGCCATGACAACCCTAATCTAGATGAAGGGTGTCCAGAGGAATCTGGGGGAAAAAATGACCTTGAAGTTGAATTTTGAGAATACAGTAGATGCAATTGCTCTAAGTCCTCACTGTGTCCACAGACACTGTAGATGCTCAGTAGATGTTTGGGTGAATACTCAGTCTTCACTGCAGCTCCCAGTCTTCTCCTGTCACCCCAGGCATTTATTCATGCTAGCGGTATGCAGAGAGGGCCCTGAAGCAACTGCTTTGAGAAACATAAAGGAAGCAGGTGACAGTTTGCATTGCTTGGTAGCAGCTATTTCTTTCACCTCTAGAGAAACTTCCTTCTGTGCACCCAGAGAACTGTCTCACTAACCCTGAACTTGACATAGCCTCTGACTATGACTGTTCCCTATTCTGTAATCCACCAATATCATGGCTCGATAACCACATATCACCTTGTTGATGAGGAGCCCAGGAATAGTGTCTGCCCGCCTGAGGAGTGAAAAAGCTGAACTAGCATGTGGAGGGAAGGATGGGTCTACTAATAGATCAAAGGTGGCACATGTTTCTCAAAGCCATTGATTCAAAATAACTGAACCGAAGAGCTAGCTTGAGTATCTGCTACATGCCCTATAGTGGTGGACACTGTGGGTGATGCAAAGATGAGTAAAACACACTCCCTGCCCTTTAGGTGAGGATAAGGAAAGCAACAGGAAAAGAAAATTCAAAGGCAGAGCTTGCTAAGTGTTGTGACAGAGGCCAGCTCTCTAGAATTCTCTAGTTTTCTTCTTAGGGCCCCTTGGTCTAGGCACACAGCACCCAGCAGTTATGACTCTGTTCTCTCTCAACCTGTCCAAGTCCTGGCCAGCTCCGCACCCTGAGGTTTCTTATCTATAGCTTCCCTGCTCCACAGCCCACTGCTCCTCCCAGCAGTGTTAGCCTCCTGCGCCCTGCTCTCCTCCAGCCCACCCTGCCAGTCACCACCTTCCTCAGGCCTTCCCTGCTCTGAAGACCCACTGATCCTCCTGATTCCCACTCACGTTTGTCCACCTGACCCTACATTCCCCACCTACCTCCCATTGATGTTTTATGTAAGAGAGTGGTCAAAATGAGCAACTGCCAACTATTCTCCGAAGCCTGTACAAATGCCCTCTGATGACATACTTCTCTTTAAAAAAAAGTCTCCTCTTGGGACTTCTCTGGCAGTCCAGTGGTTAAGACTGAGTTTCCAATGCAGGGGGTGTGGGTCCAATCACTGGTTGGGGAACTAAGATCCCACATGCCATATGGAGTGACCATTAAAAAAAAAAAAGAAAAATTCTGATACATACCTGGCTGAACATCCAGGAACTCACAATAAAATACTGTTTTTCATGTCTGATGTGTTGAGAAGAGTTTAGCTTAGTGAACTTGAAATTGCAGGGAAAAGATGAAGTGTGGTCAACAGAATGGTTAACAGTGTCAGATGTGGGCAAGACGATGGGTCCAGAGGGACCCATCCTGGCCCTGCCCTGCCATGCCCTCCCTACAAGGCACAGTTGCAAGACCAGGGAGATGTGACCACCTGGTGCAAGCGGTCACCATCCCATTCACCAGACCCCGGACTCCCTGTCCAAACAGACGCAAGCCTGCTTCAAGGGCTTGTATGTGCCTCTCCCCTGGGTCCACCTCACCTAAAGAGGTGGCACTGCCCTGGCGCACAGCCTGAGGCCTGAGTGGTTGGTGGCCAAGGGGCGGGTGTTTGTCTCACAGGGATATGACGGCATATGAGGTGTGGGCTGGGGTGTCCCTTGCAGTGTGGAAAAGAACCCGGTGGGAAAAGGAGAGCGGCCTTGATCATGGGATGGTCACCTTTGACAACACAATGTGGCACAGACCTGAGTGAGAATTCTAAATTTGAACATGGCCTTCCAGGACACTGTATCAAGGGAGGAGAACAGCACATATTGGAGCGCACCTTAATTTATAACAGATAGTAAGACTTGCACAGCATGTGGGTCTCCATCTGTATTCTTGTCTCTGGCTTTACACACATTGGTTAAAGGAATGTATTTTATTGTGTGAATGTATTTACTGTGAGTTCCTAGATAGGTCTAAACTCAAAGGTCTAGGCAAGCCTTTTATAGGTTATGTGTGTTGGGCAATTAGACTTCCTAATAATATTGATGTCAAGGCTCTCTCAGTTGCAAGAGTATCCCAATTCAAATTGACAGTCATACACAGGACTTTCTTGGCTCTTAGTAACTTGGTTGTCCAGTGGTGGCAACCTCAGGTGTCTGGATCCAGCAGCTGAAACAAGAAGCATCCTCAGCCTGCGGTCTCTTTGGCTGCTTTCCTGTGTTGGCTTCATTCTTGGGCAGGACTACACAGTTAACAACTTTACGTTCTACTTATTAAGCAATTCTAGCAGAAAACTAAACACATTTTCAGTTTTTTCTAAGGTCCAGCAAAGTCCAGGAGTCTGCTGATTGGTTATATGCCTACCATTCTTGCCTAGAGAATTCCATGGACAGAGGAGCCTGGTGTGCTGCAGTCCATGGGGTTGCAAAGAGTTGGACATGACTGAGTGACTAACACTTTCACCTTTCATGGAGGGTCAAGGCTTATCCTCTATAAAATTGTATAGATAAAGATTTGGGGAGGTGGTAGTTCACCAGAAATAGGGTAGTTCACCTAAGATAGGGTTGTTTCCTGAGGCAGAAACAATAGTGAGATGGTAGGGATTGAAGGCTTAGCACTCAATGTGAGCCACTATCAATGTGAACAAGAAAATGCAAATACACTTAGACTGGGTATGTCTACTGAATAGAAAGCAACTGGAGATCACACTCATTTTCCTACTACCCTGAACTCTGGGATCAGAAATGGAAGCTTGAAGAAATAAAGCTTCATACAGTCACAGTCTCACAAGGCGTTCCTAGGTTTGTGTTTATGAATCATGCTTTCAGTTTCTGTGGCTGATTCTGCAGTGCCAACCTGTGTTATCAGTGGGCCTCAGTTTCAAAGAGCTGTGTGCTGAAATCAAGTCATGCTCACCTGGAAGACTCATATTTCTGGAATTTTGTAGAGAACATGAATCCCAAATTATTAAATTTCTAGACACGTGGCCAATTTGGGGCACTGTTGGGTCTATGATATCACATGTCATCACTGATAATTCATCACAACAGTAGGTGTTTCCTACTTACCTGCTATAATCTCCAATTATAGAACATCTTTTAAAGATAAGTTTTATTACCTTAATTGAAATTGATGAAGACTATCAACAGACCTTCAGATGTGCACTTTTGTGCTTTAAGTATTTATTTTTAATGACTGATAAAAATAATCTATACACCATTTTTTAATTTCCCCAAATTGTTATTCTGGAAACTTTCAAACCCACAGAAATTGAAATAGTAATATTAAAGTATTAACACTGCCTTCACACACAAGGATTTTTTATCAAAAAAACATAGTGGCCTCTGGGCTACATGAATATCCAGGTAACTTTTGCCAGGCTGACAAGGGAAGCAGTCTCATCTTTAGTGAGAGGAGCTGTTTTCTGTCCCCGGGACATCTCTGTAATGACTCTTCTAGTGTTTTCATTCATTTTATTAGAAATTCATAACCCTGGCAAGGCATGCAGGGCCGGATTTATTCCCATTTTACAGATGAGGAAACAAACTCAGAGAAGTGAAGTGATGTGTCTGTTCAATAAGTGCCCAGCCGAAACTGGAACCAAAGACTTCTGACTTCAGTAACTCAACATTCTGTGATCACTGCCCCTCCTGGATAAGCAATGAGAGTAAAGCCAGAGCCAAGCAGAAGTGCGAAGAGTTTTAGTCTCATTCTTCTGACAGTCAGAGAGCACAGCGTCACCAGGACCCAGGTGCACAGCATTATCAGTCCTAAGTCTGTTCTCCGGAACATCAAACCACAGTGCTAACTGGGAACACAAAACCACAATACACAGAGGGTACTGAAATTTCTGTTAGCTGCCCTGGTTCGAGTTCAACATTTATTGAGCGCTTACTCTATTCCAGGTACTGTGTGTGAGATACACAGCAAATCAGACAAGGACTCCTGTCACATTCCAGTGGCTCCATGAACAGTCCCCAGGCAGCCAATGAGAGACTGCTGGGCTGCACCCTGCCATTAGCGTTGTTTGGTTCCTACAGTGCTTACGTTTTCCTTTTTATAATAAATTGCCAACTTCTGGCTTCTCTGAAACAGGCAACTTCTGCTGGATTCCTGAATATTAAGTCGCAGCCACCCCTGCCCCTGACCCAGGCCCTCTAGAGGTGACTTCAGTTCCCACCTTTTCCTACTGTCTTTCACCCAGACAACTGTGGCCCAATTCACCTACTTCTATTACCCACCTGACACCCCTAAAGCCAACAAATATCCAAACAAGATAATTTCAGATAGCATTAAGTAATGCAAGCCTGCCAAGAGAAGGGAAAAATGCTTCTAAGCAGAGGGAAGAACAGAGGCACAAGTCCCCTCTGAAGCTGGAAATAACTTGGCCTGGTTGGAGGCATGGCACGGCTGGGAGAGTGGTAACAAGGTCACAGAAAGAGGAAGAACCTGGATTACACAGGACCTTGTACGCTACGGTGAGAATTTTGGATTTTATTCCGTGTGTGATGGGGAGTCTTGGGAGGGTTTTAACTTGGGAATGATGTGATCTGCTTTATATTTTTCAGAGATCAACCTGCTATGTACAAGAGTGACTTAACAAGGCAAGCCAGGAAGCAGGAAGGCCAATGAGGAAGCTACATTATCGTGGCCCTTTAGGTGACAGTGGCTAGGACCAGGATGGTATCAGAAGAGATGGAGAGAAGTAGCAGATTCAGGATTTACTGCCATGGAACCCAAAGCATTTTCTGCTGGAGTGGATGGCAGTCGTGCAGTAGGGCAGAGGGAGTGAAGAAAAGGGAGTAACTGAGGATAACTCCAAGGCTATGATTTGTTCACATGTTTATATGAGTTGGGGGTGATTAGGGGAGGTCCAAGTTTTAGGCAGAGGGAAGAATTTATTTTGGATAAATTTTGCTGAGGCTCAAGTCTTCCTAGATTCCTCATTTCCCTTACCTCTTCCATCTAAGCAGTCCTCAAAGTCCAAAAATGTGAACTTCTAAATACCCAATCTATTCAATCTACCCCTTCAACGCCATTGCCTCTGTCCTGATTCAGTCCTCTCTCTTGCCTTGACTTTTACAATAGCCTTCTCCAGCTGTGAGTAAACTAACAAAAAACACTTCACAGACATGTGTACCTCTCTTCCACCAGCCATCTTTGATGGCAGAAATCATGTCTTATTCATATTCATCTCCAGTGTCCATGCTATGCTGGGCACAGAATAGGCACTCAAATGTTGGATGAACTTAAAAGAAGTTCTCCTCAAATAGGATATAACCTCCTGGAAGAGAAGAGCCCTATCTTGGGATTCTGTGATTCCTCCACCCAACTTAAAGCAGAAGCAGACATGAAATGTACAATCAATCAAATCCCAGAAACTTAGCTTTCCCAAGAGATTCAAACTGCCCTATTTGAGTCCCAGGTTTACTCAGTAGTTAATAAATGATATTGGACAACAGATAACAGTTTATGACTCTTTTCCACTTTTCTTCCAAATCTAGGAAGGAGGTCAAAAGATAATTACTCTCCATTTGACAAATAAGAAAACTGAGGCACAGAATGAAATCCCGTAATTACTTCTGGATGAAGTTAGGCGCTTTGCCTGGGTTAAGATCAGCCTTTCCCTGAGCCACTCCCCAGTTCTGAAATAGGAAGGAATCTCAGTCTCCCACCACCCCTGCAAGACTGCTGGTTAGCACTGTCTTCCCTGGGTTTTGCCTCCATAATTACAAGCTCCTTTGGATAGCAGGGTGTGTTGCCCCAAGGTCAAAGACCAAGTGCTCTCTCTCTTCTAATTACCAGTCTCCTCAGTGCTTGGTGAAAACAGACTCCACCCTTGGGCCCAGGAAAAAGAAAAGCACCTTGGTCATTAGCCTGGGAGGTCGTCAAGTAGGCCAGGAGTCACCACCAGCAAGGAGAGAGATCTGAGTAGGCCGGAATAGTTTCAATGGGGACAAGGAGAGAGAAGCTGCCATTAGGAAAATCAGGACACTCCTTTCAAAAGGCTTCCAGCTGGGGAGTATCAGGGAAAGGGCAGCAGTGGAGGCAGCAGCAGGTCAGATCCTTCCTACTGTCCCTCCTCCCAGAGTCATTTCTTCAAGGCCCCCAGGTTCTTCAGGGCCTCCTGGGCCTGCGTCAGCTGCTGTTGAAGCCTCTGGCGGGTGCTTTCATTGGAGGCTCGCTTCAGGAGGGCCTGCATTTCTTCCACCACTGCCCGGTAGCCAGGCGTGTTGTGGAAGAGCCGCACTGCCCGGTCCCCACAGGAGGCCAGAAGCCGGCCAGTGATGTCAAAGGACAAGTCACTGATACACTCCCCGTGGACCTGCTCGAAGCACTCCTCCTTCTCACCCCGCCGGGTGTTGTAGAGATGAATACTGCTGCCACTGGCCAAGGCCAAGACCTGGGCATCAGGGGAGAGCGCCAGGCGGCACGGCACGGTGCTCGCTTCTTCAAAGCGGCCTGTCCTCAGCAAGTAGGGGTCCTGCTGCTTCTTGTATTCCACGTCTGTGTCCCACAGTTTCCACGTGCCGTCCTTGGAGACAGAGGCCATCCTGCAGCATGGAAAGTCAGGGCTCTAGCCTCACACACCCTGGACGGGAGGGCGCTGGGACAGCACTTGGGAACGCTAGCTGGGAAGCCAATTCCACTGCTATGTCTACTTCCTGCTGAGGGCCGGAAAACCCACCCACCGCACAGCTGCTGCAGAGAATGGCTTGAGGCCCCTGGTTGACAAGAGGGGCTGGGAGTCTTGGTAAGAAACTGGTAAGAAATCAGAGAGGATTCGCTCACCTCCGGGAGTCATTGGAGAAAGCGAAGAAGTGCACGGCTGCAGAGTGGCCCTTCAGTTCAAATGCTCGAACAACCTCCTGGAAGTCCCCTTTCTTCCCAAAGCAGACTTCCCAAACTTTTACATCTGGGGTGAAGCCACATGAGGCTACAAACCTGCCAGACAACCCAGGTTCCTTTAAAACTTAATTTTAAGGGCAGTTTTTTCTGCAGAGCCACTAAACCCCTTTCCTGAGAGGGTTCATAATCATGTATCTAAATAACACTGTCTTTTAAAAGTGCTTTTAGGCAGTGTTCTCTTTACTTGCTGCAAGTAATAAATCCTTTTTTCTCCCAGTCTTTGACTTGATTTTATGGCTTGACACCCACCAAGAGGTGAAGCCAAATTTGTTGGTAACAGCTGGGAAATACTCAATATTGAATCAATAGCTGGTATTAAAGTTAGCTTAAGTTTGCTGAATTAATAATATATATCTCTTTAGAATCATTAACATAATGGATAATATTTTTATTGTACTGATTTACTAGAAATCAAACAAGACCTTAAATCTGTTGTAAAATTTGCTGGCAAGAAAATAACTTGATATGATGAAACTTTTAAGTAAATAGAGGTAAATTAAATAAAAGTCTTTAGGTAAACTCTTTTGGACTAATTATGTTTTGGGAATGTCTATCCAAAATGCTCTCCACATTTTGGTAATTTGAAATTTTAGCATTTTGCTAAATTACGTTAAATGCTGAAAGTCTACGGAATAGATAATTACCAAATAAAACGAACTACTGTAGCATTAGTGAATATAGATTTCCTTTCACAAAGAAACTAAAGATATCTGAACTATTTAATAGGTTTGGTGTCATGCTAAGACATTTGCTATTAAAAAGCGCATGTTTTCTAGAAACCATAAATAGTATTTATGTACTATTTATGAGCATAAATAGTATATAAATATTTACATACTATATAAAAATAAAAAAAAATAAAAGTGCTTTTATACATGACCTCAGTTCATCCTCACAGCTATAAGATACATAGGACCCCCGCCCCAACCCTTTATATTCTTTAAATGAGGAAGCAGAAGCTAAGGACTTGAATCTAGGTGTCCTGATTTCACATGCCTGCTCCTTCTGCTACTCGAAGTTGGCTCTCTACTCTCTCTCCACCCTAGCCCCCAGCTCCAACCTCAGCCCACATCCGATGCCAGAGTCCCCTCTTCCTTACCTGCTACAAGGGGATATAGCAGCATATGTATTGTTCATGTGGTTGGTGTTGATGGTGGACAGCACCTGGCCTTTCAGATTCCAAATGAGGATGGTCGTGTCACTGGAAGCAGTCATGATGAACTTCCCTGGGGGTGAGGGGGTGTAACATGAGCTGAGGAAAATGACCCGATTAACTGACTTATGAAGGCCTCTGCTGCCCTTCATATCATGCTCCCCTCCCGCACCAAGGGTCGCCACAGATAAGGATATGACTGAAGACTATGGTGATTATCTGCCTCTCCTGGGGACTTGCTGTGGCTCCCAGGACTCCAGGGAAGTCCAGACAAGGTCCCTTTGGTCACCAGAGCTGAGCATACCTCTCAGGCTGCATTCACTCCTTCAGTGAATATAACAGTCCATTTCCTCTTGCCTGGGGCAAGCTCCATCCTCTGAATGCCTCTCACCTGTGTCAGCGATGCCAATGTTGACAATGGGTGCCTTGTGCTTTTTAGGAAAATCCTCCGGGGTGGCTGTGAAAGTATAGCCCCCATCGTCTCGTTTCATCATCTTGAAGATACGGAGGGTGTCTCCATTGGCCAGCCAGACAATGAATGCTCTACAAACAGGGAGTAGACAAGTCTCTCACTCCTTCAGACATGGAGACCTGTCTGTGTGAGGTCCTATGATAGATAGGCTTTAAGGAAAATCAAGATCTCCTTTCAGGACCTAAGAGTCCAGCCTCACAACCCTTAATTCAGAGTCTCGTAAAACTCCTTAGAAGGTTAGGACTCTCATAGTTCTGGCTCCTTTAGCTTCTCTCTAGGTTTAGAAAACCATGAGAGCTTCCAAGACTAATCTGGAAATCAGTCGGCTTTGGTACTTCCCAAATAGGAACAGATTTTCCCCACTCTACTTCCTTGTTAGGTAGCTGCATAACCCTCCAGGGGGCCTCAGTGTTCAAGCTGTCTGGATGTTCCCTTCTGCCACCACAAGGAAGACCCTGGGTCGCCCCCTCACTATCCCAAACCAGGCATGGGAAGGACCGAGGCCTGGGTCAGGGCTTCTGCAGGCACACCTGGGGCTCCATCCTGTCCCACCTGCAGTCAGGGCTGAAGCGCACCAGGATGGCATGGTCCAGCTCCACGTTGGCTCTCATGCTGCGGTGCTCCCGCTGCAGGAAGTCCTTTGTGCTCCAGATGCGGACGGTACGGTCATCTGCACAGGTAGCCAGGTACTTGCCATTGCTGCTGAAGTCCATGCAAGTTATGTTCCCACTGTGGCTCTAGGGCAAGGGCAGCAGCAAGTATGAATGGGAACCCCCTGGGCAAATGTGGAAACCCGTGCAACCATGACTCAGGGGCCCTGTTGCTTAGATCAACGGCAAGCTGCTGATGGGATGTCAGGAGAAGATATGGGACAGGGCGTCCCCCCTGATCTGGGTCAGAGGCAGAGGAGTCTGTAACATGCACAGAATCCTACAAAGGAGAAGTCTGCGGGGCCGTGAGTCTTTATATATACGTGCGGTGCCTGGGTACCCGTGTACCTTCAATGCTGCAGCCAGAAGGCGGTGGGTGAAGTTGTGTTGCTGAGGCTTCTCCTTGCGAATCCGCTGTTGCGGTTTCTGCTTCTTGGATTTCAAGGACTTGTCAGGTGGGCATCCGTTTGCTTTTTGGCCTATAAGGAAGGGCCAGGTCAACCATCCATTTACTGGCTCAGTGAGCACTCAGTGACCAACAATGACTGGCCGGGCATTGAGTGGAGAGGCACAAGAGATGACCCTGTCCTCGAGAAGAGAGAGGGATACAGGGGGAAAATACAGAAGCTTTGGAATCAGACCTGGGTGTGGACTATGTATCACTGAGTGATCCTGGGGAGGCTGCTTGCTATTAGTGTCTGTAACATAACTACATAGCACCTCACTGCACATTAGAGAAGGCGCCCTCTCTGGGCAGGCGGGCTCAGTGGGTTCACAGAAAGGTCAGTGGAGAGCAGATTCTTAACCAGACCTTTCTAAGTGAGGGACAATGTGCACTACAGAAGCTGCTGACGCTGGTCTCAGGTTAAGTTACTTAACTGCTCTGGGCCTTGGCTTTTCTAAAAGAAAAGTTGAGAATTGGGTGAGATAATATATACAAAATGACAAGCATAGTACCCAAAACAAGCACTAAAAAAGGCTTAGAGGGAATCCCAGAGAGAACCCAGCAATGAGAGGTAGTCAACATGTGTTGAGCATGTTCCCTGTGCTGAAAAGGGTGCCAGTCATTTTTGTATAAAATAGCTAATTTAATTGAGAATCAGGACAGGTGCAAAGCGGGCATGTGTCAGATCGCTACAGATGCTCAATTCTTACAGGAAGAAAACTCCGGAGGCTACTGTTACAAAGGCAAATCTGCCCTCTGCTTGCCTCTTCAGCCTTGTCTAACAAGCCCACTCCTCTCCTCTCACATCACAGTCAAACCAAACGCTGTTTCAGGACTCCTCGGCTTCGTGCACGTTGCTATTGCCAGGAGCATTCTCCTTCTCTTGGCCGTCCTGGCAAACCATTACACAGATCCTTGAAGACCCCACCTTCAGCGTTCTTTACTTGACCCCCGCCCGCCACCGACAAAAGCGGGGCTGACCACTCCCACCCGTGGGAGTACTAGTACTAGTACTCTAATACTTCTCTATGAAACCCACGACACTATATTTTTCACTTACATTTTCAGATGTTCTTTACCCGACATTGGACTCCCCAAAGACCCCAAAGCCTACAGGAGATAGTAAGTATTCAATAAATGCTGTTGTCGGTAGACCAGAGCGTTCATAATGGATGTCTCTGTCCCTTCCTCCCCGTTTTCATAAAATAACGAACAAGGAGCGCGCGGGAGAGTTTCCGAGCGGCCTCTCAGCTGTGCTCCGAGGGAAGGCGGCTTGGTTTCGGCCACGGAGAAAGCGCACAGCCGCGCAGGACCCAGGTTCTAACAGATAGTCCCAAAGGGACGCGACGGGCCGGGCAAGGCGGCCCCTACTCTCGGGAAGCGAAACTCGTGTCATAGAGGAGAAAATGAGGCGGGGAGAGCGGGTCATTGACAGCCCACAGGCCGGAACGGTGGGTCGGACCCCCGAGGAGGCCGGGGAGCGAGGTCTCGCGGGTCGCCCCTAACCGTCCCCGCCACACTCACCGGCGGACCGGCCGTTCGTCTCCTCCTCCGCGCGCAGCCACCCCCGCGCTACCGCCGCCGTCGCCACGAGGGCCAGCAGCCCTAGCAACAGCGACAGGCCCATTAGCTCCGGCATCTGCGGGAGCTCCATGTCGGCAGGGGCACTGCCACCTCAGCCTCTGGCCTGGCGGACGCCTGCCCGTCTCCGCGGGGACGCGCACGCACGCGGGGCGGGGCCCGGCCGTTGGTGCGTCCCGAGGGGCGTGGCCTGGTCGCTGTCAAGCCCGAGGGGCGTGGCCTGGTAGTCGTTGAGTCTCCAGGGGCGGGGCCATGATCGTTGGGCCCCCGGAAGGGCGGGGCCTGGCCATTGAGGCTGTGTGATCGCGGAAGCGTTGCGGAGCAAGAAATGTAGTCCAAGTAGTCCAGGCTCAGGGCTTCCCTTGACTACTTTACTGATAATCGTTAGTAACGGCATTATTCCAGCCGTCATCACACTGGATCCTTTCAAGGAGGCAAGGGTCCGATTATTACTCCCGTTCAACAGGTGGGAACGTCTTAGTATTGGGAAATTCAGGTGGATTTTTACTGTTAATGGAGAAGGGAAAGGGTAGTTCTGGAATTAGGGGGTGGGACAGCCTCAGCAAAGACTTGAGCAGGAGGATGCTTTGTGGAGGCAGGGTATGAGTAAAATAAAAAGCCGGTAAGGGAATTCCCTGGCAGGCCAGGGGTTAAGACTTCACATTTCCATCGCAGGGGTCATGGGTTGGATCCCTGGGCTGGTAACTAAGATCTGGCAAACCAGGCAGTGCAGGCAAGAAAAAAAAAGTAGCAGGTAAAATTGGAAGCTTCCCAGGTGGCTCAGTGGTAAAGAATCTGCCTGCCAATGCA
The DNA here is from genome assembly GCF_033118175.1 of Dama dama. Lineage (NCBI taxonomy): Eukaryota > Metazoa > Chordata > Mammalia > Artiodactyla > Cervidae > Dama > Dama dama. The sequence goes on along the minus strand of NC_083690.1, from coordinate 34,254,811 downwards.
GGAGATGCAGGTTTGATCCCTTGGTCGGTAAGATCCCCTGGAGAAGGAAATGGCAATCCACTTCAGTATTCTTGCCCTGGGAAATCCCATGGACAGAGGAGTCTGGCGGGCTACAGTCTGTGGGGTCACAAAAGAGTCGGACACACTCGGCAACTAAATAAGAAGATTGCAAAAGTGTTTGAGGGCCTTGAGTGCTAGTTCAGCCCAGCGAACAGTAGCCTCTGCTAGTCATTTCAGGGTGAGATAGATCAAAATTGGTATCTTGGAGATTCTATGGGTGGACTAGTGTGTGTCAAGACCAAACAAAGATAGAAGGAAAGCCAAGAGGTGGTTGCAAGAGTCCAAGATGGAGGTGATAAGAGCCCAGACTCGGGGGTGGCCTGCTGGTAGGAAGGAAGCTGAAAAGATTTTTTTTTTTAAACTTGGCTGTTCCATGTCTTATTTGAAGCATGTGGGATCTAGTTCCCTGACCAGGGATTGAACCCAGGCCCCCTTCATTAGGAGTGTGGAATCTTAGCCACTGGACCACCAGGGAAGTCCCTGAAAATATTTTTAACAACACACTTTAAATTTTTAATTATAGATTCAAAAGGAGTTGGAAAAAAAAAAAAAAAGAACAGGAAAGTCCACGGACTCTTCCCCCAGGTTCCCCCAATGGCAACATAACTATAGTGCAATATCAAAAACCAGGAAGTTGGCAGAATTTAGTCACCAAAAAAAAAGAGATATTCTGAAAGACTAATGATAGACCAGACCCACTTACTGTAGAGGGAATGTTCCCAGAAACAAAGGTGCTCCATGGGCCTCCCACTCCCACAACCCAGAACAAGTGGAAGTACCAGAGTGAGCGCTGCCAGATTCAAACTTTTTCCTGGCGACCAGGGAGCCTCTCCTGGCAGTGTGGGCCCTCTGGCTCTAGAAGGACCCTCGGAGCACAGAGGCTGCTGCAGAGACTAGAGGACAGACAGACTCACCCACAACCTCGGGTGAGGAAACAGATCCACTCAGAGAGCAAATGAAGTGGCCTCACTTCCTTCCCTTTTGTCCTTAGTGAGGGGAGAAGGGGAGACTGGCATTGACTCAGCTGTAGGCAGTAGGGTGGGGAGGGCCAGAAGCAGGGTGTCCAGAGCATTCTGGGGCCTTTCCTCCTTAATTTGCTGTTTAGAACCGAAGGCCCAGTCCTGAACCACTTTCTCCACCACCTAGAGACAACGTGGTACTTTTAAGAATTTCATTCACCGAGCATTTTGCCGATGCCATTTGTTGATCCAGGAGCTTGCATTTCTTCGAATTGTCTCACATTCCCATCCCACAGATTAGGGGACTGATGCTCTAGGAGATGCTCACTAAGTGATTTTCCATAGGTGACACAGATGAAAAGTGAACCTGGGGACACATGCAGGTCAGTGACACTAATCTATCGATGTGGGGGACAAGGAGAAGCAGGAATAGGGCTCTGGTTCAGTTGAGAGTACAGGATTCTTTGACATCATGAACTCACTTGATCCTTTAAGACAGATGATGCTATGAAATAACCTTAACCAGACCCCCCCAAAAACCCTAGGCTCTGGTCAAGTAACTTACCCCACGTTAACAAGGAAGCCAGGATTCAAACCCAGAGTCCTACTAGGGTCTGCTACACGCCGAGATCCTTATCCATCTGACCTTGCCACGGGGCTGTGGTAATGGCCTTGTTTTTACCCCCAAGTGTCCTACAGCCCAGCTGGAATCCAAAACCAACCCTCAGAAGGACAACTGGTGACACAAAGCAGAATGGGGGAAAACTGGGCAGATCAGGGAGGGAGATCAGCTGATGGGTTCAGAAGGGCAGTGAAATTCAGCTGTACCTTCAAGGGTGGGCATTTAGAACAGGTGAAACAGGATAAAAGGGAATTCTAGGAGGGAAAGTAAGGCATGAGCAAAGGTATGGTTGGAGGGGTAACAGGGTCAGTCATTAACCAATGATTTTAAATTAACATCTGCTAGAAACCTGGTCTCATCAGAGGTGAGCAAGAGCCAGAGAAACAATGGAAGCCCAGCTTCATTTTGCAACTGAAGATCCACCTGGCCTTGCTTGGTGCCTTGCTCCCTACCCCAGGCCTCTCTGTCCGGTAAAATGATACATTTCCTCATCATTTAAGTAGTGGTTCTCAATGTGTGGGCCCTGGACCAGCATCATTAGAAATGCAGATTCTTAGACTTCACCCCCCCCACCCCCCCACCCCTGTCTGCTGACTCAGACACTTCAGAGATGGGGGCCCTGCAAGCTGTTTACTTTTTTAATACTTATTTTTATTTATTTATTTAGCTGTGCTGAATCTTAGTCACCATATATGAGATCTTCTTTTCTGTGGCATGTGGGATCTAGTTCCCTGACCAGGAATCAAACCCAGAAAGGACCCCCTACATTGGGACTGTGGAGTCTTCACCAATGGACCACAAGGCAAGTCCCAGCAATTTGTATTTTAACGAGCTTGTTAGGTGATTCTGATGCCCACTGATGTGTAAGAACCAATGATTTAAATTAACTTGAGCCCCAGACGTAGGTTATTTGCTGCTCACAGTCTCCATTACAGTGGTTCTTAACCTTGAATACATATTGGAATCACTTTAAAAAAAAATGCTTATGTCTCCTTCCCACAGCCAGGTATTCTGATATAATGGGCCTGGACTAGACCTGCTCAAGAAGATTTTGAAAAGGCCCAGCTTATTCACATGTACATTTAAGTTGGAGTTCTAGCTGCAAGGGATACCAGAGGCTAATGCTGGGGTCTACGTGTAAAAGTGATGTTTGTCAGACCAGGGCTGTGGCCATGGCGATGGATACTTACAAGATCGACTAGAGACAAGAGGGAAGGGGGCAGGGCACAGCCATTAAAAAGATGGCATAGCCACTGAGGATACAACAAAAACTGGTTAGAACCAACTAGACTCGAGATGGCAGAAGATTTAACTAACTTCCAGTGGACCTGGAGCCTCACAATACAGCTCGCTCATTGAGATAGGTTCGCATATGCTACATGACAGACTCACCCAAACCACGAAGTGGGCGGGTAGTCCAATTTCTGGAAATCTCCACCCCTTCCCCCGAAACAGTTGGAGTAACCCTCCCACTTGTTAGCCTGTGGAATTACCCAGCCCATAAAAACGAACCCCCCAGATTCCGGGGAGCTCTCATTTTCCCACTTGACCCCTGCCCTGAGGCGGCTCTCACCTTCTGAGACAGACCAGGCTCCTGCTGGCTCGTGCTGTCTAGGGAATGTGCGCATGGGTGCGTGCTCAGCTGCTGAGTCGTGTCCAGCTCTATCCGGTGGACTGTAGCCCACCAGGCTTCTCTGTCCGTGGGAGTTTTCAGGGAAGAATACTGGAGTGGGTTGCCATTTTCTACTCCAGATGGAATGTGTACCTCTCTCAATAAACCTACTTTCACTTTACCGGGGCCGCTGTTGAATTCTTTCCCCATGCAAAGCCAAGGACGCTCACTTGGTGGTCTGACCCAGAGGCTCACCCAAGCCTGGCACATGACCATCTCCTTGTGCCCCATTTTCCTGCAGCAAACTGGCCAGGCCTTGGTAACACACAAGAGGGCAGTGGGGAGTGGGGAAGAGCTGAAGACGACTGTTTTCCAAGGGCACAAGTGTCTGGACGGCAGTGCCCTTCCTGGGCTTGGGGAGCATGGGAAGGTCCAGGTTAGATGGGGGAGCCTGTGAGTTGCAGTCTCGGAAACACTGGGCTCTGTTTTGGCTCCGTCCGGGTTAACACCCGGAGCTGTGGACGGGGAGGTCAGGGTGCGGCTCTGAGCGAGAGCAGCGCAGATACAGGAGAGGAAGCCCTGCAATGGCAGGGCCCGGAGCTTGCCATAGAGTGAGAAGGGAAGTGGGCTGAGGAAGGGACCGGGGGTAGGGCTGGGGGGAAAGGCTCCCACGGCAGGGCCTGGGAGTCACTGCCAGCAGGGAGAAAGGAGAGCCTGGATTTGCAGGAAAAGAGTGATTCAAGAAGGAGGTCCAGGGGACTTCCCTGCTGGTTCAGGGGTCAAGTCTACACTGCCAATGCAGGGGGCCCAGGTTCAATCCTTGGTCAGGGAACTAGATCTCACATGCTGCAACTAAAGATTCCACGTGTGGCAACTAAGACCCAGCGTAGCCAAATAAATTGAAAAAAAAAAAAATTTTTTTTTTTTTTTTTTTTAAGAAAGAGGTCCAAAGGCCCTGGGGGCACTGCAAAATGGTTGTTGGATTTGGCAGTGAGGGAGCCAAGTGACCTTGGAAAGAGCAGATTCAGGGCAGGGATGAGGCTGGGGTAGAAGTAGGGAGGGAGGAGGAATCCAAAGGCAGGGGCTGGAGGCAGGTGGGAGGGGAAGAGGGGGAAAAGGCAGGTGTAGACGACTCTCTTAAGGGAAGGTGGCATCTAGAGGGGGACACAGGGTCAAGGGGATGTCCTCTGGGGACCTTTCCATCAGGATGAGTGAGTGAAAGCAGCAGAGCAGAAACTCCCAGGTATTGACCTTTCTGAGAGCCTATAAGCCTCTGTCTGCAGCAGCAAGTAACACCTAAAGGCTGGGTACCTCTGTCACCTGCTGTGACAGTGCTGCGCTTAGTCACTCAGTCGTGTCTGACTCTTTGTGACCCATAGACTGCAGACCACCAGGCTCCCCTGTCCATGGGATTCTCCAGGCAAGAATACTGGAGTGGGCTACCATGCCCTCCTCCAGGGGATCTTCCCAACCCAGGGATCGAATCCAGGTCTCCCGCATTATAGGTGGATTCTTTACGGTCTGTGCCACCAGGGAAGCCCAAGAATACTGGAGTGGGTAGCCTTTCCCTTCTCCAGGTCATCTTCCTGACACCAGAATCGACCTGGGGTCTCCTGCATTGCAGGTGGATTCTTTACCAACTGAGCTAGCAGGGAAGCTCTACCTGCACAGTAAAAAGTGGCTAGAAGTAAGACAGCCTGGGTGGGCAGCTCACGAACCATGAGAACTTGGGCTAGCTAACTTCTCTACACCTCAAATTTTTGGTTGTAAAGTGGGGACCATAGTAGATAGTAATCATTATGACAACTCTTCCATTGGATTTACGCCAGGCACTGTGGTATGTATATTTACTCTTTGGTCCTCACCGCAGGCCTACTGAGGTAGGTGAGATGAGAATTAAGTGAGGGAATATACATAAAGCACTTAGAATCATGCTTGGAACGTGATGAACACTAGGTAACGGTGCAGCTAGTCCTGTTATTGTTATTATTATTCTACATAAACGTCAAAGCCCCCAGAAAACTGTCTCCTGTTTCTAGCCGGCAAACATCTCTGGATGGTCTGAGGACATGCAAGGATTCAGGCTTGAATGATAGTTCTCAGCGGAGAGCGGTACAGCTATGAACATACTCCTCAGAGCCAAGGACACCATCTGGTCCATAGTGGGCCCTCAGGAAATTGTTGTTGTTGTTGTTTTTAATTTACTTGGCTGCACTGGGTCTTAGTTGTGGCATGCAGGATCTTTTAGTTCTGGCATGTGGGATCCAGCTCCCTGACCAGGGATTAAACCCGGGGCCCCCTGCACTGGGAGCATCCAGTCTCAGCCACTGGACCACTAGGCAAGTACCAAAATATTTGTTAAATGGGTCAATGAAAGGAAATTCCCTGGTGGTCCAGGGGTTAGGACTCCATGCTTTCACTGCAGGGGGCGTGGTTTCAATCTCAGGCCGGGGGACTGAAAGACCGCTCAAGGTGCATGGTGTGGCTTTAAAAAATAAAAGGATCAATGAAAGGATCGATGAAGTATTGGGGCCATTTACCCCAACTCCCCATCTGCAGCATCGGTTCCTGCTAAGATATCCAGACCCAGCAGCCACCCACCCTCTGCTTGCATTATCTCACATGGTGCGGTGGTCACGACCCCCAAGGCAGCTTTCTCCTTCTGGAAGGTTCCGATGGATGGCCCTGTTGCTTCCACCCTGTGGTCCCTGCCCTGCCCTCCTCCTGTGTGGAAGGTGCTGAGCCTCTCTGAACCTGCCGGGGCCACAGAGGGAGGCTCTCCAGGCTGTGTGCTGAGTCACTCAGTCGTGTCCGACTCTTTGCCACACTATGGACTGTACCCTGCCAGGCTCCTCTGTCCATGGGATTTTCCTGGCAAGAATACTGGAGTGGGTTGCCGTGCCCTCCTCCAAGGGATCTTCCTGACCCAGGGATCAAACCCGAGTTTCTCAAGCCTCCTGCCTTGGCAGGAGGGTTCTTTACCACTAGTGCCACCTGGGAAGCGTCTCCCTGCTTCCACCCTTTACTCTCTGCAGCCTATTCTCAACTCTCCACCAGAGGGATCCCGTTAAGGTCCCTCTGATCTTGTCCCACCCTTTAGTCAAAGCCCTCCAGGGATAAAAAAAAAAAGCCCTCCAGGGGCTTCCAGCTCAGAGGACAAGCTAAGGTCCCCTCGTGGCCAGCGAGGCCCTCTACAAGGCCACAACTCTCTCTCCATCCCAGAATGAGACACGCTGACAGTCCCTGACAGTTTCTGTTTTTATTGATCAAGAATTCTTTACAAAATACACACACACACACACACACACACCCCAGATACCTGCCCTGGTTTGGTCACCCCCCTGCCCACTCTCTCCTGGGATCAGACCTTCCTGGCCTCATCCGGGGACGCCACCCTGTGGCCTCTTCCCCTACCAGCAGAGGAACACAGAGAAGGAACTTCCTTTGTTTCCCTGCTTAGAAACACAGGCTGGGGCCCCACCTGTGGGGGGAGCAGGTGGGAGTGACAAGGAAGCATCACCCCCTTCCCTCTTTCAAACTCCCTGAGTTGCCAGGTTAGCAACCTGGCACTATAGCTGCTAAGGCCTTGGGATCCTTTTCCATTCAAAGCTTCCCCATCCCCACGTTGCAGACTGAAAAATGGAGGTCCAAAGACTGGAGGATGAGCCCCCTTTAGCCGCCACCCCCGCCGCCCCTCCCACCCCGCCCAGGTCACAGCATTAGTTGCTGTAGTAGGACAGGGACTGGAACACAGTTCTTCCTGGCTTTCGAGAGATAGGAAGGAACCCGGCTTGACAGCCAGGACTCAGGGCAGGAGGGGCGTGCCCAGGGAAAGTAGCCCCAGGGTAGCTGAGTGAGCAGCAGGGTCTGGCCAGCACTATAAAGATTTGCCAAGGGCGCCCTCTGTGACTGCCCGTGTCGCTTGCTCAGGTATACAGTCTGGATCCGTCAGGATGCTGGTGGATGTACTCAGCTGACGTAGGGAGTTCAGAACAGCTGGGAAAAGAGAGAGAAAGAGAGGGAGAGACACTTTCCGGGATCAGGGGTCATCCTACACTTGGATGCTAAAGACAAAAGGATCAGGGGAGGAACTAGTTAGCAAGACTGTCAGTCAGCCCCTGCCAGGAGCTCTGTCTGCAGGTGTCCTAGTGGTCCACCCCGGAGTGTGGTGGGCAATGGACAAAAGTCTAGGCTATACTGAGGACAGGCTGGACTGGGGTCTGAGCAGGGTGGGCCCCCCACCCCCTGCCCTGAGGCTTGGACACTCTGCTGGGCAGGCACATACTTGGTCGGAGAGCAGGCAGGGAGCAGTACTGGTCCAGCCAGGCCAGGGAGGTCTGGCGGAGGCTCTGCAGGCTTGCTGTAGACACCATCCCGTTAAAGGACTCGAACAGGGGCCGGATGAGAATGCTGAACTGGAGCCAGGTCAAGGAGCAGGCCTGGCCTCCGGCTGATACCCTCACCCACTTCACATGGAGCCCAGATGCCCGGCCACTGTCCAGCCGTGAACCCCAAGGACCCCTACTGTAGCCGCCTTCCCATCCACCGAGGTCCTCCCACAGCTCTCTGGCTCTCAGCTCCCTCCACCAGCTCACCCATGGCCTTCCCTGGGCTAGCCCCCACCCCTGGGCTTCCTGCTCTGGCTCAGTCAAGGGCTCGACCAGGTAAGGGAATGAAAGATTTGAAGTCTTCCCAAGGGTCCACCCCAGTCATCTTACTCAGAGTTTGGGCCTTCCCTGGTGGCTCGGATGGTAAAGAATCTGCCTGCCATACAGGAGACCTGGGTTCAATCCCTGGGTGGGGAAGATCCCCTGGAGAAGGCAGTGGCTACCCTCTCCAGTACTGGGTTCTCCCCAGCTGCCCCTAGCGCCTTCTGAGGGCAGGGCTGTGGTCCTCTCACCCAGGTTCCTTCCACTCCCCTTCAGTTTCCCTCCACTCCCAGCCCATCACCGGGCAATGCTGCTGGCCAAGGTGCCAAGGGCCTGGCAGGAGAGGGTGGAATCAGAGCCCCTTCCTCCAGGAGCAGCTCCGACACCGTGCCTGGCCTGGGGAGCAGGGCCTGCATCAGGTACAGCTTAATCTGGCTGCAGCACACACCGGGCCGCTAGCCCAGTGAGGATACTACCCAGAACTTCCAGTTGTGCAGCGTGCGGGTCCGGACATAGTCATCGAACATATCTCGCATTTGGTCGAACCGCTGATGTGTGATGGGCACCCCGGTAGCAGGCAGCTGCTGCTGGCACAGGCTGGAGGGCATGGGGTGGGTGAGGGCGGGGAGTCAGGCAGCAGGCCCCCCCGCTGGCCCTGCACACCCTCCCCATCCCCACCTACTTGATGGCGGCATTGAGCTCCTCAATCTGGTCCCGGAGCTGCTGGGCCTCCTCCTGCTTGGCTGCGCGCTCCTGCTGAAGCATGGTGATGTACTCGGCTGTCTTCTGCAGCGTGGTGGCCTTGCTCATCTACGGTGGCACCAACCAGGGCGGCCTTGGGTACTGGGGCCCCGGGGTGAGGCATTGGCAGGGGCGGAGGCCAGCGGGTGTGTGGAGGGCCTTGGGGTTTGGTCTTGGGAGGGTGGGTGGGGGTCCACATGCGGCCGGGGGGGCCTGGGCACTCACTTTGAGGTTGGGCTGGGTGCTGAGCGTGCTCACCAGCCCGTGCAGTGTGTCAAAGCCCAGCTTGATGTTGAAGCGCCTCTTCTGCTCCGCAGAGATGTGTGTGATGCGCCGGTTTTCTGTCTGGCGGTTGGGGGAGAGGCAAGAGAGCCGGAGTGAGCCTGGGAGGGAGCACGGGAGGGCCTGGGGCAGAGCAAACAGACCTTAGGATGACAACAGGTGCCACCTTGCTGTCTGGACGGCCCCGGCTCAGCATGGGTTGTGGGGGAGAGATACGGATGCTCAGGGCCCCCGGGCCTGGCAGCGAGGTCAGCTCTGCAGACAGCCGCCGCTCACCACCTGTGCCGGGGACAGATGGACTCACAGACTGACGCAGGGGAGAGGGTCCCATGGCCCTGTCCCTCTCATCCTGGCCCCAGATGTCATCCCCCACATCCCCCTTCCCCTCCTTCCATCCCGCAAATCGCCCCTCCCCAGCTCCAACCCCTCCTTACCGCTGGGTGCTGGGGGCGAGAGCCGCTCCACTTTGGGGACAATCAGGGGTCTGGGAGGGGCCGGGGCAGCCGGGCCAGGAGGCAGTCGGGGTGGTGTGGGGGCCGCCGGGGTCGGGGGAAAGAAGGTGCAGGGGAACTCGGGGAGAGTGTCCTGCTGCAGTGGAGAAGGGCAGAGAGTCGGGGTGAAGGCCCAGGGTGCAGCCCCACCTCCCAGTGCCCGCTGTCTTACCGGTGACCCTGGGGGCCGGAGGAGAGCGCCGGACACAAGCGGTGGCTCCAGGGCTTGCTCAGGCTTGGCTGTGCACAGACAACATGCTGGGGGCCCCATCCATCGTCTCCCAAGGCCCCACCCCTTCCTTCCCAATAGCCCGCACCCCTTCCGGGTTCCCCCTCAGGGTTAAGGACCCAGGACCTCTGGCTGAGCCAGCCCTTCACTCCCCACCCTCTAATCCCGCAGGCTCCCCGCGTCCGCACTAGGTCCCCATCTCCCCCGCCGGCCTGACTCACCGGCTGTCAGCAGCTGCGTGAGGCAGGGGTTGTTGCTCCCGGCAGCGGCAGTGGGGCTGGCAGTGGCAGGGGCCACGGCGCGGGTGCCGGGCTTCCGCCCTCTGGGAGACGGGGCAGGGGGCTTGCCTCTGGGCCGCGTACCTTGGGGTACCGGGAAGTGAGGCCCAAAGTGGGGCTCTGAATAGCCGGAGGGTAGCAGGTCTACGGGGAAGGGGGCGGGGCCGGGGGCGGGGCCTGGGCCAGGCTGCGGGGTGGGTGGGAAGGCCGCGGGAGCAGACAGCGGGGACACTCCCGGGGCAGGAGGGACGGCAGGGAAAGAGAACCTGGACGAGAAGAGGGGCTCTTCTTGCAGCAGAGCAGGCGACGGGGCCATGGGAGGGAAGGGGGGCGGGGGACAGGGCTCCAGGCCCAGTCCCTTGGCAGGGCTAGGGTACTGGAGGAGGGGTGGGGGTGCGGGAGTGGGTGGGAGCTTGGGCTTGGGGTCTTCAGGAAGGAGGAAATCAGAGTTCAGGTAGGTGCTGGAGTCCAGGGAGCCAGGGCAGCTGCTCCGAGCCTGGTTGGGGGACAAAGAGTGGGGGAGAGAGCTGGCCTTTTGGGGGGCCTCCCGAGCAGCCTCCTGCCTGGCTGAGCCCTGGATTGGACATTGGGGGAGTTGAATAATCCTTGGCCTCAGACACACACATGGGGGACATTACAATCTAATGAGGGGAAAGAGTGGGGCGCATTTATACACAATTTAAGCACGAGAAAGAGCATCAATCTCTCCGCCCGCTCATTCATTCACTAAATTATCAATCTATCCACCAACCCATCCATCCATCCATCCATCCATCCATCCATCCATCCAACCTCCATCCATCCACCTATCTATTTTCTCATCTATGAGCTAGCTCATCCACCTATATTTCCACCAGCCCACCAGGTACTAACCCATTCACCAATCCATCCAACCACCTATACTTCCTTCACTCACCCACCAACCCTTCCACAGTCCATCCATCTATCCACCAGCTACATATCCATCCACCAGCCCATTTATTGATCCACCACATACCACGTGGTTGTCGCTCAGTCGTTTCCGACTCTTTGCAACCCCCTGGATGGTAAACCCGCCAGGCTCCTCTGTCCACGGGATTCTCCAGGCAAGAATACTGGAGTGGGTTGCCATGCCCTGCTCCAGGGGGTCTTCCCAACCCAGGGACTGAACCTGGGTCTCCTGCATTGCAGGTGGATTCTTTACCATCTTAACCACCAGAGAAGCCCTTTACTGATCCACCAAACTACTTTTTCATTTATGAATCCATCCACCAGCCCATCCACCCAACCAACCACTCACCGACCTATATATACACCAACCATACAAGCATCTACCCCCATCTACAACCCAGCAATCTATTCTGCAACACACCCACCCACTCTCACACACATCCATCCACTGACTTGTTCAATTACTGGGCAACCATTTTTGCCTGCTGTGAATGTGCTTGATCGGTGCTCAGGATGGGAAGATGCAATGTGGCAAGTGTGAGGATGTGGTGAGTGAAGCAGAGCCCTTCCAGCAAGGAGCTCATCATCTAGTCCAGTAGACAGACCTCTCAAACAACGAACTAAGACAGTGCCGGAAAAGTCTGATAACGGAGGGAAAAGGCAGCTAGCCTAGCATCGGGGGCGGGGGGGCAGCATCGGAATTGGCCCTGGAGTTCCTGAGCCAAAATGACAAGAGTCACATCTTCCTAAAGGCACATGCTCAGCTTTGGTCCCCATGTTTCCGTTCATACTTCTCCTCACATCTGGCTTACCCTGTACTGGTCTCTTCTGCCCAAACCTGACTCATTCACAAAGCCCAGAACTGCCCCCTCTTCCAGGAAGCCCTCCAACAAGCAGCCCAGCCCCATGCTCCTCTGTCCTCAGCCTCCCTCCCTCAACCATCTTGTCAGCTCTGCTTCACGAGGGTCTTTCCTCCCCAGCTGAACCGTGCCCTCCGGTCTCTCTCGATGGACTAAGCATACCCAGGAAGTACCCCGAGGATCTCCTGGGCATGGGCAGGTGATCAGGAAAGTGTGGGGCAGGGTGGGTGAGCTCACCTGCAGGCGGTTATGCCCTGAGAGGTGGGTCATGCCCGAGCAGGCAGGGGGCACCTCCGAGCCCAGGATCCCACTGCCGAGGACCGGGTCAACCATGGGCCCGAAGCCGTGGGGCTCTGGGAAGTTTGACGGTGTAGGCGTCTGTGGGGGGCGGTGGTTGGTGAAGAAATCTGGAATTCAGACGCACAGGGTGGCAGCCGTCAGGGCTAAGGCCGTGGCTGGAAGCAGCGGGCTGGCCCTGTCCCTGGCCTGGGTTGGCGGTGGGGTGGGGGCCGGCAAGGGAGGGGGGCCTTCCAGGGGAGATTGTGAAACTGGGATAGTTTCTGTCTCACTCAGGGGAAGCAGCGGCGGAGGCTCGAGTGGGAGACAGCTGGGGAAGGGTGTGGGGGTGTCAGCGGGACCCCAGGAAGCAGCCCTCCCACCGAGCCCCCAGACTGGCTCCTGGGGACCCCCTTCCACACCCCCAGACCTGGGAACCCCAGGCCTTGTCTGCGCCTGCTGGGGACATCGAAAGTGTGTTGGGGGGAGGAGGGGGTGACTAGAGAGTGCCAGGAAGGGAGAGAGGGTGAGGTCCAAGGGGAGGAGGTCTAAGATGGGGAAGGGCACCATCGGGTTGTCAGGAGGTCACGAAGTGAGTCGGGGGAGAGAGAGGTCAGAAGGTCAGTGGGTCTGGGACAAGCTGGGTTTGTTGGAAGGTCAGTGGGTAGGGCTACAAGGGTGGAGACCAGGAGTCGGGGGTGAGAGGCCTAAGAGGGTCTGAGCAGGGTCAGAGGGTGGGCTCAGAGTGGGGGCAGAGGTGAGGGGGCGCTAGAAGGCCTGAAAGAGCTGGCGGGGTGGGGGGCAGCTCTTGTTGGAGGTGGGGGTTGTGTAAGCCCCAGGCTATTCTGGTTTTGGGAAGCAGCTGTCCGCGGCCTAACCACATCCCGGGCCCGCTCACTGCCCGCCCACCCGCTCCCTTCCGGGCACCTTTCTCTGACCCTGAGCAGCCTTCTGTCTGCATCAGCTCCCAAGGCCTCCTGGCCTGGTCTGGCCAGAGGCGACCCCACTGGCCCCAGCCACCCTGGCCAAGACAGCCGGTCAGACTTTCTCCCAGGGGCCCCTTGAAGGAAACCCAGGAGTGGGATAAGCCGGCATCAAGCCGCGAGCCCAGTGGGGTCTTATTTGTGCGTCTTATGGGACGGTGGGGCCCAGGTGCTGCTGGGCGGCTGGTTCTGGGTGTGTCTGTCTCACGAAGCATCTGTCTGTCTGCCTCCCTGTGTGTTGGTCCCGCCGTCTGTCGCTCTGTCTGAGCCTGCGTGTACCTGCCCTGGTGTGACTTGGTGTGTACATGTCTGCCCCGTGCCCGTGTCTGTGTTGGGCTGTGTGTCTTTCTCGGCCACGAGGTCAGGATCCTCCAGCCTCCCTTCAGCAGAAGGACTAGGAGGTGGAGGGTGAGCACCCACGGACCCCGCGCCCCCAGCCCCACAGGGACCACGGGCCTCATCCCGTCGCCCCAGGATGCTCAGGGTCTCAGAGCAGCCCCCCTCACAGCTGCCGCCCACTCCCCAGAATCGGGCGGGGCTCACAGAGCAGCAAGCCCAGCCCAGCCCGAGTCACCAGGGTCCCCTGGTGGGGACCATAGCTGGTCCCAACCCCACCTTGGTTGGCAGAAGTCATTTCCTAGCCCCAGCCACCCAGGGAGCCTTCCTGGCCTGTTCCCCCTCACTGACCTGCCATCCCCTGGCTGAGCTCCAACCCCCACCCCCACCCCCCACCAAGCCCCTTCCCTCCAGAGAATTATGGCTCCCTTCCTGGGTTTCCTCTCAAGAGAGGAGCTCTTGGGGACAGAGCGACACCTCTAAGGGCCCTGGTGCTCCGGACGCCCCCAGTTCACAGGGGCACTTGAGAGGGCCACACTAGCCCCCTTGTGTGACCCACGCCCCCTATGGTAGGTCACCCCAGCTGGACCCCACTCCCGCAGCCACCCTGCACTTCCTAACTCGACACTCAGATTTTTGCCCAGAGCCCCTGGGTGGGGGCCGCTGGGCTCCTACCTGTGGCAGGGGTCTGTGGGCCCCGAGAGGGCCTCTGCCCTCCCAGGCGGGTCTGATCCCAGGGCACTGCCATCAACACGGCTGCGGTCCCTGCAGTACCCCCGCCTCCAGGCAGGGGTGGGGGTGGTTCCTCATTCCCTCGTCCCCGCCCCCATGGGCCTCCACCTCTCAACTGACAGGCCCAGGACCACGCCAGTCAGGCAAGAGTGGAGGGGTCACCAAAACCAAGCCTTCATGCCAGGAACCCTTTTTGTGTCTCCGAGGCCTCGGCTGAGACAGGTTGGGCCCCAGAGTCCCCTAAGCGTGTGACCATCGGGAGCAGTCTCCAAGGCCGACAGCTGAGTGAAGAAAGCAAAGTGAGAAGAAAGCTGCCGTGGAGACCAAGAGACGTCTGTCCCCGTGTGCTGTACAGACGGGATGTCTCTGGAGGGACATGAGACACCAGTGGCCGGTGGCCCTGGGGCTCAGGAGAGGGAGGTAGGGCAAAGGGCTACTTTAAAGAATGCTTTATAAGTTTCCTGGGATTTAAAAAAAAAAAAATTACATAGGAGGAGAGAAGTGGGTGAGGTCTAGATGAAAGAAGAATGGCCAAGAAATGATAAATGTTGGTGTTGGTGAGGGTTCCATGGAGGTTCTCTTTCCCTACCTGTGTGGGTGCTTGAAATGTTCTTTAACAAACAGTTCTTAAAAATGAGTTACATAAATACGAATAAACAGACTCAAACAAAGGAGAGGGATGAAAGCCCTTCTCTCCCCTGAGAGAGTCCATGCTTTCCTGAGAACTCCTCAGAGCTGGTGGCTTCAATGGACCTGACCCCTGTCCCCCTCCGGGTACCCTGATCTCACCGGAGGCTACTCCGGCTGCATCCCAAACATCTGCATCTGCCCAGACAAAGGGAGACCAGGAAGATCCCTCAGAAATCACCCAGATCATCTACCCTTTCAGAGGGGCCTGGGACCAGCCTGAGGTCTCAGTCATGCTGGGGCCTTCCTACCACTGACCTGTGGAGGCCCACCCACCCAGGGGGCGGGGCCTGCCCCACCTGAGATCTCCATGAAGTCATCCAGGCTGGGCTGCAGTGGCGTCAGGTCTGGCTGGATCATGTCAGCATTGCCCACATAAGCTGGAGGGGGCAGGGGTGATGTCAGGAGCGTTGGGCAGGGTGGAGGTGGGGGGCACCCGTGCCTGGTCATCCGCCTCTGGCTGCCCGGATCCCTTCAGGCCTCCCTTCCCTCATGCAGGCCCTCACCATCTTCGGGTGGCAGCTGCAGGGGTGTGGGACTGGGCTGTGTCATGGTGAAGAGCGTATCAGAGATGTCGGACAGGAAGCAATCAAGATCCAGAAGCTGGCGCCCACCGGGCTCCTCCTCCGGGCCCCCCAGCAGCACGGGCACCACGCTGGTGAAGAGCTGCTCGCACCATCGCTCCGGCGGCTGCCACCCCCTTTCCACCTGGGAAGACAGAGCCGTCAGCAGCCCCAGGAGACCCCACCACCACCCCATTCCTTCCCGCTCCCACTGCCCCTGGCTCTTCCGGGTCGCCCCCTGCCTGGGGGGAGGGGGTGGTCAGCCATCTAGACGGGCTGCTCTCCGCTCCTCTCTCGGGTGGACTCAAGTTTGCTGCCTGAAAGGCTAGGGTCACCGCACTGGCCTCTAACAACTCTCCCCAGGAAATAGACTGAGACGGGATTACTGAAGAGCAAAGGGTCCCCTCCTGCCTCCTGCACTTTTCCCTACCTGGGACCGCGGTTCTTACAGCCCTCGGCTCCCCCATGCCTCCCCACCACTTGCTTAGCCAACCAGATGTCTTGGGGTCTTCCCACTACTGCGCTTCAATGCTACGCCTCCCATGGGAAGAAGAGCTCAATTCACCAACCACAGGACAGCGGCCACGCCCACTCCCCTGCCCTCCCACCGCCTCTGCCTAGCCCACACAGAGGCAACCGTCCATCTTCTGGGTCCAGGGAGCACCCACCTGCTTTGGGGCCAGGAGATCCCCTTCCCGACTGGACTTACGGAGCTGCAGGAACACACAGAGGGGGACACTGGACCTCCTGAACCCATCCATCCCTCCCCGCCAAGGCCTCCCCTACTCGCGGGCTTCCCCCAGATCCACCGGATCCCTCGCAGCCCCTCAGGAGCTCTTTGGCGGTAAGGAGGCTGCGAGGAGGTCCTGTGGCCACGCGGTGGCACTGTCGGCCTGGGTCTTAGTGGAGGGCCGGTGAGGGGATGTTGGTGCAGGGGGGTGGGAAGGGGGCGTTCCCCCAGGGCTCTTGCAAGCGACGCGGTGGCCAGCAGCCTCAAGGGAAAGGGTCCTCCCCCCACCCCCCGCGCCCACTGACCCGCTTCTTGTAGTAGATACGCCACTTGTGATACTCGCGCATCACCACCTCGATGCGCCGCTTCCAGTAATTTCCCTCCAAGACGACGGCCTGGGGAGGGCCGGGAAGGGGCCTCAGTGCAGGGGTAGCACTGACCCCACCCTCACCCCAGTCTCCCTCTGGCCCAGTCCCCTCCCGCTCAGCACGAGGAGTGATGGGCAGGAGGGGGCCCGGTTTGGCAGGGCGGCAGGTGATTGGTCCAGCTGGTCTCGGCTACCTGCGGTTTCCGGTGCTCATCAGCCTCAGGCCCCTGCAGGGGGGTCACGAAGCCACACACGGGGCTCTTCCTCCGCTCCACATCTGAGAGAAGGGGGCCAGGTCAGGGGTGCCCAGCTCCCTCATCTGCCACACTATGAAATTCTGCCAGGCCTTCCATGCTCAGATTAAGTGCCACCTCCTCCAGGAAACCTTCCAAAGGCTGCTCTGGCTCTCCTAGATCTCCCTTTTCTATGAGACCCTGTGAAACAAACCTCCCACGCTCCATCTGCTCCTTTGGGAGCTTAGTAGGTGTGCAGGCAATGCTTGCTGAGTGGGAACTGTGGGGCCACAGGGAGTGAATTGTCCAGGGAAGGTCTTGGTCAGGCTGGCTGGCTAAAGGTCCAGAGCCCTGGTTCCTGCCTCAGGGTGCCCATTTCCATCTCAGAGAACCATCCCTGCTCCACTTCAGGCCACCTGCCTGAGTCTTTTACCTCCTCCTCCTCTCCCATCCCTGTCTCCAGCCCTGATCTCTCCCCAGGCTCCTTTTGGGCCAATAAACAAGTGCCAGGCTCTCCTTTACCTCTCAAACCTTCCCTTTGGCTTTCCTCCCAAACGCTGGAAGAGCTGTCACTCACCACCTCCACTTCCACGCCTCCCAGTGGCATGGTCACTCCTATACCCCAGCATCTGTCCCACACTCACCCCACTGACCCAGCTCCTGAACTCAAGGCTCTGGCCCTCCCCAGCCCCATGCTCCCTGACCTTGGCTTCAGGGCACCCCCCTCCTCCTCCCTAAGCCCCAGGAAACTTCCCTCTGTTCTCCTGTCTCCCTGACCACTTTTCACTGGCCCTGCTGCCAGCCCCACCCTAACCTTTGTCATCCTGCTCCCTTGCAGCTTCAGACTCATCTTCCAGCTGCCTGGGGGAACCTCCACTAGGCTGTCTCAAAACATCCCTCACAGATGTTTGGGGACTTCCCTGCCAAGCCAGAGCCTCCTCTGGACTGCCCACCTGGCCTCCCAGTGCCCCAACGTCCCATCACTTCCCAGTGTCCCCATCTAATCCATGGACTGACCCTCTCAACCTCAAGGATGTGTGACATTTCTTCCACCATTCCCTCCCCTCCATATGCTCACTGTCACCCCCGGTCTGGTGTCATTTCTCACCTAGACCTCCCTGACTCCAGCCCCACCCTCTCCAGTTCACCTTCCTTCTGTGACCAGGCCAATTCTTCCTAAACCACTGGCAGTACAGGCCTAAAACACTCCATGGATCCCTGAACCTCCTAGGTAAAGTTCACGCCCCCTAGCCTGACTTCCAAGCCCCTATGACTGACCCCGCTGCTTCTCCTGCCTTTCTGTCTCCTTCATAGGCCCCACCTGGAAGCCAGACAGCTACTCACCCACCCCACTCCCCTGCCCCAGCAGCCCTCTGGTTTTATTCTATGAGGAATGCCTTTCCCTTCCCTCCTTTGCTTCACCCACCCACATCTACACCCCCATCAGGATAGCCCAGGACAGCCTCTCTACTGGGAAGCCTTTCCTTGTCTGAAACAACCCCTCAGTCCCACCTGCCTCGCTCTCCACCCTGCCTCAGCCATTTCTCTGCACGCTGGCCTCTCTGCTGGGAGTGAAAGCAGGGGTGGTGCCCTTTAGCCCCAAATCCTTGCATCTGGCACAGATGCAAGGCACACAGCAGGCCTTTAGAACCCTGGAACCCACCCCCGCCCCGCCCCACGATGAAGTGACTTTTCCTGGCAATCTTGACAAAGAGGACTTCCGGGGTGTCTGTGGAGCGCATCCTGCTTCAACCCACAGCCAGCTTCCTCTGACCCAGAGGAGAGGGGACCACCTGACCATGGAATTTCTTGGGACCTTCAGCATCATTTACAAAGTTCTGTCCTAAAGGACATTCTCCAAGACTATCCCTGTGGGAGTGGGGATGGGGGTTGTCCTGGTTGCTAAGCAGGGCTTGGACAGAAAGCAAAGGGAGGGCCCTTGGCTGTGTGAACTCCTGGGGATGAGAGCAAGGAGGATCTCAGATTCTCTGCTCCTGGCTTCGTCGTTGAGAATGTGAGCCAGGAAAGATCGGGCTTGTCCAGGGTCCACAGAGAGTAAGCGCTGAGCAGGCCTGGTCAGGCTCTGCCCTCCCCCACCCGGTGACCCTGTGCTCTGGATGGAAGGGCAGGGATCATGTGACTTCCTAGGGCTGGGGCATGCTTTACTTAACAATGGTAAGTTCATCGGTTCCTGCAGCCTCCTAGCCCCTTGCACCTGTGCTGGGACAGGGGACGCACAGAGGAATCAGGGATGAACCTCCCAGCTTATGGGGAAAGACAAGGAAAGCACACACATCACAAAAGCTAAAGCAGGGTGGCAGGTCTGCCCAGGAGAGGGGACAGTGCCCTGGGAGCTCAGAGGTAATACGATGATTTGGCGGTGTGGACAAGGAAAAGGAAGGGAGCTTGGAGGCCCGGAGCCTGCCCAAGAGAGGCAGGTGTGAAGGGGAGGAGCCAGGCAGCCCCCCAGCAAAACCACTCCTCCGCGTTTCCTGAAGCCCACCTTCAAACCTTCCAGGCTCAGGAAGGAGGAGTCCTGATACTGGGTTTCAGGCCAGCCTGTGTGCTGTTGTTATTATCACAATAACAGTAATAAATCCCAGCATTCACCTGAAGGGAGCTCTTGTGTGTGTCTGGCCCTGTGATGCGACACGGATCATCTGTCTTGCTGAAAACCCACAGCAAGCCCGAGCAAGAGGGTGTATTATGATTCCCACTTTACAGATGAGCAAGCTCCAGCTGGGGGAGGCAGGGGCCTTGCCCAAGGTCACAGAGCTAGGACATGCGAGAACTTGACTCAACTGCCCTGTCTGACTCGGAACTCGGGGCCCTTCCATCAGCTTGTGCCATAGTCTGGGTGAGGACCCCCGGCTGGCATCAGAAATTCCTTCTGCAGAGAGAGAAGGGTTTGCATCCCATCCTGCTTTGGAGGGAAAGCCTAGAGGGGGGAACCTCAGGGTGGCATGGGATGGTGGGGGAAGTTAGAGACTCTTTCTCCCCCTAGCCTACCAGCTTCCTGGTGTGGGCAGGGCCTGTCCTGAGCGTTCTCACTGGAAGCCAGACAGCTGGGAGCAGTGGAAGGGGCGTTGGGCTGAGCTGGAGAGCCCTGAACTCACAGCCAGTCAGAGCTCCACTCCTTTTATGCTCCGTCGCCCTGAACACGTCAGTATTCCTGCCTGGAGAATCCCCATGGACAGAAGAGCCTGGCGGGCTACAGTCCATGGGGAGGCAAGGAGTTGGACACGACCGAGCGACTAAGCACACACCCTGAACAAGTCACTCGCCTTCTGGGCCTCACCGGCTCATCCGTAAAATGGGGGTTGTAATAACCTGTCTCCCAAGGTTGCTTGGAAGCCTTAAATAAGATGATTTATGAACCTGCCAGGCACATAAGGCAAATAGAAACCAAAAAACAAAACAAAACAAAAACAAAAAAACCACTCCTTTTCTCTGCTTGAATGGAACCCAGTGGGGCCAGTACAGAGAACACACGGGTGGGCCCTTGTGGGCTGTGTGTTCCCAGCTCAGCACAGCCTTCGACCCTGCAGGAGGACCTTCCTGAGCTGGACAAGGTCCAGCATGGGATCGACCGGCCTCTCAGCCTCTGCTGCCCTGCCATCGGGGATGGGTGGGTTTTGCATCCCCAAATGAATGACCGTGACCTCCTCAAGGGTACATCAGATTCAACCATCATTTATTAAGCGCCGGCTTTGTGCCAGGCCTGTTCATACCTCTGATCCCCATGCCAGCCATGAAAGTTAGGACTCTTGGCCTCCTTTTATAGATGAGGAAATGGGTTCAGAGAGGTCAGACAACTTGCCTGCAGTCACAC
This sequence comes from Dama dama, assembly GCF_033118175.1. Taxonomy (NCBI): domain Eukaryota; kingdom Metazoa; phylum Chordata; class Mammalia; order Artiodactyla; family Cervidae; genus Dama; species Dama dama. Next base: position 34,234,359 of record NC_083690.1, on the reverse strand, counting down.
AGCCAGCAAGGGCCAGAGACAGGGTGGGAAACCAGCTCTGGGTGACTCTGAAGCCAGAGTCCCTTCCACTCAACCACGTGGCCTCTCTGGGCTCCCTCCCCTCAAATCTCCATGGCAGAGGGGGCACCTAAGGACCTCAGGGGATAGCTGGTGGAGACCCACCAGGATATGAGTTTCCCCTTTGTGATTGGCCCAGATAGTGCTGAACGCCTCTTTCTACCCTGGCATTTGAGGCGCCTGACTACACTAATGGGGTGCAGAATGGGCTTTGAACTGTTCCCCCAACTCAGCCCACGTTAGGACTTCTAAGGGGTAACTCCTGCTGTGCCCAGCTTCACAGTGGAGAGTGCCCTTCGGGACGGACACGTCCCCCGCGACCCTCTGGGTTTAGAAGCTGTTGAGGGGTACTGATGCCGGGGACCCCGGTCTCCCCCAAGGTGCTCTGCCGGAGCCGGGGCTGAGGGTGCCCACTCACACTGGATGTACCAGGCCCTCCAGATGGCGTTGTTGAGGCGGATCTTGTCCCTGCACAGCAGCTTGAGGCCTTTGAAATTCTTCCACTTGGGGGAAACCAGCTTGCCGCTGTCAGAGGGAGAGGGCCGGGTCAGGGTGCAGGTGTGGAAAGTTGAAGGGGGGTGGTGGGCTCCACTCTCTTCCCGGGCCCTGGGGTACTCATCTATGGTGAGGGACCACCCCCAAATCCTGCCCCTCACTCTTACCTGCCTGAAATGACTACCTTTAAAATATTCTCCCAGGCCCCACTCCAGGCCTCTGTGTTCCTCTGGCGAGACCTGCTGAGACCTGTTTCTAAGCTCGGGTCCTTGGAATGACAATGCCTGTCCATTTCTTACTGAAGGAAACTGAGGGTCAGGAAGTAAAGGGGACGTGCCCAAGGACACACGGTGGAATCTCACTCAGGCCCTATGGCTTTTTTTCTCCATCCATCTCACTGGCCCCCTGAGTCCCCAGGTGGGTGGGTCGGGTTTGTCTGAGTACAGAGGGAACCAGTTCACCAGAGGCGACCTCCAGGCAGCCAGCCACTGCCTTTTCACTGCCTGTCCAGTGTCTGCCCAGCCCAAAACCCCAGCATGGCGATCTGGACTGAGCTGGAAGGTACACTGTCTCCCAGAGTGTGCGTAACGCGACAGCCACCAGGGCCCAAAGGAAGGCAGCTAGGATGGTGGAGTGATGGGCAGGACCCTGACCCAGGTAGTCAATCAAATCCACGCAATGGATTGGGCTTTACCACGTGAGGGGCTTGACTCTCAGGGTCCTGATGGTCGCAGGCCAAGTCTGCCACCCCCAAGGAGCAGGCCTAGGAGGTCAAGATGTTCAGGGTCTGAGAATCCCTGCTGCTCCCTCCCTCTTCCCTTTCCCCTCCTTCCTCATGGTTCACCAGCTGGGGTAATATACGAGTCCCCTCTGGCCCACCTTCTCTTGCTCACATGGAAGGCTGAGGCCCCAAGGCTTAGTCTTCCAGAAGACCAGGTCTGCTCTCTCTGGGGGCCTCTCTCAATTCCTGGAGCTGAGGGGCAGGTGGGTGGCAGTCTGGCTCCTACAGCCCCTTGAGTACCCGAGTCACTGGGTCCCCTCTACTCTCTGGTCTCCCAGCTCCTGTGTTTGCTTTGGGGTGGGGTGGGGGGACTGCTACCCCAGGGTACAACAGGCCTCATTACCCAAATAGGGTACATGGCCCAAGCACCCAGCCCGCTGGCTTCCCCTCCATCCCTCCTAAGTTAGGTAAACACCATCTGTCCAGTAGGGAGACAGAGAGAGGGGGGCACTCTGATACCTCCTGGGCCAGCTTCTTTTGTGGCACCTGGAGGAGGGTACTCCTGAGTTTGTGGCCCCAGCCTGTATCCTAGCAACCTCCCAGCCCACTCTGATCACCCAGTGCCTGCCCCCATTCCCCACCTGCCTCCCTCCCTCTGCCATTACCCCACTGAGGTTATAGTGTTTGTGGCCAGGCAGGGCTCGGGGAGGTGAGACAGTGACATCCAAGCCCAGAAGAAAAGGATTTGGCTGGGAGGGGAGGAGAGGGGCCCAGCCTGGAGCAAAAGCCTGTAGCCAGAGTTCAAAGGATTTTTTATGACCAATAGAAATTCTGGGAATTTAGGGAATGAGAAGAGGAAAATGCATAACTGCCTCCCTCACTCCACATATCTACCTTGCAGAAATTCCTTTAGAGTTTTCCCTGATAGCGTCCTGCTTGTTCTCCTTCATCCCTGAGGCCATTCTTAGCCAGCTAGCTCTGACCATGAACAGGTATTTTCTCAGAACTTTCAGAACTTGCCTCCCTGAGACTTCCACCCACAGAATCGTGGAACACAGGCCTTCTGCCCATGCAAGCAGTCCTTTCTCTGCCCACACAGCCCTGCTGAGGGTGAGAACTGACCAGACGTCCATAGGCTGTCCCTCCAGGTCAAACTGACCAGTTCCACCCCGCACCCCTGGACCCCCCTGCCTTGCTGTCCCTCCCCATCTACTTCCTCTCTTGGGATACCCCAGCTTCGTCACTCCTCTCCCCTCCAAGGAACCCCTAAAATTAGAAGTCTTTAAGGGCTAAAAACACTGTCCAAGTCTGACTCAGTTTTTCCCTCTGCCAACTGGGAGAACTCAAGAGTCCTCTGGTACCGAGCCACTCCCATCCCTACCCCTTAGGCCCCCACTCAGGGCCGGCCACAGAGATGGAATATTCTTGTTTAGGGAGAAAGCCCAAATCTCTCTACCCCAGCTTCCCCTAACTGGGGTCACAACAGTGTTGTCAGCCTCCTAGTGGGGGTGGTTCTGTGAGTGGGCTCTGTCCCCTGCCTGGCCTTTTCCCCTGAATATCCCCTTTTGGGTCACCCATGGTCTGGGATGGGGGGGTGGGCCTGAGCCAGCCCAGGCAGAGCAGTGTGTGGTATAAAGCAAGAAGCCTAAGTTGGGAATGGGTGGGAAAAGAGGACCCTGGAGGACCCTGGGAGCAGGTGCTCCCCCTGGCCGGATCCCGCATCCGGTGCCCCGTGACCTTAGATGCCCTGTCCCCTGAGGTCCCGTGATGTCCGAGGAGGGGAGGGAGGAAAGGGATGGGAATTTGAACTTTCCACACAGGTCTGGCACTCTGGGCGATCAGATTGCAACATGACCTGGGCCCCGGGCCAGAGCGTGCGGGCCAAGGTTACAAAGCGTCCAGCCAATGGGGTCCAGGCTGGGCGCCGCAGCAGGGGGTGGGCGACACTCCCCCGCAATCCCCACCCCTGCTCCGGGCTCCCTGTCAGTGCCGGTCTCTAGCCAGCGGTTCTCAGAAGAGGAGGAGGCGCCGCAGAGGAAGAGGAATATTTGCACAGAGAAAAGATCAAGGCCGGCCGATCCCCCTTTCTCTCCTCCGAGTTTTCGGTTGATAATTTATCCTGGTCCCTCCGCTCCGGGGAACTTTGCTCCGGGGCACCGAGCCAGGACCCTGGTTCGCGCCCTCCCCTGGGACACAGGCGTGGAGCTGGGGCCGGGGCGCGGCCGGCGTGCTCTGTGACGCGCCGAGCAGGGGTCCCAGGCAATATTAGGCGCAGAGCCTCGCGCGGCTACTCGGGCAGGCGATCCCAGGCACCCCCCTCCCCGATCCCGGTTCCCGGGGACCAGCCCTGCGCAGCCTGTATAACCCCACGCCGGACCCCGCTGGGAAACTGCGAGGGAGCGCCTCCTGGGTCCTCCCCAGGCACTCTCTTCCCGTCACCCTCGACCCAGCAGGTTAAGAACAGGTTAATTGTCCCGCAATCGAGGGGTGCAGGGTGGACGAGGGACTGGATTTCAGTCGACGTTGACTACGAACTGGGACAACCAAGGCGCGAGGAGTATCGGGCGGGTGCAAGAAGAGTCGGCCTGGGCAAGGGGCTTCCTTATTGGGAGCAGAAGTCTGCAGGTAGTCGGGTAGAGTGACCCCCGGGGTGAACGGTGGGGATGTTAGGACCGCCTAGGGTCCTGGGAGCGCGAGGGATGCCCTGCTGGCATTCTTTGGGAGCGGAGGGGTCAGGACTCGGGGAAAGAGGCCGGAGGTGGGTCTCCGGAGGTCGAGGCGGAGGGCAGGAGGTCCCTGCCCTACGGAGGGAGTCTTGGTGGCGAGGAATGGGAAACCGGGAGGGATGCAAGTCGGGGGGCCAAGTGGAAAGGGCGGGATCAGAGACACTCCGGGGTGGAGGAGAAGAGGGGATCCAGGATGTGGCCCGAGTCTCTGAGAACAGCCGGGACCAAGGCTTAGGGCCGGGTGGGTTGGCCGGGGGCCCCAGAGCGAGGTCCCGCCATGGAGGGCCGAGGCCGTCGGCCCCGGAGCCGCCCTCACCTGTAGGCCAGGCTCATGCACTCGAACAGGCGGGTGAGTGTGGGGTCGATGCTGCGCGGCCCGAAGTCGGCGTGCCCTAGGGACCCCTCCTGGTCGCGCCGCCGGGTCAGCGAGTCGCTGTGCGGCGACGACACCATGAAGTGACCGCTGTGGATGACCTGCGAGCGAAGCAGCCCGCCCGCGCTGCGCCGGGTATTCGGGTCCTCCGAGTCTGTGTCTGAGTCCGAATCCGGGCTGGGGACGACCCGCGGGCCCTGCAAGCCCGCGACCAGACCCGCCAGCGCCCCGGCCATGGTCATCGCCACCGCCGCCTAGCCTGGGCTCCGGGCAGCTGCGGGCGCAACCTGTGTGGCCAGACCGGCTCATTAGCATAGGCCCTCCCACCGCTTATAGCATAGCCCCGCCCTCCCACCGCGATAGGTCGCTCGAGGGGGCGGGGCCTCGGGGCGCGCGGGAGCAGACGGGGCGGGCTTACAGTAACAGTCAATACGCCAGTTGTGAGAACGCCGGGTCAGAGCTCTCGCAGTTTTAGAGCTTGGAAGAGGAGATCTCTTATCTCCTCTCCCGTCTTTCCTTATGCTGTGACCACCTAGTTCCTGGTGGAACCGCCCCTACGTCACCAAAACGGCTCTCAAGAAGAGTCGTTCACGCCTGAGCCAGAAAGTCCTCACTGCCAGGAATCCTTGCTCCCCGGGTCGCCCTCCCGTGAGTCGTCTCATCTAACTACGGCCCCCCTGCCCTCTCTGACCTCCCGGCTCATAGTCACTCCCTCTCCCGTGCTCCACACAGCGGAAAGCACCAAGTCTCGCGTGGCCTGACCCACAGGAAGGTCCGGATACCTCCAGTTATCATTGTAACCATCGCTGCAGCTACCCAGAGGTCGTGGGGGGTTTACCTGAGTGTGAATCCTGCCTGGACACGTGGGGCCCGTACCAGTGGTGAAGGGGAAAGGAGAGCCTTGGTCACCCTCCCCCGGACACCCCCTAGGCAGCCCACCCCTCTGGGTCCCCTCCTCTCACCGACCCTGTGGTCCAGCTTGTGTTCTCGTTTCTAGAGGCCCTCTTCTCATCTAGAAGAGACAAACTAGGCTGTTTGGTCGGAGGCATTTCACACCTGTCACTTCACTGGCACCTTTCACAACCTTTCGGGTGGGTTCTTAACCCACATCAGAGGGGGCACCAGAATCCACAGGCATGGAAACAAGCCTGGAAGAATTCCAGGCTTCCCACCCAGGGCCATCTCTGCTGGCGGGGGTGGCGGGGCGGTTGCTGAGGTCTGGAGGCAAATGTTAACTTCCCTTGACTTTGCGGAGGGTGTGGTCTCTGTTAAGTCACAGGCAGACCAAGGGAGGACGTGGTCAGTTGGGGGCTGAAGGCTTGGACAAGGCTCCCCCACACACTTTCTTCCAGCCCATGGCAGGGTCACACAGCTCCAAGAAGCAAATGGCAGAGCCCTGAGAGCCACTGAGACCGCTTCAAGCGGTCTGAAATGGTTACCCAGGCTGGCCACAGGCCAGCCGTTCCATCCACCACGTCCCCTGGACAGGTTCCCTTTGTCCCTGCCGAACAGTCACTACATGTTCCCAGGAGCCCCAGCAACCCTGCACCACTTCCTCCCTGCTGCTCTCTGCAGGGGGCGGATTCTCCCTGCGCACCTCTCCCAAATTCTGGGGAGGTGGGTCCTCACGTGCCCACCTCAGCCTGCCCTCCTCTGGAGAGAGGGCCATCTCTAAATGGCCCTTTTGGAATCCTTGGCTCAGTGAATTATCCCTCATGTGCCTGTCTGACTTCTCTGGCCTCTGGGCCCTGAGGCAGAACTGTGTCCTGGAGTATCTGAACCCCCACAATGGGCACCCAGGGACTTGGGGGATACATTGTGGGGGTAGGGGTGGGAAGCAGGGCTTCCTCTCCCTTGGAGCCTCCTCGCTTCAGGTGGTGATTTAGTCACTCAGTCGTGTCCAACTCTTTGTGACCCTATGGACTACAGCCCACCAGGCTCCTCTGTCCATGGGATTCTCCAGGCAAGAATACTGGAGTGGATTGCCATTTCCTTCTCTAGGGGATCTTCCCAACCCAGGGATCAAACCCAGGTCTCCTGCCTTGCAGGCAGATTCTTTACTGACTGAGCTAAAACAGACATCTGAATTCATCCTTCTCTGCCTCTAATTGCATGAAAGACCCTGGGCAAGTCTGTGTCTTACAGGGAATCTGTCTGTCAAATGTGCTCAGTGTATGTCCATTCACTTCAGTCATGTCTGATTCCTTGTGATCCCATTGACTGTAGCCCTCCAGTCTCCTCAGTCCATGGTATTCTCCAGGCAAGAATACTGGAGTGGGTTGCCATGCCCTCCTCCAGGGGATCTTCCCAACCCAGAGATCGAACCTGGGTCTCCTGTGTCTCCTGCATTGCAGGATAGCAGGGACTTAGAACCAAGAGTGTTTCCAGTTGCAGGACCCTAAGACAGGGGATTCCCTGGAGAAGAGAAAGGCTACCCACTCCAGTATTCTGGCCTGGAGAATCCGTGGACTGTATAGTCCATGGAGTCGCAGAGCTGGATTCGACTGAGTGACTTTCACTTTCTTTACTCATTGAGCCACCTGGAATGGGGAAGTTGAATTCACTGATGTCTTAGGGTCCTGCAACTTGAACCACTCTTGGTTCCAAGTCTCCACTATCACCATTCCAGCTCATGCTCCCATGTTCCTCCAACCTCCTGTCCCCAGGAGAAAATCTAAGAGTAGTGTTCTGTGGCTCAAAAGACTTTCCCCAGGGGGTTTCTCTGGTGGTCCAGTAGTTAAGACTCCATGCTGCCACTGCAGTTCAATCCCTGATTGGGGAACTAAGATCCTGCATGCTACACAGCATAGCCCAAAAAAGAAACTCTCCTCTGAGCTAGTTTTCACCAGGGTGGGTTATCTCCCTTACTTCATGCCTCTCTCTTTGCCCAGACATCAGTTGGCTCTCCACAGGCATCTGTACCCCATCTCTGCCCTCCTGAGGCCTGAGCACTGAAAATATAATCCCTCTGCACATAATTCAAAACAAAACAACACTGCAGGAAATAAAAGGAAGTCCACAATAAACGAGACCCTACTTTATAGCATGGAGAGCTGTATTCATTATCTTGTAATTATCTGTATCAGAAAAGAATCTGAAAAAGAATATATATGTGTATGTATGTGTGTATTTTATTGTTGTTTAGTCGCTAAGTCCTGTCCTACTCTTTTGCAACCCCATGGACTGTAGCCCGCCAGGCTTTTCTCCAAGGGATCTCCCATGCAGAATAATGGAGTGGGTTGCCATTTCCTTCTCCAGGGGATCCTCCTGACCCAGAGATCAAACCCAAATCTCTTGCACTGGCAGGGAGATTCTTTACTCCTAAGCCACCTCGGAAGTCCATATGTGTGTATGTGTGTGTGTGTGTGTGTAACTCAATCACTTTGCTGTACACCTAACAATCTAATACAACACTGTAAATCAACTATGCTTCAATTAAAAAAAAAAACTTGACTCCCAAAATACGAAAGTTACCCAAATGAATTTTGGAAAAAAAAATTTAAATTCATTTATTTGAATAAAAAAAAGGGAGTCCACAAATTCTGACTTCTCCCATGATGACATCTTCAATTTTAAAAAATGTGTGTATCAATTACTAAATTTTAAAAAGTGTTCTAATGCTTCAACCTTGCTGAGGCCTTGGATGTATGATTCATTCACCTTGTCTAGCCTCCTCCAACCTATCTGTTGACTGTTTAAAAGGAGTTTTCTTTTTTTTTTTTTGGCTGTGCCACGTGGCTTGTGGGATCGTAGTTCCAGACCAGGGATTGAACCCGCACCCTCAGCAGTGAAAGCTTGGAGTATAAGCACTGGACTGCCAGGGAAGTCCCTGCGTCCAACACTTCTGAAACATCATCTCTAACCTACTGAAGTTAGGTGCCACTACCTTCATTTCACAGTTGAAAAGACAGGCTCAGAGAGGGGAAGCAGTCACTCAAGGTCCCCCGCGGGGAAAAGGCAGAGCCAGATCTGACTCAGAAGTCCAGGTTCCTTCACCTGTGAGGCTGCCACCCAAAGCTCACCCATCCTAGAAGTGCCACTCTGGCATCTTCCCCAAGTTACCACAACTCTTGTTCAGCTGCAACTGCAATTTCATTCGGCCCTGGGTTCACACGCATATGCCTCTCTTTCCCACTAGATGGCAGCGTCTCTGAAAGCAAGACTCGCATCTCGCTCTCTCCATGAACCATAATCTCCAGTGCAAATGTGGAAATGGGTATTTGCTGAATGAATGAGTTTATATTTATCTAGAATAAGTGTGCTCTCCCTATCTATCCATCCACATCCACACACATAGATAATATTTATTAAGTGCACATTATCAGCTTGTCCCTGTGCTAAGTATTTCACTTAGTTAAAAAACAGTTAAAAAACAAAAAAAGGCAAAGATCTGGCGCTTTTATTTATTTTTAGCCACACTTCGAGGTGGGATCTTAGTTCCCTGACTACGGATCAAACCCATACCACCTGCATTGGAAGTATGGAATCTTAACCACTGGACCAACAGGTAAGTCCCTGGCACTTTTACTATCTGTAGGGTAGGAAAACGGAAAATGACTACTACAGGTACAGGGTTTCTTTCTAGGGTGTTGAAAATATTCCAGAATTAGATAGTGGTGATGTTTGCACAACTTTATAAATATACTAAGAGCCAGTGAAAAAGGGTGCAGGCGTGAATGCTAAGTCTCTTCAGTCGTGTCCGACTCTTAGTGACCCCATGGTCACTGCCAGGCTCCTCTGTCAATGGGATACTCTAGGCAAGAACACTGGAATGGGTTGCCATGCCCTCCTCCAGGAGATCTTCCCAACTCAAGGATTGAACCCAAGTCTCATGTCTCCTGCATTGGGAAGTGGGCTCTTGACCACTAGCGCCACTTGGGAAGACTCAATAAGTGTATTATATTTTAGTAAAAAAAAAAAATTAGGCACTTTAATATATTTAATTTATATTTAAATATATTTAATATATTACTTAACTCACTGGTAATCTGCTCCACTGTGTGTGTATGTGAGTGTGTTTGTATTTTCACTGCCATTTTACAGAAGGGGAAACTCAGGCTCTGGAAAGGGAAGTGATTCAGAGCTTGTTACGAGAATTAACCAGAAATAGCTAATCTTTATGGAGCCTAAACTGCTTGGTATAGGGTAGCTTTCTTACAGTCCCATGACTTTCAACTCATTTTGTAGACAAGAAAAACAGGCTTTGCTGAAGGTCACGAGTAAAAAGAATGGGATTCAATCCCAGGCAATCTACTGGGGGGAGCCTGCCTCCCAAATACCCAATTTCTCAAATTAAAAGGACTAACAGGGACTTCCCTGGCAGTCTACACTCCCAATGCAGGGGGCCCAGGTCTGGTCCCTGGTCAGGAAACTAGATCCCATGTGCAGTAACTAAGAGTCTGCATGCTGCAGCTGAAGGATCTGACATGCCAAAATGAAGATCGAAGATCCCACGTGCTGCAACTAAGACCTGGTGCAGACAAATAAATAAATAATTAAAAAAAAAAAAAAGACAAGCAATTGTTTGCGAGGATGTGGTGTGCGTGGAACCTCCTCCACTGCCACCACCGCTGTGACTTGGCACAATTGTTTTGGAAAACTGTTAGTTGGTATCCACCAGAGCTGAACACCCGTGTACCTTATGACCCAGCAGTTCCACAGATACGGGCACATATGTGCACCAAAAAACAGGTACAAGACTATTCAGGGCAGCATTACCCTTATTAGCTCAGTAGTAGGAGCGACGCAAATGTTTATCAATGGGCGGGTGAATAAATATATCTCAGCACAGACACACGATAGAGTCTTAACACAGCAAAGAGATGAACACTCTATTACCAAATGCAACCATATGGATGAATCTCACTGACAACATGTTGAGCAAAAGCAGCCTGACGTGGAAGTGTGGATGCTGTAAGGCTTCGTTTATACAAAGCTCCAAAACAGGCTGGTCTTCCCAGGTGGCACTAGTGGTAAAGAACCCGCCTGCCAATGCAGGAGACGTAAGAGATGCAGGTTTCCTGGGTCAGAAAGATCTCCTGGAGGAAGACATGGCAACCTACTCCAGTATTCTTGCCTGGAGAATTCCCCATGGACAGAGGGGCCTGGCGGGCTACAGTCCATAGGGTCTCAGAGTCAGACACAACTGAAACAACTTAGCATGCACGTACCAAAAGAGGCTAATCTCTGGTGTTAGGCTGTGTTTTAGCCTTGGGGTCACTAGAGGGGATCAAGAAGAGGCTGCTAACATTTTGTCTCTTTATCTGGGCTCAGGAAACATGTGTGTGTTCATTTTGAGTATTCACTGAACTGGACACTTGTGAACAGTTTTTATATGGATGTTAGACTTTTTTTTTGAAAAGAGAGGCTAAGGGACTTACCTGGAGGTCTAGTAGTTAAGACTCCGTGCTTCCAATACAGGGGGCCCGGGTTTGATTCCTGGTCAGAGAACTAGATCCTGCATGATGCAACTAGGATCCTGGTGCAGCCACATAAGTTTTAAAAACAGAGAGAGGGCTTAAGTTTGCACATGCAGCCTCAAGGAAGCCTGCCTTGCCTGGGAATGGATTGTGCATCCAGGTAGTGGCAGGAGAAGAAATCACTGAGTGAGTTGAGGGAATAGAGGACGGAGAGATAGATGAGAGAAAGAGGAGTCTTAGCTAGGTCTCTAACTGGTGGCAAGTTGAAAAGTCATTTCCCCTATCTGGGTCTCAGTTTCTGTATCTGAAAAATGGATGTACAAGTCACAAAGGGAAAATTGATAAACATGACTACATCAAAGTGAGGAAGTTGGACTTAATGATTTTTCATATCAGAAGCACTCAATTGTTCTATCAAAAAATATGAGTCTCAGACTTCCCTGGTGGTCCAGTGGTTAAGAACCTGCCTTCCAATGCAGGGGATGCAGGTTCAATTCTTGGCCAGGGAACTAAGATCCTACATGCCATGGGGCAACTAAGTCTGTGTGCTGCAACTAAGATCCAACACAGTCAAACAAATAAAATAAATCTTAAAAAAAAAAAATATATATATATATATGAGTCTCATCATAGGAGGAATGAAAAAAGTCACTTCCCTTTGCAAAAATACACTTCATGCTTACAGACTTTCTGCTTCTATATTTACAGTTAGTGATATTACAAGTAAGGTCATGTTATTCATACTTTAAAAAAAATTTTATTTGGCTATGCCAGGCCTTAGTTGCAGCATAAGAACTCTTAGTTGCAGCGTGTGGGATCTAGTTCCCTGACCAGGTATAGAACCCCTGCATTGGGAGCACAGAGTCTTAGCTACTGGATGGCCAGGCAAGGCCCACTAGTACAGTTGAATAGTAGAGAGGAGAGGGAAGCCATTCCCAAAGGGCCCTGGGGTATAGCCCCTAGTAGGGCAGGGAGCGGGTGGCTGGTGTGCAGGGCCAGCTGGGGGAGATGGGGGAAGAAAACAGTGGCCTGTGGCAGGACTGGGGGGAAGGGGTTATCAGCCCAGAAATTTTCTTTTTCTTTTTGGCTGCACCTTGAAGCTTGTGGGATCTTAGTTCGTCAACCAGGGATTGAACCCAGGTCCTCGGCAATGGAAGCTTGAAGTCCTAATCACTGGCTGGCCAGGGAATTCCCTGCCCAGAAACTTCTTTATCCAGCACTGTGGCTGCTTCCTCAGCAGCAAGAGAACCCTATTCCAGGCCAGGTGGAGGCAGGAATGCCATGGGCCAAATTACAAGCTTTTCCCCTCTTCTGTTGGTGGACCAGTAACATGGGATTCTATTTTTGCAGGACCATTTGGCAAAATCTGTTACACCAAAAATGTTGGTACTCTTTGACCCAACAGGTTCAACTGTAGGAATCTGTCCTATGAAATATCTCTATAAGTGTGCAAAGATGTACAAAGATGTTCCGGGCAGCACTGTTTATAATACTGAGAAACTGGAAAATGAATGAATAAATTCTGATAAATCCCTACAGTGAAATACTATGTAGCTGTTAACAACCTCGTATGTAAAACAGGGATAATAATAGGATCCGTCTCTCACAGTTTTCATGAGGATTAAGTGAATTAATACCTGCAAAATACTTCCATAGTAATGCTAGCTATCATCATCACTACAGATGTGGAAACAGGGAAAAATGCAATGTTGATTAAAAAAGAAATGAGAAATGTGATCCCATTTGAGTAAATTAATAATAGTAAACACATATTAAAAAAGAAGAAAAGTCTGGACATACAAGTATCAAATGATGACACAGGTGGTCTTTGGTGGAGGGGAGGGTAACGGAGACATTTATTTTGCAAATTTCTATAAATTTTAAAGTAATACCTGTGTTTTGCTTTTGAAACGGGGGTGGGGGGGGTGGGGAGGGGGAGAAATCCTCCAAAACAGTAAAGGAAACAAGAGGAGAGAGTGAAGTAGAAGATGGCATGAGAGGGACTTCCTTCGTGATCCAGTGGCTAAGACTCTGGGCTCCCAGTACAGGGGACCTGGGTTTGATCCTTGGTCAGGGAACTAGATACCACAACTAAAATCCCACATGCTGTCAAATAAATACTAAAATAAAAAATATATATGGCATGAGAAACCCCCTCCCCTCTTCTTGAGGACCCTGAAGTCCAGAGATCAAAGCTACCCAAACAGGCTCCCTGGGGAATTAAGGGCCTGGATTTGATCCCTGATCAGGGAACTAGGATCCCACAAGCTTTGAGGCATGACTCCACCCAAAAAGAAAAGGCTCCTGTTTTGGCTGATCAGACACTGGGGGTGCAGCTTCCCACACAGCTTGTCTGACACTTTATTCTCATTCTGGACCCCATGGGGACATCTTCTCTTCAGGGCACAAGGCCCGGGAGGCTGGCCAATCAGGGAGGCTGGACCATCTCACACAAGCCGTTTGCCCTCTCTGGGCCTCAGCTGCCCTCCTTGCAACATGGGCAGAAGCAGCCAGCTTCTCGGTGTGTTGTGAACAGCTAGGGGAACAGAATGCACCACTGGCATCGGAGCAGAGTGAGGGAGGGGGGCCAGCCCGGAGCTGCTGCTTCACCAAGAAGAGCCGCTATGCCAAGAGTCTGTTGTCTGTAAAAATGCCGACGGCTGCCATTTGTCAGTGGGCAGTTTGTACTCACAACACTGCTGACACCAAATGCGCGATGTCTTCTCCAGTTCTCCAATACCAGCTGGGTGTCCTCCAATTCAATTCAGCTCTGACATCGTCTACCTGGAGTTAGCGTCAGATCCCACAAGTTAAGGGCTCGGTTCCACAAGCCTGCCTCTGCTTCAGACACCAAAGTTCTGACCGACTGGCTATAAACAGGGGGATCCTGTGACCCTTGACTGAGGCTCCATCATTTGTTAGAAAGGCTCACAGGACTCAGGAAAGCTCTTTACTTATATTTTGCGGTTTCTCATAAAGGAGAGAACTCAGGAGAGGTGAATGGAAGAGATGCATAGGGCAAAGTACGGGGGCAGGGGGTGCGTGGACCTTCTATGCCCCCTCCTGGTGCATCACTGCCCCCAGTACCCCAACCCAGAAGCTCTCTGATCTCCTTCATTTAGCGATTTTTATGGAGGTTTCATTTCATAAGCACGATTGATTAAATCGTATAACCCTGGGGACTTGCTAGTGCTCCAGTGGCTAACACTCCAAGCTCCCAATGCAGGACCCCTGGGTTTGACCCCTGGTCGGGGAACTAGATCCCTGCAGGAACTAGACTAAAGATCCTGTGTGCCACAACTAAGACCTGGGTGCAGCCAAATAAATAAATAGAAATGAAAATAAAAACAAATCATTAGCTCTTGATGATTGAACTCAATCTCTAGCCCCTGTCCCTCCACCACAACCCTGGAGCTGAAATTCCAACTCTCTAACCATGCCTTGATCTTCCTAGTGACCAGTTCAAAACTATCTAGGGGCCACCAGTCATCTATTAGCATACAAAAGACTCTGAAGATTCCAGGGGTTTTACGTGCTGTGTGCTAGAAACTAGGAGACAAAAACCAGGTATGTCTGTTTCCCAGGGTACCACAACCAGGCCTCCCTAGCCGCTTGCCTGGCTCTGAACACTGGGTGTCCTGTCTAATCAACACACTCAACCACGTGTCATCTGGGGCTGATGGTCCCCAGCTTACAGAGCACACCTGGCTTGGAGTTGTTTGTTTACATGTGTCAGAGAGAGTAGGACGGTTGTTCCAGGTCATACAGTTGATGAGTCGTGTCGCCTGGATTTGAACCAGGTGCGTCCGATGCCAGAGTCCCAGTGTGTCCTTCCACTGGGCTGCTCGGAGGCACTGAAAGCTGACCTGACCTCCCGCAAACATCAAGTAGCAGAAGGCGTACATACCAGGGTGGGGGGGGCAGCCGGCACACAGTAGGCGCTTTGTGAATACTTGCTGAGTCAGCAAAGGGTTGGCAAGTCCTTCTCCCCACACTCTCCAGGGTTCAGGGTGTCATCAGCTGCACAAGACTCATACCCATGATCTAGAAGATTGTAAGTCAGCGAGGGCCACAGGCCTCGTGTTACTCAGAGGGAGAGTGGGGATTGGTTGGGCTCAGGGACCATCTCAGACCACTGGCATGGTGCGACAGTGACCATGCCAGGCCTCCTCCCCACCAGCTCTGCACGCTGCATCGCTGGAGTCTCATAAGAGCAGGCTGGGAGAAGCAGAACGGGGACCATTCCACAGAGGAGAAAAGAGAGCTGGATGGCAGGTACGCAGCCTCCTCCTCTGTGCATTTCTGGCCACCTGTGTGTACCAAGCTGAAGTCTGGGTGTGGCTGCCCAGCGTCAGTCTCTGGAGAGTAGAAAGGGAGGTATCTTGGAGGGGTGGAATCATCATCAAGACCGAGACCTCCCTGGCCCCTCAGATCCCTGCCTGGCTGGGAAACGTCAGGGCCAGAGGATGCCTGGCCCGTCTGGGGCTCCCTGGCCCAGAGCCGTGGACTGTGCTGCCCAAGCTACCCCTGATCTGTGACTTTGGGCCCTGCTCTGGGTGTGACCCCGGTATAAGGAGTAAATGCTTCGAGCACTGGTTTCTCATCTTTAAAATGGGTGTGGCAGGACGTCACTGGCAGCCCAGTGGTTAAAACTCTGGGCTTCCAATGCAAGGGATGGGGATTCGACCCCTGGTCAGGGACTTGAGATCTCACATGCCATGTGGCCAGGCTGATAAAATAAAAAAAATAAAATAAAATGGGTGTGTGATATGATGTTATATTTACCTTAAGGGGGTGTTGTGAGGATTAAATGAAGTGAGTGAGTGACAGCCAGTGGTCGGCACTGATAAGTGTGGTTTCCTTCCATGTTCCCTCTCTGCCTCTCCCACCCCTGCCCTTTCTTTTTTCCTTCCTTCCTAGCCAACACCTCTGGGAATGGCGTTAGAGAAAGAACTAGGTACTCTAGGACACAGAAAACAACCTCCACCAGGGAACTTGGGGATGGAAAAGGCCTTGTCAGACCAGCTGTGGAAGGGTGACAGACAGCTCCGCCCTGCCCGGATCCCTGGGCTCCTCTACTGCTGGGAAGCTCTGGGAGTCACACCAGCTGTGCCCCCACTCCAGCTCCATCAGGGCTTCAGGCCCCTGGACTGACATGGAAAGGGGGTCCCAGTGAGGCACATTTTTCACCCAGAGTCTTACAGCTGATGGGGTCCCCCAGCGGCTGACCGTTACCTGCCCACCCACCTGCCAGTTGACCTCCAGGTCCGGCCAGGGGGATGCATCGCCTACTTATTGGTGCCAGGCTCTGCCGTAGGAATAGTCTGTTCCTTCCTGCTGGGGTCTGCCAGGGTCCCCTACACAAGGTCAGCTTGTGTGTGTATGAAGTCGCTTCAGTAGTGTCTGATTCTTTGCGACCCCATGGACTGTAGCCAGCCAGGCTCCTCTGTCCATGGGATTCTCCAGGCAAGAGTACTGGAGTGGATTGCCATGCCCTCTTCCAGGGAATCTTCCTAACCCAGGGATCAAACCCACAGTTTTCTTCATCTCCTGCTTGGCAGGTGGGTACTTTACCACTAGCACCACCTAGGAAGCCCTACTGCTGCTGCTAAGTCACTTCAGTTATGTCCAACTCTGTGTGATCCCATAGATGGCAGCCCACCAGGCTCCCCCATCCCTGGGATTCTCCAGGCAAGAACCCGGGAGTGGGTTGCCATTTCCTTCTCCAATGCGTGAAAGTGAAAAGTGAAAGTGAAGTCGCTCAGTCATGTCCAACTCTTAGCGACCCCAAGGACTGCAGCCAACCAGGCTCCTCCATCCATGGGATTTTCCAGGCAAGAGTACTGGAGTGGGGTGCCATTGCCCTAAGGTCAACTCAAAAAGGAAAGACAACAGGAGCTGCTTCCTGTCCTTGTATCTCAGGAGGAGGAAAGACAGATAGGGAAATGGATGAGGTGAGGCCATGAGAACACCTATGAGCACCCATGAATACAGCCCTTCTTGTGTGCTGTGTTTTGAATACAGAACACACACTCACCCATGTTGCCCAACAGACTGGGTAAGAATGCTTAGACCCAGGTTATAGATGAGCAGAGTGAGGCCCAGGAGAGGACAGGGTCACCTGGAGAAAAGTCAGAGGCAGCAGAGGGAATAGAAGCTTTGGAATTAGGCTGCCTGAGTTTGAATCCCAGCCCTGCCATTTCCAGGCTGCGTAAACTTGAGCCAGTGCCTTGACTTTTCTGAGCCTCTGTTTCCTCATCGGTAAAGTGGATAGAATATCCTTTCCATCTCAGGTTATCAGGAGGAAGGAAACAGCGACAGAGAAGACCCACACAGGGCTCAGCACACAGTAGGTGCACACAGTGCCTGGCACACAGTAGGTGTACAGCACATTTCGGTTCCTGCCCCAACTCCCAGCTCCCTTGAGCCTCCTTCCTCTGCTTCACACCTGAGCCCAAATCTCTTCTTCAGCCCTGATCAAGGAGTGAGAATTGACCTAAAGATGGCTTCTGCCGGCCTGACAGCCCCAAAACCTGCTTTTGCCCAGAACAGGGCCAGCAGCAGGGTCAAGTGCAGCCTCAGAAGGAGAACCCTGGGAGGGGAGTCTTAGTATTTCTGCAGGTGAGGTCATGGAGTCTCCAAAAAGCCACCCTTCCCACTTCTGTTTCACTCTTCAGTTCCCCAGTGCTTATTACCATCCACCTCAGTTTACAAAAGTCACCTGCACCCGTGTCAGAGTTTCATTCACAGCATTCCAGGACCCCTGCTGGGGCCCTGACCTCAGCTCCCAGCAGCCCTCTCACCCAGGCCCAGGTTGAGTCCTGATCCCTGCCCTAGACATAAGCCCAGGTCTCAGATAGATTGTGTCCTTAGAGGGGTAATACGTTGGTCAACTGATGCAAAGAACTGACTCATTGGGAAAGACCCTGATGCTGGGAAAGATTGAAGGCAGGAGGAGAAGGGGACGGCGGAGATGGTTAGATGGCATCACCGACTCAATGGACATGAGTTTGAGCAAGCTCCGGGAGTTGGTGATGGACAGGGAGGCCTGGCTTGCGGCAGTTCAGGGGGTCACAGAGTCAGACACGACTGAGCTGCTGAACTGACTTAGAGGGGTAAGGGGGGGTAGTGGAGGGGCACAGTCGGAAGAATCACCCTCGCCAAAGAGGGAACTCCTGGCTGCCATAGCACAGAGCTCCTCAGTGGGATTCTTCCTCTCCTCCAGGAGCCGTTCCTGCCCTGAGGCTGAGGCGCTGAGCCTCCCTAGGGTGGACCTGAGCCCACTACTCAGGTTCCCAGGCTTGAGAGTCCCAGGCCCCTCTTCGGAGGATCTGAGCAGATGTTGAGAGAATTTGGGTAAGATGGAGGTGGGGGCTAGATCCTTGGCCCCATCTGCCACCTGATTCAGCTGAGCCTCCAACATCATCCCCCTTGGGAAGGACTAGACCGATCTGGTTTGGAGGGGGCTGCCTGGTCCTCTGAAGTGGCCCCAGTTTATTCTATCCCTGTTTCTATACCAGTGGCCCAGGAACAAGCCTCCCCAAGTCACAAGAGGGAGAGCCAGGCCCAGAGAAAGGAGGTAACGTGCCCAAGGTCACACACACAGCCAGCCACAGACAAGAGACCAGTCCTGACTCTGGCTTCCTGGCCCCGCGGGTGGACTCAGGAGACCCGGGATGGGGGCAGGGCGGCAGGGGACAGGGTGACTGGGGAGCCGGTGGGAAGCTTCTTCCCAAGCCAGTAGGAGCCAGTGTGGGTGCTTTCACCACTTCCTGGCCCCTGCCTGTTGGCTAGAAACCCGGTGGCTGGGAATCCAGACGGCTTCTCCCTGTCCAGCCAGGAGGAGTCTGGGTCCTTGTCCCTGTTCCACCGGCCCACCTGGAACCAGCTTCTCTACAGACACCCACCCCTGCCCAGGGCAGGGGGCGACAACAGGGAGGAAGGTCCTTCCTCTCGCTCCCTGGCCCACACTCAGCTCCCTAGAGAGCCCCCTGGGCACCTGACCTCTCCCCCCATCCACACCCCTGGCCCGAGATTCAGTCCCACCAGCTGGGTGGGACTGAGGAGGCAGCGGGGAGCCTGCGCAGGCTCTCGATCTTGAGCCTTCTCTAGGGTATGAACTTCAGGGAGGCAGGCAGGTTTGCGAGACTATTAACCCCTAATGCTCGGCAGAGCCATAGGAGCGCCCCTCCCCCTTTGACAGGTGGGGAGACTGAGGTCCGCCTGAGAGAGGTTCCCACTCCCCTCGGGCTAAGCACCTATCCCCACCTGCTCCCTCCCATGCCCCTTACTTGGATTCCGCTCTATCTGTGGGCGGGGTGGCGCCCAGCCAGGGCCACCGGGTCTCCCCCGGCGGCGTCGGGGCGCACGCGGGATGCTCCGGGCCGCGGCCGCCGCCTCTCGGTGTCTTCTCTACGCCGGCGGCAGAGGGCTCTGTGCGCTGCGCTGCGCCGCCTGCCCGGCTTTTAGCAGCGGGTGTGGACGCTGGCACTGCCGGGGCCCCCGCCCTCCCCGCCCGCTTGGGGTGTCCTTTGCCCCTTGATCCGGTGCCTCCTCCTCTCCTTAGCACGTGGGTGGCAGCCGCTCACCCAGCTGGCGGGCTGTGGGGCAGCCTTGGCCCGGACTATGGGCTCAGGCGCCTGCCAATCCCCGTCTGCGACCCGCTCGTGCCCGATCACCTTTAACCCCCCATCTTCGCGGGGGCTTGGTGCCTGGTGCCCAAATCTAGGGCTGGGTTGGAGAGAGGAGGAGCCACAGGTGTGGAGCCAGGCCCAGGTGGGCAAAGGCAGCGCCTGGGAGGCGCAGTTACACCCTGAGCCCCAGCCCCTCTTAGCTCTCTTGGGTTCCCATCAGGCTATCTGACCACCATTCATTCCCCCTGGACACCAGCTCCATGGTGCTGGGTTCCCAGCCCCTCTGTCCCTGATTTCCCTTCACCCTTAGGATCCCCACTCCCTTTCCTCCAGAGCAGCCCTCCCCTTCTCACACCCCCACCCCTTACTGCCCTAACCTCCTCCTCCACAGCCTCTACCTCCCTAAGCGGTTCCTCCTGGAACCTCCTTCCGACATCCTTTCTCCCTCCAGGGTCCCCGTTTCTTTCTATGACCCTGCCCTTTCCCGGAACCACTCCCCACCGTGTGTGCTCATCCTTGAGGCTCAGTCCTCCTCCCTGAACCCCACCACTTTCCTGAACCCCCTTCCCTCACCCCCCCCCCCGGCCTCCTGGGGCCCACTGGCCTCCCCTTGTGTAACCTCCCCTTCTGGGTCCCTACATTCCTCCTGATTCTTAGCATTCATTCCAAAACACCCCAGACACTCACAGGGTAGCAGCCCAGAGAGATGACAGGGACAGGCCAAAAAGTATTCATAAATAAGAAATATTTTTTTTAAGTTTAAGTATGTCTCATGCACTATTTAGGGTATGTGTGTGTTTGCGTGCTAAGTCACTTCAGTTGTCTCTGACTCTGTGTGACCCTACGGACTGTAGCCCGCCAGGCTCCTCTCTCTATGGGATCCTCCAGGCAAGAACTGGAGTGGGTTGGCACGCCCTCCCCCAGGGGATCTTCCCCACCCAGGGATTGAACCCGCATCTCTTATGTCTACCTGCATTGGTGCGCAGGTTCTTTGCCACTAGTGCCACCTGGGAAGCCCTCTTTAGGGTATACTTATACTGAAGGATGATTCAGGACTTCCCTGGTGGTCTACTGGCTAAGAATCCACCTGCCAGTACTGTTTACAACAGCCAGAACACGGGAGCCACCTAGATGTCTATCAACAGATGAACTGATAAAGAAGCTGTAGATTACTCAGGCATAAAGGGGAATGAATTTGAGCCGGTTCTAGTGAGGTGGATGAACCTGAGCCTGTGACGCCGAGTGAAAGAGGAAATCTAAGTCAGAAAGAGAAAAACAAATATCATATGTTAAGGCACGTATATGGAATCTAGAAAAATACTACTACTGAACCTATTTGTAGGGCAGCAATAGAGATGCAGACATAGAGAACAGACTTGTGGACACTGTAAGGGAAGGAGAGGGTGTGATGAATTGAGAAAGTAGCATTGAAACACATGTATTACCAAATGTAAAACAGATAGCCAGTGGGAACTCGCTGTCTGATTCAGGGAGCTCAACCCAGTGTTCTGTGACAACCTAGAGGGATGGGAAGGGGTGGGAGGTGGAAGGGAGGTTCAAGCAGGAGGGGACACACGTATACCTACGGCTGACTCATGGGGATGTATGGCAGAAACCAACACAACATTGTAAAGCAATTATCCTCCAATTAAAAGTAAAAATCTTTTTTAAAACTGCAAAAAAAGAAAAAAGAATTTGCCTCCCGATGCAGGGGACATGGGTTTGATCCCTGGTTCGGGCAGATTACAGGTGGCGTGCAGAGACTAAGCCCGTGCACCACAATCACTCAAGCCTGCCTGCTCTACAGCCTGAGCTCCACAACAAGAGAAGTCACTTAATGAGAAGCCCCAGCACCACAACTAGAGAGTAGCCCCCATCTGCAGCAACCAGAGAAAGCCTGCACACAGCAACGAAGACCCAGGGCAGCCAAAAAAAAGATTATCCATAATGTTTACCAGAAAGTCAGATTTAACTGAGCAACCTGGATTTACCCTACTCGTATGTAAAACAGGGGAGGCAGGGAAGTTTGGACAAGATTTTCTCTCTCCAGGGCCCCACTTAGCTCCAGCTACATCTATAAAAAAAAAAAAACCTCAGGATGACCTGAAAGTGGGTCTGGAGGTGGTTACATCCACTGTAGAATAAAAGGAGAGCAAGGTGAACATGGGAAGCAGCGTGGGAGTGGGGTGGGGATGGCCTTCACATTAGAGAAAGACAGAGGGAAGGAGAAGTTCATTGAGGCAGTCCAATCCTGGAAGGCTTCCTGAAGGAGGAAGACATTCATGGTTGTTTTGATGCTGAGAATGAAGAGAAGTGAGTTAGATGGTCTCTGGTGGATGCCTCCCCCTTCCTTAATGGAAACCTGGAGAGGCTTGAGGGTCTCTCCGTTTAAGGACGCCTCTTGAAGATCAGTAGAAAGTATCTCCCCCTTTATATGAAGATTCTTTAGACTTAGGGACACTAAGTCATGTCCAATTCTTTTGCAACCCCATAGACTGTAGCCCACCAGGTTCCTGTGTCCATGGGATTTCCAGGCAAGAATAATGGAATGGGTTGCCATTTCCTTCTCCAGAGGACCTTCCTGACCCAGGAATCGAACCCATGTCTTGTGCTTGACAGGTGGATTCTTTACCACTGAGCCACCTGGGAAGTCCTTGAAGACAGGGTCTCATTTCAACCAGAAACTTCTACCACATCTGGCTAGCATTTGCCAAGAGCTGGCTGCTTGCTAGGGTCCTGCCTGCACTTACTAAGCCCTTACGTGGGTTAATTCATTGAATCCCTTCAACAACCAAATGGTGTGGGTATTTTTCCTTATTTTATAGATGAGGAAACTGAGGCACAGAGAGGTTGAGTAATTTGTCTGAGGTTCACACAGGTGAAATTTGAGCCCAGGTGTCCTGGCCCTGGGCTTCCCAAGTGGTAAAGAACTCACCTGCCAATGCAGGAGACCTAAGAGACATGGGTTCGATCCCTGGATCGGGAAGATCTCCTGAAGGAGGGCATGGCAACCTACTGCAGCATTCTTCCCTGGAAAATCTCTTGGACAGAGGAGCCTGGTGGGCTTCAGTCCATAGGGTCACAAAGAGTCAGACATAACTGAAGCACTTAATGTGCGTGCCCTGGGTCTGCAACCACCATGTAGCAGATCCTGTGCTGGGGGTTAGGACTGGAAAAAATGACACAAATTCTGTCCTTGCTCTTAGGGGACCTCTTATCTAACAAGAGAGGGGGATGGGTGAGTCTTCAATGACTGGCGCAGGTCAGGCTGGGACTGGGGCTGGGCTAGAGTGGGCTGGGAAGGAAGGATGGATTCTGCCTGTGCAGGAGGAGGTGTGTGCTGTGCCAAAAGGATGGGTCAGTTCTTCAATAGCTTTAGGTTAAGGCATCGGGAGGAAGTGCATTCTGGGTGGAGGGACATCTTGGGCAAAAGCAGGAGAGGTGCAGAGATGCAGCGATGCAGCAGACTGGGGAATGGTCAAGAGTCTGGCATGACTGGAAGAGGGTCTATACGTTGAGTATGGGATGGGCAAAAGGAAAAAGGAAGAAAAGCATAGAGGAACACAAGCATTAGACAAAGTAAGGTAGTTTCCATTGGGTAGAGGATAGGGAGCTGTAAGTTTCCATCAAAGGCAAAACTGGTCAGATTTGCTAGAACAAGAGGGAGGCAGTGGAGGGCCAGCAGGGGGCAGGGGGGCTCAGCCCAAGAGTGGTCAGTCCCCCTGAGCTGGGCCAGGACCACACAACCGTCTTGGGGAAGTGGGTGGAGGACTTACCCAGCAGAAGGGACTGACAGTCACTTGATCAAAGATCTTGGGTCTCATTCAACTCTAGATTCAGCCCCAGAACAGAATCTTTGTTAATAAAATAATACACTTGTAAATGTCAGGAGAACTGGCTAAAGAGGGGACTTACCTGGTGGCCCAGTGGTTAAGAATCCACCTTGCAATGTGGGGACTGGGTTCAACCCCTGGTTAGGGAACTAAGATCCCACATGCCACACGGGGGAAAAAAGTGACGGAGGAGTGATAATCCCTAAATTCAGGGGTGTGAGCAAGCAAAGTAGGAACACTTAGATTATGGTTGTGGTGAGGTTCCAGTTCTGGAATTGGGTGGGAGATTCACTGGTGCTCATTATAAATGAATAAATCCACAAATAAATGAAATAAATGCAGGCTAAGTAGACACCAAAGAAGAGAGTGTTTTGAAAAATAAGAATTACTATTAATCTATTTCTGTGTACCTGAGGTCTGGATTGTAAAAGAGGATGTGTATGTGTGTGTTCTAGAATAACTGGATGTCCACATGCAGACCCTTAACTCATACCATATACAAAGATTAGTTCAAAATGGACCAATGACCTAAATAGAAGAGCTAAAAACTATAAAACCTTAGAAGAAAACATAAAGGTAAATCTTTATGATCTTGAGTTATAAAATGATTTCTTAGATATGATGCCAAAGCACAAACAACAGAAGAAGAAAAGAGATAAATAGGACTTCATCAAACTTTTCATAAAAACTTGTGTGCATCAAAGGGCCCCATCAAGAAAGTGAAAAGACAACCTACAGAATGGGAGAAAATTATAAACCATATCCCTGATAAAGGACTAGTGTCCAGAATATATAAAGAACTCTTACAAACTCAACAATAAAGAGACAAATATGGGCAAAGGATCAGAGTAGAGATTTCTATAAAGCAGATATTGAAAAGGACAAATTGCATAAGAAAAGATGGTCAATATCATGAGTCATCAGAGAAATGCAAATCAAAATCATGATATACTTCATACCCACTAGGAGAATTATAATTAAAAAAAGATAGACAATAACAAGCGCTGGTGAAGGAACTGGAACCTTCTTTAAAATAAGTAAAATGGTAAATTTTATATCATGTATGTACCACCAAAAAATCAAAAGGAATTAAGCTCAGCTGGTAAAGAATCCGACTGCAATGCAGGAGACTCCAGTTTGATTCCTGGGTGGGGAAGATCCCCTGGAGAAGGGAAAGGCTACCCACTCCAGTACTCTGGCCTGGAGAATTCCAAGGACTGTATAGTCCATGGGGTCACAGAGTCGGACATGACTGAGCGACTTTCACTTTCACTTTTTCACAAGAATGAATCTTAAAAACATTATGTTAAATGAAAGAAGCTGGTCATGAAAGACCACATATTAAAGAATTCCATTAGTGTGAAATGTCCAGAACGGGCAAGTAGGTTAGTTGCCTGGGGCTGGTGGTGGGAGTGGGGGTTTGGAGGCACTGGGGAGTCACTGTTAATGACTACAGAGTTTTTGGTTTGTTTTTGTTGTTTTGCCTTGTGGGATCTGAGTTCTCTGCCCAGAGATGGAACCCACGGCCCCTACAGTGAAAGCATGGAGTCATAACCTCTGGACCAGGGAATTCCAGGTACAGTTTCTTTTGGGGGTGATGAAAATGTTCTACAATTGTGCCAATGGATTCACAGTTCTGTGAATATACCAGAACCCACTGAATTTGTACAATTTAAATTGTTGACTTGTATGGCATGTATCTCAATGAAGCTTTTTTTTTTTTTTTTAAAGGGGGTGATGATTGACTCCTTTGAGAATAATGAATTTAAAGACTGCACCAGGCAGCAGAACCCTGAGGACGAAGTGTCCCCTTTCTTCGGGCAGCCCCTGGTGGTGAGTAGGTGCTCCATAAATTAAATCTAAGGGGTCATTTCTAGACAGAGGAACCCATTGCAGCTGCTGTTTCTGGAGCACGATGAAGTGGCAGTCATTGTGCTGGACACATATCAAGTCACTGAATTCTTCAACCACCCATTTCACAGTTGGAATTATTGAGACTCTGGGAATTGAGGAATTTGCTCTTGGTCACATAGGAAGTGGCAGAGCTCAGAAGCGGACCCAGGTCTGTCTGACTTCAAAGCTAAGGTCTAAAAATATACCCTTAAAATTATTGGGTGAGTGTGTGTGCACAGTCGCTCAAGCATATCTGACTCTGCGACCCCATGGACTATGGCCCACCAGGCTCCACTGTCCATGGGATTTTCCAGGCAAGAATCCTGGAGTGGGTTGCCATTCTCTCTCCAGGGGATCTTCCTGACCCAGGGATCAAAACTGTGTCTCCTGCATCTCCTGGATTGGCAGGTAAATGCTTTACCTCTGAACCACCAATTTTATACAAAAAATTTCAGGCTTACCCCAAAGTATGCACCTGTGTGTACCCACACTCAGCCTAAGAAACTGAACTATCTCTTTAATTTTAATTTAAAAAAAATCTTTTGGGATCTTAGTGCCCTACCACAGGTTGAACCCACAGCACCTGCATTGGCAGCACAGAGTCTTAACCACTGGACTGCCAGGGAAACCCCTGAACTATCTCTTAATGCCATTGAAGTTGTTTCTGTTGCCTCCTAGATTCCATCCCTCTTCTGCCAGACCGCCACACTGCTGAATTTGGTATTTATTGTTCCTGTACTTTGTACACATCTCCAAGCAATATGAAGTATGGCTCTGCATGTTTCTAAACTTTACATAAACATTATTATACTGAATGTATTCTTCTGAGACTGCTGCCTTTATTCTCCGTATTGTTTGTAAGATTCAACCAAATTGACATATGTAGCTGCAATCTGCCCATTTTGGTGTGTAGTATGAAGTGTTCCATTGCCCTGGACATTTGGGCTGTTTCCAGTTTCTGTTTATTACAAATAGAGTCACTGCAAACCTTCCTGTTCTTGTCTTCTGGTCCAAGGCAGGGAACGTTCGGAGAAGTCTGTATTAGCTGCTTATTGCTACTATAACAAATTGCCAAATTTGTGCCTTAAAACAACATACATTATTTTCTTATTCATTATTTATTTGGCTGTCCTGGGTCTTAGTTGCAGAATGTGCTATCTTGGATCTTCATTTTGGCATGCAGGAAGTAAGTTGCGACATGTGAACTCTTAGTTGTGGCATGTGGGATCTAGTTCCCTGACCAGGGATCAAACCTGGGCCCCCTGCACTGGGAGCACAGAGTTCCAGCCACTGGACCATCAGGGTGGTCCCAACAACACAGACGTATTCTCTTACAGTTCGGATGTCAGGAGTCTGTAATGGGTTTCCCTGGACTGAAGTCATGATATTGGCAGGGGTGCACCCACTCTAGCATCTCTCAGGGAGAACCCACTTCCTTGCCTCTTCCGGTTTCCAGAGGCTGCCTGCTTGTAGCTTCTTCCTCCGTCTTCAAAGCCAGCAACATACTGTCTTCAAGTTTCTCAGTGACTAAGACACTCCAGTTTTATTGTTGTATCTTCTCTGATTCTGACCTTCCTGCCTACCCCCTTCTAAGAACCGCTCTGATTACTCTGAGCCCACCTGGGTGATCCAGCATATTCTCTGCATCACAAGATCATTGATTTAATCACAGCTGCAAAGTTCTTTTCACCATGGGAGGTGACATATCCACAGGTCCCAGGGATGAGGACATGGCTAACTTTGGGGTCTATTACTCTGTCCACTGCACATTGAATGTTCTTTACGAGTTTGTCAAATTGCTCTCCAGTGAACTGATTCTCTCTCCCACTAGCAGTATGTAAGCATTCCTGTCACTTCCCAACCTCACCAACACTTGATATTACCTGACTTTTTAATTTTTGCCAACTTAACACTTGTGAAATGTCTGGACTTTGACTGCTATGTGGTCAGAAAGAGATGGTGGTCGATGATGTTGAATGTGAGAGAGAAGGGCTCTGGAAGTCAGAAGCAGTCTGTGACCTTGGCTACAGCAGTGCCCTTGAAGTGGTGGTGGGGTGAAGTCAGACTGAGTCAAGGAATTAGGGAAGGTATGAGGAAATGGGGGCTGCCCAGCTGGCTCAGTGGTAAAGAATCCACCTGCTGATGCAGGAGGCATGGCATCAGTCCCTAGATGGGGAAGATCCCCTGGAGCAGGAAATAGCAACCCACTCCATTTTCTTGCCTGAAGAAGTCCATGGACAGAGGAGCCTGGCAGGATACAATCCATGGGGTTGCAAAGGGTTGGCCACAACTGAGCACACACGCATGCTGATGAGGAAACGGATGCACGGAGTGCAGGGTGTCGACGGTATGTTAGTCGGCTTGGACTGTCACAACAAAATACCACACACCGTGTCGCTTAAACAAAAGATACCTATTTATCATAATTCTGGGGGCTGGGAAGCCCAAGATCAAGGTGCTGGCAGATTTGGCTTCTGGTAAGGGTTCTTTTCCTGATTCGCGGACGGTGGCCTTCTAACTGTGACCTCATATGGTGGAAAGAGAAAAAACTTTGGTCTCTTTTCCTCTTCTTAGAAGGACACTAATCCCATCATGGGAACCCACTCTCATGACCTCATCTAAACTTACCTCCCAAAACCCCACCTCCAAATATCATCACATTGGAGGCTAGGATTTCAAAATATCAACTGGGGGCGGGGGAGGGTCACTCAGTTCATAGAGAGAAGGAAATGGCAACCCACTCCAGTATTCTTGCCTGGGAAATCCCACAGACAGAGGAGCCTGGCAGACTACAGTCCATAGGGTTGCACAGAATCGGACACGACTGAGCACACACACTCAGTTCATAACCTGGTACTTTCAAAATATTGGGTGGGGGTGAGAGGGAGGTATCAGTCTAAAGGCAGAAATTAAACATGAAAGAGACAGAAGAAGAAAGAGACATATGAACTTCCTGGTGATCCAGTGGCTTAGACTTCACACTCCCAATGCAGGGGGCCCGGGGTTCAATCCCTGGTCAGGGAACTAGGTCCCGCATGCAACAACTAAGAGTTCAAATACCACAACTGAAAGATTGCACATCATGTATGCCACATTTAAGACCAGCAGAGCTTAATAAATATTTTGTAAACATATTAATTAAAAAAAACAATCCATCTTGCTATGCAGGGGACACAGGTCGGATCCCAGGTCCAGGAGCTAAGATTCCACATACCTTGGAGCAACTCAGCATACCCCAACTACTGAGCCTTCATGCAACAACTAGAGTCTGTGCACTGCAATGAAAGACTGTGCTGTAGCAACAAAGATTCCACCCATTGCAACTAAGACCTGATGCAGCCAACTAAATAAGTAAATAAATATTTTTTTTTGAAAGAGAGAGACATAACTAAGCAAGTGGGGGAAGCCTCTCAGAGGAGGCAGGTGAAGGTGAGACCCATGGCAAGGATACTTAATTGGCTTTGGAATGAGGGGAGGTTTCTCTTCCTGGAAATGAGAGGGAAGGAAGGGTATTGGGGCGGGTGTAGAACAAAGAGGGGTTGGTGACGAAGAGGGACAAGCTGGGGGAAGAGCTCCCATCAGATCTCACCAAGGTGAAGAAAGCCTGGAGGAGGGGCCAAAGGTGGGCCAGACAGGAGGGAATGTCTAGGAGACCCCTGGAAGAATGGTGGAAATAGTGGGTCTGGAGGATGCACGGCAGAACCAAGGAGCTCATAACCAGGAAGCTGGGAAATGTGGAAGGGCTCTTGATAATACCCAGGATCCTGATGGAGGGACAGCAGGCACACAACGTGGCCTGGGGAGGTAAAGAGGGTTTCCTGGAGGAGGTGATGTTCCAACTGAGTCTGGAAAAGGAAAACCAAATTTCAGTTACCATAAAAATGTGGAAGTAGGGGACTCCCCTGGTGGTCCAGTGCCTAAGACTCTGCACTCCCAATGCAGGTGGTCCAGGCTCAATCCCTGGTCGGGGAACTAGCTTTCACATGCTGCAACAAAAAAAGGTCCCACATGTGGCAAGTAAGACCCAACACAGTCAAATAAATAAATAAAAATAAATGTTTTGAAAAATGTGGACAAAGCGTTGCCTTCACAGTGCATCAGCAAGCTTGTCCTGCCCCATTCCATCAGTTCTGTCTCTTTCTCAGACATCTCCAGCACGCCCTCTGTCCTCCAGCTGGATTGAGGACCTGCATATACAGGAAGAACTGAGATTGTCTGTCCTTTACCTGGAACGTGATTTTGGGCAGGTGACATCATCTCTGAGAATCTGTATCCTCATCTCTGAAATAACAATAATTCATATCAGGTAGTCATTTAACTACAGGTAAGAGACTCTACGGGCTTTCCTGGTGGCTCAGTGGTAAAGAACCCACCTGCCAAGGCAGGAGGAGAGGGTTTGATCCCTGGCTTGGGAAGATCCCCTGGAGAAGGAAATGGCAACCCACTCCAGTATTCTTGCCTGAGAAATACCATGGACTGAAGAGCCTGGCGGGCTACAGTCTATGGCTTCGCCAAAGAGTCCGACAGGACTTAGCGACTAAAACAACAAGGGACTCAACATTCACTGCCTCTTATCCTCACTTAGTGTATCATTACCCCATTTTGTAGAAGGGAAAACTGAGGCTGGGGGGTGATGACTTAGCCAAGTTATCAGGAGCACAGGGGCTCCTGGAGCCTGGACAAATTCAGAAAATTGTGCGAATTCAAGGGGTAAATGTGAAACAGCCTTGCAACCTGTAAACGCCTGGGGTGGGAGAGTCCGTGCCTGGGGGCGTGGTGACTGAAGGCCGAGAGAAGGGGAGCGGAGAGAGGCGGCCCTAGAGATCCAGACGGCGGAAGGATGATGGGTTGCCAGGAGATCCGCGGGTGCGGGAGGCGCGGCGCCACCGGGGTGGGAAGGGGTGCGGCCCGCCCCCTCCACACCCCACCCCCAGCCTCCACGCCGCGGCCCCTTTAAGAGCGGACGGGGCGCCCTCTGGCGGCCGAGCGCCGCGCGCCGCCGGAGACCGAGCCCGAGCCGGATCCCGGAGCCGGAGCCGGAGCGGAGCGGAGCCGGGGCGGAGCGGGCCGAGCGGGCCGAGCCAGCAGCCGAGCTGGGGGCGCGGGCGGGCGGCATGTACCGGGCCCGGGCGGCGCGGGCGGGGCCGGAGCCCGGCAGCCCGGGGCGCTTTGGGATCCTCAGCACCGGGCAGCTCCGGGACCTGCTTCAGGATGAGCCCAAGCTGGACCGGATCGTGCGGCTCAGCAGGAAGGTAGCATGGGGGGCGCGGGCGGGGGGCGCGGGGGCCGGGCCGCGGCCTGTCGGACCTGCCGACCGACCGAAGGGCCGCGCTGGCCGGGTCGCGGGGCCGGCGGAGCCTGGCACGTACGAGTGGGCCCGGTGGAGCCGCCCCCGGGGGAGGGGGCGCCCGGAGGTGGCCTGGGGCGGGTGGGGCGCGCCGGAGACCCAGGGAGGCGCCCGTGCACCCCCGGGATGGCCGCGAGGCGTGTCCTACGGCGGATGCTCCAGGGAGGTGTGTTCCGGGGGGCGGCTGTGTTGTGGGGGGCCCTGGCTCGCACACCCACGTTCTGTAGGGCCAGAAAGGGGAGGCGCCTTCCACAGGGAGAACTAGGGGCCTGTTTGACACCTGGGGGGACCGTTGGGAGGGTGTCCGTACGCTGGGGGTGCCAAGGGGGCGCTTTGTGTTTTCCGTTGGGGAGGGGTACTGAGAGCTGAGGTGTGTGTTCCATAGGCCACCATGAGAGAAAGTTGTATATTTCACAGGAGATAGGCCCGGGCTGGTTGTCTGTGGGGGGCGGAAAGGGAAAGTGTACATTGGAGGGAGGCAGGCGGGAGGGCCATGTGCATCCTATAGGGGACAGATGGAGGGTAGTGCGTTCTCCAGGGGCAGGGAGGGGAGGCTTGGCCCGCCTAGTAACAGAAGGAAAAAGCCTTCTCCAGGGCCAGGAAAGAAAGGGGTCTGCTATCCGCAAGAGAAGGAGAGCTGGGAGCAGGTGCTAGGGGATCGGGGAGGAAAAGGGGGTGTGTATTCCTTGGGGTGTGGGGATTCCACTGGAGGGCAGAGGAGGGGTGTGAGGGGGGGTGCCAGACAGGGACAGGGTGAACACCTCACTCTGGAGAGTCGGAGCAGGGGATGGGGAGTGTTTTCAGCACAAACACCTGAAGAGGAAGCAGACAAAGGCCTGGGATGAGGGGGAAGCTGCCCATGCATGGAAAATGGGACAGAGGAGGGAGGGGGGCTCCTCGGGGACCTGAGCAGACATATTAATTGAAAAATTAAAAATTAACTAACATTTGTAGAGACCTTCGTAGTTTTCCTCACTTCAGTCCCCCAACAACCCTATAAGGGAGACGTTTTTAGCTCACTTTGTGGACTAGGAAACCGAGGCAAAGTGGGGTCTGGGCTCTCCCAGCTCCTCCACCTGTTGGCTCGCCATCCTGAGGTTGGGGCGCCTTTGGCTTGGCCCGTGGGCACTGCCGCCTGGGTGGGGGGTGGCGGCCAGCGGCCGTGGGGAGAGTCCCTGAATGGGCCTCTGGGCTCTTCCCCGCCGGCAGTTCCAAGGCCTGCAGCTGGAGCGCGAGGCATGCCTGGCTTCCAACTACGCGCTAGCCAAGGAGAATCTGGCGCTGCGTCCCCGCCTGGAGATGGGCCGCACTGCCCTGGCCATCAAGTACCAGGAGCTCCGGGAGGTGGCCGAGAGCTGTGCAGACAAGCTGCAGCGCCTGGGTGAGGGACGGCCGGGAGAACTGCCCCGGGAGCGGTGGGGGTGGGGGTGGGGGGGGGTTCAGTGCCCGGCTCTGAAGGCTGGGGAACTTGGGCGCACCTCTTCTTCGGGCAAGTTTGCAGGGGTGCTACTCCTGGGCAATTCCCAAGTTGGGAAAGTGAGCAGTTGGTGAGTAGAGCTGGGTTGGAGAGGCCAGAATGGGGCCCTGGGAGAAGAGGGGACCTGCTGCCCAAGGGCCTGGGGTGCTCTGGGAGACAGAGCCCCTGCTTCCTCTTTTGCACTAGGATGGGGGGGGGGGGGTGGGCACACAAACTGATGCCGCGGGGTGTTGTGCAGGTGAGGAAACTGAGGCTCCAGAGAGGGGAGGGAAAGCGTAGAGTCACACACACTGTCAGGGAGAGAGTCGGCAGCGGGCCCTGGGGCTCCGGCCTGTCTGTCCAGGGTGACAGGCCCTGAGGGCAGGGCTATTCACTGTGTCCCTCTGCGGCCCTCAGAGGAGAGCATGCACCGCTGGAGCCCCCACTGTGCGCTGGGCTGGCTGCAGGCTGAGCTGGAAGAAGCTGAGCAGGAGGCTGAGGTGAGAGGAGGGGGTGGCTGGGCCTGGGGACTCGGAGGGGGAGCTCAACCTATCATCGTCCCCTCCCCTTGATTCTTACATTGCAGGCGTGAGGGCCCCTCTTCCAGGAAGCCTGCCCTGAGTGCTGGCCCCCAGGAGGGCCTGCTGAATTGCTGTCCGCACTGGACACAGGCCCACTGTCCCCACCTGTGACTTTCCCCCGGCTTCCTGTGACTGTCTCCAGGCAGCTTAGGCTGGGGCCACAGAGGAGCTGGGGCAGTCGTCCCAGCATAGTGGGTGGGAGCAATGTGCTCAGCGTGTGGAGGGGTGGAGGCGGAGAGCCCTGGCCTGGAGGAGATGGACACCTGTCCACTTCAGGTGTGTCCCCATCTCTGGACCCACCTCGTCCCTGCCCCAGCAGGTCTGGTGATCGTGAGGAAATCAAGGCTTGAGAGGAGAGGACTTGGTCCACAGTCACTCAGCGAGGGGCAGGCGAGGCTAGAACTCAGGGCCCCATCCCTGACCGGGGTGGGGGCGGTGATCGGGAAGCATTCAGGATGGGGCCGAGAAGACCAGCCCTGAGCCTTCGGTCGTGGTCCTCCTAAACTGTCCCTTCCGCCCTGTCCCAGGAGCAGATGGAGCAGCTGCTGCTGGGGGAGCAGAGCCTGGAGGCCTTCCTGCCTGCCTTCCAGCGAGGCCGGGCCCTGGCCCACCTGAGGCGGACCCAGGCGGAGAAGCTGCAGGAGCTGCTGCGGCGCCGGGAGCGGTCGGGGCAGCCGGCCCCCACGGCTGCCGCAGAGCCCCCCAAGTCCTTCCCTGCTGCTGCAGTCCTGCCCACCGGGGCTGCCCGGGGGCCGCCGGCAGTGCCCCGGAGCCTGCCCCCCTTGGACTCCCGCCCAGTGCCCCCACTGAAGGGCTCCCCCGGGTGCCCCCTGGGCCCAGCCCCTCTGCTGAGCCCTCGGCCCTCGCAGCCAGAGCCCCCCCACCGGTAGGATCCAGGGTATGGCCCCCCCATGGGGGGCCCAGACAAACTTGATGCGTGGCTCCTCCTCCTCCCCGACTGCCTGGGTGGGGGGAGGGGCAGGCCCCTCCCCCTGGCCCTAGGCAGGCCCTGGCCCTGGAGGCTGAGCTGGGGAGGAGGGTCCACTGGGAGATGCCCAGAGAGAGGGCTGGGGGTGGGGTGGGCAGGGTCTGATGCCTCTGGCGCTGAGGAATCTCTGCCTTTTTTTTCTCCCCAGCTGGGGCCTCCTGGGTGATGGGCCAGCCCCAGTGCAAGAACTTGACTCATGGGGGCCTGGGAAGTTGCCCGCTTCCCTCAAGGGGCCCTGCCTAGGGGGCCCTACCACCCCTGCCCCTCCACTGGGCTCGCACAATGCCATGGCTGACCGGAGTGTTTTCCATCATGTCCTCAGCCTACCTTTCCCCCAGTGCTGGGGTCCAACACCTAGGAGCCAGGGGGTCAGGCCCCAGCGGCGGGGGCAGGGACACCATGGCTATGGGGCTACTACTACCTGCCCCGCTCAGGCTCCAGACCCTGGGGCGAGGTAGGCCAGGGGTTTCTGACCTGCAGGGGTGAGAGTGGGCCATCCCCCGGAAAGACCATTCTGTATTTTTCTGTCCCGTCTCCTTAGAATGGAAGCTTTTTGAGGGCAGGTCCTTGTCTTTGTATGTTCTGTCCCCAGCCCCGCCTCCCAGGGGCCGTCAATAAATGTGATGATGAGGATGACAATGCTGCCCGACTCCTCTCTCACCCCTCACCCGGCCTCTCAGCTGCTGCAGCCTCATCTCAGCTCCTGAGCTGCCTACTCGTGAGAGGCCCTCCCTTCCTCTCTGCCCATCCAAAGCCCAGCTGTCCTTTGGGTCCAGCACTGCTTCTGCCTCTTTCATGAAACCTTCTCTGGTTACCAACCCCAGAGAGTCTTTTCTAACTCTTCACTTGCCAGCTCTCTGGACAGAAGCATACTCTGCCCCATCACAGTTCTCTAAGGGCCTTACCGGTCTCTCTTTTCCTGGGTGCCCTGTAGGCCCAATCAGGATGGCACCTGGGCTGTCAAATGCCCACCTCCACCGAGTGATGGAGAGGCTTCTATAAGGCTGAAGCTACCTGCCTCCAGCTTGGGTTAAACCCTAGGTGGCAGCTTGGCTGATGACAGTGGGACAAGCAGATGGGAGAGTAGGAACATGTCTTGGATCAGCTTAGGTCAAGTTTGATGAGATTAAGTTGGCAGGAAGGTCCTCGCAGTGAGAGAAGTCAGAGTGCTGTAGAAGCTACTGTGACCTCGGTCCATGTTAGTAGGGAAGTAACCATCTAGACCGAGGCAAGTGCTGGGTTGGCTCTACTTCTTGCTGAAGTTTTAAACTCTAAGGGAACCCCACAGCAGCGGCACCTCCGATAAAGGGAAAGTGTTAGTCGCCCAGTTGTGTCTGGTCTTTGCAATCCCGTGGACTGTAGCCCGAGAGGTATCTCTGTCCATGGGATTCTCCAGGCAAGAATACTGGAGTGGGTTGCCATGCCCTCCCCCAGTGAATCTTCCCGACCTAGGGATTGAACCCAGGTCTCCTGCCGCACAGACAGATTCTTTACTGTCTGAGCCACCAGGCAAGCCCACCTTTGGAGTAACAATAACGAGAAAAAAGGACTGGGACTGAGTCCCCTGCAGAACAGCTGAGGGATCCGTCTGACATACAGGGAGGTGATGGCTAGCCTTTGAGTCTGAAGGGCTGCTTCACATAGAGCCAGAGGTCAGAGTCAGGACCAGTGGGTGGAAACCATAGGGAGTCAGATTTTGAGGCTAGAATGAGGCTCTAGAATCACGGCTGCTACTAGAGGCAGGTGGTCCCCATTCCTCAAGCTGAGGAGCTCCTGAGTGACTGCCTGATGGGATCTTGTGTTTTAATAACTTTGTTTTGGGTTTTTTTTTTTTTTTTTGGTTACACGGTGCAGCTCGGGGAATCTTAGTCCATGACCATGGATTGAAACCAGGTGCCCAGCAATGGAAGTGTACAGTCCTAACCACTGGCCTGCCAGGGAATTCCTCTGATGGGATCTCTAGAAATGTAGGCAATAGTTAGAGGGACTGGCCCACTAAGCTTCTGACAGCCCCTCAAGTCCAGTCAGATCCCTCCCAGCAGGGCAGATCCCTCCAGTGCCCACTGGAGATCCTCCATCCCATGGTGGCCTTGGTTCTCCTGCTCCTCCCTGCTAGTGCCTGAGCTGCTGGAGGTGAGGGGTGCCAAGAGGACACCTAGTTCCTGCCTCAGACAACAGACAGAAGACCGAGCAGCCTCGGAAGAACATCTGCATTCTCAGCACGGCCTGGGGCAGGCTGAGCCCCTCTCACCCCGGCCTCCCGATCCTGGCCCGTGCTTCCAGGGTGTTTTCCCAGGTTTGTAACCACAGGAAGAAGAGCTAAGGATGGGGATGCCTGAGCCTCCCTCCACTATTGTGAGCTGGGCAGAGGCTCAGACTCCCCTCCCCAGGGCAGGTAAGAGGGATGACCAGGCAAGGGTGGGACTAGGAAGGGAGAAGAGTGTTACCATGGGAACCAGGTGGGGGGCCTTCAAAAGGCCTTCCACACCCCTCCCCTTCCCCAAAGAGCTCAGTTTTAGAGAGCACAGGGAGTGACGCCCCTCAGGATTCAGCCCCAGCAAGAAAAAGACCAAAGACCTGAGGGAGGTGGGTACAGATGCTGCCAGAGTGGAGTGGACCTAGTTCTGGGCCACAGGAAAGGCTTAGAGTTGGATGGTTAATAAGCTTTATTAGCCTCTCTGCTTGAAGGAAAATGGAATGTTCTGGAAAGTTCCAGGCAGTCTGGGCTCTCCTGCCAGATCACTTCTGGAACTTTCTAGGTTCTGAGGTACCAGGGAATGTTCTTGGCTGTAATCCTCTGTGAGAGAATAAACTTAAGGGGCTACATCAAGGGGCCCATGAGAAAAGCTCTATTACAGACCACCAGTGCATTTACAAACCAAAACCCCCAAATCGCCCCAGTAACAAAACTCCCACCCCTTTTTGATAAACATAATGTGTTCCTGCCCCTCAGAAGTCTGTTATGTGCATCTCCTTGCTTGGAAATCACTAGCTTCTGTGTCCTTTCTTAAGCCTCCTGCTTTGTCTTCCAAGTATGAAACACTGCATGTGACTTCGCATCTGTGCATGCGTGAATCAAGGCTCCCTGAGCTAAGCAGGCCTGAACCACAGTGAGCTCAAATCTTTACCCCTGAATTGTGTGGTCACTGCAAAGCCATGGCTAAGAAACTGCCCTTGACCTCCAAGGCTAGAGAGAATCCAGTGGTTTCAGAGAGACCAAGTTGGACTAGCTGAGGGTTTATCCCAATTTATACTAGGATTTTACATGAAAGATCAAGTGCGGGAATGGCATTATTGTACCAAGGGACCTCTGGCTTTGTCTGGGACCTTGCCCCTGTGATAGGCCTCTCAAGAGATTCTTCTTGTTCCACGGAAAGTAAGATTTACACTGCCTCCCAGTCAAAGTGTGAGCTCTTAGAACAACACAGGAGGTTATCTAGGGATCTGCGACCTCAAATGCCTGGAGGGGCCAGGAAGGTCACAGTGCCAAACAACTCCATTTCCACAAAGTACATCCTCCCCATTTTCCTGGAAATTCGAGACCCCTTTTGTCTGTCTGTTTTCCCTCTTTATAGACATGGGAGACAGACAGATTTCTTTACTAAGAGCGAAATGGTGCAAGTGTGTGCATTATGGCTTCTGACACATCCCCTTTGCTGGTCAGAATGCAGCAGCCTGGGGAGGAAGGACTTCTCTACAAGGCAGCCCTGACAGCTTTTCCCAGGCGGTCATGCAGATATGGGAGGAAGCTTAATGGTGGCATTTTCTCATTTTTTGGAGTGAAGTTAGAAATCTAGGTTTTTATGCAAAGTCTCCCAAGTTCTCAACGTTGGTAGGCCAGCCACAGCCAAACGCTATGTGCAGGTTGGCTGTGGCCTGTGAACCACAAATCTGGGTCAGTTCTTGGTTCTCCTGAAACAGGCCTTCTTTGGTCTAGTGGCAGCCCCTCCCAGGACCAAGAGTGTGAACGCTGAAGGGACAAAGGCAAAATGGGAGGGCTGACCTCTCTCAAGACTAGCGACCAGGCCCCAAGTTGAGACAGCCTTAAGAGACACTGGTGAGATGGCTGGATCCATCGTGATACTATAATCTTATGACTGATGGTGAAGGGGCGCTTCTGGGGGATGAGCGCACTGAGCACCCTCGGCATACACAAGTGCATGATGTCCAGACTCAGGTCTTGCTATCATCCTAAAACTAACAGAGGGACCCTCAGCTGCTTTGCACAAACCCCATGGCCGCCAGGGCTCCAAGGCTGGCTGAGAGCCAGGCCACTGAAGGCAGGTGAGGCGGGCATTCCACAGTCCTGCTCAGAAGCAGGTGATAAGGTGACCACATCCATCACAGGGCGGAGAAGCCGACACGGCAAAGGCCACAAGAGAACACTGGACTCCAGAGAGGGGACTGAAGTAACCCTGCCACTTACCGGCTTCCCTCCTCTCAGTCTCTCTTCACGGGATCTGATGACCTTCCAGGACGCCCAAAGGCCCGAGACAAGACCCCTCCTCCTCGCCATTTTCCCCAAAGTGGGTGTGGTGGCCACTCACTTGGGCTCCACCCTTGGTGTCTCAGCTTCGGGCTGTGGCTATAAGGGATGGAGACATATACATGGTCAGTGATGACCAACGGACAACTCGCTGGCCTAAGGTAGGCTATTCTTCATCTTGGCTCATGCTGGGACCATTACAGAAGGCAAGGTGCCCCCAGAGAAAGAAATGCCAGAACTTCAGAGGGAAGCAAGAAATCTTACTCCTTTAGCACTGGGATGTGTAAAGGATCTTTTCACCCAGCAATTAAAAAAAAAAAAGGACAACGGAGGGGAAAAGTTTGGCTCAGGAGGAATAAAGTCCTGATTAAGCCCAAAGGCCGTATCACAATTGCCTAGACATGCACACCT
Organism: Dama dama; assembly: GCF_033118175.1. Taxonomy (NCBI): domain Eukaryota; kingdom Metazoa; phylum Chordata; class Mammalia; order Artiodactyla; family Cervidae; genus Dama; species Dama dama. Next base: position 34,195,940 of record NC_083690.1, on the reverse strand, counting down.
TTGATTCTGGTCTTCTCGTTCAGTCTCTCCATTTAGGATCTCTGCGTGCATCTCACTGGGCCTGGTACTGAACGACACCCCTTGCCCACCCCAATGAGCGCAGCCTGGAGCAAGCTGAACCCCTCTTGTCCCAGTCTCTCTTCCTCAGTCCAAACTTCTACTTTTTAGTTTGTGACCAAAAGGAGAAAAGGGACTAAAGTTGACCACGTCTCAGGAACACAGGAGCAGCCCCTGAAAGACAGGGGCTAGTGTCCATGGCCTGGTTCAGACTCTCCTCCCCAGGGCAGATAAGAAGCTGAGAATGGACAGATGCAGGGCGGGGGTCGGGGAAGAGAAATATTGTAACAGGAACCAGCACTGGAGGGTCCTTCAGAAACCCTCCCACACACCTCCTTGCCCATGATGAGCCCAGACTGTTTCAGGGATAGTAGGGAGTGGTGTCTGAGTTCAGCTCTGGCCTAAAAAAACCCGAACAGGCAAGACGGCACTAGAGAGAATAGAGGGGGGGGGCTAGTTCTAGGCCTAAGAAGAGGCTTAGAGTTGGATGGTTAATAAATTTTATTGACTGCCCTGTTTGGAGTTGCATGGAATGTTCCAGAGGTTTCAAAGAGTCTGGACCCATCACCCCAAACCTTCTGGAATTTTCTATCCATCTCCATGTTCTGGGGCCCCTAGGGAATATTTTCGTCTGTGATCTTCATCCACAGAAAACAAACTTGAGAGGTGTATGTCAGAGTCAATGAGAAAGGCCCTGGACATCACAGACCATTAATGCATTTACAAACAAAACCCCAAAGAACCCCAACCCCATTTGATGCAAATTTGGATGAAATCTTGCCTCACAGACTGTTCTGTCCCAACTCTGGTTGAGAATTGCCAGTCTCTGTACCTTTCACTAAGCTTCACTTCCTGTTGTTTGTGCTTTGAAAAGAACAGACTTTCCCCACCTTGTTTTCCAAATATGAAACATAATAACATTAAATGTTCTTTTAAAAAGTACACATGCCCCTCCCTTCAAACCAAGGCTTGCTGAGCCCAGCAGGTCTGAACCAGAGAGAGCATAAAGCCTTACCACTGAATTACATGGGTCACTGCAAAGCCATGCCAAAGAACTTGTTCCCAAACTCCAAAGCTAGAGAAAATACCAAGTTGAACCAGCTATGGGTTTATCCCCAACTTATACAAGAATTGCACACAAAGACTGTGTGGAGGAATTAGTGTTAATATAGCAAAGCACCTCTGGCCTTGTTTGGAAGCTAGAGTTAGGTCCTGACTCTTGTAGTAGGTCTCCTGCACAGATTTTCCTATCCCATGGCTTTCCCCTCAACAGTGCATACACACTTAGTTCCTACCATTTCACAGCTAATCCACACCCTGTGTGCAGAGATTCAGGGTTAAGAGGGCTGGATTACAACAGCTCTAGCAAGTGATCACCCACTGTTTAGCACCAGTTAGGAACAGAGGAGGGGGAAAAAAAGAGAGGAGGGGGACGGGGGCATAGGTTCGATCCCTGGTTGGGGAACTAAGATCTTGCATGCCTGAGCTGTGCAGCCAAAAAGAAAAAGAAAGAAAGGCTTCGGTCAGTCAGCTCTGAATAAGGAAGTGCATTTCTACATGTCCCTCCTCTCCCTCAATAATCTTGTTTACTCAAACTCCCCCAGTTCCCGCAGCCTCAAGTAGCCATGTTTCAAGGACTTGGCTTGTGGGGCCTGTGATAAGCATTACCAGCAGAATGGGAGGCTGGGCCACTCTCAGGCGACTCTTACCTCCGCTTTTGTTGCTCTCCTTCTAGGAAGGGAGGAGCTGCACAGTTAGCAATGAGGCTGGCTGGTCAAGGGATGACCAGGTGCCAGGCACACTGGCCCAAGGATAAATCTGGCTCTACCGACATCAATATTTTAATCACTGAGCATACTAGAACATGGATAATCAAGTATGACAGATCTCGAAAGAGCAAACAATTTGCTCCCCTGCCATCATGCCCACAGATGAATTTCTGCAAGATCATATATATTTGATAAGTATGGGCACAGGAAGGCTCATGACCTTGCTTTCTTTCCCTCTCCCAGAGGCTACCAACAGAAGGCGGAGTAGGATCTGACTACCCAAGAATGGCCAAGTTTCCACGGATCACATCTTTACCCTACATCGGGTCTCACCTGTGGCTTGGGGAACTCACAGAAAGGCAAGTTTCCTAAGACCCCAGATTTGTTTGTTTTGGCAGTCACAACTGGTCACATTGCACGTTTCAAGGTTACACAGGAGCCCCACGCTACACACAAGGGGCAGGGGCAGACGAGTCTCGCCCGGAGCTTTACAAGAAAGCCAGAGCAAGTGTTCCGGAAGTTAACAACATCTGGAAGCAGGCACCCCAGGGCCTCCAGAAAACCCCTCACTCTCGGGCTTTCAAGACTCTTCATGAGGGGCATGTTTTCTCGAGCATCAAAAAGCCTCCTTTTCTGGAGCAGGGTGGGGATAGGGACGCGCAGGTCAATGGCTAAGCTGGCCAGGTGTGGAACAGAAGGGGGAGAGCAGTTCCTTCGGGCCCCAGCAGAGGTAGACAATGTGAGGCAAGGGGTTCAAGATGACACGCAAGGCCATTGTCCTGGGGGAGGGGGGCGGGAGGGTGTTGGCTGGGGGCTGCTCCCCTGCCCTCCACTCTGCGATTAAATACGAGAGCTCACGATGAGGAAGACGGTGAGCAGAACGAGAACGAAAGCCAAGTCTCGGGTCTCGTCCCAGCGTAAGCCCTTCTTGGCCCGGTCTTCCTGCATCTTGCGGAAGGCTTCCCGGCGCGCCCTCAGGCGCCGTTCGCGCTCCAGCTGCTCACCGTAGTGCGCCTGGTAGAAGGCGTCAAAGTCGAACATGGTGCGCTTGGCTCCCGGCGAGGCCGGACCGCGGCCATGGGCCCGAGGGCCGGGCGGAGGAGTACGGGGTTTCTCGGGGTCGGCGGCGGGCGTCTTGGAAGGCCGGACGCCCGGACCGCGCAGGTCCTCGTCGCTCAGCAGGCCGCGGTCATACTTGCGACGCAAGGTGGTACTGCCCAGCACCACGTAAGCCTGGGAGATGCGCGTGAAGCGCTCGGCAGCCTCAGCGCTCCCCGAGTTGCGGTCCGGGTGGTAGAGGAAGCTCTGCCGGTAGTAAGCCGCCTTGATTTGCGCCTGCGTGGCCGTGGGGGAAACGCCGAGCAGATCATAGAGCGCCGTGCGAGAGTACGGGCCGTCGCTCCGGGTGTAAGTCCTCACTTCTGGGCCCAGGCCCGATCTCGGGTTTTGTGGAACCCCCCGGGGCTGCCACAATCTCCACAACAGTCGCGACCACCTCAGATCGCGCCGGGCTGCCATCTTGAGTGAATCTGGCGGGCGGTGCAAGATGAACTGGCCAATGGGAGACGTGCGTTTTTCGCAGCCGGTCGGCCCTGTAGCCAATCGAGTAAAAGAGAAGGCGGGGAGAGGGGGTGGAGCATGCGTATTACGGGGCGGGCGCCCGGCTGATGACATAAAAACCGGGCTCCGGAGCCACTCGCACGAGTTCTGCTGTTGAGGCGTGGTGATGGCTTCTCGCGGGCGGAGACCTGAGCTCCGCGGGCCCCCGGAGCTGGTGAGGGCTGTGACCATCCCCTCTCTGTTTTCTCTTAGGGTGTCCGCGTCTTGATATCTTATCAGACTCCCCCCATTTTTTTTCTCGTTCTTGCAGTATTACGACAAAAATGAAGCCCGGAAATACGTGCGCAAGTAAGGGAAGCCTGGATGTTTGTTGCAGGGTGTCGGGGATCGGGAACCGGCAAGTTGCCCTGAACGCGGAGGTTGCTTGGAAAGCACGCAGAATTTGGGGGTGGCGGAAGAAAGAGACTTGAGTTGATCCATTGTTGACACCGTCAAAGTAAACTCTTGAGTAAACCTCCAGATCTCTGGGTCTCGGCAATCTTAGTATCAGAATGAGAGTGATTATACCTCCTTGGTTTAAGGTGACAGCTTATTTTAAACATGTGAAGAATTAGATAGGACGCAGTGGTTATGTGTAAACCATCAGTGCTGTTTGTGTGTGTGTGTGGGGGGAAATAATATCCGTAGAATCTTTACTGTATGTCCCAGTTTACAGTATCTTAGTAGGTCTCGGGACTGCTGTTGGTAGAGTATCTGAATTTAAGAGAGCGTAGTTGTATGTGTTATTAATGAAGCTAGTTAATAGGTGAGGGCCAGGGCAAGTACTTCCAAACCTATTCTTTCCGTAAACAGTACTCTGTAAAAAAAGTTCTGCAGATACTAATAATCTGTTTTGTCTTTTTTGTTCCGATTAGAGTACTAGGGTAAGCAAAAATGATGTTTTGAGCATACTGGGTTAAATAAAGTATAATAATGAGTATATTGGGTTAGGTTAAGGATTACTACACTTAACTTTATGTAGTTTCTTTTTAAATGGGTCCTCAAGAATGTCCTGAGTGGCTTGTGTTATATTTCTCATGGAGAGCACTGTTATAATTTTTATTGTGCATTGTTGACCATTCTACATGGGAGTAGCTACAGTGGTTAATTCTTCTAGAAAACATGTTTTTAAGTAAGAGAATGTCAGAGTTTGGTAGAGTTGAAAATACCCAATGATGGGTTATGAGGTAAGTGATTTGTTTCCTTCATAGTAGCCCTGCAGCTGGTACAGTTTAATCTGTGTCACAGCAGAGTAACATGTATTACATGGTCTTTGGGGGTCACTTTTAAATAGTCATAGTCCAGTTTCTTGGCTGGAAAAGAGTACCTCAGGATGATTGTTTCCTTTGACTTTTCTTGGTCTGGGTGAGGTTTTAGCCCAGAACCCCTTTACCACTTTCTTGTGTTTCTGGCTTTTTAGCTCACGGATGATTGATGTCCAAACCAAGATGGCTGAGCGGGCGGTGGAGCTTCTTTGTGTGCCTGAGGATAAGCCCTGTTATGTGTTGGATATTGGGTGAGTTCCTGGGGCCCAGTTCAGACAGTCTAGGTGAGGAGATGTCCCTGCTCCTCACACTGTTGAGTCTGTTTGATTGTCTTCCAGCTGCGGCACTGGGCTGAGTGGCGATTACCTCTCAGACGAGGGGCACTACTGGGTGGGCATTGACATCAGCCCTGCCATGCTGGGTAAGTATGCCCTGTTCAGCACTGGGGTGGACGCCCTTCCATGAGTTTGGAGTGGTGATGCAGATTGTCCTGATTCCTCATCTACTCTTTTCCAATGTAGATGAGGCCTTGGACCGAGACACGCAGGGAGATGTGATTCTGGGGGACATGGGTCAGGGCATACCCTTCAAACCAGGCACCTTTGATGCTTGTATCAGGTAAGGGTCTCCATTTCCTGCTTTAAGTCCTGCAGGTCAGTGCTTCCCAAAGCAGAGTTGTACTGAACACATAAATATACACATTGCCCAGGATTTTCAGGTCTGTTGGATCAGAGCAAGGCCCCCCAAATACGTCTTTTTTGTGTTACAAAACTACTCCTGTGCTTAACTTGTCCTGCCAGGTTTGGGTACCATGGTGTCTACTTTTCTCTGCTTTGTCTGTGTGACAAGGTGGGGGCTTCTAAACCTCTGGGAGCCATCTTATGGGTCTCAGCAGCCATCTTGTGGGTCCTAGCAGCCATCTTGTGGGCCCCAGCAGCCATTTTGTTGACTTCTTTTCAAGGAGTTTTATAGTGGAGAGTGGCCCTCACTGCTCCAATCTTTTCAGTGGCTTAGGAGTCTTCTCTGAGGAGTCGGGGTCAGGCTTTGAATGTGTACATAGTACTTCGATAACATATTTTAGAACATTGGGCCCACAAGATGGCTTCTGGGACCCACAAGATAGCTCCCAGAGGCTCAACAGCCCCCACCCTGTCACACACAAGAAGCAGAGAAATTTGTATACCCTGGTGCCTGAAGCTGGCAGGACAAATTAACCATAAGAGTAGTTTCGTATACAAAAAAGAGGTATTTAGGGGCCTTGTTTTAATTACTGTTAGAAATAGGAAGTTTTTGGTCTTCTGTGGTAAGCTCTGTTGAGTATTTGGTTTAGTGTTTTGTTGCTGGGGTGGAAGTAGGGGCTAGGAGAGGATGTCAAAGTTGAATCATTATCTGGGAGGGCAAAGACCTCCTATGATAATAGATTGAGCTGTAGGGATACACAGAATCTGGATGAGGAGTACAAATTTGCATTTAAGTGTTGTTTTTTTTTAGGGTAAGTGATTAACATATATGTGGAAACAAGATTGGAGGAGAAAAAACGTTTCAAAGATAGCAACTGTGTTTTAGTAATGATCAGGTGAGATGTTCTAAGCTGCAGAGAGTCAAAGACCAGCAACATGGTCTTGTGTGTTTCGGTACTAAGCAGTCATTTTTAGTTTGTTTTTAAAAAGGAGAAGGTGGTTTGCCCAGCATTTTTGTCTCAACATTTGTTACGTGTAAGAAATTGTACGATGTGCTTTAGAGTTCATGGAAATAAAAGTCCCTGTTTTTAAGACTCTCCATAGTTTTTTCGGTGCTATAAGATGTGGACCCCAGGGGATTTCCCTGGCAGTCCGGTGGTTTAGACTGTGCACTTCCACTGCAGGGGTTGCAGGTTTGTTCCATGGTCGGGGAACTAAGATCCCACATGATGTGCGGGTTAGCCAAAAAATAAAAGATGTGGACCAAGTTGCTAAACATGAGCCCCAGGGTGAGGTGTGCATTAGGGAATCAGGGGACCCACCACAGTTATGAAGAGAAATAAGAGCACAGGAAAACTTTGAGCAGGAGGAGCTGGGGCTGGGCCTTGAAGGCTGGAAGGGATTTGGAGAGCCAAAGGAGAGGGTTTCAGAGTGAAGAAGCAGTGTAAGCACAGGCATAGAAGTGGGTGGGAAAAAGGCATTTCTTCGATGTAGTGATGAATGAGAAATTTCCTGGAAGCTGAGATCGTGTGGGTTTGGTTCCTAGAAAGCTTTTTACTCCATCCTAAGAAGTTGGGTTTTTATTCAGTAGTTGATGGGGCACTGGTGAGTGATGAGACTTGGTCTGTGTTGCAGGAATATTACTTAAGAGAGAAGATGCAAGAGAAGTTAGGTTGTTGAAGCAATCGAAGTGATAATAAATGCTGACCCAGGAGAGTGGTGAAGGAAGTAAAAGCTGGGAGAGGCAGTTGGGCACACCAACTGGGCTTGGCGTTCTATGTTATGTGTGTGCTCAGCAGTGAGGAGGGAAAAGAGGAAAAGAGGGGCATATTAGTTGCTTGAGGTTTTACTTTTTTAAATATTTATTTGCAACAACAGCAGCAACAAAAATAAATATTTATTTGCTGTGTTGGGTCTTAGTTGCAGCATGCAGGATATTTACCTATGACTCGCAGGCTTAGTTGCCCAGTGGCGTATGGAATCTTAGTTCCTGGAACAGGGATTGAACCCACTTCCCTTGCACTGGCAGGCAGATTCTTAACCACTGGACCTCCAGGGAAGTCCCTGCTTGAGGTTTTAAATCTGGGGATTGTGGAGACCCCTAGCAGGTACAGTTGAAGGAAATGATTTAGGAGGAGAGTGAATGGCTCTGTGGAAGCCGGAAGCATATTTCTGTTGAATGGAGGAAGGGTATGAAGGGATAGGTGGCAGGGAGAGCCTTGGCTTGCTGAGTGATGCTGAACCAAACTTGAGATGCGTGTGGAACAAGGTTGAGGACGTGTTTCTTTGGATTGGCGCAAGGAAACCTTTCACGCTCACCTTCTGGAGACCCTGTTTGGTCCAGTGTTGTGAGATAGTGACCCGAGGTGAACTTGCACGTGCCAACAGAGTTGTGAGCCAGGAGGGTTTCATCTGGAGATTGAGGAGTGTGGCATTGGTTGTGAAGAGGCAGGGGTGGGCCATGCGTGTCGCTCCCTTTCCTGATGCGGTCTCTTGCTCTTGCAGCATTTCTGCAGTGCAGTGGCTCTGTAATGCTAACAAGAAGTCTGATATTCCTGCCAAGCGCCTGTACCGCTTCTTCTCGTCCCTCTACTCTGTTCTGGTGAGTTACGAGATCTCCTCCCCGGCCCTCCGTCGTTCTGCAGGTAGTGTGATGAGGCGGAGGCACCCCGTGGGAAGGACACTGAGGATGGCGGGACCTTATTGCGGCTACTTCTGTCCAAGTGGGCAGCCTTAAAAGAAGAAGGGGGTGGAGTGGGGAGCGACACACCAGTGAAATGCAGAGACACTGATGACAGAATCTGAGACTGACCACAACTGCTGTATCTATGCTGCTGAATTTTAATCCCACATTGGCTTGGGGGCCTGGACTCCCCAGATCGAGGACAGGGATGGCATATCGAGGCCACACAGAACACCTTCCAGAGCTCATATCCTCCCATCTCCCACCTTCCTTCCCCCTACCACAAGTGCTCAGAGAGGAGAGCAGGGTGGTTCTTTACTAGTGAGAGAGCCTTTATTGGCTTTATCTTATCTTTAGAAATGATGGCATTGATTTCCATTATTTACTAGGACTAGATGAGAGTGAGATTCTAAGTCCTAAAAATCTGATCTTTTTGTTTTTTTGGATCCAAGTGTTTTTCTTTTATCAAAAATTTGGCTGTGCTGGGTCTCAGTTGCAGCACCCAGGATCTTCGATCTTAGTTGCAGCATGTGGGATCTATTAATAGTTTCCTGACCAGGGATGGAATCTGCGCCCCCTGCATTGGGAGCAGAGAGTCTTAGTCACTAGACCACTGGGGAGGTCCCAGATCCAGGTGTTTCTTGGTGCCCTTAAGTTACCTCCCCTCGCCCCTGACTTTTTTAGAGTGGGTTCTGGCAGATAGCTTACTAGACTTGTGCATTATGTAGTTTTCCCTCTGCTCAGACTCGGGGGTTAATCCTGAAGTTCTGAGGACCTTGGTGTTTGCTTTTCCCTCTGCTGAAATGCTCTCTTCAGATATTTCAATAGCCAACTCCATACTACAGTCAGGTCTCTACTCCAGCGCCCCTTGGAGAGGGGCCTTCCTTGAAAACCAAAAGTAAACTGGATAGTTTCTGTCACTTATTATCCCTTGTTCTAAGTTATTTTTCTTTTTGGCACTTAATCTGCTGTAAATTAGCTGCCTTGCCCACTAAAATGTCAGCTGCAGACATTGGTTACTGTCTCTTGTTCATGGCACTTTCCCACCCCCAAGAACAGTATACCCTGCACACAGTGGGAACTCAACAAATATTTCGTGAAGAATAAAAGGGGAAGCGTCTGGATCTGGGCCCCATGGATTATTTGAGAGACAGCCACGTTTCTGTTGCAGGTTCGTGGAGGCCGAGCTGTCCTTCAATTGTACCCCGAGAACTCAGAGCAGGTAAGCCCCTTGGCTAGTGGGGTGCATGGAGGTAGGGGGAGCCCAGAACAGCTAAACTGTTCTGTTTCTCACTCTCCTGTCCTCCTATCAGGGAGTGACAGGACAAGCCACCTTAGGCTGCTTGGTGGGAAGGGAGGAGCTGAGAGTGGTTCTCCTTGCTGGCGCATCTTATGGCCTAAGTCCTAAGGAGGGAGGGGTACCTGAGGCGCAGGTGAGGGATAGGGTGTTTGTCTTCTCTTGACAGACAAACCCTTTGGTATTACTGATTTCCATAACTGAAGAAATAAATGGGGGGTGGGGGAGAGGATGTTAACAGTTGTCTGCTGTGGAGGGTGATGCATGAGCAGAGAGGGGGTCGGAGGTACCAACTCTGATGGACAAGTATCGAGCTGTCCCTGACCAGTAACATGAATGAGTCTGGCGCTCGGTTGGTGGCCATTCATTTCCTGAGATTCAAGTGGGGAGGTGGGTCCCTGGGCTAGAAGGAATGATGGGGGGAGTAGGTGGTTCTGTGATCCCCGAGGGAGGTGTTTGTCGTGGCTAGCTCCAGCCTGCACTTTTCCTGCGTGGTTTTTGGGGACTTGGAGTTGGAAACAGTCAATAAAGACCTTTAGTTCTCCCAGGCGAGGTCTGTCCTGGGACCAGACGAGGGCCCGGGGGATGGGCAGGAAGCCGCTGTTAACCGCACTGCCCTGCCTGACTCCCTGCCGTTCTCTCCCCAGTTGGAGCTGATCACCACCCAGGCCACCAGGGCCGGCTTCACTGGCGGTGTGGTGGTAGACTACCCCAACAGCGCGAAAGCCAAGAAGTGAGTACTGGCGGTCAGGGCCCACCCGTGCAGCAGGAGACAGGGTGCGGGGTGGCCCTCACAGACCAGTGACCAGAGCAGTGCTGGGATGGGTCACTGGGGCCCGGGTGTGTTTGCATCTGTTCGTGGCAGGGTAGGGTGAGGATTTCACTTGTCCCTTAAGGCTTTCTGAGCCCAGCCCTCACTCTTCGTTTTCTCATTTCAGGTTCTACCTGTGTTTGTTTTCTGGACCTTCGACCTCTATACCAGAGGTGAGGGCCCTTGGTTTGTAGGCCCATCTGTCTTGGGTTCCCTTCCTGTGGGGTTGGGCCATGGGCCTGCTGGAAGGACTCACAGACCTGGGTACCAGGCCTTCTGGGAGGGTGGCGGGGTTTGAAAGCGCTCCAGGTGACCAGAAAGCACTTTGGTTTCTGCAGGGCCTGAGCGAAGATACCGAGGAGGAGAAGCCCGCCGAGTCCACGTTCACAGCTAAGAGGTGAGACGCTCTCAGTCAGCGCTGACTCAGGGGCAGATGGTTGCCGTCCCCAGGTTCAGGCGGCAAGACTCTTCCGTGTCTCTGTTTCCACCAAGTCTCTCAGGGTCTGATGTGGCAGTGACAGCAAGGTGGAGAGGAGACTGGGGAACCCTCTGGGACGCTGTGTGCCCCTACTTCTGGCTGCGAGAGTGGAGCCCTGCTGGACGTCCGTGGGCAGCCTGCTCCGTCCGCCCATCCTCTTGCTGCCCCCAGCAGCTGGCCCCCTCCTCCCCAGGCTGCCTCTGTCCCCTGGATCCCAGACCCCCTTCCTGTGGCCCCTGTGGCTCCCTGTCCCCCTGCATCCTCATCTTTACCCTCTCGAGTCATGGCTCTCAGCACTCAGCAGTGCTGCACAGTTTATCCTGACTTTAAAAAAGATCCTCCCTTATCCCTGTAACAGCTCCTGACTACCACTCTGTTTATCCACCCCTGCTTATTGGCTTCTGGTTATGGCAGAACTCCTCGCACTGGCTCCCCTGCCTTTTTCAGTCCTCTCCTCTGACTCCGGCTTGTCTCATCACAAATTGCTCTTGCCGCCACCAGCCTGTCTTAGCAAACCCATGAGCCTTTTTTCTTTCTCCATCTTCATTGTAACTTGCTTGGTAAGTAGGAGCTAAGGCAGCCGATTGCTCCCTTAACGCTTTCTTCACTTGGCTTCCTACCTCCCTCCCTCCCTGGCTGGTCCTTCTCCATTCACTCTGCAGCTCCGCCTGGACCCCTTTTCTCTGTGTGCTGCTGCATGAAACACCAGCTCCAGGTTGAGAACATCCAGGTATATAGCACTGGTCTCAATCCCACCTCTGGTTTCCAAACCACTTCCCCTCCTGAGTGTCCAGACCTGGACTTCCCACAGGTGTCCAGAGCAAAATAGAGCCCTTGGTTTCACCCCCAAACTTCCTTCCTCCATCCTTCCTGTTGTCTACCCTTCCTGTCTCCCTTACATCTCGCATCCAGTCAGACCACTCCTTTTCCTCACACCTATGTGGTCTTCATCCCCACTGCCCGGGTTTCTGAAAGCTGCTTCGCTGGTCTCCCTCCTTGACTTTGCATCTGAGTTCCCTGGCTGTGCAGCCAGACAGATCCTTCTCTCTTGCTCTTTAAAAGTGTACATCGTATCTTGCGATTTTCCTCTTCACTAACTTCAGTTGAGTTCTCCTTACTTTTATTTTCTCTAACGCTGTTCACAGCTCTGAATCAGAAATACTTGTTTATGTGGCATTATTTCTACCCCCAACTACAGTGGAAACTTGGTGGGGACTTGTATACATGATACCAGAAGAATGTCTTGTTAGCAAAAGGTGTTCAGTATTTGTTGAAGGAGCAAATGATTATAAGAGAGTAAAGGAGGAGGTTAGTTCTTTATTCCGATTAGAGTGAAAGGTCTTCAAACTTGAAGACATTGAAGAGGAAAAACGGGCGGAGAAAGGATGAGTTAGGAAGGCCCAGGGATGGTGAAAAATCATGAGTCCAGTCCTCGTGTCTACCATGCATTGATGCCCCCTGACCCTTTGGTCCTCCAGGGTCATCTCCTTGAGCTTCCTCTGTTCATTCCCCATGGGGACTTGGGGGGCACTCTCCTCGCCGTTTCTCCTCCAAGGTGCCCATCACTTGCTCCCAGCAGGTGATCCCATCTCCTGCTTCACAGGGAAATTCAAGTGGTTTAACTCCGTCCGTCCACCTTAGGCTCCCTCTTGTCCTCACAACGGTGTCTACAGATGACATGTCCTAGCTATAAACTTAGGTAAGTTGTGGGACCTCAGCAGCCGTTTCTCATCTCTTTTAAAAATCTGGCAAGGGGGACTGTGCCCCCCTCTCAGGCAGTGTGTTGAGGAGTCGAGAGCATGTCTGTGCAGAACTGGGAGCAGTGCCTGGCTCGGACCCTGTCTCCCTACAGACTCTTCCTCTTGAAATCCTCCGATTTGGGGAGGGTGGGGAGGAGGTTGTGGGCTGACAGGGCTTCTCCTGGTGGTGTCACTTTGGTCTGATCACATTCAAGCCTCTTACGAATATTGTTTGGGCCAAAAAGTTCATTGAGGTTTTTCTATAACATCTTGCAGAAGTGAACATTTTGGCCAATCCAATAAATAGATAAATTAAGAAAAAGTTTTTTAACCCTTTATCAAACTCATCTCTAATTTCCTCCCCCCACCCCATCAACTTTGCTTGACTGATGTATTTCTCACCTCTCACCACCCAGCCTCCACCCTGCCACTCGTCACCTGCACACTCCGTAGGTGCCTCTGGCCTCTGCGCTGTGGACACCTCTCACCTCTTCCTGCGGTCTGCACCACTCGCTGTCTTCGCTGCTCCTGCGGCTCTCCTGATGACTCTCTTGCCATCACCCCTTCTGCAGCTCACATCTTGCCCCCGTTTACTGTGCTACCCCAGAGCTGGTCCTTACGGACTTTTGGGGTTTAGTCCTGCGTCTTTAGCTGCTTCCTGCTTTGCATCTGGTACATTGGACTCCTGCCCCCCTCATTGTGAGCCTGTTAACTTCCTTCTCTGAACTTCTGTCTCGCTACAGCCTGAAGCCTAGAATGTGTGTCATTCCTTTGGGCAAAGGCCTCACTGCTTCCTGGAGAGAGGGCACGCTCCTTGCTGGTGTTCACAGCTCCATGAGCTGGTCCAGCCAAGTGGGAATCAGTTGTGTTTTTTTTTTTATCTGACTTTTATTACTGGGTTAGAACAGATGAGATGTAGCAGCAGGAAGGATGTGTCACGCAGTCTGGCTTGGAGGACACTTCAAGGATGACTGGATCCTCAGCAGACAATCAGATTCTCCCTTGGACCCTCCCCTTCTTACACCCATGACTCCAGACACCGAGACTCTTCTACTCTCTAACCTTTCCCTTCAGTCCTTTCCCAGAGCCTCACTTTGACGTCTCGCTTCCTGTCTGGACCCTGCCCCACCTTCTGCATGAAGAAATACTAATACCAGCTTAATCTCAGTGGCGCGTTCGTTTCCCCCCTCACTTCCTCAGCTGCTCCTGGCCTCTGTGCGCTTGGCCAGGTGCGGGTGGTTGCTGCCCCAGCCCAGCCCTGGATTCTTCACGGGCAGAGCTGGTTCATAGCCACTGTAGAACATCCACAGGCTGGGCCCACCCAGGTACCTCAGGCAGGCAGCCTCCGTGGTGTGTCATTGCTGAAAACAGTTTGATTCCGGCTGCCAGGTGGGGAATGTGCTCTGAGGACCCGGACTCTGCCCTTTCTCAGGGCTTCTCTCCCACAGAGCTGAAGAGAACAGTTCTCCTCAGCTGGGACTGGAGCCCAAGATGAACTCTTGAGGGTTGTTTTCGGGGCTGCCGTGAGCTGGGCAGCCGTGTTTTCCTACCTCAGACATTCATAGTTGCTGGAAGCCCTAGCTTGCTCTGCACCAAGAGCCTCCAGTTCTCCTCGGATAGGCTGTGTTTGTAAAATTTTTTTGATTTTTGGCTGCACTGGGTCCTGCTGGGTCTCCTTGCTGCACGGGCTTTCTCTTGTTGCAGCGAGCAGGAGGCTACCCTCTAGTACTGGTGCGAAGGCCTCTCATTGTGGTAGTTCCTCTTGTTGTGTAGTGTTGGTTCTAGAGTGCGGCCTCAGTAGTTGTGGCACCATGGCATGTGGGATCTTCCTAGACCAGGGATTGAACTTGTGTGCATGGCCAGGCTGATTTTTAACAACTGGATCACCAGGGAAGCCCTGGGGTCTTTTTTTTTTTAATTACTTTTATTTTTGGCCATAGTGCACAACATGTGGAATCTTGGTTCCCTGACCGTGGGGATCGAACCAACGTCCCCTGCAATGGAAGTGAGGATTCTTAACCTCTGGACCGCCAGGAGAGTCCCTCCTTGGATAGGCTCTTGTGAGCTGATCCTGGCCCCAAAGTAACTTGGCCCCTGCCTGCCCCGCAGGCACTGGTATGTAGGCCTAACACACGGTTCCCAGTCTGGAGGATATCCGCGAATGAGCGGGACCCTCGCCTCCTGCTGAGCAGCTGCTCTGGCCCCAGCAGGTGTCACCAGGAAGGCGCTGTCCAGAATGGGGACCGCAGAGGCCGCCTGCTTGGGGGGAGACTAGCCACGTTTCTCTGCCCGGCTTCACCCAGGTGCCAGCTAGGCTGCCCCGTCCCCTTGTTGACAGCTGTGTTCCCCCACAGGATCCCGTACAGGATAGCAAGACGGGGGGTGGTGAGAAAGAGCCGAGAATGGGTCCTGGAGAAGAAGGCACGCCGCCGTCGGCAGGGCAAGTGAGTGCTGGGGGTGCAGATTGTGGGCTGGGGGTGGGGCTTGGCCACCCAGGGCCTGGGGCTCTCTTGCCTCCAGGGTCCCAGGGGTTCATAGTTCATTTTCCTGAGCCTGTTCTGTTCTTTCCACCCCTGTTATTTCTTGGCACAGGGAGGTCCGCCCTGACACCCAGTACACCGGCCGCAAGCGCAAGCCCCGCTTCTGAGCAGGTGACCGTGTCCACTGGGACCGCCCAGGAACCACACGGGCAGAAGCTGTGCAATCCAGCCCAGGCGCTTGCCTCTGCAGACTTCTCTATATTGAAGTGCCTACTTCAGCCGCTGACAAAAAGTGTTTTTCTTAGAAAAAGTTTGAAAAAGTTTTAATGTTCTAAAAGCATTTTCTTCACTAAAAAAGAAAAAAAAAATTTTAAGAGCTTACTTTGTTCTGAAAGCAATAAACCACTTTCTGTGGAACCTTGGCTCTGGCATTTTTCCCTCCCTGACAAATTTCAGAAGTTCTTCTGTTGGGGGTGGGGCTTTATTCCCAGGTGTGAGTTAGGTTTAAAGAACTTTTGAAAGCTTTCTTCTAACCTAGAAGGAATGAGGTAGATTCCTTTAACTTTGGAGTATTCATATGTTAACTTTGCTAAGACTATTTTGTTTTATATCAACAGGCAAAGTTGGGAAGCAAGGGCAGGGTGACATGTATCCATGGTACCCGTGGGCCTGAGGCCACTGCCCAGTCTCTGGTTTCCCTGTGGTCCGAAGGCATCATCCAGCCCAGTGGCCTGGGCTGACCTTTGACCCTGGCTGCTGCCTCAGGTGTTGACTGGCTGGTGCTGGGCTCTCTTGCGGGTCTGTCTGCTTTCCAGTCACTGGTGGTCAGAAGGGCAGGTTCTGCTGTGGGGTTGGGTGGGGACTGTCTAGGGGGCTGATGAGAGGAAGCAGCAGTGGTTTGTGATTTCTGGGAAAGTGTGAAGAGGGGGTCAGTCTGGGCCCACGGTACAGAACAGGCATTAGGCTGGATCTGAGAGGTTCACGCTGCATTGGGGGGCCCGGTGAGAAGGCCTGGAAGTTGCAGGCGGAGGGAGGCGGCTGGGATCCTTGGCCTCATGAGCCCTGTGGTGTCACTCACGTTCACCCCCGAGGCCATGACGCTAAGAAATCTGGACCTGAGGCGTGGTACAGATACAAATGTTTATTCTACATAAAAATTTCACAAAATGGGCAGCTGGTTGTACCAAGACCTTTGGTGAAGGGGTGGGGGTGGGGTGGGGAGTCGCTGTTCCAGAAGGCAACACGGACAGTGGTCAGTCACTGGGCAGGAGCAAAGCGGAGGGCGGGTGGGGGCACAGGCCTGGCCCCGTCCCTCGCTGCATGCGCACGCATGCACACTCCTTGCCTGTCGACAAGGAAGAGGGCTTCTGGGCAGGGAGCACGGTTCAGACTTGAGAAGTCCCGAGCTGGTGGGAAGGAGGGAGGTGCCCCCTCCCTGGCTGAATACTGCATCGGAGACATCCAACACCCACGCGGTGGGGATGGGGGGCGGGCAGCAAGGGTGGGACAAGATGCAGGCCTGAAGTGACACTGACTTCTCGGGCACAGGGGAGCCGGGACCACCGTCCCACACATGCAACACACAATGGCTTGAGGACCCAACCCGGGGAGAGCTGATGGCCCGGGCATGGGCTTCACCAGTGCAGAGGCCCGACTAGGGCCTGCCCTGCCGCCCTAGCTCCAAGGGCAGGAGACCAGGCCTCTGGTCAGCCTCTTCCAGAATGTTCCCTGGGGTCAGGTATAGCCCTAAGGGGTTGCTCCGGGGGCTGGAGGAACTAGGGAAGGAGGGAGGCTGAGGCAGCCAAAGACCTGGTGGGACTCTGCCCCAGGCAGGGGAGGAAGTCGGGTCTTGACACGGCCAGAAGCCACCTGGCCACGGCCCCTGGCAGTGATTGGCTGTTAGAGGCTTAGAGCTGGGCTGTCTCTTAGGGCCACCCCTCCCCTAAACCAAAAAGCAGCACCATGTGGCCAGCTGGCCCCCAGGCCTCAGAGGGGGGTGCCCATTCAGGGGGACAGCTGGAGAAGACGCAAGATGGGGCAGGTGGGCTGGTCAGAGGAGGCAAGGTTGGGGTCCAGAGAGAGCCTTGATCCAGAGAGGGCAGACCCCAGGAAGGAGTGGAATTACTGAAGGCTGGGGGACAGGAGCATGGCTAACTACCCCCGGGCAGCCCTCCTCGAAGGGGAGGGGCCTGGGCCTGAGTCTGTCCCTTGCTGCCCGTCCCCACCCAGCTGGCTCTTTCCCAGCCTGGCTCCCCTCTGCCTCTTCGGTACAGACGCACACTGTCACAAAGATCATGCACACGACGGCTCAGGGCGGGGTGGGAGTGGGGGGCCCTGTGGCAGAGAAAGGAGCAGTCTGGGGTGGCGGGGAGAGAGCTCCGAGCCAGAGGCAGGACAGCAGCCAGGGGTCTCCTGGGGGTGGACCATCCAGAGCGGAGTGGCAGGCGGGGTGGGTTCTATCCGAAGATGCCCCCAAAGGTGGAGGCAATCACAATGCCCAGGACCACACAGCAGATGACGATCATGATCTTCTTCTGCACAGGGAGGCACAGAGAGGCCTCAGAGAGCGCGGAAGCGGGGGGCCGGGAGGGAGGCTAAGCCTCATCTGGGCAGAGCTTTGAGGGGTGGGGGGCTGCTGGGGAGCAGGCTCTGGTCAGGGCTGAGAGTTGGAGAGTCTGGGGGACTGGATGAGAGAGAAAGTGATGGCCTGGAACATGTCTGGGTAGGGTTCTAATGGGGTGCTGAAGGTCTGGGACTCTGGTATTTTTGCCTGGGAAATCCCATGGACAGAGGAGCCTGCTGAGCTCCAAGTCCACGGGGTCAGAGAGTTGGACATGACTTAGCAACTAGACAACGACAACAATGAAGGCCTGGGAGAGCCAGGCGGAGGCTCTGGTCGGAGCTGAGGGGCGAGGGAAGGCAAAATGGGGAGGGATTTGTGATGCTTGGGGGCAGGGGGCTCTATGGGTATGTGAGGATGTGGGCTCCGGCGGGACTGGGACTACTCACCCGGCGCGCCTTGCTCTGGTACTTGACGGCCTTCTTGGTGTCAGACACGGCCCTCTCCACGTAGTCCACTGAATGTTCCACGTTGTACTCAATCCTGTCAATCATCTCCCCCTGCAGGGCCAGGGGCACCCCAGCTCCAGAGGGCCCCCCTCTGGGTGGCGAGGGGGCCCGAGGCAGGATTTTGGGGAAGCAGCGCCTGGGGTTAGAGAAAAGGGGGAGGTGAGGAGGAGGGGGGTCCAGGCACCCCAAACAGCTCCCCAAAATGCAGCCACCCAGGGGCGGGAACTGGCCATGCAGCCTCAGCCAAGGGGGTGGGGACCATGCAGAGGATGCTCGCCTGGGGCTCTGACCCCAGGGCCGAACCCAGGGCCGAACAGAGGACAGTACCAGGCAGAGCAAGGCAGGGGCGTGAGTGGTGGTGGGCGGGAGTCTGGCCATGGTGAGCCCTTCCCAGTCCATCCTCCCCAGGCATGATGGTTCTGTCCAGTCCTGACAGCTTTTGACGCCTCCCCCCCTAGTCCCACAGCCCTCGTTGGCCTGGTAGTAGCCCTCAGAGGCCACTCGACTATGACAGCTGACCGTTCCTCCACCTCCACGGCTCCTACTGGTGGCCACAGCACCTCTCACCCCAATGCAAGCAGCAGCTTCCTAAGGTCTCCCTGCTTCCCCACATGGGCCACGTCCCTCCCACACTAAGATCCTCCAACTAGAAGGGACTCCAGGGCCCAGCACCGCCTGCCAACACCCCGCACCGTCTCCATCATCTCCAACTCTCCCTGGGCTCTAACTGCCCAGAACGCCTTTCTGCTTTTCAGGGAAGTCAGGCTTTTGCTGGTCCTGATCAGGACTGTGGTGTTTCTGGTCCCTCTACCTGGGCCAGCTCTTTGCTCTTCCCCTGGGAAGTCTTTGAAGTTCAAATGCCGCCTCCTCAGAGAGGGCCTTCCCTGACCACCCCATCCAAAGTGGTCACTGCAGTGACTGTCACTCCAAGCATGGCCCAAGGACGAGGAGCATCGGGATCACTCTTGAACTTTAAAGACGTACAAATATATGAATCCCTACCCCCAAGTCAATCCTAAAGGAAATCAACCCTGAATATTCATTGGAAGGACTGATGCTGAAGCTGAAGCTCCAGTACTCTGGCCACCTGATGCGAAGAGCTGACTCACTGGAGAAGACCCTGATGCTGGGAAAAATTGAAGGCAGGAGGAGAAGGGTGTGACAGAGGATGAGATAGCTGGATGGCATCACTGACTCAATGGATGTGAATTTGAGCAAACTCTGGGAGATGGTGAAGGACAGGGGAGCATGGTGTGCTGCAGTCCATGGAGTCACAAAGAGCTGGACACGACTGAGCAACTGAACAGCAAACCCCCACCTGCGAATCTCTGGAGATGGGGGCCAGCATGGGGAAATGTGGAACAAGGCCTCTGAGTGTGGCTCTTGATCACTTTCAAGGTTGAGAACCACTACTCCATCAAGTTGCCTCCCTCTAACACCTGGCACGGGTGGAGACCATGCCATTCATCGTTCACTGATGCTGCCCTATTGCGCAACAGACATCCACTCCGGGAAGCAGGCCCTCATTGGTCTTGCTTGTTGCTATTCCTCTGGCTCCTAGAAAAATGCCCCTCCATGTGCCCACGTGACAAACAGCTGGTGAATGAGACAGGACAAGGCCGAGTGAAGGTGGGCAGGGCCATGCAGGGCCTGGGGTCCTGGAGAGCCAAGCAGAGCCATGCAGAGAGGATCCTTCAGGTGGGCAGTTTCAACCACACGCAGGGAGTTACCTGAAGACTGGGTCCCTCCCAGGCGGGGCAGCGTGGCGGGCAGAAAGGGGAGGGTTAGTGCAGCCCTGGGTGCTGCTGGGGGCGGGGTGGCAGGGTGGCCCCGGGCACCCACCTGGCTCTCCACGAGCATGGCCATGTCCATGAACATGTCGTGCAGCTCCCGGATGCTGTTCTCCAGCTTGATGATCTCGCTGTGGCGTGTCTCAATCTCACTCAGGGCCTGCTTCGAGATGCTGGAGTCCATGATGATCTAGGGGGTGCAAGTCGTGGGTTGGGACCCGGGGACCCATGGAAGAGAGAAGGGTGGGGGCCAGGACAGCAAGAGGCCAAGGGCAGAGGCCGCTGGGATGGGCTGTGGCCTGAGCAGAATGTTCTGGAAGCAGGGCCTGCCTGAGACTTTGTCCTTAGCCACAGCCTCCCCCCCGCCCCCACTTTCTGTTAGGCTCCCACCATTGTTGTTGTTTAGTCACTAAGTAGTGTCTGAACTTTTAGCGACCCCGTGGACTGTAGCCCGCCAGGTTCCACTGTCCATGGGATTTCCCAGGCAAGAATATTGGAGTGGGTTGCCATTTCCTCCTCCAGGGGCATCTTCTCGACCCAGAGATCGAACCCAAGTCTCCTGCACTGGCAGGCAGATTCTTTACCACTGAGCCACTGGCGAAGTCCAGGCTCTTACTAGCTGTTACTGAATTTCTCTGAGACCTGATTTCCTACCAGCAGATTCCTACCTGTAACATGGGGCTAATAACAGTCCCCACCTGCGTCTGCACACCGTTAACAGCTGAGTGGTAGTTCTCACCACCGGTGTTGTAGGAGCCCAAGATGACTGCGCCAAGGACCCAGGCCTTGAATGGCCTCTGTCCTGAAACCTCTCCTCCTGTTCTTTCTCCCACACTGAATGTAACTGATCCCTCCTCCTAGCAGCACATGTTCACACTCCCTTCCCTACCTGTGTGCCACCTCCTTCAGAAGCTCCCCTGCGTGGCAGCACATGGAGCCTCACTTGAACGTAGAGAGGCCAAGGGTACCGTGTCCTCCCGGGGGTAAGGGTCCCCAGGATGGTGGAAGGAGGCCCTAGCTGACGGCAAGTGAGCACGGGGCGCAAGAAGCCGACCCGACTGGGAGGAACCAGGAGACGAGCCTTACTTCCACCTTTGCCACTAACGTGGGGCCTCTGCCTGTCCCTTGCCCTCTCCGGGACTCAGCCCTCTCTTCTCTAAAACCTGCTTCACCGGTGACAGAGTCCAAACACCGCCCAGATCCAGCACTTTGCACACACACCCGGGACCCCGGTGGGAGGGGTCTACACTCACCCCGGAGGCAAAGATGGCAGGGTTCCCACTCTCCAGCATGTCCTCCAGCTCCTCGCTGGTCGTGGTCCGGCCAGCTGCGAGCAGGGGTCAAACTGAGCCACGCCCTTCCCCAGAGTTGTCAGCGGCAGTCTGGCCCCGCCCCTCCGCCCGGCCCCGCCCCTCCGCCCGGCCCCGCCCCTCCGCCCGGCCCCGCCCCTCCGCCCGGCCCCGCCCCTCCGCCCGGCCCCGCCCCTCCGCCCGGCCCCGCCCCTCCGCCCGGCCCCGCCCCTCCGCCCGGCCCCGCCCCTCCGCCCGGCCCCGCCCCGCCCCTCCAGCTTACTGATCTCCAGCTGCCTCTGGATGCGGCCCTTGCAGCGCTCGCGGTAGTCAGACTGCGTGGCGTTGTACTCGGACATCACCTCCACGAACTTCCGGGACAGTGTGGAGTGCTGGGGGCCCGAGACGGGAGTGCAGGTGTCAGCCCCAGCCCCACCCGGGCCCCAGAGCCTCAGGCGCCCCGCTACTCGCCCCGGAGACCCCGCCCACACCTGTGTCTTTCGGATCCTCAGGTCTGCGGAGGAGCGGTTCAGGCCTTCCTCCTGCTCGATGCTCTGCTCGATGCCTGGGGAACAGCCGGCTGCTGATAACCTGCCCCGTTCGCCGCTGCCTCGCCGCCCACACACCCGGGATCGGGCTCGGAACCTCCCCTGGAGGGACTCGTGTTGTCTGTTGAGTGGGGTCACACAGGAAGCAGAGGAAGGGGCAGCGCCACGCACCGATGCAGGAGGGGCCGGCAAAGGCTATCCAGGCAAGATGTGTGGGTGTGTGCATGTACACTCAGCTGTGAGGCCCCAGGCGCACAGTAAACTGTGTATCTGTAAGTGTGTGAGTGTGAGCACCTACTATGTGCTAAGCCTGGTAGGGCAGGCCCACCCCGTCCAGATTACGAAGGTTGTGTATGGAGCAAGGGGCGGGGCATGCCATGGGGGCGCGGCAGGTGGCCACAACCACAGGGCGCCAGACATGACCCCTGCATTCCAGGGCAAGGAGTGCATGGGGGCCCCTGCGTGGGACCAGGCAGTACCAGCCACTCCTCTAACCCTCTTTAGCCTAAGTGGGGGACAGCGTTCAGAGCGGAACACTCCCTAGAGGAAGCCGCAACACCCATCCTGAGGCCCGGCCCAGAGCCTGGCACAAACAGGCCTCTCCGGGTAGCTGCCGAGTGACCGGCACGTGGTGGCACCCTCACAAGGATGGCAAGGAAGACCCAGTGTACCCCTCTGAGTCAGTGAAACCCCCTGGGCAGTGTGGGGGAAGCAGGCCCGGAGTGCCCCTCACACCCCAGACTCACTCTTTAACTTGGAACGGACTTTGTTTGCTGTCTTCTTTATGTCAGACATGAGTTCCTCCAGCTCCTCCTTTGTCTCTAGGGAGGTAGAAGGGGTGGGGGTAGACACCCTGGGCTCCGCTGTGGAGGCCTGAGGAGGGACTCTGGGCAGACCCTGGGTCTCCCTTGTCCCCTGGCTAAGGCCCTGCCTGCCCCTCCAATCCCAGGCTGGCCCACACCAGGTGCAGCCTCACCCCTTCTCGTGTTGTCTTCCAAGGAGCCTCCCTTCCTCCTTCGCTGGCTCCCCCCACCCCCTGTAGATAACAGATGGGTCTAAATTTAAGGCAGAAATAATTGTGGAGCAGCTGGTGATGCTGGAGTTGGCACTGGGGAACATTTAGTTGATACTTGCCGGAGTCGAGGGTGGGGGGAGCAGGCTCACCTAGCGCTACCTGGTGGCTCAGGGCGCGAAGCACTCGGCTGAAGAGCTGACGGGGCCAAGGGCCAAGGAGGCGGAAGCCAGCCCCATTGAGCACCCTGGGCAGGGCAGACCCTGTTCTACTCACAAAGCCCTGCTCCCCAGGTCTCAGCTCAGCGAAGGCTAACTGCTGAGGGCCCGGTAGGTGAGTGGCACCTGGCCTGGGTGGGAGCTGAGAGAAGAGCTGAAGAGAGGGGGCTCCTGGGGTACGGTCAGCTCTGGAGGTAGCATGTGGCTGGGTTTATGAGAGGGTGGAGCTGGGGAGGGCGGTGGCATAGTTTCTGGCCCTTGTTCCAACTGGAACCATCTCCCTAAAGCTGGCAGAGGTCATGGGAGTGCCCAGCTTGCCCTGTTCCCTGGGAGGGGTTCACTGGCAAAGTGGGGCAAGAAGGCTGCTTCCCTCTGGGGCACTGGGTGGAGCTCAGCCTCAGGGCACACACCCCCAAGACTCCACCCCCTGGAGAAACCAGGACTGAACTTCTGGATTCAACTGTTCACATCCATCCTGTGCTTGCTTCTGGGGCTGGGGCTTCTCCCCTGGGGGGACTCAGGAGGGGCATTGACAGTGGCCAATTAAGTGAGTGAGGGGGAGTCGGGGGCTTCCAGGAGCGGGGGTGCGTGCGCCTTATTCGTAGGAACAAAGGAAAACTCGGTTACCAGCTGCTGTGATGTCTCAGCCTCTTTTGCTCAGACCCAAAATAGCCCAGCCCGGATGGCAGTCCCTAGAGAAGGCAGAGCAAGCCTTGGCCTGGGAAAGCCCCCCACTTTCTGCCAACTTTCCTTGTGATGCCTCGCCAACCCTGCTCCGCCTCTGCCCAGAACCCTTCATGGGGGGCCCTCCTCCCCTAGAACCCTTCATGGGGAGCCCCTCCCCCCTTGGGAAGTGCCAGGTCCTGACTGCTCAGCTCACAGGTGGCAAATTCTGAACTGGTCATTGCTGATATCTGATGAAGGCGACACAACACAGCTAAGGTTGGGAGCAGGGCAACTCCGTCTCCCCACCCTACCCTCCGCCTGCTCCATCTTCCAGCAGATGAGAGGCCAAATCCAGCTCTTTACAGTCTCACCCCACAGTCAGCACCCCTCCTGAGCCTCACCAGGAGTGACCCACCAGGGACACGCGCTGACCCAGATACATGTGGGCATGCAGACAAACCATGTCACATGACGCCGTCCCTGACACACCTCTAGGTGGGGTGGGAGGGGAGCCAGGATGACCTGGACCACACCGGAGGTATGCCCTGCTCTGCGGCGGGGGGGGGGGGGGGGGGGGGCCGGGGGGGGTCCCTGTCTCCTCTCCAACCCTTCCTGGTTCAGTCTCCCTGGCTCCCAGCTGACTTGTTCTGCCTTCCAAGGGCCTGGCACTGGGCTTGGTTGGTGTGGCACTGGGATCAGGTCCAAACATACTTTGGGGCCGTGGAGAGATTTATTCTGGGTGCTTGAGGACGCCTGTGGGCCTGGGGTTGAGAGGCCACGGATAGACAGGCAGTGCTGGAACTGAGAACGGAATCAAGCCTTGGGTGCCTGGGTGGGGGGCTATGGGCCCTAGGCCCTTCCTCCTGAGCACCTGGGCAGTAGCTGGACCCTGCCCCGTGCTCTGTCCTGGGGCCCCAAGGGCTGGGGCCTTCCAAAGGAGCTGGAGAAGGGAGAGGGGAGATGAGCAAGCTGTGAGAACAGGCAGGCAGCACACACGCCCAATCTGATAAGTCCAGGTGGCTGGCCTGAGCCCTGGCCCATCACTGCCTCCCTGGGCTGAAGGTGAACCCCCTCTAGGGGAGGGGGTCCCAGGCCGGCATGCTGTCAGCCTGGCCCATTATTAGCGTAGTAGTAATCAAAGCCTCCACAGGTCAGGGGGACCCGCCTGGGGACAGAGTGAAACAAATACACACATGTTCCCTGTGCAGAGGGAGAGAGAGGTGACTTCCTGGAGCCCTGAGAATGCCCGGCTCCGAGGCACCAATGGCCGAGTGCCAGGGCCGCCAGCTTTTTCCGGAAACTCTGCCTGCTTGGCCGGCTTGCCCTCCCACAGAGGCTGATGCCTCAGAGCAGCCATCTGCTCCCCGGGGAGGTGATAGAAAGGGAAGGGCTGGGCTGGGACGCCTCCTATTGATCACAGGCAGCTCCTCCCTCCTTCCCTCCCTCCCAGAATCCAGGGCTGTCTTAGAAAGCAGCCAAGTTACCTGGGGAGGGCGGGGCCAGCCACCTGACCCCGCCCCTCCCACCAGGCATCCCGCAGGTGATTAAGGGCACTGAACCGCCCCCGACCCAGGCCTGGGAGAGCCTGTGTTTCCTGACCCTCCCCAACCTGGCCAGCAAGGCAGGATGTCCCTTCCCTGGCTGCAGCGCCTTCCTGAAGGCCTGGGCCCCCCCTCCACCCCGCACACCCACACACTTACTCTCGTCAGGGTTGGGGGAGGCCAAGATGGCGCTGTGTTTGCGCTTCACCTCCTCCACGTTCTCCGAGATCTTGTCAATGAAGCCTCGGATCTCCTCCACCTGTGGGCCAAGGCCAGGTGCTCTGGGGGCAGAAATCCAGGGAGGGGCCTTCTGGGGCCCAGAGTAGGGCTGGAGGAGGTCAGGGCCAGGCTGGGCAAGATTCAGGGGTGTGTGTGTGGTGAGGCGGGTGGGCAGTGATGATCCAAGGATTCTTCTAGACGGGGGTGGGGGTGGGAAGGAGTGGGCAATTCCCAATTTTGCTCCCCGCTGAACCTCAGTCTATTTACCCTCAAAATGGGCTCACTACTCGGTGCCCGTGGGCTGCTGAGCCCAGGCTCAGGTATGTAAGAGCCCTGGGCCCGGCTGAGAAGTGAGACGTGGCCACCCCAGGTCTGCCGGTGTTTGGGGAGAGGCGGGGGTGCTGCTCCCACCTGCTCGAAGAACTCATCCATGAAGCGGTCTCGGTCCACGGTGACAGTGACGTCGTCATCATCGTCGCTGTCCTTGGCCTGCATGGGGTGGACACAATGAGCGCCCCTGTGGCAGGACCACTGGGTCCTGTGGGACCTGGGAGCCCAAGCTGCCCAGGACCCCCATAGTGCAGGCTCTTCGGTTGGAGCGCCAAGGCCCGGCCATCCGTGTCCATCCCCTTGGCAGGGACAAGGCCTGGCTGCGCCCTCAGCTCCCAGCCCCAGTGAGACGGGGAACATCCCTGGGGTTGTTCCGTCATGTCCGACTCTCTGTGACCCCATGGACTGCAGCCCACCAGGCTCCTCTGTCCATGGAATTCTCCAGGCAAGAATACTGGAGTGGGTTGCCATTCCCTTCTGCAAAGGGATGGCACCTGGGTCTCCCGCATTGCAAGCAGATTCTTTTACCGACTGAGCCACCAGGGAGGCCCCTAGGCCTAGGCACCATCAACACCTCTCTGCCAAAAAGTAGGATGGCTCAGATACGGGTCACGCCCACAGCACCCAGGCTGGCCTGACCGCTACTGCCCATGGAGGGCTCAGGAAGCCTCCAGGCCCGTTTCCTCAGACTGCCTGGAGACCTCTATTGTTAGTCTTTCTTTTTTTTTTTTAAATATTTATTTATTTATTTGGTTGTGCTGGGTCTTAGTTGTGGCATGTGGGATCTAGAACCCTGAGCAGGGATGGAACCCAGGTTTCCTGCATTGGCAGCATGAAGTCTTAGCCATTGGACTATCAGGGAAGTCCCTCTCCCTGTTAGTCTTGGCACTGACCTTGATCATCTTTCCTTCCAGGTGCAGAGTTGGGCCTGACAGGCACCAGAGGCCAGTCATGTTGTCACTTGGCTCGGGGCCTGCCTTGGGTCTCAGCCACAGGTGTCGGCTCTGCCCCTCAGTCCCAGGGGCCGCCGCACAAAAGCCAGTCCATCACAGGGTTGGAGGTAATTACATCTCTGACTTCCCAGCATGCCAGCCACGCTCATTACTGTCTGTCTCACACCTGGAGTCAGCCAGGGTTGGCTCGCTCTGCGGGCAAGGCCAACGTCCCTCACAGCCAAGGCCAGGCTACTCAGGGTAGGACGGGCACCTGGGGTGCTCGGGCTGGGTCCTGCCCCCTCATCCTCAGTGCCCCACGGGGAGGAGGCACTGGCCCTTGCCTTGATGCCCTCTCGTGAGGATGCGGGCAGGCAGAGGGGGAGGGGATGGGGTGCTGGGCCCCCGACGGCTCCGAAGGGGCCGGGTTCCGTGCCCAGACAGACACCAACGGGCTGAGGGACTTCCCTTGGGGTCTGTCTGCTCCTCTATGAAATGGGGACAGCGATGCTCTGTTGGGGGAAGGCGGGCCCAGGATGGATGGGGAACCGCAGCACGTTCTGCAAAGGACTGGGGCTCTCGGGGTCCCATCACCCCACCCAAGTGGGGCCAACCAAGAGAAGGGGCCGGTTGGGAGCTTTATGGAGGCAGCCCCTCTCATCAAGAGATCACACCTCCTCCCCCAGCAGCTAAAATAAGTCCCCGCTCCCACAAGTGCCGGTGGCTGCCACCAGGTGGTCCCCATCCCCCACCAAGCCCACCCTTAGCCACGAGAATCTAGGAGCTGAGCTGGAGGAGGAGCACTCCACAGGGAAACTGAGGCAGGGTGTGATGGAGGTGCCCAGGGCCCTCTCCACGGCAGTTGGCCAGCTTGAGAGGTGTCCCCGGGAGTTCCTGCCATTCAGCATCCTGGCCTCTCTGTCGTTCCGGTACCCAGAGGATAGGGGTGAATGGGAAGAGGTTGAAGGAGAATATTCCAGCTCCATTCCCTCCAGGAGCAATGCCCAGCTGGAGCCCAAGACAAGGGCGCCTGAGTCACCAGAGATGAAAGTCACTGCCAGCGACTGGGACCCCAGGGCCGGTACCCCCCTCTGGGCCTCAGCTTGCCCACCTGCAAAATGGACTTGTCTTCTCCAGGCATCCAGCCAGCTCTGACCTGCTCCCTGCACGGCCTCCGAGCACGGAGGCTGGACTCGGGTAGTTTCTCCAACAGAAGGGTGGCAGGGAGATGCCACAGCCTCCTCCATGCTCTCCATCAATTAAGTGGCACTGGGGGTAAAGAACCTGCCTGCCAATGCAGGAGACGCAGGAGAACGAAGGTTCGATCCCTGGGTTGGGAAGATCCCCTGGAGGAGGAGATGGCAACCCGTGCCAGTATTCTTGCCTGGAAAATCCCGTAGACAGAGGAACCCGCAGGCTATAGTCCATGGGGTCACAAAGAGTCAGACACGACTGAGCATGCACACAGGCACACAAATACATTAGGGCCTGACCTCACAGCCTGGGTCAAACCAACCATGGCTCTGAGAAAAACCGGGAGTGGATGCTCCCAGGGCATCCCTTCCAAGTGCTACTTCTTCCTCCTCAGGGCTCTTTCCACTCTCACCCCTCCACCCACCCCCACTTCATCTCATTGCTCCAGTCTGAAATCTGATCCCAGCACACCCCACCTATAACCATCTCCCACCCCTAGAATCTTCCCACTGTCCTCCCTGTGGTCCCCAGGCGGCTCCCCCTGTCTGCAGTGCTGATTCCGTGAAACGGACATTCCCTTCTTCATTAGATGCCACCTCTTTCGGAAGCATTCCTTATCTTCCTAGGGATGGGATCTCACTCCTCTCATTCCCACACCCTATTCACATCCCTACTGGAGCCACTATGACACACTCTCAAACCCCAGGAGACCTGAAAAGTCACCTTGGCCACGGCTTCTAGTCACAGTTTTCACCCCTCCAGTGGTGGAGAGCTCGCTAGCTCCCCCAGGCCTTTCTGTCTATCTGGGGCAGCCCCAACTGTTAGAAAGTCCTTCCCTTTCCTACAAGTTGGCCCCAGGCCATGAAGAACCTGTTGGTCCCCTCTCCCTGGGCTGGCCCCGCCAGAAATCTGAGGGCCAGAGATCTGAGGGTAGCATCTGCGTCCTCCCTGGTTTTTTCTTCTCAAGCTGACCAAGTTCCCTCCACTTCAGATCCATCCCAGAGGCCTTAAGTTGAAACCCCTGCCCCAGATTTGTTCCACTTAGTCTGTCTTCTCTAGCAGTACAAGATAGAAACTGAATCTGTTGCTGACTGTGGTCTGAGCAGGGCCAAAGATCTGACCCACCACCTCCCTCTTTCTATAAAGTCGACCTCTGTTAATGCAGCCAGAGATCACAGAAATCATCACACAGTTCTTCCTGCCAAGGAAGAAGCCCTTCCCTCCCTGTTTACTTGGTTGGCTTTTGGGCTCAAATGAAGGATCTTCATTTGTTCAGATCCTTGTCCCAGTCTGTGAGAATCTGATGGTTTATGCCTCTGTTGCCCCCTCCTACTTTATCCCCATCTATGCCAAGGCCCTGATTGATTACGGCCCCAGCTCCCTTGGGAATCGGCCAACCCTTTCAAAGTGGCAGTCACAGCTCCGGAAAGACGGCTGGATTAGAGTGGGGGACCGGAGAAGCTGTGGTGCGGAGGCGGCAGCTGGAGTCGTGAGGCAGTTACAAGCTCCGAGGTACAACTGTCTTCCGGACAACCCCCCCCCCGCCCCCCCGTCCCGCCAGACATCACATGGGCACCTTGCCAACCAGCTGGCCAGAACTAAGTTCCACTTCTTCCTCCTAAGCCCCTTTCTCTGAACCCCCCTGTTCAGAGCCCTGTTCTTAAAGAGTCTCCCAAGTCAGAAACTGGGGGGCATCCATACTCCTCCTCCTCCTCTCATATCCAACCGACATCCAGTTGGTCCTGGTGTTTGTTTTTTGATCCTGATGTTTTTAATTCATGGCTTCGCAGGTGGCTCAGTGACAAAGAATCTGCCTGCCCGTGCAGGAGATGTGGGTTTGATCCCTGGATCGGGAAGATCCCCTGGAGGAGGAAACAGCAACCCACTCCAGCATTCTTGCCTGGAAGATCCCATGGACAGAGGAGCCTGGTGGGCTACAGTCCATGGGGTCACAAAGAGTCAGACATGACTGAGCATGCATGCACATTTTTAGTTATCTTTCAGGGGTTCTCAACCTTGGTCCAGTAACAGAGTCCCTTGGGGGTAGGGTTTGTTTTTTTTTTTTAAAACAAACAGCTTCCAGACCAAATGAGAATCTATGGGGATGGCGCTGGTGAGGTTAAGTTTTTTTTTTTTTAAAGCCCCCAGGATTGGGAACCACTGTCCTGGTCTCTGGCCAGCTGGCTGTCTTGGCTCTGGTCTCATCACCACAGCCTGAGCAATTAGGAAAGGAAGTCAGGGAGGGAGTGAGCATCACCCCCACCACAGGGACCTGTTGAGACAGGGGAGGGGATCCCACAAGAAGCCCCTGTTGCTCAGCCCTGGTGGTCTCTCTGGGCAGAGGCTCCAGGATTCCACAATCCCTTCCTGGAAATAAGAGTGTGATTCCTCCAAGAGGTGCGGAGGCCAGGCAGCCTCCAGGCCCGTCCCGGGAGATGGCGGCCGGCCAGCAGGCAGGGTTGATTCATTGCTGCTGGAGCAGGAGTTGCTGTTGTCTGTCTTGAGGGCTATTTTTTTTTTTTTTCCCCTCCTTTTTAATGACTAATCAAAGCCTATCTCACTAAAGCAGAGAGGCCCAGAGCTGAGTCAGGGGTGTGTGAGAGACTGAGCTAGGTCCAGAAAGAAAGGACTCTCTCTCTGACCCCTTCCTCTTTTCCCCAACCTGCAAACCACCCCCCCACCCCTACCCCCCACCAGATCACCTCTGCCAGCCTACCCCTTAGCAGGGCCCCAGCACAACTCAGGGAAGCAGCTTCAGGGTGTGGGGAGGGGCCAGGCTCTGCCTCCCTCCAGGAGCTGTGTGACCTGAGATAAACTCCTGACCCTTTATGGACCTCAGTTTCCCACTTTGTAAAATAGGAAGTTGCACTAGATAGTCCCTGGATGCCATCTGCACCTCAGATGAACATGTGCCCAAATTCATTATTATTATTAATTTTTTAAAAAAAAATCCCAAGGAGGTGATGGGAAGGAAGGAAGGGCCCCTAGCCTGGGTCTATTCTTACACCCCCATTTCTTCTGCTCTGCAGGGTGAAGCGGCTGGCTCCAGGCTCCATTATGCAGACAAATGAGCACAGAGAGGTTAAGGCACCCACCTGCCTGTTCTTGCTCCGAACAGTCCCTTCAGTCGGCAGACAGAGCACTAGGCTTCACCACTCAGGCCTGCCTGCTGCCCCGGTGAGCGAGCCGGGACCCTGGGTGTCAGGCCCAGGCATCGCCAGCCCCTCTGCCTTTTCTCACTCTTTTGGCCCTTCTTTTGGCCCACCTCCCTCCTCTGGTTCAAATCCAGCTCCTCCCCTGGCGATCCCAGTCTTCTTCCAGAAAGTTTCCTGCTCTGACTGTGCCACGCTCCCTCCTCTCTCTGGCTTCTGGCTCCTGCCTCAGGCCCCACTGTGCCTCACATGGCCCAGGAGGTACATAAACACTGTTCTGGGCCCACAGAGGGGTGTCAGCTCCGAGCAGTCCTCGGAAAGAAAACCGGGGAGGCCTCAGAACTGGGGGACGGAGGTGGCGGCTGGCCAGGTTGGGGCTGCCTGGGGACGCCTGTCCCCACAGTCCGCCTGGTTTTATACACTCTGGTCGCACACGTCCGCACCCCTCCTCGGGCTCCAGATTGCCCTTCTGATCTCCGAGGGCTGTCGGGAGCTTTCAGGCCCCCACACTGGCCCCGGATGACCCTTTCCTTCTCTCTCTGCAGGAGAGGATCGGCCCCCGTGAGAGATGAGAAGGGCTGGAGAAGGCTGGAGGGCTGGGCCCGGCCTGCAGCGCGGAGGAAACATGCCAGCTCCTTCCCCAAGTGTGACTTTTATAAATAAGCTCCCTTCGCTTGCTTTCCTTCTTCCAAATGTGGTGGCGTAGGGTGAGGAAGGAGGAGGAGGGGGGAGGGAGGGGGAGGCAGGGTGGAGATGGTGCAAGCAGCTGTCCCAAGCACCACCCTCTGTCCAGTCCAGCCAGTACTGGCCTCTCAGTTCCTTGGGGATTCTAGTTCCTGGGGTTCAAGATCTCCCCCAGATATGGAATCGGAGTCAGGAGACCTGTGACCTCTTGCCCTGAGAAGCTGGGTTCTCAGTTTTCCTATCCCTACTTCCTAGATGGGAATCTGTGCAGCCCAAAGGAAGACTTGTAGGAATGGCCACCCCCCTAGACTAACGGTTGCACCCCACTCAATGTGGGCTCCTGCCAGCCGATCCTCAGGGATGCTAGCAGCCCCTAAGGGACAGGGCCACCCAGCCATGAGTACCGCAGCCTGCGTGGGCACTGAATGCCTGGAGTGGGGGAATGTCTGGAGAGGAAGCCTCAGATTACTTTCAGAGAAGCCAGGCCTCATCACCTAAGGACCGGTCTGGCGCGTGCGTGTTTGTGTCTGTGTGTATGTGTGTGTGTGCTGGGGTGGGGGAGGGATTCACAAACACATACCAGAGTAAAGACCTGGCTTCAAGCTCCTACAGTCCAATGTCTCTTAGGCCTTAGGTCTCAGCTGCGTCTAAGTCTGACTGTTTTCAGGCCTAGGTAAAGCCCCTTTCCCCCATCCCACTTGATCTGCCAGGCCAGCCACATCTCTCTCTCTCGTGCCTTTGTTTTCCCTTCAGCAGAGGGGATGAAGGTGATGAGTCAGAAGACGTCAGATGTCAAGGGCTCTGTTCCCCCTGAGCACCGGTTCCCACAGACACTCTGGTCTGACCCACCAGGCACCCAAACACCAGCAAACGCACTACATGCCCTTCATCCCCAAGATAACAACGCTCCTTCTGATTCAACCAGCACAGGAAACTTGAGGGCAACCGCAAGGCTGGCGGGGGAAGTGTTTATAGACACCATATTCGACATGAGGGACCATCTTCTTCTTTTGAAACCTCCAGGGGTTTACCCTGGAGGGGGGGAGCTGGGCACTCAGCCAGGAATAATACAGGTCTAACGGGAGAGTGGGGGCTGGAAGCCAGAGAAAGGGCGATGGAGTCAGGAGAGCACAGATGCCAGCTCCAGGCTGCCCAGGAGACAAGACTGGTACGATGGGGGAGAGCCGGGCACAAATGCAGGGAAGCTGCGGGCAGAGAGGACCAGCCATGGAGTCACAAGCCCAGAGGATGCTTGGAACTTTCCATATAAGCGGACCAGGTCTCCCGCTCTAAGCTCGGTAGCAGGGGAAGGGTTCTGGGGAGACTCTGCTCACCGCCCCCCCCACCCCCCACCCCCACCAAGGGATCAGCAGGGTGGTCAGCCAGGGCCTCAGAGGAGCCTCAACCTGGTCTAGAGCCCTGATGTCCCGGTTCCCCACAGGCAGGCTTCATTTCCTTCTCTGCACGGTCCGGGCCCCGTAGCCCCTCCCAGGATTGCCATCTTTAAGGGCAGAGGTGCGAACACCCCTGTTAACAGCAGAGGCCAGGGGGGCGGGGGGGGGGGCTTTGATGATAAGCAGCAGTGGGCAGGGGTCTCTGGGCGGGCAGAGGGCGGGCTCTGACTCGAAACCTCTGCGCATCCTTCTGCTCCCCTCACCGGAACCCCGCCCCAGAAGCCACACCCCAGTGGCCTCCGAAACACAGGTGGAAAAAAATAGGTTCAGGCCGGAATCCGATCTGGGAACCCAGGAAGGGTCTGGAAACGCCGGCCCCGGCCGCCCGGAAGCCAAGAAGAGGGAACGAGAGCGGGTCTGACCCCTCCCGGATCGGGGAGAGGAGCAGCTGCGGATCACCACCAGCTGGAGAGCCACAGGTGATGGGAGCTACAGGTGACGGAAGGTGATGGGGGCGGCGGCCGTCCCGCGAGACAGCGCCCGCCCGAGAAGCCCGGCCCCACCCGACCGGCCAGGTTCCGCAGCGCGCCCTGCAGCCGGGCTCTGGACAGGGGACCGCCCCCGGCCCCTTCCTATCCCACAGGTCCCGCCGTCGGTCTAAACCAGAGGGAGGGCAGGAGGGTCAGTGAGGAGGCACAGGGGGGAGGCAAGGGTCGGGACCTGCTACGCCGGGCGACGGAGAGGCCAAGCTTCGGTCCCGCCACCGATATTCCAGAATATCCCTCCGAAAACAAGGGGGGCGCCGAAAAGTTTATCTAGGACCCCGGCTTCCAGCCGCCAGCCCGCGGGCCATCGGAGCAGAGCTCACTCGAGCTCGTGACCCCAGGGGATCCGAGGGGCGGGACCCGGAGTGCGGTCGGGGTCCCCGGGTCGGCACAGCTCGCTCCCGCCCTGGCCGGGGGCGCAGGGGCGACCGCCCCAGGGGCCGCCAGAGCCACTCGGGGAGCGGCCCAGGCGCTGGGCGCCGGCAGCCAGCGGCGCCGCGCAGGGGCTGGACTCACCGTGCGGAGCTCCTGGGTTCGGTCCTTCATGCTCCCGGGAGTGGCAGCGGCGCCGGCTGCAGCCCGGTGAGCCCCGCATGCGCGGCGGCCGCCCGGCGGCTGCGCAGCGCCAACCCGGCCCCGCCCCGGCCCCCGGGACCCCGGCCCAGCCCCCAGCCCGGCCCCGCCCCGCGCCCGCCCCGCCCCGGCGGGTCCCTGCCTAGAGCCCGGCTCTGGGACTCTTGACACCCGGGCTCCCACCGCATCCCTCTTAAGGTCCTCCGAAGGGGCTGAAGGGTCACAGCCCCCGGGACCTCGTTCCCTTGCGTTCCCGACGTCCGTTCGATCCCTCCCGCAGGTCGCTCCCCAGAGCCCCTGCTCCGTTCCATCCCAATCCTCCCTCGACTCAACCGCTCAGCATCCCTCCTTCTGGACGGAGACAATGTTTCTGGATCTTACCTCCAGAGCGCCTCACACCTCTGCTAGAGGCCAGACCCCACCTCCCTCCTTAATTTTATTGCCTTGGGGTCTGCAGCATCACCCCTCTCCCCAAACCTCCAGAGTTCCAGCCTTTGTGCCTCCCACCCCTCCGGCCTTCCCCCCAGTATCTCATCCAGACTCAGGCTCAGGTCCCCTCTTTCCCCCGGATTTCTCGGTTCACGGTCTGATGATGAGTGACCACCTCGTTTAGTTTCTGCTGTCAGCAGAAACTCCATTTGGGGGGGAGGAGATCTAGATTATTGCCCCATCTCATTCTCCTTCCCCTGTATTCCCAACCCTGCATCCCCAGCCCCGAGCCTGACAGCTTATTTCCTATCTAGATGCTGAAGGGAGCTAAGCAGGGGCCCAGCTCCCCTGGACTAATGGGAAGATCTTCGCAGCGCTGGAGAGGGATGGTGGTTGGGGGTTAGTCAGTAGCAGAGGCTCCTTTCCAGGTTCCTGCCAGCCTCTTGTTGAGCAGCGGCCGCTCGCACACCGCCAGCTGCCCCTTCCATGCCCTGGCCCAGACGCTCTTGACCTGGAGCCAAGCATTCCCCCTTCCCCTCCCCGGGGGGCTGCCAGAGGTGTTGCCCTGGAGTTGAGCCAGCCCCTTGCTGCGCAGCGTGTCAGAGCCTGGCACTTCTCCCAGACTGTGGGCTCAGGTTAGCTGGCTGGCAGACGGGCTGGAGGCACTGTTCCAGCCATCCCTCCTTCCCTGGAAAGTCCGGCCCAAGGCTAGCTCAGATGTAGCCTGGCCTGAGAGACAGCCACACCCCTTCCACTTGTCCGGACCTAAATCTTGAGCGACCCACAGAGCAAGCGCTGGTCTGGTGGTGTCCCATTTGACAGATCCGAGACCGGGACTCATCTGCTAGGGGGGCTTGTCCAGGGTTACAGGAGACAGGTGGCAGGCAGGGTGCTGATTCCTGGTCCAGAGTACTTTCCTGTGTGCAGTGGGGTGAGTCATGGGCGCAGCCCCAGAGCCCGTTGTCTGGCCCTGTGGGGGAGAGGATAGGAAGGGGAGACATAGCTCCTGCCCTCAGAGAGTCCTGGTATCATGCCAAGCATCCCTTATTGAGATGCATATTAAATGGTAGTGTGAAAAATTAATAAAGAATGAATGTGTGCCCTTCACCTTAAACTACCTTTCTGATACATGTCTTAAGCTCATTCATTCATTCATCAAACATTAGCTGGGAATGCATTTTCTGGGGCCACTGTTGTGCACTTAAGGTGCTCCTAGGTGGTGGGAGGGACACGATTTCAATGTGTGAGGGATTCAGGGTGGCTTCCCAGAGACAGTGATGTCCGAGCTGGATGTTGAAGGAGGGGCGTGAAGCAGGCAGTGGTGCAGGCACTCTGGACAGAAGGAGTGTGCCCAGACACTGGGGGTGGGAGTGGGGAGCAACCAGAGAACCTCAGGAACCTGCTGTGATGCTCAGGCACAGAAGTACGCATGGGTGGGAGATAAGGCCGGTGAGAGAGGCCTTGAATGTTAAACTTCACCATGCAGACAAGGTTGGAAGGCAATCAAAGGTCCGACTTTCACTCCCTTAATCAAAAAGTATTCATTGAGCATATACTGTGTTGTGCTAAGTTGCTCAGTCGTGTCCAACTCTTTCCAGCCCTGTGGACTGAAGCCCGCCGGGCTCCTCTGTCCACGGGATTCTCCAGGCAAGGATACTGGAGTGGGTTGCCATGCCCTCCTCCAGGGGATCCTCTCTACCCAAGGGTTGAACCTGTATCTCTTAACATCTCCTGCATTGACAGATTCTTTACCACTAGCGCCACCTGGGAAGCCCTGAGCGACTGATGCTTTCACTGAGCATCCACTATGTGCTGGTTATTCTAGATGTTGGACACGTGACATACAAAAGTCCTTGTGCTCATGGGGTTCTGGGAGAGGAAAGAGATGATAAACAAATAACATATATAATGGTGATAATATGCTATGGAGAAGATAAAGTAGGACAGAAGGATTAGGCTGCTGGCTTTGAGGGAGTGAGCCACATGGGTCTCTGGGGGAAGAGCATTCTGGCAGAGGAAGCATCAGGTGTAATGACCAGGAGCAGGGAGTATGCCTGGCATATGAGAGAGACAGCAAGGAGGTGAGGATGCCTGGAGCGTGGTAGGTGAGGAAGAGCTCCAAGGAGGTGGAGTAGATGGAGGGGCCTTGGAAGGGACTGTGTCCCTTGACTTTGCCTCTGAGAGGGATGGGAGCCCCCAGAGGGCTTTGAGCAGAGGACCTGATCCATCTTGGACTTCAGCAGGATTGCTCTGATTGCTGGGTGGAGAATGGATGGAAGAGGACGTAGGAGGAAGCAGGGATGTATTTAGGGAGTGATTGCGATTGTGCATGTGGCTCGGATAAAGGTAATGGCAGTGGTGGTGATGAGAAATAGTCACATCCTGGAAACATTTTCCTTTTGTTTATTTAACTTTACTTGTTGGCTGCATGTTGTGGCTTGTGGGTCTTTAGATCCCTGACTAAGAATTGAAACTAGGCCATGGTAGTCAAAGGGTTCAGTCCTAACCACTGGACCTCCAGGGAATTCCCCTGGATACTTTTTTTTTTGCCTGCACTACGAAGCTTGTGGGATCTTAGTATTTATCCTGACTACAGCACTTATTGTCCTGTGTGGATACAGTGTGTGTTAGGTATCTGTCCCCTCATTGGATGGGGACACCTAAAGGGAAAGAGGGGCTTCTCAGGGGGCGTTAGTGGTAAAGAACCTGCCTAGCAATGCAGGAGATATGAGACCCGGGTTCGATCCCTGGGTTGGAAAGATCCCCTGGAGGAGGGTATGGCAACCCACTCCAGGATTCTTCTTGCCTGGAGAATCCCATGGACAGAGGAGCCTGGTGGGCTACAGTCCATGGGGTCACAAAGAGTGGGACACGACTGAGCAACTCGGCAGCACAAGGGAAGGAACTCGGTCATGCCCTTGTTGGTTCCCCAGGGATGGCACAGAAAGGGTGTTTGTGGAGTAAGCGATAAACACTGGCACGTGTGGATGCGCTGTGTTCCTGTAAAGCAGCACTGAGGGACAGGTTGGGCATCTGGAAGCCCCCTAAGCCCAGGCACAGTTTGGGGTTTCCATCTTACAGGCTGGGAGGGTGCAGGTGGCAGTTCTTGCCCACCCGATCCCTGATATTGGCAACTGCTGCCACCTGCTGGGCAAAGCCGGTGTTGCCTCGGCCATGCCCTTGCCTTGGAGCACCTGTGTGCCCAGGCTGGGATGATGACAATCATCACCTGTCCTCCAGACTGGTGGGACAGACACCCTGACCATGACAAGACAATGATGGGGAAGTCCAGGGGTTGTTGGGGTCAGGAGGAGGAACGGAAGGCAGCTTATATAGGATTTGGGAACAGAACTGTCCTTGGGGCCGACTTGTGGGGCCTGCAGAGCAGGAAGGGGCAGCTGACCCAGGCTCGATGGCTGGGGGAAGCGTGTATGTGTGTGTGTGTGTGTGCGTGTGTGTGTGGTCAGTGTTCTCCCATTGTGGCTTTTCTGCTGCTTTCTGGCAGGATTTCTCCCTCTTTCTCCTCTCCTGCATAGTCTGGCCCCGGCCTATTGTTGTACAAAGTGCTGGCCATTGTGTAAGCCTCACCCTTACTGTGACCCTATCAGGGACGCCCTCCTTAATTTCAATTCACAGATGAGATGATGAGGCTCAGATGAGAGGTAAGCACACAGCATGTATTGAGGGTTAGGTGACATGGTTTCTAAGCCGCCTAGCCCTTGCAAACCCAAGCTGTTTTGACCACCAAGCCCGGCCCTGCCCAGCAGGCAGCTCTCCTCCTTCCAGGCTCCAGACTCCCAGCCCACCGTCAACCTGTAACCATCTTCCAGCTCAGCCTTGCGGCTTGGGCTCAGCAATGCTGGGGGTGCGGTGGAGGAGGGAGACGCCAGGAGGAGGCAGCTGGGGAAGGAATCTCACTGCTTAGCACGTGATATTGGAGGTAGGGTGGTGATGGAATTGACAATATGCTTGAATACATTGCCCTCCTTTTCCCAATGAGATATTTTTTAAAAAGGAATTTGGCCCACTATTCTAATTAAAACATTTAGGGATGCAGATGAAACACGCAACTCTCTGGTTATGATATTTAGTGAAAATATTTCATATTGAAAGTTTTTTTTTCCAAACGGAAAGATTTTAAAGCACATATTTTTTAAGACTAACTTTATTTTAAAGGCAATTCTTTTCCATGCTCACGGTTTGTGAAACTTGATTCAAACCCTTCATTTGCATTTGTGCTTCTCATTGTCACCTGCCATGAGCCATACCTAGCCCCTCGTTTGACGTCCCCCATACAGTTTTCTCGAATGTGTCATCTTCACTTGTGTTTGGAAATACAGACCTTTTGAATCCATAAATGATGCTGTTGCTGGAAAAGTTATCATTCCAAGTCATGAGAATGGCTGTTTTTCATCTAAGTGGTAGGTTAATATTTGCGGTCTCCCTAGGGTAGCACAGAATTACATAAACTAGCTGTCTCCTAGTCTTTTCTTATTCTCCTCCTCTTTCTTCACAGAACTTCTTACCATCTGGTGTACTTTTTATTTATTGTCTGTCTCCCTTCCCTAGAATGTGAGCTCAGGAGGCCAGGGAACTTTGTCTTCCTGCTTTCCATCACCTGGAAACATACCTGAAGCAATACTAGGTGCTCAGTAAATACCTGTGGAATGAATTAATATTAATACTCTTAGAGGGACTTCCCCGGTGGTCCAGTGGTTAGGTCTTGTCTTCCAATGCAAGGGGTGTGGGTTTTATCCCTGGTTAGGGAACTAAGACCCCACATACAGTGCAGCATCCCCCACCCCAGAAAAAAATCTCTTAGAGATGTCTGATAGCCCAGTGGCAGCCAGGGCCATGTATGTAGTTAGCACTGGGGTGGGGTGGGAAGGCAGCCCTGCTGGACCTGACCCCTTGTAAGGAGGGCATTTAAGTCAGGGGCAGCCTGTTGTCTCAGGGGATTAGCTACACACAGGATTAGCTACATATGCTATGCTATGCTAAGTCACTTCAGTTCTGTCCGACTCTGTGCGACCCCATCCCTGGGATTCTCCAGGCAAGAACACTGGAGTGGGTTGCCATTTCCTTCTCCAATACATACAAGTGAAAAGTGAAAGTGAAGCCGCTCAGTTGTGTCTGACTCTTCGCGACCCCATGGACTGCAGCCTACCAGGCTCCTCCGTCCATGGGATTTTCCAGGCAAGAGTACTGGAGAGGGGTGCCATTGCCTTCTCCGGATTAGCTACATACATTGAACAAATTACAAGAATATATTGAAGACAACTGTGGGAAAGGGAGTAAAAATCTGGAAAGGGGGAAAGCTAGGATGAACCCAGTGCCACTGGACTGGAATGTAATGTCTGAATGACAACTATCTTTCAATAGATGGAAGCTGTATTCGTTTGGGTTTTCAGAGAACCAAAACCAATAGGATAAATATAGAGAAAGAGATTTATTATGAGGAATTGACTCATGCCATTATGGAGGCTGAGAAGTCTCACAGTCTGCTGTCTGCAAGCTGGAGACTTGGAAAACAGGGTGCTGGAGTTCCAGACTGAGAAAAAAGGCCTGAGAAGAGGGAGTGCCCTGCTGGTGCGAGCACCAGTCCAAGGGCAGGAGAAGACCAAGATCTCAGCTCAACAGGCTGGAAGAGAGAATTCAGCCCTTCCGCTGGCTTTTTGTTCTATTCAGGCCCTCAATGGATAGGATGATTCCTGTCCACCTTGGGGAGGGCCACCCATTTTACTCAGGCCACCAAGTCAAATGCTAATCTCTTCTGCAAACACCCTCACAGACACACCCGGAAATAATGTTTAACCAGATAACTGGGCATCCAGTGACTCAGTCCTAAGTTGACATACAAAATTAACTCTCACACAGATGAGGGAATAGACAGAGGTATAAATGTGTATGTTTATGTGTGTATATAAAATGTGTGTCTACTGAGTGGGCCTGGCAGGAGACATTACCTTAACTGCATTGAGCACAACTAACACCCACATCTTGGTTTCTAAATACTCTTCACCACCAAAAGAAATAAGTATTCTCGCCAAAAGGGATAATTCTAGGGCTGGGGGCAGGGAAAAACAAGGTGAACCTGGAATATCTTCCTGAGCCAGAAAGTACGGAAGGTTCCAAAGAAGGATGTGACACATTAAAATGAAGAGGTCAGTAAGGGCCACCCACTGACCAGTCCTGGGACAATCTGAACATCAAAATAAATGATAGGAATGTGTTATAACCTACTGAATAAAACAGAATATCACAAGTCCACCTGACATAAGTAAAATGAATAAATAGGGGTGAAGAAAAAGTTCTTCTTTATATTAATAATAGAAGGCCAACTGATAAATGCAGAAAAAATGATAAAATTGGAAGATCACCATTTGCAAGCCATTGTATTAATAACTCAGACAAGACACATCAATGGATGCTGAAACCTATGGTCATAAAATACCTCATTTTCTCAGTACTTACTATGATCAAGTGATCAACATTACCAGCACCACCAGTCATGGTTTCAGATGACACTGGATGTGGTAACAAAGCATCAGGAACTCCCTGGTGGTCCAGTGGTTAGGACTTGGCATTTTGGTGCTTTGACTGCCATGGCTTGGGTTCAATCCCGGTTCGGGGCACTAAGATCCCACAGGCTCCACCGCGCAGAGAAACAAAAAAAACCCACAGCATCTTTTTGTGTGATATTTCTGCCCAAAATATGTAACAGTTGTTTAATCGTGAGGGAGGAATGAACAAACCCATATCGAAGAACAGGAGAGTCTACAAAATAACTTCCCTGTAATCTTCAAACATGCCAAGGTCAACATTCAAAGAAAGGCTGCAAAGTTGTTCTAGACTGAGGGAGGCCAGAGAGATGTGACAACTGGGAGCAATGCTTTACACTACATTACTTTTTTTCACCCTAAAAGGATTTTTTTTTTTTTGGACATTACAGTTTGAAATTATTTCAAAGTAAAAAGTTAAAATAAATGTCATGAATGTTAGCCTGGCATGAATGTTAACCCTTCTGGCTGATTCCTGCTGGCCTTGGGGACTCATTTTTAGACAAGCTCCTGTGGAACCCCCGTGACTGGATGAGGGCCCTCTGTGCTCCCTGACACCCTTCTCTGATTATACCCAGAGGTCCGAGAGCAGGGGTCCTGTCTGGATCATGACAGAGTAGCCTCCTCTGGAAACATGCTGAATGGAAACCTCCACAAAAGGGGTGTTTAGGGTACAGCTCAGTTCTATCTCTTCACTGGGGTTCAAAGAAACTGGA
Organism: Dama dama; assembly: GCF_033118175.1. Lineage (NCBI taxonomy): Eukaryota > Metazoa > Chordata > Mammalia > Artiodactyla > Cervidae > Dama > Dama dama. The sequence continues at coordinate 34,154,221 of NC_083690.1, read as the reverse complement.
TGTCTGGCTGTTGGAGCTGCATTTGGCTGAGTGGGACCCACAGACCATCAGGAGTCATGTCTGCAGGGAGCTTCCTGGAGGGGATCTTGGAAGAAGGAGATACTCTTTAAAGCAGGACTGAGGGTCTGATGGTCTAATGCCCAAGACGAAACTGTGCTACAGAGGTCTCTCAAAGGGGAAGCCCTTTTTATATCTCTGATGTGACCTGGGCACTCATTGGTTGCATCCAGGGAGCTGTGGGATACCGAGATTCCGAGACCGCCCCACCCCCACCCATGCTCCAGGATCAGAACGTGGGGACTATTTTGGGGGATAATGAGCAGTAATGTGGGAATACTGGAGCATATTGCTAGGGAGGATGGATGTTCAAGGCGCTAGAATTTTTTTTTTTTTTTGGCTGTGCAACTTGTGGGATTTTAGTTCTTTGACCAGAGATTGAACCTAAGCCCTTGGCAGTGACAGCATGGAGTCCTAACCACTAGACTGCCTGGGAATCCCCAAATGGGAACTGTTTTTGGTACGATGTTAGGAGCAATTTGCCAGGAACAGTTAAACCTGTTTCCCTTCTGTTTTCTGCTGAGCTAAGGTTATGGTTATATGGATGATGCCATTCAAGGTTCCAAGACCCCAGCTCTTCAGGACAGGGGGCTGAGGCACCAGTCTCAGCACCGGAGCCAACTGGGCTGTAACTCCTTTCTCATCTGGCTTCCCAGGTGGCTCAGTGGTGAAGAATCCGCCTGTCAATGCAGGGGCTGCAGGAGACATGGGTTTGATCCCCGGGTCAGGAAGATCCCCTGGAGGAGGAAATGGCAACCCATTCCATTATTCTTGCCTGGAGAATCCCACGGGCAGAGAAGCCTGCGAGCTGCAGTCCAGAGGGTCACAGAGTCTGCCGGGACTTAGCCACTGAGCACCGGCTCTCACCCTCCTTTCCCATCTCCTGACGTGAGTGCAGCGCCCCCTGGAGGTGAAGGGCCCGAATGACTGGGCAAGAAGGGGCTGAGAAAACTGGGTCTGGCCAGAGGGTTCCAGGAGGGGAGGCAAGGGCATGGCCAGCCGGCCGGGGGTGGGGCCTGACAGGGAGTGCCTGGACAGGAAGGAAGGGCAAAGGGCCATGTCCTCCGCCTGCCCCACCCCGCTGACAAGAGTCTCAGTCGCCAGGCCACCCTCTCAGTCTGGGGCCCTCGAGGGGTAAGTTGTCCTTCTGAATTCTCTTGGTCCCTTTTCTGGGGATCGGGTAAGAATGCCTTTCCTCCCTGGGGGTCCAAACACCCCACCCCTCTGCTCCCCCTTAGGTGGGAAAGGGGCCACACCTGCACTGGCGGGCAGGGCAGTGTCTCAGACCCTTCCCCTCCTGACATCGGCATCAGGATCAAGGTCCGGGCAGAAGGGCCACGTGGGGCACCTCATCCAAGCAAGACCCAGAAACCCCTGCTCCCTCCTCTGTCACCCGACTGCAGAGCCCAGAATCCCAAGCAGCTGAAGCACTGGGGGACACCCAGACAGAGCCCTCGCTGGACCAGGTCCTCCGGGAGCGAGATGACGCTATCGCCAAGTGAGAGGCAGCTGCTTGTAGGGGTTGGGAGGGCGGTGGATGGCTCCCCATTGAGGCTCTGTCCTGCCAGAAAGGGAAGCGGGGAAGTCGGGCATTCCTGGGAGGAAAGCTGCATAGATACCTGTATGAATACTGTCTCAAGGCAGGGGGCTGTAGCCACACTGGTCCACCCCCAGGGCCCAGAATCACATCTGCAAGGCCTGGGCTTCAGGCTGCTCTCTGCCCCCCTTAGGAAGCGGGCCGTGGAGGCAGAGCTGGACACATGCAGAGCCAAGCTGCGTGCTGTGGAGGCCCAGCTGCTGGAAGTTCTGGAGGAGAAGCTGAGACTGAGGCAGGAGGTGGAGGCCTGGGAGGTAGGGTGGGTGTGCCGGCCGGGCCCGGGAGGCAGGGCCAGACAAGCACAGGCCTGGCCCCTGACCCTGCTCTCCTGGCCCCCAGGAGGACATGCAACGGCTGGTGAGGCAGCAGGTCGAGAGTCAGCTGCAGAGAGAGTCCCAGAGTGCTCCGGGAGCTCCCACAGACCCTGGAACTGCCAGGAACCCCTGGATCCGATTCCCCCTGAGTCGGTGGGGACACTGGCGGTGAGAGAGCTCAGCCCAAGACCTTGGAAGAAGTGTCTTTATTCATTAAAGTTTGAGGTCTGACCCCTTCTGCATCCTTGTGCCCTCGGAGTGCCCACCTGAATGCTTCTGTACAGAAACAAGGAGCAGGACGCAGAGCCTTGACGCCTGGGGTTTCACGTCCCCTCTGGCCAGCAACCCTTAGGCCAGGAAGCCTCGGACCGCAGCCATGAAGTCCTGCGGGCGGTCGCTGTGGACCCAGTGGCTAGCGTTCGGCACGGTCTGCATCTGGGCCCGAGGGAACAGCCGCCTAATCTCAGGGTAGTGGCTGGGACTGAACACCAGAGAGAAGGCGGCCGAGAAGGGGTGACAGGAGGAAAGTGGAGAGAGAAGGAGGGACACAGAGGCCAAGCGGGGGGAGAGAGAGAGCCACATGAGTCTATGTGCCCAGTGGTGTTTCCAGTTTTCAGGCACCCCTTACCCACACCCCAGCCCTCCCCAAGGCAGGCTGAGGGGCTGGGTCAGTCGGGTATGCCCGTCCCTACCACCCAGCCTGGCTTACAGCAGGAATTGAGAGTTTCCACCCCGGAGGAAGAGGGTTGGCCCAGAGTAGGTTTCCTGTCGTGCGGGGAAGTCCAAGATCTTGTCCCAGTGCTTATCCAAGGCATCCAAGTTCAGCCTCCACACGAAGCGCCCATCCACCTCCACCAGGTTGGTGAGCAGGAACTGCCGTATGCTCGTGCTCTGTGGGGGTCCCGCAATTGTGGGGTGGGGGGCTCTGTGTGAGGCCTGGGGCTGCCACTCTTCGTCTGCCCACAACACCACGCAGGGGCTTGCGTGCATTACCTGGATAACAGAGCGGAGCCTCTCATCGGCCAGTTTTCGGGCGCCGGAAAGGGACGCCTCATTTGCCATGTCCACGGCCCTCATGGCTGTGACGTAGTTTGGAAAGTTCGAGCTGGACGTGGTCTCCACTGGGCTGATGTCCACGGCAATCAGGCGCTCCACCAGCTCTGGCTGTGGGAGAGAAGCAGACTGGGGACCTTAGGGCCGGTTCCTGGATCTGGAACTCGGCCATCCAAGGCTCGCTGGAGTTCCAGGCTGCCTGCTGGGCGCTCAGGGTCGACAGCGGATAGGAGGAAGCCCTGGAGAGAGAAGGCTCACCCTCTGAAGTGCCAGCAGCATGGCGGTCCTGCCTCCCATGCTGTGGCCAATGAGGACGCAGGGCACCAGGCCCAGCTGGGGCAGGAGGTCTTGCAGATCCTGGCTCATGGCCTCGTAGCTCATGTCTGGGCTGTGGGGGCTCTCACCATGGTTCCGAGCATCCACTGTCAGCACCTGGGGAAGCGGGAGAGGGGGGAGCAGCACTGGCATCCACAATCAGGGCAGAGCCGAAAGCCTGGCAGATCTGCAGGCTGAGGGAGGTGGAGAGCCCAGGATGGGGGAGATCCAGAAGGGGGAAAAGGGCCCGGATGGTGAGAAGACCCCCGTTCTCAGACCTTGGAGGCCCAGATGAAGAACCGGAGCCACTGTGCCATAAGGCCCAAGGAGTGTGACCTCGTCTCCGGACATTTGGCCTAGCTGGCTGGCAGCTACAGAGAAAGCAGACACCAAGAATTGACAACAGCTGGAGCACATCAGGGAGGGCGGCTGCAGGAGGTGCAAAGGCCCTGTCATCCCTGGTGAACAAGCTGGGTCTGGCCCCCTTAGCGGGCAGGATGTTGGTGCCTAGGTATCTGAGAGCAGAGCCTAAGTCAGGGTGGAGCACACAGACGGAAATCTACAATACGAGTGAAGGACTGGGTGGGTGAAAGCATCAGGGAATGAATGGGGTTCATCGTGGGCCTGGGTCTGCCCTGGGGCCTCCATCCTCAGAATGTCAATCTCTTCTTTGATTTCTGATCAGAGAGACCCGCCGCTCCCAAGCGTTGGGGACAGAGAAGCGGGCCACACCGCGGTCTCCTTTAGGGCCCCGCCCACCCAGACCCCACCTCCCTCAGGGCCCCGCCGACTCCAGAAGCTCACCCTCCGGCCTGTCTGCTTAGCCAGGGCCTTGGCGATGGAGTTGAAGTTGGTTTTGCTGCCGAAGAGCCCATGCAGAAAGACAAGGGGCGGGCTAGCTGCCTCGCCGTCCAGAAGCTTGTAGGAAAGCGGCACCGGTCTGGCGGGAGGAACGAGGGTGGGGGAAGGGTCTGAGCTGGCAGGGGGAGCCGTTGAGCGAGCGGCCTGGGAGAGAGAGGGCCCAGGCGGAGGAAGCGGAGCCAACCTGGATAAAGTGGCGGGGGGGGGGAACGAGGGACGGCCTCTCAGCGGACGCCCTTGACTGACCTCGGCTCGGTGCCGCCTTGACTGCTGCTGGATGCGATAGGCAGTCTGGAGAAGCTGGAACTGGAGGGGCCGAGCCCCCTATAGGGGAGCGTCCAAGCGCGCGTCCAGCCGACCATCTCCAGAATCTGTTACCGGGTGCGCACCTCGTGCTGTCCCGTTGGCTCCGCCTCGCTCAGGGCCCCGCCCAAATCCGGCCAGAGCTCCGCCTTCTCACCCGCCCCCTAGCGCGGAGCGCCCCGCCTTCGCTCACGTCTCCTTACGTAATCCCGGAAACCTTTCTCTCTTCTAGGCTCCGCCCCTTGCACCCGTACGTAACCCTGCTGGAGCCACGCCTATAAGAGCCCCGCCCCTGGCCACGCCCCGGGCGGAGCCACCCAATACCCTGACTCCGCCCCGCTAAGCTCCCGCCGGGCTCCTCCAGAGCGCAGAACCTATTCCGGGAATCCGAGCTTTCGTTTCGGAGTGTGGTCTCGGCCGCTCGGGATGTAGTCACGGGGTTTGGGCTTGAACTCTGGCCGCGGGGCAGATCCTTGGCAAGCCGCTGAAGTCCCTGCCTGGCCCCGCTGCGGCCTGCTCCTCTGCCCTCTAGCGCCGCCTTGGGTAAATGAGGTATTTCCTGTGCCGCGGGCGGCGGCAGGAGTGGCTCCCCTCGCCGATACGCCAGCTTGGAGGCGCCGTGCCCCACTGCCGCGGGCCCAGGCAGGCCGGAAGGAGCAGAACACTTCTCACTGATCATGAAGTCGACTCTAGAAGGATCTCGGAGAGACTCTAGAGGTCATCTCCAACCTGCCCGCCTCACCGCCCTTTACAGATGGGGAAACAGAGGCAAATAACTTTTACAAGCGGTAGAACCGGAATTTCTGGTCTTCGAGTCAAGGTGGGAGGCCAGTTATTTGTACTAGAGAGGGCATTTGCTTACTGCACTGAGCTGTATTGGGTTCAGCTGTGCTCACCACACCCCCCATTTATCAGCAGAGAAATATTAAATATTAATAATCCTCCCACCCGCTCAGCACGTCGTGCAGGGATGTCACCCCCTTTTTGGAACCCTGACGGACTGCCATGTTCCCTTCCTTGTCTGGACTAATGGTGGCAGTGGCGACATTGTCTCAGGTCTCAGCTGGCTTCCACAGCAGTCGAGCCTTCAGCAGTTACAAGAGTAGCTGCTCTTTCTAAGGCATTCTTTTGATCAGAAACCATCAGGAGAGGGACTTCCCTGGTGGTCCAATGGCTAAGACTCCCCGCTCCCAATGCAGGGGCCTGAGTTTGACACCTGGTCAGGGAACTAGATCCCACATGCTGCAACAAAGATCCTGCATGGGCTTGCCTGGTGGCTCAGTGGTGGAGAATTTCTGCCTGCAATTCGAGAGATGCCAGTCTTATCCCTGGTCTGGGAAGATCCCACATTTTACGGAGTAACTGGGCCCCTGCGCCATAACTATTGAGCCTGTGTCCTAGAGCCCAGGAGCTGCAACAAGAGAAGCCACCACAATGAGAAGCCCTTGCACTGCAAGAGTGTAGCCCCCACTCGCTGCAATTAAAGAATAGCTTGTGCAGCAATGAAGACCCAGCACAGCCAAAAACAAGCAAATGAAATTATATATTAATTATATATAAAAGACCCCGCATGCCACAACTAAGACCAAAGACACCCAAATAAATAAAAAGCTTATCTGTTTAAAAACAAAGAAACATCAAGAGGAATTCCCTGGTGGTCCAGTTGTTAGGACTCTGCATTCTCACTGCTGAGGGTCTTGAGTCAATTTCTGTTGGGGAACTAAGATCTTATAAGGCATGTGGTTCGGACCAACCAGGCACCCGCAAAGACTGCACTACACACCTCCCTTCAGGTCATTACCCCTACTACTTCCCACTGGGATGCTGTGTTGTTTTTCAGTCACTCAGTTGTGTCTGACTCTGCGACCCTGTGGACTGCAGCACACCAGGCTTCCCTATCCTTCACCGTCTCCCAGAACTTGCTCAAACTCATGTCGATTGGGCCAGTGATGCCATCCAACCATCTCGTCCTCTGTCATCCCCTTCTCCAGCTTTCTGTACTGTGCCACTGTCCAAATAGCCAGTTGGCCATCCTCCACATCTTTTAAGTTCCAGGATAACTGCCACTTCCTCAAACCTCTCCAGATTTCCCCAGTTGAAGCTAATCTCTTCCACCCGATGTTCTCAAAGCATTTATCAAGAGTCCGGTCTTCTATATGTCCACCATAGGCTGGGGGGTTCCTGGAAGCCCTGGGTCATGTTTTGTTCATCTGGTGCAAAGAGCAATAGTAATTTTACTGAATGATCATGGAGAGAGTCAGGCACTAGCTGAAGCTTAGGTGTCAGTTCAGCTGGTAACTGGGTCAGCGCCCCTTCCAGGACATGGTACCTGGGCCATCCAGGTTTACTGTGGCTTCTCCCCTACCTCCTTAGGACAAGCCTGATGGAGTCAGTACAGTTATGAGCATCCTAATTACATGGCCTCATCAATGCCTTGCCTAATAAAGTGGCCCCCATCTTGAGCCAGCTGGTGACAGGCAGGTGTTTTGTTCTAATCTGGGGAGGGCTCTGAGGTCCCTGGGGACTCTAAACGCACCAGGTGGTGTAATCATTTGTTGCCGGCATAGTCATTAGGGGAGTCAGGAGAACACCTGAGCCCTGGAGAGGGGGTTGGCCTAAGATATGGGAGGGGTCCTTGGAAAAGAATAGGCAGGATGTTTTTCTAGAATTGGTGGGTAAATGGGAAGGGGGTTGACGTCATGTTGGTGATTCAGAAGCCTAACATTTCAAAGGTGGTTTCAAGTGGGTCCCCACCCCACTCCAGCCTGCTGTCTAACTGGGTAACCTGAGCCTGGCCCGCAGCCCTTGACCGTCTGCTTCTGGCCGGAGCCCTTGGTCTAGGGGCAGAAGCAGTCTTGAGATGTTTCTGAGTTCTGGGCCCCAGCTCTGTCATGTGGCTGGTTAGGGCCTGGCTGGCTGGCAAGCAGAAAAACCAGTTGGCTTGCGGTTTTCACTTGAACACTCCAGAAAAAGCTGTGGGGCCAGGAGAAGGGTTCTTGCTACCTCGGAAGGACTCTGCTGATGGGGTGTTGGGGAGGGGTCCACCTGAGGGCTGCCCACCCCACCCTCCCAGCATGTCAGGAATGGGCCAGTGGACTCGCTGGTGGGTGGTGAGGGTCTCCCTCTTGTGGAAGTGGCAAGCCCCTGATACACTGAGGTTGATGTAAGGGAAGAAGCTGGGTACAGAACGAGGATGCTCTGTGTATGTAATGGGTCTCCACTTCCGCATCTCTGTTCCCGGTGGTCCAACCTCCCTGGGAAGGGGGAGGGTGTTAGCATCCTCATTTTACTGCTGAGAGAATGGAGACACGGGAGGTGAAGTGACCCAGCTGCAGCCACGCACCCCCCGCACGGCCCAGCCCGAAGTCCTTCCTGGGCTGTGTGACTCCCAGAGAAGTGCTCCGGGTATTTTGTCACCACCCATCTGGCTGGGGAGGGAGAGCCGAGGGGGTGGGGCCTGCAGCAGCCGGGACACTGTGGTGTTGAAGGGGTTAAGACAGGGAGGTGGCGGGTGTCCCTCAACCGCACCTGGCCCAGTATCGGTCACGTGGCCAGGTTTCACCTGCCCCGCTGAGCAGGGACAATCAGGCTGCTTGTTTTGCGATTGATCACCATGGTGACAGAAGTGCGCCTGGGGAGGTCACCAGGGCAAATTCCTGCCCGCCCCCAACTGCCCGGTAGGGTAGGGGTGTCAGTCAGTCAGGCTGGGGTCGTTGAGGCTCCTGGAAGACCCCATAAGGTTTCCCTTGGGTCTGTCCCCGTGGGTGCCCCCGCTCACCCTGTGACACCCGTCTAGCCTCTTCCCACAACACTCCTCATCCTCAACCCAGCTTCTCTCTTCCTAGATTTTGAGCCCGAGGGTATTAAACTGCCAAGACTTTGTCTTGTTTAATCCACACAGGAGCAGTAGTAATCCTCTGTGCCTCCGCCCCACCACACACACTCAGGGAACACTTTGAGAACATTTGCTCCTGCGTGCCTTCATTCGACAATCAACAGATATTCCTGGAGCCTCACACCTTTATAGACACAGGCACTGTTCTAGAGACAGGGGAGGGTGTTTCCCCAGTGGCTCAGACAGTCAAGAAAGACCTGCCTGCAATGCAGGAGAACCAGGTTCGATCCTTGGGTTGGGAACATCCCCTGAAGAAGGGTATGGCAACCCACTCCAGTTTTCTGGCCTGGAGAACTCCATGGACAGAGGAGCCTGGTGGGTTACAGTCCGTGGGGTCACACAGAGCTGCACACGACTGAGCATCTAACACCTTTCTGAAGACAGCCAGTGAACTGAACAACAGATTAATGAACCACACCGCAGTGGATGTGTGTTAGTGAGAGCTTCCCTGGCGGCTCAGTGATAAAGAACCCACCTGCAATGGAGGACACCCGGATTCGATTCCAGGGTCGGGAAGATCCCCTGGAGAAGGAAATGGCAACCCATTATTGCCATAAATGGTAACTCCAGTATTCTTGCCTGGGAAATCCCGAGGACAGAGGAGCCTGGCGGACTATAGTCTATGGGATTGCAGAGTCGGACAGGACTGAGCAACTGACATGCCTGGTTTGTTGAATATTTCTTTTCTTTGGAGCAGATGGCGGGGAGGCTCCTGGGGACCCATGTAGAGGACAGAGACTGCATGCGATCATCAGTCCTGCTGTCCAGAACACCTCTGGGGACACTTTCTGCCACCTCCAGGCCTGACCTGTAATTCCTCCCCTCTAAGCCTCCTGCCGTCTCCTACTTTCACCCACTGGCTCCTTGCTCCAGAACCCCGGTCAGGCCCTGCTAACTCTTGTCAACATTTTTCCTACCTCACGTGCACAGTCACTGTACTCCCAATAACAGCCTCATCACACACACAGATTCTTAAAGTAGGTGGAGTGAGGACACCTCCTCTTTTGAGGGTGGAGGAGTCTGTGTGTTTTGAACTCCAGCAGCCTACACTCCCCTACACTCCCGTTGAGAAACGGCAGCCAGCAGAAGGCACACGAGCCTCCTCTGCCTGCATTTTGGAGCTTTCATTTCATTTTGGAGCCTTTTGTGCCAGGCACTGGAGATGCAGGGGAGAGCTCCGATCCACTCACACACCTGACAGTCTGGTGGGGAAGACATGAACGGATGTGTGATCACACGCCCAGTAAATATGCAAAGGAAAGAAGAACCGAAGAACGTGACTGGCCCTGTAGAAGTAACGCTTGGATGGAGATAAGAAGAAGGAGTGGGACTCAGTCAGGACTGCTCAAAGGACTCAGTAACCTCAGTGAAGAAGTTACAGCGGAGGAGGATATTCCAGAAGTGGGGACTCCATGTGCAATGGCAAAGCCATCTTGTTTCTCAAGATTGAATCAGGACTCATTCCTGATGCCTCCTTCCTTACCTTCTCTACCCTGAAGCAGTCCCTCACTTACTTCTGTTGACTTTTATCTCCCAGATATCTCTGAGATCGATTGGCTTCTGTCCATCTCCAGGGCCCCATCACTCCCTTCCATCATTGTCACCTTCTCACTGGACTTGTCCATTTCAGTCTCCATAGTCATTTCCCTCCACAGTAGGAAGCTTGATCTTTCCAAACACATATTTCTATGCTAATCCAGTTTTCACCCCCGCCCCCCCTATTTTTCTGTGCTCTGGGTTCTGTGTTCAATGCTCCTGGGGATACACGTGGCAAACGTTGTTGTTCAGTTGCCCAGTGGTGTCTGACTCTTTGTGACCCCATGGACCGCAGCACACCAGACTTCACATCTCCCGGAATTTGCTCAACCTTATGTCCCTTGAGTCGGTGATGCCTTCCAGCCATCTCATCCTCTGTTGCCCCCTTCTCCTCCTGCTTTCAATCTTCCCCAGCATCAGGGTCTCGAAAGAATAGAAAAGCTGGTCTCCGTGTTTCAAAAGCTGAAGTCCAGAGGGGAAGAAGATGCCTCAGTAGTGTTAAGTATCTTGGCCAAGAATGCCAAGGGGGGTCTGCCACTTACCTCTTGGCAGGGTCCCCAGAAAGAAGTGGCTCAGGGGTTTACTAGGCAGGCAAGACCATAGGCAGCTTGCAAAATCATTCTGAGCTCTGAACCCAAAGCAGACACGGTGCAAACCACAGGACCAAGAGGGCCAGGGGGACGAGATGGTGATGTTTCAGCAGGGATCACTGTTGCCTGAGGGCTGGAGACTGTCCAGCCTGGCCCCCCTCCCAGCCTCCTCCCTCATCTACCCCCTTCTCCACATGCGTGTGCGTGCTAAGTAGCTTCAGTCATGGCCAACTCTTTGTGATCCCATGAACCATAGCCCGCCAGGCTCCTCCATCCATGGGATTCTCCAGGCAAGAATACTGGAGTGGGTTGCCATGCCCTACGCCAGGGGATCTTCCCAACCTAGGGACTGAAACTGCATCTCTTATGTCTGCTGCATTGGCAGGCAGGTTCTTTACCACTAGTGCCCCCTGGGAAGCCCCCCTGTCTACCATACCCCCAGCAAATCTGACCCTGCTGAATATCCTGGAATTGTAGCCCAGCCTCAGAAAGATTGAAGTTCAACCTCTTTCTAACTGCCTCAGCAGAATGGCGCATCAAGGAAATAATGTTATTGCATGGCTCAGTTTATGGACTGATCTTCATAATTGCCACAACGCCATATACACAGACTTCCTTTATGAATCAACAATCCAATAATTCATTCCACAAATATTTACCAAGAACCTGCAGTTACCAAATATGAATTTTAGAGCCAGGGATGTGGCAATTATGTGGCCCTTTTCCTCAAGGAACACAAAAAGGCAACCCCTGCTGCCAACCTATCTACTCTCAAGTGGGGAAGACAGGCCATCAACAAAGAAACAAGCAAATAAATATGTAAGTACAAATTGTGTTAAGTTCAGTGGGCAGGGTGCTGTGTTCAGTAGTACCAGGGGTAGAGGATATTAAGTAGGGTGATGAGGAAAGTTCTCAGGTAAGATGAAGTTTGGAGGATAAGAAGGAGGCAGTCATATAAACATCAGGGGAAAGTGTTTTAGGCAGTGGGAGTAGTATGTGCAAAGGCCCTGAGGTGCACAAGACTGTATCTTGTTAGAAGAACAGAGAAGAAGGCAGAGGAAGCTCAGGCAGAGAAAACAAGGGGAGAAAAGCATATAGGAGGTAGGCTAGGGTGGGTCCATGCAAGGGTCTGTTATTAAAGAGAAATGAGAGCCAGTAAGGGTTTAAGTAGGCGTCCCTGGTGGCTCAGTAGTAAAGAATCCACCTGCAACGTAAGAGATGTGGGTTCGATCCCTGGGTTGAGACGATTCCCTGGAGAAGGAAATGACAACCCACTCTGGTATTATTGCCATGGACAGAGAAGTTTGGCAGTCTATAGTCCATGGGGGGAACAAAAGAGCTGGACACAACTCAGCCACTAAACAACAACAAGGGTTTAAGCAGGGAGAGACATATTTTCCATTTTCTTTTATTTTACTTATTTTTAAAGACCGTGCCCTGCAGTATGCAGGATCTTAGTTCTCCAGCCAAGGATGGAACCTGTGCCCCCTGCATTAGGAGCACAGCGTCTTAACTACTGGGCTGCCAGAGACTTCCCTGGATGAAGAAGTAGATGGGGGAAAAAAAAAGATGGGTAGAGAGGAAGACGGTATGAAGGAAAAGGGAGAGATCAAGGACACCCCTGTTTCTGAGGGTAGTTGTGTCATTTATAGAGATGAAGAAGGCTGGAGAGGAATTTTTTTCTTTTTTTCCCTGTAAAGCATACCAATATTAAGGGAGAATCCAGAGTTCCACTTGAGGTATGTTAAGTTTCTGAAGCCTGTGAGATACCATGATAGTTAATATTTACTGAGTTTAACATGCCAAGCACTGTTCTAAGTGCTACATATTCATTGACTCATTTACCCCTCATAATGACAGTGAGAGGGTACGTGTATTATGCAACCCCTCCTTTAATAGCTGAGAGACTTGAGCCACAGAGGGGTTAATTAATCACCCACGGTCACACAGCTTGGAAACTGCAGGGCCAGGATCCAATCCCAAATGATCGGGCCCCAAGGGCCTCACTGTTAACCAGTGCCCTCCACTGTCTTTGCGGCACCTCGGGACACAGGTGATGCAGCTAGTGGGGGCTTGGAGGAGAGGTGTAGGGGCTGGAGGATGTTAAAGGCATGGGAATGGGAGCGACACTCAAAGGGGATAATGGTGCCCTGGAGGACGAAAAGAGGACCGAAGACAGAGGCTCTTGGGAAGACGACAGGAAGGGATAAGGAGGAGATGTGTAGAGGCAGGAGGGAGGCCAGGTGAGGCTGGTGTCACAGAGGCCAGGACAAGTGAGAGTTCAGAGGAGGAGAGAGAGCTGTGTCAAAAGTTGCTGAGAGCATTTAGAGTACACTCTGGACAGAAAAGTTAAGTGACCGTTGGCCATGGCAACCTGGAGGCCTCTGGGACCTTGCCAGGAGCAGCCTGGAGTGGAGAAAGAAAGGGTGGGGGCAGGAGCAGACAGGAGTGGCCGATTGGCAAGTGGGGAGGAAGCAAAAGCAGGGGTGAGATACCTCTTGACATGAACAGAGAAATGGGCGGCATCTCTTTGGAGATGTGAAGGCAAGGAGACTTTTATTTTTTAAGATGGGAGATATTCAAACATGTTTATATGTTGATGTGAAGGATATAGTAGAGAGTGGGTGGAGTTTGACAATGCAAGAGAAAGAAGGTATTTCAGAGGGAGATTTCTTTTCTTCTGTCTACCATTAAAATTTTTTATTTTTAAAATTAAAAAAATTATTTTTATTATTTATTTAATTTACTTTATTCAGTCTACCTTTTAAATTTCTTATAAGTTTTATTTTATTTTGGCTGTGTTGCATGGCTTTCGAGATCCTAGTTCCCTGACCAGGGATCGAACCCAGGCCCATGAGAGTGAAAACCACTGGACCACCAGGGAATTCCCTGGCTCTACCTTTAAAAAAACACCACCTTTTTATAATGGAAAATTTTAAAGCATACCTGAAGGGAGATAGGATCACCATCACCCATCACCCAGTTTCAACAATTGTCAACTCAAGGCCAATCTTGTTTCATCTGTCCCCATGTATCTCCTGTCCCATCTCCACATTATTTTGAAGTAAATATCACGCATCATGCTATTTCATCTGTAAATAGTTCTAATGTTTCTCTAAAAGCTAAGGACTTTTCTGTTTTTTAAAGACAAACCACTGTATCATTTACATCAGGGATCCCCAACTGCTAGGCCATGGACCAGTATCAACGTGTGGCCTGTTAGCCACCTGGCCATAAAGCAGGAGGTGAACAGCTGGCCAGAAAGTGAAGCTTCATCTGTATTTACAGCTGAACTCTCCCTCCTTAAGGTGCTTGAATCATCCTGAAACCACCCCCCACCTGTACATGGAAAAATTGTCTTCCACGAAACTCGTCCCTGGTGCCCAAAAGGTTGGTGATGACTGATTTACATACTTTGTGTTAGTTCTTCAGTCATGTCCAACTCTTTGAGCCTGGCAGGCTCCCCTATCCGTGGAATTTTGAGGGAAAAATACTGGAGTGGGTTGCCATTCCCGCTCCAGGAGATCTTCCAGGGATCAAACTCAGGTCTCCTGCATTGGAGGTAGATTCTTTACTGTCTGAGCCATCAGGAATAGTAACTTACACACTTTAAAAAGTAATAATTCCTTAACGTTATCAATTATCCACCCAATGTTCACTTTTCTAATTGTCTCACAAATGCCATAGACTTTAACAGGTTGCATCTGGAATCAAGTGAGACCCACAGCCGTGGTTGAATTGATAAGTCTTTTGTTCTTTTTTGATCTGTTGGTCTCTACACCTCATTTGTTTTTTTTAAGTTTTTTTATTGTTGAAGAATCCATTTATCCGATAGAGTTCTCCGCATCTGGATTTTCCTGACTGTCTTCTGTGTATGTGTTCCTCTTTTCTTTTGCATGTGCTATAAATTTATCTTCTGATCAAGAAATTGACAAGATTTAGAGTTCATTTATTTATTATTTTTATTTTTGTTTTTCTGCAAGACTATTTCACAAGAGACGTTGAACTTGATTCTTCCTTTATGGCAGCCAACACATACTGGTTAGGACACCTTTGGCTGGAAACCCCAGGTCAAACCAGCTTAATCAATAAGAAAACCCACATCTCCCACAACCAGAGATCTTGAGGAACTTGAGAGCTCGAAAGAGGAGGCAGTTACTGGATAGAAAATGTTTCCAGGGCTCCAGGTTCCTCCTCTCCAGATAGAGGTCCTCCTTATTAGGCAAGTGGAGGCTTAGCCCTGCTGCCTGGCAACAGACTTTCCCTTCTGTCTCATTGGCTGCAACTGTCACATGCCCACTCTGAGCCAATCACCATTGAAGGAAGAGACCAACGGCCACCATTGGCTTAGGCTAATCAGGAGTTAGCATTGAAGCTGGAGGTGGGGGTCTGTTCCAGTTATCTAACAATGTTTGAGATGAATATCCCAATCCTTGGACACTGAGCATTTCTGAACAATGTTACTTAGAAGTGGAATTGCTAGATCTCAGACTTTTTATAAGGTCTTTATTTATTTTTAAAATATGTGACTGTTTATTGCAGCACTAATTTTAAATGGAAAAGAGACAATCTAATATCACAACTGGGGAAATACTGCAGTTGAATAGGTATCAGTACAAGCAGAGTGTGGAATATACTCCAACCACTAAAACAACTAAGTTCAGTCATCATTTACTGACTCAAAAGAAAATCCAAAATGTACAGTTGTATGTAAAAAAGAAAATTACAGAGAAATGTATAAAGTATCATCCACTTTTTGGGCAAAAAATATACTAAAATAATTTGTGTTAATGTTTAAGCATGAAGAAATATACGGGGGAGATACACGAGGTGCAGACATTACTCAAAAGGAAATGGACACAGAAAGAGGGAGTGAGGAATGGAGAGAAGCAGAGATACTAAGGTTTTTTTTTTTTTTTTTTTTCGGCATTGTTTCATTGGTTTCAGTGCAAACGCATTACTTCTGTAATTTTACTAATAGAAGAGGAACTAATAAATGACCTAAAATATGCACGCTAAAGAATATAAAATTTCGCTTACTTTTCATTTTTTGTTGTTGTTTAGTCACTCAGTTGTGTCAGACTCTTGACTAACTTTTGGACTGTAACCCCAGGCTCCTCTGTCCATGGGATTTCCCAGGCAGGAATACTGGAGTGGGTTGCCATTTCCTTCTCCAAGGTCTTTATTTTTTATAGAAGTAGTCAAATTGCCCTCCAAAAAATCAGTTATTGTATCAATATATACTTCACCAACTAAGGAAAAGGAGAACAAGAGTCAGAGGAGGGCAGTGGTTAACAAGTTGGGTTCTAGCAGATCAGATGCCTGGGTTCAAAGCCCAGCACCTCTGTGTGATGTCTGTGTGAAATCTGGACAACTAGTATAACTGCTCTGTGCCTCAGTTTTCCTGTCTGTAAAATGGGGATGATGATAATAATGCCACTCTTCAGTCAACACTTGCACTTAGAAATTGTTAGTTATTATTCTATGATATGGGATATCATCAAAGTGCAGGTTACTGTCCCCCAATCCATTTTCTACTCTTGTCCGTGTTTCTGGGAGTTCACCTTTACAGGATGTATTAGCCGTGCCTTCTGGCTTCTGAAGGTGAGAAGAGAGAGAGCTGCTGGCCTGTTTCTTTCCCCTGCTGCTCCCTGCTTTGCGGTGGTTCCAGCGGAGGGTGTGTCCTCCTACCTCTGTGGCTGCTGTCCGGAACCCCGTTGCCCACAGCTCCCCGGCTCCTGTAACTTGATTTCCTCCCATTGCTTCTTTAGACTTAGGGGTGATAAAGGGTCCCCACTACTGTTAGTTTCTTTCTTTTATTTTGTTAGTTTCTTGATACCTCAATATTCTCTACTGAATTCCCTAGCTCTACCCATACCTCTCTATACATAGTCCCTCAGTAAAGTCTCTTTAAGACACAGCATGTGAGACTTTCCTGGTGGTCCAGTGGTTAAGAATCCACCTTGCAATGCAGAAGACTCGACTTTGATTCCTGGTCAAGGAACTAAGGTTACACATGCCACAAAGCAATTCAGCTGGCTCACGGCAACTACTGAGCTTTTGTGCGGCAACTACTGAAGTCCACAGGCCGAGACCTTGCTCTGCAGTGAGAAGCGGCTACAATAAGAAGCCCATGCACCACAACTAGAGAGTAGCCCTCCCTCGCTGCGACTAGAGAAAGCCTGAGCACAGCAAGGAAGACCCAGAGCAGCCAAAAATAAAGATAAAATAAATAAAAATAAAAAATAACAGGGAAAATTGATTTCACTTAGAGAATTTAGAGAAATACCACTTACTAGGGAAGTTGTGCATCCTTTCATACATTTATTAGGATAAATAGTTATTTTTATAGTTGTGTCTTCTCCTTTGCAGATTATTCTTTTGGATTGCTATACTTTCTCTTATTGTTTTGCAGGAACACTTTTTTCTCTAATGAAAAGGTTTTTTAAAATTAGAGGATAATTTCTTTACAATATCATGATGGTTTTTGCCATATAGCAACATGAATCGACATTAGGTATATGTATGGCCCCTCCCTCTTGAACCTCCCCAACTCCCTCCCCATCCCACCCTTCCAGGCTGTCACAGAGCACTGACTTTGGGAGGAACTCTTTTCACATAAGATTTTTTTTTTCATTTATTTTTATTAGTTGGAGGCTAATTACTTATTTTAAATATTTTTTCTGTTACATATGATGTAAACATTTTCCTCCTGTTTCTTGCTTATCCTTGACATTTGTTTGTTTTTCTCTGCTACATAATTTTTTATTGTGGGAAAAATACCACACAATGTAAAATATACCACCTTCAGTTCAGTTCAGTTCAGTCGCTCAGTCGTGTCTGACTCATTGTGACCCCGTGGACTGCAGCACACCAGGCTTCCCTGTCCATCATCAACTCCTGGAGCTTGTTCAAACTCATGTCCATCGAGTCTGTGATGCCATCCAACCGTCTCACCCTCTGGTGTCCCCTTCTCCTCCTGCCTTCAATCTTTCCCAGCATCAGGGTCTTTTCCAATGAGTCAGTTCTTCACATCAGGTGGCCAAAGTATTGGAGTTTCAGCTTCAGCATCAGTCCTTCCAGTAAACATTCAGGACTGATTTCCTTTAGGGTTGACTGGTTTGATTTCCTTGCAGTCCAAGACTCTCAAGAGTCTTCTCCAACACTGCAGTTCAAAAGCATCAATATACCACCTTAATCATGGGGTATAGTTCAGTCATTTAAAGTAAATTTATATTCATATGAAACATAGATTCAGAACCTTTTCACCTGAAAATCTAAAACTATGATCATTAAAGGTCAACACCCCTTTTCCTCCTCTCCCTGCCCTTGGGAGTGATCATTCTACTTTCTGTCTCTGTGAATTTAACTATTCTATGTATTTCATATAAGTGGAATCATACAATATTTGTCTTTTCATGGCCGGATTATTTCAATTTAGCGTATGTCCTCAAGGCCCATCCATATTATAGCATATGTCAGAATTTTCTTCTTTGTTAAGGCTGAATAATACTTCATTTTATTTTGCTTATCCATTCATACAAAGATGGACAGTTGCATTCCATCTCTTGACTGTTGTGAATAGTACTGTGAATACAAGTGTGCAAATGTCTCTTCGAAACCCTGCTTTCAACTCTTTGGGGTATATACCCAGAAGTGGCATTATTGGATCTTAGGGTAGCTTTATTGAAAATTTCTTACCCCCACACTGTTTTCCCCAGTAGCTGTACCATTTTACATTCCCACCAACAGTTCACAGAAGTTCCATTTTCTGCATATGCTTGCCAACAGTTGTTATTTTGTGGGTTGGTTTTCTTTTTTTTGAGTTTTAGGAATTCTCTATATATTCTGGATATTAATCATATATCAGACATATGATTTACAAATATATTCCAAATCCATCCTGTGGATTGCATTTTCATTCTGTCCATAGTGCCTTTTGATGCATGAAATTTAAATTTTCATCGTCAAGTTTGTCTTTTCTTTTGCTGCCTGTGCCTTTGATGTCACATTCAAGAAACTGTCACCAAATCCAATGATGCAAAGTTTTGTCCCACGTTCCGCAAAAAGTTTTATTGTTTTACCTTTTATGTTTAGGGCTTTGATCCAGCCTGAGTTAGTTTTTGTATATGGCGTTAGGCAAGGGTCCAACTTCATTCTTTCGCTTGCGGCGATCCAGGTGAAAAAATTGTTCTTTCCTTGTTGAGTGTTCTTGGCATCCTTATTGAAACTCATTTGAGATTTTTGTGTGTATGTGAGAGAGTTTATTTCTGAGTTCTCTCTTCTATTTCATTTGTCTCTATGTCTGTCTTTATGCTGGCACCACACTGATCTGATTACTCTAACTTTGTAATATTGTGAAATTCAGAAGTGCAGATCCTCCAACTTTGTTTTTCTTTTTGGCTATTCAGTTCCCTTGAGATTCCATATGAATTTCAGGATGAACTTTTCTATTTCTGTAAAAAAAAAAAAAATTGGGATTTTTCATTGTATTGAAACTGTAGATCACTGGGTGACATGAATCTCTGAGCAATTATAAATCTTTCAATTCGTAAACATGGGATGTCTTTCCATCTATTTATGTTCAATTTCTTTCAGTAGTTTTTTGTAATTTTCAGTGTACAAGTCTTTCACCTCCTGGCTTAGGCTTTATTTCTAAGACTTTTATTCATTTTGATGCTATTGTAAGTGGCATTGTTTTCTTAATTTCCTTTTTGGATTATTTATTTTATATTTTTTATGCACGCGAATCTGATCATCTTTTCTTTCACTTCTGCAGTTTGTGTCTTCTTAGGGAGGCTTTCCTCAGTTTGATGTTGTAAAAACACTTCCTGCATTGTCTTCTAGTTCATTCGTAGTTTGTTTTGCTGTGTTAAACCCTTAATCCATCCAGATTTTCAGTGAATTGCCAACTCTCTAGTGATGATTAGAATGTGGACAGAAGGCAAGGTGGAAGGATAGGGACTGCAAAACGTGTTGGGACTTCCCTGGACGTTCAGCGGTTAAGACTTCGCACTTCTGTTGCAAGGGGCATGGGTTCGATCCCTGCACCCTGAGCACCGAAAAGCTACTTGGGAGGCTGGATGGGGAGAGGGAAAGGAGGAGGAGCAATATAGGGGCAAAGGATTAAAGGTACAAACTACTAAGTGGGAAATAAGCTCCAAGGCTATGTTGTACAACATGGGGAATATAGTCAATATTTTATAGGAATTATAAATGGAATATAACCTTTAAAGATTGTGAATCACTATTGTACACCTGTAACTTATGTAACATTACTGTGCATCAGCTGTACTTCAAGTAAAAAAAAAATGTGGGGCTGGAACAACTCCAGGGGCTCCATTGTTGGGTCTGGGAAGGAGGCAGTGAAGGGCCTGGAATGCAATACCAGCCAGAGAAATTTGGCTTGAATCGTAACTCCGTGTCCCTATTCAATTTTTTCAATCTTTTCTCTTGCTGACCTGTATACACATTTTCTACTTCAGCCAAGTTGGCCATTTGGCCAACTCCTGACTTTTGGCCTGACTCCATGCCTTTGTCCAATCTGTGATTCCTGCCTGGAAAACCTTTTCCTCTTAGCTCTGCCCATCTAAGGCAGAGTTTAATTTAATGTTCAGTTAAATTAATAAGAGTTATTATCTTTAACATGTAAAAGTGAAAGTCTCACAGTTCCATATAAATATAATAAACATATCAAATGAAAAGTGAGCAAAGGCTATACCAAGGCAAGTCATAAAAAGAAATAGTCAGTCTATGTATCGGGCAGTCAATTTAGGTCTGCTTTGTAATCCAATTTGTATTTGTCAAGTTCCTACTTCATAAAAGAACTATCCTTTATACTTTAAGAAGAATGCAAGGATAAACAAGACCATTTCCATGATCAACAAATTTTACAATCTAGAAAAGAGATAGGACAGTACACAGATGGACCCTAATAGACAAGAGATGAAAGAAGTCTTGAAAAAGGAGTCCCAGAAGAGAGAGATTATGCCGAGTTCAGTTAGAAGAATTAATAAAGGGACTTTCCTGGTGGTCCAGTGGTTAAGAATCTGCCTGCCAATGCAAGGGACATGGGTTTGATCCCTGGTCTGGGAAGAACCTACATGCTGCCAGGCAACGAAGCCCATGCGCCACAACTACTGGGCCCGTGTGCCCTGGGGCCTGTGCTCTGAAACAAGAGAAGCCCCCGCAGTGAGAAGCCCGCGTGCCACAACTATGACCCAGTGCAGCCAAAAATGAATAAATAAAAATTTGAAAAAGAGGGGATATATACAAACATATAGCTATTCACTTTGCTGTACAACAGAAACCAACATAGCATCCAATAAGATGTCAATAAATACACTCCAATATGAATTAATAAAAATTAATAAGAATTAATAAAACTACTGGACTGTGTTAGTCACTCAGTCGTGTCCGACTCTTTGCGACCCCATGGACTTCTGCCAGGCTTCTCTGTCTACGGAATTCTCCAGGCAAGAATACTGGAGTGGATTGCCATTCCCTTCTCCAGAGGAACTTCCCAACCCAGGGATCGAACCCTGGTGTCCTGCCTCTCAGGCAGATTCTTTACCGTTTAAGCTACAGGGAAGTCTCCTCCATCAATGCAGGTAAGTAGTTTTGATTAGAACATTGTCTAGATCTAACAAAAGCTCAGTTAATGTTAAAAAAAAAAAAAAAAAAAGAACAGGGGAGGGTTGAGGGTATCAAGAGGGAGTCTGGAGATGGGAGATCCTCTCGAGGCTGTTCCAGAAAGATGGTGACAGCCTTGTTGGAGTCACGGCAGTGTAAGTCAGGAAGACGAGAAGTAATGACAGACTGGTAATTGACAGGAGGCGGCAGGGCCTGCAGCCGAGCCTTGGGGGTCTCCTTGTGTAAGGCCTGCCTTGCAGAGTTCTTAAGGGGATCAAATAGAGGAGGGACAACATCCCCCTCTTTTACAGAGGAGGGCGAGAGCTGGCCAGTGACTCGCCCAAGGTCCCTCAGCGGGCACCAGGGCCAACGCCCTCGCTTTCTTTACCTGCTCTGCGGTGCATACTTGGCAAGGATGACCTTTCATGAAGCCCTGGCGGGGCAGGGAGAAGGAAGGTACTGTCTGTTCCTCCAGGCCTGCCGCAGACCTTGAGGGAGCCACAATAAATGCTGTGTTTGTTTGATAAAGCACTTGGCTTTTGGTCTCAGTAGGAGGAAGAGCTAGAACAGGTGTGGCGAGCCCAGGGCAGCCGGCAGCACAGGTGGAGGGTGGGGTGGGACAGAGCCCCAGGCCTGGTGGGGGGCTCCAGGGGCTGTGGATTTTGAAGAAATCCAAGGACTTTCTCACGACCCAACCATCTCTCATGTTTCCAGACTCCTAAAAAATCTTTTCTTTTTTTTTTTTTTCTCACCAAAATCGTAAGGACACCAGCTCACACTAATTGAGGTCCTACTGTGTGCTTCACTCTGTGCCGGGTGCTTTTCATGCACACATGAAAAGACATGCCGTCACTCCATAAATGCGTGCTGACTGCGCTGGGTCCTGCAGAAAGAGGGACGCTTGGGACAGTGCCCCTGAGCTTGGGAGATGACCTTCTGTAGAGGACATTTCACAAGAAACAGAACAACAACATAGTGTAGTATGTGCTGTGATGGGGTGAAATTAGACTGCATGGGAACCCAGAGGATGGCTGAGCTAATTCTCTACACAGCATACTCATTTTGCAGATGAGGAAGCTGAGGCTCAGAGAGTGAACTGCCCTACTTACCTGGTCAGTTTGGTTCGGACTTATTTTCTTCTTTTTAAAAAAAATTTTTTTTAAATTTTGTCATTGGAATATAATTGCTTTATAATGTAGTGTTAGTTTCTGCTGTATGACAAAGTGGATCAGCTATATGCATACATATGTCCCCACCCTCTCAAGCCTCCCTCCCATTCCTCCCATCCCACCCCTCTAGGTCATGACTAATTTTCTTTCTTCAGGAGAGGATATGGATAAAAACAGGGATGGAAAAGACAAGTTAGAGGCAGTCCTTAACCCCTAGGTTGAAATGATGGGGAAACTGAGGCCCAGGAGGAAAGGGAATTGCAGTCACACAGGAAAAGATCCCACCTGACTCCCAGTCCGATCACACCAGATACCTTTCTCTTCTCTAGTGGTCTCAAGATTTCCTGGGACCCCCTCATGTGGGACCCTTCCCAGCTGCACACTCGAACCTCTCTGTTTAGACTGGAAGTTCCAGAAAGAATAAGAAGAAGTTGAGTTAGGACAGATCCAGAAGCGAGGCAAGGACGTGTGTGCGTGTTGGGGTGCAAAGGGTACCTCACTACCCACCAGGGGAGCCCAGCCTTGGGGAGAGACTAGGGAGCCAGGGGAAGATCTGATCGGGGTCCGTCCGCCTTCTGTGCCCAGTTCGGGGGTGCCAGGACGGACCACGGGGGGCTGGTTGGCTCTGAACCTGAGGCTGCAGTGCAGCTGGGAGGCCTTGGGTCCAGGCTTCCCTCTCGAAGCCAGTGGCAAATGAATGACCCGCTCCTGCCTGTGGGGCCCTCTGGGACAGAGAAGCCACCTGCTGCCTTTCGGTTCTGGCTCGGGGCAACCTGACCCCCTGCTGCCCCCGGCCAGAGACTGTGGGGGTTCAGATGTAAATTCCTTGGCCCCTTCTGCCTACACCCCAAAATCCCATCCCAGATAGGCCTAGAGAACATGTCTGCTCAGTTCCTCCTTCCCCTCTACTGCTAAGCCTCCTTCCTCTCTGACCCTTTCCCCCACAAATCCTCCTCCCCTTCACTGACCCTCTTCTCTGAGTCCCTTCCCTCTCATTGAGCTCCCTCCCCTTCCTTCTCCCAACTCAACCCCCTTCCCCAGAGGCCTCCCCCTGAAGCCCCTCCCCTCTGGGTAAGTCTCCCCCATCTCTGCACCCAGGTCCACTTCCTCCAGCTCTTCCTGGGATCCGTCTCCATCACCCCCTCCCCACCTTCATATTCACATCCCTCTCCCTCTTTCCTTTCCCCAGGCCAGAGGACTGGTTCCCAAAGAGGCCTGGGTTGGTTGTAATGCCAACACCAAGCCCTTTCCAGGAATCTCCTAAGAATGAACACTCTAAAGCCAGGGTGCTCTTACTGTTTACAGTAACCTATTTCCTCTTCTTCTGGTAATAAAGCGTAGTGACTTGTCAGTTGTTCCTTAACGAGAGGAGAATATTTTGGACCAATGTAAAGCATTCCAACAGGGAGGCCTGGAGTGCTGCGATCTGTGGGGTCCCAAAGAGTCGGACAGGACTGAGTGACTGAACTGAACTGAACTGAAAGACTTCTACTGAAAAATCTGCCTGCCCCTGGGGCCTTTTGCTTTCTGCTTTGCTGCAGGTCAAGAAGTTCAAGATACAGTAACTTTGAAATAATTGCGAGCCTCCACAATCCCAAATACCTGTCCTGGGATAAATACCTGTGCTTGCTCTTTTGCAAGTTGCTCTCCTGCCCTGGATGCCCCAAACCTCTAGGACGCATGGCCTACATGTTCTGTTTCTGCTTCTCATCTCCCACCCATTTGTCTGTCCACTGTGTCTGCTGTCAGGCCTCTTGCTAAGGCCACCAGTGACCGGGTCGGTGCTCTGAATTCTCAGGCTTCTTGCCTGACGACTTCCACAGCCTCCGACACCATTGCCAATGCCCGCCTTCTTGAAACTCTTTTTTTTTCCTCTTTGGTTTCTAGACTGACCTCATCTACTTCCCTGGTTTTGGTTGCCATATGTATTCTAATAACAGCAGGTTTACCACTCCTGAGTTCCAGATCGCTATATACGCCCTGTCTCTTCCTGGATGTCTCTGCCTGGAGGTCCCACAGGCTGGCCAAACTCCGTTCACTCACAGCTAAGCCCATCAACTGCGCCCAGCAACCTGGTCCTATTTTGGTAAATGGCACCACCATTCAATCACTGACCTAAGGCAAAAAATTTGGGTTAACCCAGTTTTTTCCGCTCTCTCTCGCACATACCAAATGGTACTCCGGCCCAGCTCCGGCTTATCCTGCTTCTTTCATATCCCCCCCACCCCCCAAATCAGGCCTGGTGCCGGCCCCCCCTCTGTCCCTGCTTTATTTCTGGGCGGCATCATCTCACGTGATGACAGCTGCAAAGCCTCTAAGATGGTCTCCTGCCTTCATCCCTCTACCTGAGTCTCAGTTCCGCAGGGCCAGCTGGAGAGGTTATTCTAGAGCGTAAATCTGATCAGGTACCTCCCTTCCATGATTCCAGTAACAGTCGAGTACAATCCAGGGTCTGTAATTCTGCATACGAGACTCCCGGTGACTTGGCCTCTCCAGGGCCCAGGGTCCCATCGCTGCTTTCTCCCTCACTTGCTATCCACCCAGCTAGGTGAAATCCCACTTTGCTGGCTCTGGACACTGGGCCCCTTTCCCACTGCCTGAACCTCCTACACCTTCTCCGAGACACAAGTGCTTCCAGCCTTGTTTCCCTTAAGCATTAGAGTGTACCGGATTCTGAGTATCTCCTCCCCACTACCTACCCTTTCCTTCCCTCAAGGGTTTCAGCGGAAAAAATGAGGCCCCGCTCTCATCTCTCCTCCTGGGGACACAACTCTACCCAGTTTCCTTTGGTGGTGTATTTTACCAAAACAATAGATCTTTTTGTTCTCCTTTCCCAAATATGAAATCATAGCATTGAATGTGCTCTTTCACACGCCGCAGGGCGATTCAGGCTTTGGGGAGCGCTTTGGAGGGCCGGTGTCCCAGGCCCAAACCTGGAGAAGGGGGTCCCAGACATCCCCCCACCTCCTCCATGCCCGGGAGTGCCCCTGCCCGCCCCTCCGGAATGGGCCTTCCTTGTCTGAATCCCCAGTGAATAGGCCAAAGGACCAGCTAGCTAGTGAGTACCCAGCTCAGTTTACAACTTATTGAAAGTCTCTAAGCTTCATTCCGCAGCAGACGGAGCAGCGCAGAATTCAGCCAGGGCCAATCCTTGGGGGGCGCGAGCGGGGGAGGGGGTTGGGATGGGGAAGTTCTGCAAGTAGGTGGAGGCCTGTCTGCGCTCAGGATAAGGAGGCGCCAGCAACTGCAAAAGGAAAGGTTTTTATTGAAAAATATCAAGTGGCCCCTTTTCAAAGCTGCGGGTCCCTGCGCAAAGAGAACTTCGTGGCCACAGTCCGACTGGGCGGGCAAGTAGCGGTGGTCACCCCAGTTCAGCGCACCAGAGGGGCAAGATTTCAAAGGTTCGTGCTGGCAGGCCCTTGGGCTCCACAATCCCGTTCCCCGGGCCGAGGAGGGCTAGCTGCTGGGGAAGGGGGCGCCGGGCGGGCCCCTCCCAGTCCAGTGAGGGAGCAGCCTAGCGTCTGCGGGGCGGGGGCTGGTCTCCGTTGCAAGGCTGCAGACCGACTGGTGGGCGCGCCAGCTTGTGGGAGTGGTCGGGGCTTCCCGCGGCCGCCCCATCAGACGTAGTCCTTGCGGTCGTAGGCCGTGCCGGTGCCCGTGCCGTGCCCGGTGGAGCGCGGCGCCGAGTAGACGATCTTGGTCGGCGCGAACTTGTCGCGCGGCGGGCAGGAGCAGCAGAGCAGCGCGCCCCCCAGCAGCTGCAGCGCGGACGCCGCCCAACCCACGTACAGGGCGGAGCCCATCTCGCGCTTCTGAGCCTCGGGCACCAAGGGGTTGTAGAAGTCCCGGATGATGGTGTTGGCCGACCAGGACACCGGGATGAGGGTCAGCAGGGCGGCCAGCAGGAAGAGCACGCCCGCCACGATGGTGATCTTGGCCTTGGCCGTGTCGTCCTGCACGCAGTTGGTGCACTGGGCGCCCACGAGCGCCACGAGGAGCCCGAAGACGGCCAGTAGGATGGCGATGACGATGAGGGCGCGGGCCGCCTGCAGGTCCTGCGGCAGCGCCAGCAGCGAGTCGTACACCTTGCACTGCATCTGGCCGGTGCTCTGCACCACGCAGTTCATCCACAGGCCCTCCCAGGTGATCTGCGCCGTGATGATGCTGCTGCCGATGAAGGCCGTCACGCGCCACATGGGCAGCGCGCAGCACACGATGGTGCACAGCCAGCCCAGCACGGCCAGCGAGGTGCCCGCGATCTCCAGGCCCATGGACATGGCTGCCGCGCCAAAGCCGGCTCTGCCAGGCGGCTCCACGTGCGGGACGACTAGGGGCCGGGGCCGCTGGGGCCTGGGCTGGAGCCGCGGTGCAGCCGACGGACTGACGCCCCGCTTGACGGACGGACGGACACAAGGATGGCGCGCGCTAACGGCTCCGCTCTGCCGGCTGGCGCAGCGGCTGCGCCTGCACCTGCCTATGGCTTTGTAGGCGGGCGGCTGCGACTGGGCTGGCCCCTAGGAGGGGGCCGGTTAGTCTTCGATCCCGGCCCAGCGCTCGGGCGGGGGCGGGAGGGGCGGAGCCGCGCTCTCCCAGGCCTGGGGACAGTGACGTGGCCCCTCTTCTACCTTCACTAAAGCGCCCCGGGAGGAAGCACTTGACCAGGAGTGGCTCAAGGCGCCAGGGTGCGGGCTGCCGAGAGGGCGGGGCCGAGACCTGCGCCCCAGCCCCTCGTTCCTGGCCATCCCCCGCCCCAGTGCTCGGAAGGGAATTCTCCGGGGGATGGGGTTAAAAGCACAACCTGCTTGACACTCCACCACTCTACCCCCAGCAAGGAGGCGTGGGGAGGGGGGCACTGCCAGCCGCGCAGAATCCGCGGGGAAGGGGCGGGCAGTGTGGGCGTGGCCATCCGCTGTGGGCGTGGCCCAGCTGTTTACCCGAGTGGGCGGCTGTCCCCGGAGCTGCGCACCTGCTCCTGGTCCCCCTGGCCTCCGAGGCAGCGCTCCCCGCTGCGCGCGCTCTCGGTCTGATCCAGGCCCAAGGGACTGCCAGTCCTGGGCGTCTGGACTCAGAAGCCGGGACAGCCCGCAAAGGCGCCCTGAAGACACCCCTGAGCCAGTGCTGAACTCAGATTCTCTAGCCCCTCCGCAGTTCCCAGGTCTTCACCCTCACAGTGTCCCTGGATCCCTTTCGCTGACCTGGCCTCGCCTCCTAGAAACCTCGCACCCGCACCCTTCCTCTCACAGAGCCCCGGTCCTAACCCCGGGACTCAGGACCCAGATCCACCTTGTTGAAACGATGGTGAAAGACCTTTGATCCCGGCAAAAGTGGGAAGTCAGAGACATTATCTCTTGGTGGCCTTGCTTCCACATCTGAGCTATCGCTCACCTTGCTTTCTGCCCTACAGAGGTGACCTTGGAGATTCTGTCCCTCTCTTCCCCTCTCCTCAGTCCCCATCCTTGCCGCGTCCTCTACAGGGACAATGTAGAGACCACATGGCCCACTCTTTCCACCTTTCAGCTTTTTGCTCCCAGCCAGGCCTTCCCCTGACCACACTATTTAAAATCACAGCTGGAAATTCCCTGGCTGACCAGTGGTTAGGGCTCCAGGCTTTCACTGCCATGGCCAGGGTTCAATCCCTGGTCAGCACAAGGTAAGAATCCCCCAAGCTAGCCCGCAAGATTCCCCCAAGGGCCACGTGGCCAAAAAAATAAATAGATAAAAATGTAAAATCGCAGCTATTCACCCCACAATGTCCTGTCCCCTTTTTATATTTTACATTCCTTTTAGCATTTCACAGTGCCTGTTATTCACTTTCTGCTCTGGTATGTCAGCTTCACTGGGACATCCAGAATGCCCCCAACCAGCCAAGGGTTTCTGCTGGTTTTATTCACTGCCGTGTCTCCAGTGTCTGGAACCACGTTGGGTCCTGAAGACAAAGTTGATGTCGTGACTTTAAAAATTTTTTTTTACTTATTTGACTGTGCGCACAGAATCTTCTTTTCGGCAGGGGAACTCTTAGCTGGGGCATGCAGAATATAGTTCCACAACCAGGTTTTGAACCCCAGGCCCCCACATTGGGAGTGCAGAGTCTTAGTCATTGAGCCATCAGGGAAGTCCCGGATCTAGTGACTTGAATGGAGGAAAAGCATCGTTTTCTTGCCTTCTTGCAGCCTTGTCTGCCCTGGGGGGGCTCCGTCCTCCTGGCATGAATGACTGATAATGGGATATTACCCTGTTACCTGCCTTTGGAATCTACTCAGAACCTGGGGCACTTTGATGTGAGAGGAGGGACCTCATGGAACCAGGCCTAGGGGTTTTTCTGTCTTGTCCCATCTCTCAAATTACAGGCCTGCACCCTGTGTCCTCTTCTGTGAGTGTCCTAGCCCTGGGGTGAGGTAAACAGGGCCGAGGCCCATGGAAACCAGGGTCCCACTTCTTGCAGGAGCAAAGGTCTTGGGCTGGGCCAGTTGGGGCTGGGCTGGGCAGGGCTGGGAGTGCCCGGCCAGAGGGCCCAGCTGGTGCTGGGTGGATGTTGCCCTGGAGGAAGTTCTTGAAGTCCAGTGAAGTGCTGGTTATTGGGGTGACTTTGGGGCAGAAGAGTGGCAGTGGGGGCCTGAGACTAGGTGCTTTTGTCTCGAGAGTGGGCTTCCTACTCGTTGTGCTGTGAGCTCTATCTCTTGCTACCTGCGAGGCCAAGGAAAGTCACATCCCCACTTCTCACCTCAGTTTCTTCTTCTGCAAAATGAGGAAACTGATGTCTACATGATCTACCTCATAGCGTTGTGATGAGTACAGAGGCAACGTGAGCATATTGCAAATTAAAAAACAACCAGGGCCGGACAAGCCAGCGTGCAGAGAAATTGCGCGGAGAAGGTGTGGGGTTTAGATGGATGGACCTGAACTGGAGTCCAGCTCCACTCTCAGCAGTCCTGTGACCTTGAGCAAGTCCTCTTTCACCTGGAGCCTCAGTTTCTTCATCTGTGAAGACTGGTTTATTCTGAGTTGCTTGGGGTACAGTCAGGAAGAGGTGCCTTGTTCCTAAGCCTGAGTGAGGTGGACCTACTGGGCTGGGCTGGAAACAGATGAGGCCAGAAGGACAGAGTTTCGTGCCCAGAGGCCAAACTTCAGGGACTCTGAAAATAAGACTTTGGCTCTGGGCAAATAGCTTCAATCAGCTTTTTGCTTAATATTGTCCATGGTCCTTACAACTCAGTAATAAAAAACAAATAGCCCAATTTAAAAAAAATACAGTCAAAGGATCTGCATAGACATTCAGAATAGACAAGGAAGATATCCAAATGGTCAAGGTGCACATGAAAATTTGTCCGACACCATTAGTCATCAGGGAAACACAAATCAAAACCATGAAGAGATGCCATTTCACACCTACAAGGATGGCTAGAATTGAAAAGACGATAACAAGTGTCGCAGAGACTGTAGAGAAACTAGAACTCTCCGACAAAGCCGATGGCATTGTGCAATGCTGCAGCTGCTTTTGAAAAGTCTGGCAATTCCTCAAAAGGCAGGGTTACCTTTTGTGGTTTAGTCACTAAGTCGTGTCCGACTTAAGATGTTCGACCCCAGCACACTCAGTCTGGCCTCCTCGTCTCCCCAGTGGGCAGACTGTACTGAATTATGCCATGGACTGTAACCCGCCAGGCTCCTCTGTCCATGGGATTTCCCAGGCAAGAATACTGGAGTGGGTTGCTATTTCCTTCTCCAGGGGATCTTCCCAACCAAGGATCGAACCTGCATCTCTTGCATTGGCAGGTAGATTCTTTACCACTGAGCCACCAGGGAAGCCCCCTGGCAGAGTTATACCATATGACCCACCAATTCCATTATTAGGTATTTACTCTAATAATGAGAAATGGAAGATGTAAAGAGAAATAAAGAAGATATAGAGATATAAAGAAGAAATAAAGAGAAATGGAAGCCTTTGCATCACAACTACTGAAAGTTGGGTAATTAGAGCTTCCCAACAAGAGAAGCACCTGCAACGAGAAGCCTGTGCACCCTAACAAAGAGTAGCCCCCCCACTCACCACAACTAGAGAAAGCCCACACACAGCAACGAAGACCCAGTGTAGCCAAAAATAAAATAAATAAATTATAAAAAACAAAACCAAAAGGACTTGTGCACAAATGTTCGGAGCAACATTCCTAACAGCCTCAAAGTAGAAACGTTCTAAATGTCGGTTGGTGAATGAATAAACAAAAAGGAGTATATCTATACAATGGGATATTATTCAGTCATAGAAAGGGATAAAGTTCTGATCTGTGGTACAATGTGGATGAACCTTCAAAACATTATGGTAAGTGAGTTGCAAGGAATGGTGTGTATTATGTTATTTCATTCATAAAAATGATCCAGAGTAGGCAAATCTATTTGAGATAGAAAGTAGATCTGATGGTGCTGGGGTGGGGCATTGGGGGAAATGGAGATTGACTGCTAATGGGTACAGTGAGAATATCCACTCCAGTATTCTTTTTAGGGTGATGAAAATGTTCTACAGTTGATTCTGCTAATGGTTGCATTGCTCTGGGAAGATACTAAAAAAACAGTGAAGAAATTGTGAAATGGTCTATAAATCATATCAATAAACCTGTTAAAATATAAACCACTATGGTGCTTGGGCTCCAAAATCACTGCAGATGGTGACTGCAACCTTGAAATTAAAAGACACTTTGGAAGAAAAGCTATGACCAACCTAGGCAACATATTAAAAAGCAGATACATTACTTTGCTGACAAAAGTCTGTCTAGTCAAAGCTATGGTTTTTTTCAGTAGTCGTGTATGAATGTGAGAGTTGGACTATAAAGAAAACTGAGTGCCGAAAAATTGATGCTTTTGAACTGTGGTGTTGGAAAAGACTCTTGAGTCCCTTCGACTGCAAGGAGATCAAACCAGTCCATCCTAGAGGAAATCAGCCCTGAATATTCATTGGAAGCTGAAACTCCAATACTTGGGCCACTTTTGGTGAAGAACTGACTCATTGAAAAAGACCCTGATGCTGGGAAAGGTTGAAAGCAGGAGGAGGAAGGGATGACAGAGGATGAGATGGTTGGAGGGCGTCACCAACTCAATGGACATGAGTTTGAGCAAGCTCCGGGGGTTGGTGATGGACAGGGGAGCCTGGCATGCTGCAATCCATGGGGTTGCAAAGAGTCGGACGCAACTAAACAACTGAACTGAACTGAACTGATGGTGCTTGGGGCCCACAATATATGTTGGTGT
This sequence comes from Dama dama, assembly GCF_033118175.1. NCBI lineage: Eukaryota > Metazoa > Chordata > Mammalia > Artiodactyla > Cervidae > Dama > Dama dama. Next base: position 34,122,662 of record NC_083690.1, on the reverse strand, counting down.
GTTGTGTGTGTCCCCAGAGGGTGGGAATGAGGATGGGATGAAGCTGTCTTTGTATGGAGAGTGCTGACTCTGGGTAGTGGGGGAGTGCTGTTGAGAGGAGGGTGAGACTTGGGTGCTCCAACACAATGCTAGTCTCTCCCTCCCGTTCCTGAGCCTCCTGTCCAGAAAGAGCACCTTGACCCAAGATGGGACTGATGCTCCAAAATCCCTCCAGTTAATGCCCAGTGACCATTGGAAGGAGAGTACGGAGGCTGTCTTGATCTAGGAGAGCTTCTTGTAGGAGGAGGTTGGGCAGGAGTTGGTGGAGAAGGCTTTGCCTGGTGGAGGTGACCAGGTGTGTTGGAGTGAAGTGTGTGTGTGTGTGACTCCAAGAAGCAAATGCTAGAATAAGAGGAACTGAAAGGAGAGTTTCCACAGCTAGGAGATTAACCTGTTCCTCCACCCAGTGTCCAACCCCCAAGAAGTAGCCGTTAGGGCCCCAGGGCTTGTCCCTCCCATACTGTGGCCGTGACATCCTACCCCTTTCCCCATTCCCCCAACACACTCAGTCTGGCCTCCTCTCCCCAGTGGGCAGACTGTACTGAATTATGCCATTGGCTTTCTTGGTTCTCCAGCTTGCAGATGGCAGATTGTGGGAATTCTTGGCTCCTATAACTGCATAAGCCAATTCCTCTAATAAATCCTCTTTTACATATTGTGACTCAGATGGTAAAGAATATGCCTGCAATGCAGGATACATGGGTTCAATCCCTGAGTCGGGAAGATCCCCTGGAGAGGAAAATAGCCACCCACTCCAATATTCTTGCCTGGGAAATCCCATGGACAGAGGAGCCTGGCAAACTACAGTCCATGGAGTCCCAAAAGAGTCAGACATGACTTAGCAACTAAACAACAACTTGACTATTGTGGTAGAATTCTTTAATTGGCGCAGAGACACGCCTTCTTTTACTGCACTTCACACTACTGTGTGTTTTTTTAAGTTGAAAGTTTGTGCCTTCTTTTACTGCACTTCACACTACTGTGTGTTTTTTTAAGTTGAAAGTTTGTGGCAACCTGCACCGAACAATCTATCAGTGCTGTTTTTCCAACAGTATTTGCTCACTTGGCATTTCTGTGTCATATTTTGGTGAAATATTTCAAACTTTTTCATTATTATTATGTTATGATGATCTGTGATCAGTGATCTTTGAAGTTACTATTGCAAAAAGATTATGACTTGTGAGGCTCATGAAGGTTAGCCTTTTTAAGCAATGAAGTATTTTTATTTTAAAAATTTTTTTGCCGCACCTCAAGACATGTGGGATCTTAGTTGCCCAACCAGGGATTAAACCTATAGCCCCTGCAGTTGAAGCAGAGTCTTAAGCACTGGGCCACCAGGGAATTCCCAGCAATGAGGTGTTTTTATTTTATTTATTTATTTTATTTTTTAAAAATTAAGGTATGTACACTATTTCTTGGGCTTCCCAGGTGGCACTAATCGTAAAGAACTTGGCTGCCAATGCAGGAGACATAAGAGATGTGGGTTTGATCCCTGGGTCAGGAAGATGCCCTGGAGGAGGGTATGGCAACCCACTCCAGTATTCGCCTGGAGAATCCATGGCCAGAGGAGCTTCGTTACAGTCCATGGAGTCCCAAAGAGTTGGACACAACTGAAGCAACTTAGCAAGCACGCACATTGTTTTCTTAGACATAATGTTATTACACATTTAATGAATACAGTGTAGTGTAAGCATAGGGGCTTCCCAGGAGGTGTCAGTAAAGAATCCATGTGCCGGTGCAGGAGATGTAAGAGACTCAGATTCGAGCCCTGGGTCCGAAATATCCCCTGGAGGAGGAAAAGGCATGCCACTCTAGTATTCTTGCCGGGAAAATCTCATGGACAGAGGTCCATGGGGTCGAAAAGAGTCAGGCCTGATTGATCATCTGAGCACTATCTAGTGTAAACATAACTTTTATAGGCGCCAGGAAACTGAAAAATGTGAGTGACTCACTTTACTGCTGTATTCGCTTTATTGGGGAGTCTGGAACCAAAACTACAATTTCTCTGAGGGATGCCTGTATTTAGATTCTTTACATTTAAGGTAAATATTGCCATGTTAAAGCTTGGTGTAATATGTTCACTGCAGTTTTATTTACACTAGCCAAGATACAGAAGCAGCCTATGGTGTATATATACAATGGAATGTTAGCCATTAAAAAGAACAAAATCTTGCCATTTGAGACAACACGGATAGATCTAGAGGGTATTATGCTAAGTTAAATAAGTCAGAGAAAGACAAATACTGTATGATTTCATGTATGTGTGGAATCTAAAAAATGAAACAAGTGAACTCACATAACAGAACAGAAACAGTTATAAATACTGAGAAAAAAACAGGTGGTGGCAGAGGGGAGAAGGTTGGGGGAAGGAAAGAAACAGGTGAGGAAGATTATAAGGTACAAACTTTCGGTTGCAAAAGGGATGAGTCATGCCTTTGAAATGTACAGTGTGGGGAATAACAGTCAATAACTTTGTAATATCTTTATATGGTGATATATCCTAACTAGATTTATTATAGTAGTCATTTTGCAATGTATCGAATCAGGATATTGTGTAACAGAAACTAATACAGTATTATAGGTCAATTATATTTCAAAAACAAACTCATAGAAAAAGAGATCAGATTTGTGGTTATCAGAGCAGGAGCGGGCAGGGGGAATTGAAGGAAAGCAGTCATAGCTCAGTCGGTAAAGAATCCGGCTGCAAGGCAGGAGACACAGTTTCGATTCCTGTGTCGGGAAGATCCCCTGGAGAAGGAAATGGCAACCCACTCCAGTATTCTTGCCTGGAGAATCCCATGGACAGAGGGGCCTGGCAGGCTTCAGTCCATGGCGTCACAAGAGTCGGACACGACTTAGCGACTAAACCACCAAACCATCACAGTCAAAAGCACAAATTTCCAGTTTTAAGATAAATGAATACTAGGGATGTAAATTACATGATAAATATAATGAATACTGCTCTGTGTTACATATGAAAGTTGTTAAGAGAGTAAATCCTAGGAGTTCTCAACACAAGGAAAAAAATTATTCTCTATGTCTTTAATTTTGTGTCTCTGTGAGATGATGGACATTCACTAAACTTACTGTGATAATCATTTCACGATGTATGTAAGTCAAAGTTTCCCTGGTGGCTCAGATGGTAAAGAATCTGCCTGCAATGTGGGAGACCAGGGTTCAATCCCTGGGCAAGGAAGATCCCTTGGAGAAGAAAATGACAACCCACTCCAGTATTCTCATCTGGATAGTTCTATGGACAGAGGAGCCTGGCAGATTACAGTCCATGGGGTCACAAAGAGTCGGACTAGACTGTGTGACTGAGCACACATATACACATATAAGTCAGACCATTATGCTGTACACCTTAAATTTATACAGTGCCAATATCAACAATGTCTCAATAAAACTGGGAGAAAAAAAGATTAAAAAAAAAAAAAAAAAGCCAGGGCCTTCACCATGCACCACAAGGAGTTTTAGGGTGGCCAGCAGGATGGTGACCACAATGAGGCCACCATGTGTCCTTGGATCCAGAGGTCCTGAGCTGCTCTGCCTTCCCTCTACCTTTCAATCTTCTCATGCCTGTTTTATCTATAAAGTCCAGGGGGTTTGGCTGTACTTGGCAGAAGGAATAGGGCCACATATGTCTATTTCATCTTCTCAAGAGTGAAAGTTCCCAGGACTTCCCTGGTGGTAGTCCAGTGGTTAGGAATCTGCTTTGCAATACAGGCGATATGAGTTCAATCCCTGGTCAGGGGACTAAGATCCCACACGCCTTGGAGCAACTAAACCCATATGCTGCAACTCCTAAGCCACAATTAGAGAGTCCGTGCACCACAACTAAAGATTCCACATGATGCAACAAAGACCTGATGCAGCCAAATAAATAAATAAATAAATATTTTTAAAAAGGAGTGAAAGTTCCCCAACTGTTGTCTTTTTTTTTTTTTTTTTTTCCTCACCATACAGGATCTTAGTTCCCCGACCAGGGATCGAACCCATGCCCCCCTGCAATGGAAGCGCAGAGTCCTAATCGCTGGACTGCCAGGGAACTTCCCCCCCACCTGTTTCCTTTCACTTGGTTCTCTGTACACATATTCACTACCTGCTCGGCTCCTGTAACCCCTTCAGTTTAAGAGCCCTGAGTTGGCCTTTGTAGTTCAGCATTTTGGCCTTGGGTCTCCTACTGGCAACCAGAATGAGAAAAAGGAAAAGAAAAAGAAACCACAGGGAAGCTCATTTGGGATAGACTGGGGCTGGGGGCACTGCAGGAGAGAGGGCTGGGAGACCCTGGCCCCCAGCCCCTGCACAGTGCTCTGTCCTCCCCCTCACTAAGCCTCCCTTCCCGGGAACAGACAGTAAAGGACTCCATTGACTTTTAAGTTTATTTAAACCTTGGGGACCTTATCATATCTGCATCCTAACAGCACAAAGTTAAACAAAGCAGCTTCTGAGGCCCAAGGAAAGAGTAGTTGATTTAAGATAGGGCTCTATCAGAGGTTATTCAACCCTTAGTGCCTCCTGCCTTATCGCTCACAGGGGCCATGATCCCGGCCAGGGCAGTGCCCTGGCAACCTGTGCTCCAGCTAAGCTCCAGCCCCAAGGGGAGTCTTTCTGGGGAAGGAGCTCAAATAATTTTGTCAGTTGATGAGCAGCCCTGTGGGTGCCAGGCAGCCTCTTTATCACCTGTCCAGTCCCTGCTCAACGCGCTTATAATGACAGCAGCCACTGTGGTAGAGAGGGAGGACCTGCAGGGTTTTCTCTCACCAAGGCTGATCCCAGTGCCCATTGGTCGCAAAGCAACACCGATCCTGAATCCAATATGGCGCCATCCTTCCTTAGGGGCCAGCCAACCCAATGTGATCCCCATCACTGCAGACCCCTTCTGTAGTGAGGACGTTGGCCATTTGTCCCTACACTTATTGGTGATTAGTAGGGATCTGGATTTGTCTTACTTGAGCATCATGTTTCTGCCAGTACCACCATTCTTTTTTTTTTTTTTTTCTTTTTTATGTCAGACAGGTAATGTGCCGATGTCGTAACAAGGTTTGGAGGGAGGCACATGTCACGCAGCAGCGTGAACACCCAATCATCATGCTCATGAACTACAAAAGGATAAGTACCACCATTCTTGAACTTACTCACGCCTCATATGCTGTTCTTGTGACACTTGTAATATTGCTTCTGATCTAGAAGCTGCCATACAGCAAAAGAAGTACAGGGAGATGTCCCAGGGGACCTGCTTTCATCATGAACCTCACCATATAGAAGCATCTGGCCTTGCAGGGGATGCAAGGATGAAATGGCCCTTTGAAGACAGCTGTGGTCCACCTGGGAGACAACAGCGTGGGAGGTTGGACTGCCACCTCAAAAATGCCCTTATACGTGGTGCGGTTTCTCCTGTAGACAGAACACATGTGCATTCAGACTTCCTCCTCCCTTGGTCTGCTAAAGAGGATTCAGTAATTGCATCAAGTTTCCCCTTGGAGAAGGAAATGTCAACCCACTCCAGTATTCTTGCCTGGAGAATCCCATGGACGGAGGAGCCTGGTGGGCTACATTAGTCCATGGGGTCGAAAAGAGTTGGACACGACTGAGCAACTTCACTTACCCTTGCTCCTCCCATCTTACTGATCCTAAGGAGGAAGAGTTGCTTGCTGGGAGATAGGCATTATAGATACATACAATGAAGTGTTGAGACGGACAGAGGAAAAACAGAACTTTTTAGACTAGGAATGAAAGAAAGGTTTGGGAGGGCAGCATTCGGAGTATCTGTTGAGGACCGACTGTGGGGTGTGAGAGGAAAGGAAAGTAGTTTTCACCTGTGTTGTGGTCGACCACATATTTCAATAGCTTTGATATCTTTCAAAAGGCAAGGGTGGGATAGGGAATAGAGAGTGAAAGTGTTAGTCACTCAGTCATGTCCAACTCTTTGTGACCCGGTGGACTGTAGCCCGCCAGGCTCCTCTGTCCATGGAATTCTCCAGGCAAGGATACTGGAGTGGGTAGCCATTCCTTTCTCCAGAGGATCTTCCAGACCCAGGGATGGAACCTGCATCTCCCGCATTGCAGGCGGGTTCTGAGCCACCAGGGAAGCCCCGGGAGGGGAGGGAGTAGGGGGTTCCTATGTACTTCTAGTTCAAGCTGTATAAAGCGGACACTGAGCCTGGGCTGCTTTGGGATCTAGAATCTCAGTGCTATTTGAGGATCTTGGAGCTGAGGGGCAAAAATAGGGGAGGCATCGCCCTGAGGTACAACAGTGACCCAGTATCAAGAGTTTTGTTTCCTGAACTCTGTTGAAGGCAGGATGCTCTCCTGGGGCGGGGGGTAGGGGGGGGGGTTGCATGATAACAGGCCCACTACAGTGGAAGGGAGGGGGCCTTCTGACCATTTGGGGCTCCTTGGGCCCCTACAAGAACAGGCAAAGGAGGATCGCTACAATGGCTGAGACGATTGACTCTGACCACAGAGGGTAAGTGGAGTTGCAGTTAACAGATGGGAGCACCAGCAATTGTGTAGCGCTCAGGGACCATCCTGGTGTCTGCGTGTTGCCATCACCAGTGATAAGTTGTTCAAAGAAGACCCCTGCCACGCCAGGCAGGACCACCAAGTACAGGTCATCTCTGTGGGTGAACCGAGGAACTGCCAAAGTCAAACTGTGGAGTGAAGGAGAGAAGGTACAGCCTGGGATTGGCTATGAGACCAAGATGGCATCCCACCATCTTGCGGCTAGACTGCAAAATCGCCCTCTTCCCTTGGAATATATTTTTTAAAATTATAAGGGGACTTCCTTGGTGGTCTCGTGAGGATTTGGTACTTTCACTGCCATGGCTCAGGTTCAGTCCCTGGTTGGGGAACTGAGATCCTGCAAGTTGCAAAGCGCAGCCAAAAAAAAAAAAAGAAGACATCCCACCAAACACACTGGAAAGTACAAAGAATAACACAAGAGATACCCATGGGGGCCCACCACTCAGATTTAGCAAGTAGTTACATTCTTATTCTGAGTTTTTTTTTTTTTTTGGCTCCACCACATGGCATGTGAGATCTTAGTTCCCTGACCAGGAATTAAACCTGTGCCCTGGCATTGGAAGCACGGCGTCTTAACCACTGGCCCACCTAGGAATTCCCACAAGTCATTACATTCTGCCAGAAACCCTTTGCACCCCTTCCCTGTGCCACTCACTTCTCTCCTTCTGGGTAGCAATATCTTGAAATTGACATGGCATCTTCCTGTTCAGTTTTGTATAGTTTTCTACTTGGGTATATATTCATTCACAATATATAGAACTATCTTGTGTATTAAGCATTTTTACATGGGTAATCTTACATTGTACACCCTCTGTCCATGGAATTCTCCAGGCAAGAATACTGGAGTGGGCAACCGTTTCCTTCTCCAGGGGATCTTCCCTAACTAGGGATCGAACCTGGGTCTCCTGCATTGCAGGCAGATTCTTTACCATCTGAGCCATCAGGGAAGCCCTATATTGTACACAGCATTTGGCAATTTGCTTTATTCAATGGCATTATGGCTTTGAAATGTACACAAGAGGCTCCAATTCATTCAATGGAACTGCTGTGTGGTATTTCATGGTGTGAGAATGTCTCGGTTTCCATTCATTCTCCTCTTGGTGAGCACCTGGATTATTTCTGACTGTTTTTCTATTACAGACATGTGACACACATCCTTGTAAATGCCTCCAGGTGCCTATGCATGAGTTTCTCTGGAAGTGGAATTGCTGGATTGTAGGGTATAGGCACCTTCCACCTCACCAGGTGTTGCGAAATGATTCTAGAGAATATTGCCTGTTGGTCTTGGACACTCCCTTCAGCACAGGGTTTTTATGGCTACACATCTCTGCCCAAACTTCGCAGCATTCAGATTTTTGTTTTCTCTCACTCTGTGGGTGTCAAGTGGCATCTCCTTATTGTTTTTAACTTGCATTTCTTTATTCGTGACACTGAGCATCTTTCGTTTGTTCATTGTTTATTTCAGCGTTCTCGTCTATGAGCTACTCATTGATGGAATTGGCCTAGTTTTCTGTTGGAATGTTTTCCCCTTTTCTTATTGATGTGTAGAATCTTTTTATATGTTCTCAGCACCAATTGATGGTTGACTGTGTGTGTTAGTCGCTCAGTCATGTCTGACTCTGCGACCCCATGGACTGTAGTCTGCCAGGCTCTCTGTCCATGGGATTCTCCAGGCAAGAATACTGGAGTGGGCAACCGTTTCCTTCTCCAGGGGATCTTCCCTAACTAGGGATCGAACCCAGGTCTCCTGCATTGCAGGCAGATTCTTTACCATCTAAGCCACTGGGGAAGCCCTGATTGTTGGCTATATGGTGGAAAATATCTTCTCCTGGACTACAGCTTATCTCTTACCATGTTTAGGTTTTCTATTGTTTCTCTTTTTTTGAGGCATAAAATACATTTAGTGAGGTCCTTAAAATGCACAAATCTTAAAACTACAACTTGAAATTTTTACATTTGCACATATCATGTGCCCACCACCCAAATCAAGATATAGAGCATTTCTATAACCCCAGAGGTTTTCCTTAAGTCCCATCCCCCTTCTCCCCAGAGGTGGCCGTTTTCCTTTTTCCTTTCCTTTAATTTTTTGAAAAGACATTTATTATTATTTTTAAATTAAATTAGTTTATTTATTTTGGCTGTGCCCCACGGCATGTGGGATCTTGGTTCTGCAACCAGGGATCAACTCTGCACCCCCTGCAGTAGAAGCAGAGTCTTAACCACTGGACCACCCGGGAAGTCCCATGACCAGAGGTAGCCACTTTCAAACTCCTATCACCATGGGTTACTTCTGCTTCTTCCTGACCTTTGTAGAAGTGGAATCTCTCCTGTATCTGGTTTCACTCAGTACAATGTGCGTGAGGTCCACTCGTGTTGTTGTGTGTGTCTGTAGTTTATTCTTTTTCGTTGTTGTATACCATTGCATTGTGTGACTCTCACAGTTCCTATCCATTCTTGTGAGCATTTGGATGGTTTCTAATTGTTTTTCTGTTACAAACAAGATGTGGCACACGTCCTTGTCCTCCAGGTACACATACCTGAGAGTTTCTCTAGAAGTAAAGATGCTGGGTCGTAAGGTGTATACATCAACCACGCTACCAGATATTGTGAAATGATTCTCTAAAATTGTCCCAGCCAACTCTTCCTTAAGCATGTTGGAAAGTTTCTGATGTACACATCTCTACCTTCACTTGGTAGTGTTACTTTGTACTTTTGTTCTCCTGTGGATGAGAAACGGTAATTGTAATTTGCCTTTAGAAATAAACTACACATCTACATGAGAAGAAAACTGTAAAACTTTTAAAAGAACATAGGGACTATCTCTATTTCTTGGGGCTGGAAAGCGTTTCTAAATATGATACACAAATATATAAAAAAGAATAAATTGATAAGTTCGAGTACATTTTAAAAACTGGTGTGATAAAAGACAATAAAAATTAAAAAAAATAAGCTAGGTAATTTGCCATTGTAATTTGCCTTTCTCTGATTGTTAGTGAGGTTGAACACTTTTATGTAGTCATTGGTCATTCCAGTTTCTTCCGTATATTGCCAATTCATAGCCTTGGTCTATCTTTCTAATAGGTAGTCTTTTTCTTTATAGATTAATAGAAATTCCTTACGTATTCTGATTACTAACCATTTGTTGGCTATACAAATTTGATATGACTTATTTTTTTAAATATATATTTATTTCATATTAGTTTTTGCATGCAAAATCTTTTGTTGTGACATGCGGGGCTCTTGAGCTATGGCACGGGGGATCTAATTCCTGACCAGCTGTCAAATCCAGGCATTGGGAGTACGGAGTCTTAGCCACTGGTCCACCAGGGAAGTGGTGCCTAGCTTATCTGTAAAAAAAAAAATTATTGTCTTTTATCATGCCAATTTTTAAAATGTACTCAAATTTATCAATTTTTTTCTTTTTTACATACTTTTGTATCTTGTTTAGAAACAGTTTCCAGCCCTAAGAAATAGAGATAGTTTCTATTTTCATCTAAAATTTTTATAGTTTTCTTCTCATGTAGATGTTTAGTTTATTTCTAATATCTACATTGTTGTTATTGTTGAGTCCCTAAGTCATGTCTGACTCTTTTGCAACCCCATGGACTGTAGCCTACCAGGCTCCTCTGTCCATGGGATTTTCCAGGCAAGAATCCTGGAGTGGGTTGCTATTTCCTTCTCTCGGGGATCTTCCTGACCCAGGGATGGAACCCGCATCTCCTGCAGTGGTAGGCGGATTCTTTACCACCGAGCCACGAAAGAAGCCCATATATCTGAGAAGAGACAGGCCCTGCCCTGGTACGTCTGTCTGAGGCAGATAATTGCATATACTGGGAGCAGATGTCACACCAAGGAACAAAAACGGTCCCTGTACTCAGGTGCCGGGGATTGCAGGGGCAATTGGAGAGGTAATTTTGCATCTGGCTCTTGTTACATGGACACCTGTGCTGAGATACCACAATTACGTGTGTTTTCTGAGATGGAGCCTAAGGCCAGGAAAACGATTAGGTGCAGCAGGTACCTAAGGAGGAAGTGAGGACAGGGGTGGTGGCATCTTAGAATCTTGTGATACTTGGCCCTGGGCCGGTTAAAACCCAATCTGTCCTTTCTCTCCTCAGCAGCAAGGTTGGGGTCGCCCCGCCACCCTCATTCGGCATCCCCTCCACCTCTGCCTCCCTCATGAGCCTCTTAAACTGGCCAACTGAGAAACCAAACTGGTTCAGGGCCAGCGGGTCAGACTCCCCTCCGCCGGCCTGCCTGAGTCTGTGAGCTGGTCTTCAGGCGCTCTGGGGGCTGTGTTTGGCTGTGAGTGGTGGAGGTGGGCTGGGCCCTGGCCCGGGGGGTTGCCGCGGGTGGGGGGCGGGTGTTTATTTCTGGGTGGGGAGGTTTGGGTTTGGGTTTAGCCCGCGGGTGTGTGTCTGTGTGGGTTTGTTTGTGTGGGTTTGTGTGAGAGGGTGTGCGTTTCTCCCAGGGTGTCCACAGTTCCGGGCATGGTCTGTCGCTCCCTGTGGGTGACGGCAGGAGGCCTGAGGTAAGAGTGGCCGGGGTGGGGTGGAGCCGTGTCCTCTCGGCCTGGCCCGGTTGGCTGCTTTGGGGTAATTCCCAGGCTCTGGGGTGTCATGAGCCTGGGAGGGAGGCATGAGTCACTCCCCCCCTCCCACTGCCCTAGAGAAACTTCTTCCCTGTCCCCGGGGCCAGGTTTCGCCAGGAGCCATAAAGAGGCCCTGCGCAAGTCTCTTCCGTTTTCAGGTAGGTGGCTGAAACCCAGCCCGGGGCTGCCTCGGAGCTGAGCCGAGGGCGTCACCTAGATGGGAACCGGCGGCCTGGACCCACCCCTCAGGCTCTCCCGGGTCTTTTCAGTGTCCTGAATATTCTGTCCCTCTCTGTTAGGCCCGTCCCTCACTGAGCCCCTCCCCTCACTGAGCCCCCTCCCCTCACTGAGCCCCCTCCCCTCACTGAGGCCCTCCCCTCACTGAGCCCCCCTCCTCTCACTGAGGCCCTCCCCTCACTGAGCCCCCCTCCCCTCACTGAGCCCCCTCCCCTCACTGAGGCCCTCCCCTCACTGAGCCCCCCTCCTCTCACTGAGGCCCTCCCCTCACTGAGCCCCCTCCCCTCACTGAGGCCCTCCCCTCACTGAGCCCCCTCCCCTCACTGAGCCCCCTCCCCTCACTGAGCCCCTCCCCTCACTGAGCCCCCTCCCCTCACTGAGGCCCTCCTCTCACTGAGGCCCTCCCCTCACTGAGCCCCCTCCCCTCACTGAGGCCCTCCCCTCACTGAGGCCCTCCCCTCACTGAGCCCCCCTCCTCTCACTGAGGCCCTCCCCTCACTGAGCCCCTCCCCTCACTGAGCCCCCTCCCCTCACTGAGGCCCTCCCCTCACTGAGCCCCCCTCCCCTCACTGAGCCCCCTCCCCTCACTGAGGCCCTCCCCTCACTGAGCCCCCCTCCTCTCACTGAGGCCCTCCCCTCACTGAGCCCCCCTCCCCTCACTGAGCCCCCCTCCTCTCACTGAGGCCCTCCCCTCACTGAGCCCCCCTCCTCTCACTGAGGCCCCCTCCTCTCACTGAGGCCCCTCCCCTCACTGAGCCCCCCTCCTCTCACTGAGGCCCCTCCCCTCACTGAGCCCCTCTCCTCTCACTGAGGCCCCTCCCCTCACTGAGACCCCTCCCCTCACTAAGCGCCCCTCCTCTCACTGAGCCCCCTCCCCTCACTGAGCCCCCCTCCTCTCACTGAGGCCCCTCCCCTCACTGAGCCCCCCTCCCCTCACTGAGCCCCCCTCCTCTCACTGAGGCCCTCCCCTCACTGAGCCCCCCTCCTCTCACTGAGGCCCCCTCCTCTCACTGAGGCCCCTCCCCTCACTGAGCCCCCCTCCTCTCACTGAGGCCCCTCCCCTCACTGAGCCCCTCTCCTCTCACTGAGGCCCCTCCTCTCACTGAGACCCCTCCCCTCACTGAGCCCCCCTCCTCTCACTGAGCCCCTCCCCTCACTGAGCCCCCCTCCTCTCACTGAGGCCCCTCCCCTCACTGAGCCCCCCTCCTCTCACTGAACCCCTCCCCTCACTGAGCCCCCCTCCTCTCACTGAGGCCCTCCCCTCACTGAGCCCCCCTCCTCTCACTGAGGCCCCTCCTCTCACTGAGGCCCCTCCTCTCACTGAGACCCCTCCCCTCACTGAGCCCCCCTCCTCTCACTGAGCCCCTCCCCTCACTGAGCCCCCCTCCTCTCACTGAGGCCCCTCCCCTCACTGAGCCCCCCTCCTCTCACTGAGGCCCCTCCCCTCACTGAGCCCCTCTCCTCTCACTGAGGCCCCTCCTCTCACTGAGACCCCTCCCCTCACTGAGCCCCCCTCCTCTCACTGAGCCCCTCCCCTCACTGAGCCCCCCTCCTCTCACTGAGGCCCCTCCCCTCACTGAGCCCCCCTCCTCTCACTGAGGCCCCTCCCCTCACTGAGACCCCTCCCCTCACTAAGCCCCCCGCCCCTCACTGAGCCCCCTCCCCTCACTGAGCCCCTCCCCTCACTGAGGCCCCTCCCCTCACTGAGCCCCCCTCCCCTCACTGAGCCCCCCTCCTCTCACTGAGCCCCTCCCCTCACTGAGCCCCTCCCCTCACTGAGCCTCTCCCCTCACTGAGACCCCTCCCCTCATTGAGCCCCCCTCCCCTCACTGAGCCCCCCTCCCCTCACTGAGCCCCTCCCCTCACTGAGGCCCCTCCTCTCACTCAGCCCCCCTCCTCTCACTCAGCCCCCCTCCTCTCACTCAGCCCCTCCCCTCAGCCCCTCCCCTCACTGAGCCCCCTCCCCTCACTGAGCCCTGCTCCCCTCACTGAGCCCCTCCCCTCACTCAGCCCCTCCCCTCACTCAGCCCCCCTCCCCTCACTCAGCCCCCCTCCTGTCACTGAGCCCCTCCCCTCACTGAGCCCCTCCCCTCACTGAGGCCCCTCCCCTCACTCAGCCCCCCTCCCCTCACTCAGCCCCCCTCCCTCACTCAGCCCCTCCCCTCACTGAGCCCCTCCCCTCACTGAGCCCCCTCCCCTCACTGAGCCCCCCTCCCCTCACTCAGCCCCTCCCCTCACTGAGCTCCCTCCCCTCACTGAGCCCCCCTCCCCTCACTCAGCCCCTCCCCTCACTGAGCCCCCTCCCCTCACTGAGCCCCCCTCCCCTCACTCAGCCCCTCCCCTCACTGAGCCCCCCTCCCCTCACTCAGCCCTGCTCCCCTCACTGAGCCCCTCCCCTCACTGAGCCCCTCCCCTCACTGAGGCCCCTCCCCTCACTCAGCCCCTCCCCTCACTCAGCCCCCCTCCTCTCACTGAGGCCCTCCCCTCACTCAGCCCCTCTCCCCTCATTGAGGCTCCCCTCCCCTCACGAGGACCCCTCCCCTCACGAGGACCCCTCTCCAAGTCCACTCTCTGCACCTGGTCTCTTCATCAAGCTCTTTCTCCCTGGGGGGCCACGGGAGTAATCGGGGGCGGGCGGGGCTCAGGGCAGCGATGGGTTGCGCCTGTGCCAGCTTGTCTTCCCTCTGGCTGGCTCTCCAATGCATCACGAACATGAAGGCCAGTGTTCCCGCCATCTTCCCAGGCCCAGAGGCTCGATGGGGAGGAGGGGAGACCAGGGGGCTGTGGCTGCCATCACCAAGGGGGCTCCCGGACAGCCCCTGCCTCCCCTCCCCTTCTTTCTACCCCCTCGCACAGGCACATGTTCACCTGCCTACCCGTCCTCCCCACACACACCACCCTCCGTGGAGGGCCCGGGAGAAGTCCCCCTCCTCGCTCCTGGGTCCCTGGTTCTCGGGTCGGCCGGAGCACTTAGTCTAGGCGCCCCCGCCCCATCCGACCCGACAGACCCCCGCGGGGCACCTGGGCTTTCCCTGGGGACTTAAAGGCCGGCTGCAGTAACCCGACTACACGGGGAGGGGTGGGGGGGCCCTCCTCTGCTGCTGGGGCCACAGCCGTCCGGCAGGTATGGGCTACTCCCTGCCGGTGGACCTCACAGTCCTGCCCTGGATGGCCGCCTCCCCGGCCTCTGCCTCGGGACCTCCGCCACACTGGCTGTGCCCTCCGCAGACACCCAAGGGCGTCCACCTTAGGCCTGTCCAGCTGGGCTCTCCCTGGGGAAGACGGGTCTCTGCCATGCATATAGCACTGATCAGCTTTTGTTTTTCATCAGAGTGAAAAAAAACTGTAAACCCTGATGGCTCATGATTGAACCCCTTCCCTTCGCTGAGCCCCAATTTAGGGGTACCTTGCGCAGCCCCATCAGTTTTCCGATGGTCACAGCTCTTCATTCCTCCACTCTGTTTTGTGTGCCTGTCGATTCAGGCGTGTCTGACTCATTGGAACCATATGGATGGTAGCCTGCCAGGCTCCTCTGTCCGTGGGATTCTCCAGGCCAGAATACTGGAGTGGGTTACCATACTCTCCTCCACGGATCTTCCTGACCTTGGGATCGAGCCCGGGTCTTTCACATCTCCTGCATTGGCAGGCGGCTTCTTTACCACTCGTGCAGCCTGGGACGCTTTCTTTGGCAGCACGGATTTTTGAAATTTCCACCCACCGGCGGAGTATGCCTCGGAGGCTGCAGTGGCCACAAGCAAACACATGGGGGCGACACTTGAGAGGTCCAGGCGCGGAGACGGACACGAAGCCATTGTGTCCCCCTCCACCCCACTACCCTCTTCTGGCATGCGGCGCCACGTCCAGGGCCTCTGTCTCCTGGCTGGGCGTCCCAGCTCATTCTGGACAGGGGGTTGGGGGGGGTGGGGGGACGTTGCCTAGGACAGGCACCCGGAATTTCCACTATCCTGCTACCTCCTCCTACTCTTTACCCCAGGCCTGCACCATCTGACCGCTCCTGCGTGTCCACAGTGGGGCTGGCAACCCTTGAAGACAGGGCCTGACAGTTTCTGAGTTTCTCTCCAGCTCGAGCAAGCTCTGGGTTCAGTCACATCTTGAAAATAAACAAACTTGAGCAGTCTTAATGCTTATTGCTGTGGTTACATACACTGCTGTGGTTTCAGACAGTTCTGGGTTCAAATCCTGCCTCCACGAGCTGTGTGACCTGGTGGAAGTCACTTTAAATGCTCTAAGCTTTGATTTCCACTTTAGTAGACTGGGACGACATCCCCCTCCCTCCCCTTTTTCAATGTTTATTTTTCAAAGAAAAACAGCAGTAGCCAATTGGAAACCTATGTATTCTTCAATTCCAATTTTGTTTAATTTAGAAATGACTTACTGATCCACAGTTTTAAACGCTCCTCTTTACTCTTTAAATATTTATCTTCTACTTGTGTTGAATTCTTCAAAGGAGATTGTTTCAGTATATATCTCCAGGTCCTTGCTTTGCTACTTTTAGCAAATAGATAAAGAAAAATAAAAATGCAAAACGCAATTCCATTGTGCACTCATGCATGTTAAGGACACCAATCATCAAAAATAGAAAAGAGGGGACTTCCCTGGTGGTTCAGAGGCTAAGACTCTGTGCCCCCAATGCAGGGTGACCTGGGTTCCATATCTAATCAGGAACTAGATCCTACATGCTGAAACTAAGAGTTCACATGCTGCAACTAAAGATCCCACGTGCTGCAACTAAGACACAGAATAACCAAATAAACAAAAGCAAAATACTTTTTAAAAATAGACAAAGGGAAACTTTTTGGAACAGCCAGTTAAGTGAATTAAAAAAAGAAAACTCACATGAATTTGGCTTCGTTGGGGCAGAAATCCATTCCTATTATCCATCACAGGGTTGTGCAGGGTAACAGAGGTTGTGTGGGGCCTTCCTGGCACTTGATAGGCATTTGACAAGTTATCATTATTATTTTTGGAGCAGCTCTACTGATATGTTGGGTTGGCCAAAAAGTTCAATTTGGTTTTAAGTAAAAATAAAAGACATATTTTTGGGGACTTCCCTGGTGGTGTGGTGGCTAAAACTCTGAGCTCCCAATGCAGGGGGCCCGGGTTAAATCCCTGGTCGAGGAACTATATCCCGTGTGCCTCAACTGAGACCTGGTGCAGCCAAATAAATAAATAATACATATTTAAAAAAAACCCATAATTTTCATTTTCACCAAGAACTTTACTGAGCAATGTAAAACTGTGGTGCTGGAGAAGACTCTTGAGAGTCCCTTGGACTGCAAGGAGATCAGACCAATCAGTCCTAAAGGAAATCTACCTTGAATATTCATTGGAAAGACTGATGCTGAAGTTGAAGGTCCAATACTTTGGCCACCTGATGGGAAGAGCCAACTCATTGGAAAAGACCCTGATGCTGGGAAAGATTGAAGGCAAGAGGAGAAGGGGGTGAGAGAGAATGAGATGGCTGGATGGCATCACTGACTCAGTGGACATAAGTTTGAGCAAACTCCAGGAGATACTGAAGGACAGGAAAACTTGGCGGAAAAGAGTTGGACACAGTTTAGCAAGAGAGCGACAATAGTTCACTAACTGAACGAACATTTTGGCCAACCCAATGATTCACATACTATACAATCCAATCACTTAAAGTGTATAACAAAATGGCTTTTAGTCTATTCAGAGTTATGCAACCATAACCACAGTCAGTTTTAGAACATTTTCATCATAGTGAAGAGCAACTCCGTACCCTCTATGACCCTACCCCACGTCCTCTCCAGCCCTAGGTCACTCATCTATTTGCTGTCTCTGTCAGTTCAGTTCAGTTGCTCAGTCGTGTCTGACTCTTTGCGACCCCATGAACCGCAGCACGCCAGGCCTCCCTTATCATCACCAACTCCCAGAGTCCACCCAAACCCATGTCCCTTGAGTTGGTGATGCCATCTAACCATCTGGTCCTCTGTCGTCCCCTTCTCCTCCTGCCCTCAATCTTTCCCAGCATCAGGGTCTTTTCCAATGAGTCAGCTCTTCAAATCAGGTGGCTAAAGTACTGGAGTTTCAGCTTCAACATCAGTCCTTCCAATGAACACCAAGGACTGATCTCCTTTAGGATGGACTGGTTGGATCTCCTTGCAGTCCAAGGGACTCAAGAGTCTTTTCCAACACCACAGTTGAAAAGCATCAATTCTTCAGTGCTCAGCTTTCTTTCTTTTTTTTTTTTCAGCTTTCTTTATATCCAACTTTCACATCCATACATGACCAGTGGAAAAAACCATAGCCTTGACTAGACAGACCTTTGTTGGCAAAGTAATGTCTCTGCTTTTTAATATGCTGTCTAGGTTGGTCATAACTTCCCTTCCAAGGAGTAAGTGTCTTTAGTTTCATGGCTGCAATCACCATCTACAGTGATTTTGGAGCCCAGAAAAATAAAGTCAGCCACTGTTTCTACTGTTTCCCCATCTATTTGCCATGAAGTGATGGGACCAGATGCCATGATCTTAGTTTTCTGAATGTTGAGCTTTAAGCCAACTTTTTCACTCTCCTCTTTCACTTTCATCAAGAGGCTCTTTAGTTCCTCTTCACTTTCTGCCATAAGGGTGGTGTCATCTGCATATCTGAGGTTATTGAAATTTCTCCCGGCAATCTTGATTCCAGCTTGTACTTCTTCCAGCCCAGCGTTTCTCATGATGTATTCTGCATATAAGTTAAATAAGTAGGGTGACAATATACAGCCCTGACGTACTCCTTTTCCTATTTGGAACCAGTCCGTTGTTCCATGTCCAGTTCTAACTGTTGTTTCCTAACCTGCATACAGATTTCTCAAGAGGCAGGTCAGGTGGTTTGGTATTCCCATCTCTTTCAGAATTTTCCACAGTTTATTGTGATCCACACAGTCAAAGGTTTTGGCATAGTCAATAAAGCAGAAATAGATGTTTTTCTGGAACTCTCTTGCTTCTTTGATGATCCAGAGAATGTTGGCAATTTGATTTCTGGTTCCTCTGCCTTTTCTAAAACCAGCTTGAACATCTGGAAGTTCATGGTTCATGTATTGCTGAAGCCTGGCTTGGAGAATTTTAAGCATCATTTTACTAGTGTGTGAGATGAGTGCAATTGTGTGGTAGTTTGAGCATTCTTTGGCATTGTCTTTCTCTGGGATTGGAATGAAAACTGACATTTTCCAGTCCTGTGGCCACTGCTGAGTTTTCCAAATTTGCTGGCGTACTGAGTACAGCACTTTCACAGCATCATCTTTCAGGATTTGAAATAGCTCAACTGGAATTCCATCACTTCCACTAGCTTTGTTTGTAGTGATGCTTCCTAAGGCCTATTCTAAATGTTTCATGTAAACAGAATCATGCACTATGTGACCTTTCTGTCTGACACTTGCATTTAGCGTGTTTTCAAGGTTCATCCACGTTGTAGCATATATCAGCACTTCATTCCTTTTTATGGCTGAAAAATAATTCCAGTGAATGAATATTGCCCATTGGTTGATCAGTTCATCCTCTGATGGTAACTTGGGTTGTTTCCCATTTGGCTATTGGAATCATGCTGCTGTGAACATTCAGGTAGCTATTATTATTAATAATATAGATAATATTGTATAATATATTATTAATAATAATACATTATTAATTAATAATAAGATAATGAGGCCTGAGCTCCCCAGACTGTCCAGAGCACAGAGAAGGGAAAGAGCCAGGCAGGTCATTTTGTACCAGATTTATCCCAGAGGGAGATCCTGGGCCACAGAGTTACATGGGATGGGGGGGGGGTCCACCTCACCATCAGCAGGGAAGCCTGGTGTATACAGATATGATTTAGGATATGAATGTGGAGTAGGAGGCTGGGCCAGACTTTAGTACAGGGGAAGGATGTTGGTGCCTGGGTTAGACTTCTGTGGGTGAGTTGGGGTTGTGAGCAAGTGGGTATGGAGGGTGAAACCTGTGGGAGGCCAGCGAGGAGGATGAGGAAACAATGGCTGGTGTGAGTGTGTGTGAGTGATTATTGCCACATCAGTTTGCCTTTGCTCTCTCCCCTTCCCCATTGCCAGCAGCAATAGGTCAGGCTTGGGACTGGGGTGGGGTGTAAGAATAGTCAAGGTCCCCCTGGGCTTGATCTTGAGGGAAAGGCCAAGGTCAAGAAGAGCTGGAGTTGGTGTTCTGGACTGGGGACAGGAGGAATGGATGTGGGAGAAATTCCTCCACTGGGAAGCAATGACTATGGGGTGTGCGTGACTTGAGAGTGTGCCCTGTCAGGTCAGAGAAAGTCCCTACTGTGTGCGCCTACTGTGCATCCGGCACTGTTCACAGGATTCACCTTTTAGTTGATGACTGTAGGGTTCCTGGCCAGTGATTTCTGATGCCTGGGTGTGGCCGGGAGGTCACTGAGCCCCAGGCCCTGAAGGGGCCACCCACACTGGAGCTTGGAGGTTTCCAGGGCAACCAGGGCTTGGCCTTGACTTAGGATTCAAGAAGCATTTCTCTCAATGTCCTGGGATGTTGAGTTTCTCTGATCAGAGATGAAGCTGCAGGAAGATCTGAGGTTGACAACATTTGCTTCATACCGAAGAAATGTCAGCCAGCCTGGCAAAGAACTGGAATGAAGCTCGGTTAAAAGAAAATAAACACATGAGACCCTTGGTGTACACCTGCGTGTGTGGGGGCAGCTTCATGCCAATGTGTGTGGTCTGAGTGGGCCCTGGGGGTGGACAGCTGTGGGGTGATGCTGAGGGGCAGGGACACCAAGCCAGTGGCAGCTGGCCAGCCCCCCGGGCACCTGCAGTCCCTCAGCATCATTGAAGGGAGGCAGGGAGTGGACGGGCAGAGAAGGGAGGGTGGGACCGAGGGCCTTGCGTGAGCTCTCAGGCCCACGACAGAAGCTCAAACCATGCAGGTTAAGCCCTGCTATAAAAAGCACGTTGAAAGGGAAAAAAAGTTCAAACTAACCACAAGCGTGGCTGCTCCCAGCTGATGGGGCAGGTCGGGGCCGGCTGCACCCTTCCCCAGGGCTAGACTGATCCAGAACTGGGAGCCAGCAGAGAATGAGGGCTGGGTCAGAGGGTGCACCTGGAACCCTCTGGCTGATGAACTAGGCCCCAAGAGAGCCAGGGGTCAGGCCCTGTGTGTGGTGTCTCCCCCTCCATGCCTGGAGGCACTCGAACAGGAGAAAGGCTGGAGGGGCCCGAAGGCCAGGCCTGGGAGCCTTCTCACCAGGAGGGGAGCGTAATTAATACAATCTCTGAGTCACCTGGGGCTGGAGTGCCACTCGTGATCCTTAGACTTCTGGTTTGGTCCCTGGCTTGTCACTACTGACTCACTGGCTACCTACCTGGGAGTACCCTGGTTGGCCTACTGGTTTCTCTCTTCCTCTTGGTGTGTTATGGAAGCAGAGATAGCTTTTCTGTAAGGCGGAGTCATCAGGTGTAAGCTGCCCAGGCTGCTGGGAGGGAGAACGTGCTAGGTTCCAGGATCCTCTGGGGTCTCCATGGAGTTCTCATTTCATGTTCCAGAGGTCTCCACTGGAGGGATGAAGAGGAAGTGAGCCAAGGTGACCCCAGCTCCTCGCTCTGTCCACTAGAGAGCTTGGCCTGTCTTGACCTGGGGCCAGCAGGGCTGCTTTGGGGTCAAGATGTCCCCTAATGGCCTAAGGCTCCATATTTCTTCCCATCCAGTTAAGAAGTCACAGCTGAAAAAAAAAAAAAAAAGAAGTCACAGCTAGCTGGGCCTGCCCTTGCCTGTCCATGATTCCCCTGGGCCTCCAAGCTTTGAGCTGGGTACTAGTGGTTTTTCCTGATGTGCCCAACTTGCCTTCCAGACTCCACAATCCCCCCAGAAGGCACCCCCCAATCTCCCCTGATCCTCTTTTTAGAGAACTCTCTCCTTTCCATAGACTTCCATGCTTTTACTCGCCTTTCACAGCTCTCCTCTCCCCTTCTCCCTCCTCCAGGAAGTCTGCCTGGGGCCTCAAGATGCTGCTGACTGTGGCTCCTCCAGAGACCACACAGAGTGGCTTCTCTGGGCTAGGGAATTGTCTGTGTAGATCAGGGGGTCTCAAGGTCAGTTGTTGTTGATATGCTTGGTTGTGTCCGACTCTGTGACCTCATGGACTGTAGCACACCCTGCTTCACACCTTCAGCACACCCTGAAGGACAGGCTTCCCTGTCCTTCACCATCTCCCAGAATTTGCTCAAATTCATATCCATTGACCTCAGGGTCAGGCACCAGCTCAGTTCCCCACTGTTCTCAATATTTTTGTGGCCCTGGAATGTCCCATGAGTTCTCTGAGCCTTAGTTTTCTCATCTCTGAAATGCCCCGTATGGTTTTGTAGTGAGATATGATAACTTGTCATAATACTAAGGCACGTAGCCTACTACCTTGCTGACCAGTGGGAAGAGAGACCTGGTTGGAAGGAGGATTCTCTGGCTGGGGGTCGAGGCGGGGCAGGTATGGACTGGGCAGGACTGATGCCTCCAAAGGGTTATTGGGTCCTCAGGGATCCCCTGGCCTTTAGGTCCTCTTCTTCCTCTGCCTCTGGAAAGTGGAAATCTTACAACCAGGAGACAGGGGTTGCTCTGAAGTGAGGTGGGGGAGCAGGAGGGAGGGATGGGGTGGGGTGGGAGGGAAGGAGTTCTCCTGTCCCTGTGATGGACCCCTCTGAGAAGTAGGGGACGGCTTGTGAAGAGCAGACAGCAGGGTGGGACAGTGGGGATGGCTCCGGTCTTGCATAAATATAGGCCCTTTAAAACTGCCAGGCAGAAGCTCAACTCAGGAGGACTAATTTAATGGAAAGTAATTAAAAACTGGTGGCTTAGTGGTAAAGAATCTACCTGCCAAGGCAGGAGATGCAGGGGGGGGCAGGTTATATCCCTGGGTGGGGAGGAGAAAATGGCAATCCACTGCAGTATTCCTGCCTGGGGAATCCCATGGACAGAGGAGCCTGGCAGGCTACAGTCCATGGGGTCAAAAAACAATTAAAAACTCATTTTCACTCTTTCAGTCTCCTCCCCTTCACAGAACCCTTCCCCCGATCTGAGCCCCTCTCTCTAACCAAGTCCATTCAGAGCATCTGCAACCCCTACTCAGCCCCGCCTGGCCTGCGTGCTCTCTCTCTCTCTCTCTCTAAACCCACCTCCACCCCCAGCGCACCCCTCATCCTTCCATCCTGTCCTGGGAACTGCCTGCCTTGCCTGGACTGTGGGACTGTAACCAGCAGCGAGGTCTTGCTTCTCCTCCTTGGAGATGCCACCCCACCCCCACCTTCTCCCTCCACACACGTGGGGCCCAGCCTGGGGGCAGCACTGGCTCAGCCAGTCCGGCCAGGCTGGGCAGCTGGGCCTCTTGTGCAACCGGGCCTCTTATTATCCCCTCCTGGGCCAGCTGGGGAGGACGGCCACCAGTGTGGGCTGCCAGGCTTCACGCGGAAGGGCTACCCGTTCAACCGATGGCTTGGCCTCCACTTCTGAGCCCAGAGCCCATGGCTTTCTAGGGCCTGGGCTGGGCCCGCTAGACCCTTGTCAGGGCACCCAGAAGAATCTCAGTGGACTAAGCGGGCCTTGATTCCATGTTTTCACGGAGCCTCCTAGAGTCTCAGAGGGCCATGCTATCATCTTCCTTGCCCGGATGAGAAAATTGGTTGAGCGAGTTTGAATCTATTGCCCAGCATCACAGAATCGGTAGTGACAGAGCTGGGACTCAACCAAGGGAGGGCTGGGGTCGTCTTAGATGAGAGCAGTGAAGACACCACGTTCTACTCCAGATTCTGGAAGTACCAGCTGGGGACCCAGCCCTCCCAGCCAGCGCTGGGTCTTCCTGCTGAAATCCCCATCGTTTCTAGAGCCGTCAAGAGGTGGCCAGCACACACCGGCCCGGGTCTGGACGTGAACACCCGTTTGCTGAGGGCATCTAGGAGATACTGCTACCGGGACAATCCAGGGAGATGGCTCACAAGTGACTCAGTGACACAATCTTTACATTCACAGGAAATTAGGACGCCCCTTTGCAGATTATTTACTGAAACTTAAACGAATTTTTAACTTAATGACATTGTCTGTGGTTAAAAAACAACAGGATCTTAACTTGTGTCCGTGGGCAGAGAAGTTAATGAACTCCTGCAAAAACAAGTCGTTTAGAACCAACTTTCAGCTAGACTAACTTTTCAGCTGAGAGTGAAACTGCTTCTTTTTTCCTTCAAAAAAGCCATTTGGTTTTATACTGATCAAAACGTTATGTCTGGTAGGGGAAGAATAAACTTTTTCTTTTTTCATATTTTCTTGGCTGCGCCGCACAGCATGTGGGAACTTAGTTCCCTGACCAGGGATGGAAACTGCACCCCTTGCATTCGAAGCGTGGAGTCTATAATTTTAAGCTGACACCGATTTACTGGCTTTTACAGGTCCCAGAAGATTAGTGAAGGGGCCGGGACCTGGGTCTACTCGACCCTCAGAGATTCTTCAGGATGCCTGTCAGGGGTCTGGTGGACCCGCACAGGCCAGGGAGGAACAAAGAAGGTTCAGAAGGCAGCAGGGCGCCTCAGGGTTGGATGAGACACTTTATCTGTCCCTTTCCCAGGGACACTCAGGGAGCTGGGCATGGGCACGGGCACTGTGTGTGTGTGTGTTGTGATCAAACACTTGGCTGAGCCTCTGGGGCCCTAGAGACCCTGGTCTGAGAAGTCCTAGTGGAACCAGAGCTGAGGGGCTGTTAGTTTGGGACACGAACTTGGCTCTTTCCTCCTCAAGCTTTTCAGCTCACAAAGCATTTTCATATCCTCATCTTATTTCATATCTGGGAGAGGTGCTAATGCCTTCAGTTTTCAAAGAGAGGTGATGCTCAGATGTGGGGCTGGCTTCCCCCGAGGTCACAGGGCTGGTGAGAGGTTATGGGCAGGGATGGGTGAGATGATCTGGTTGGGAAAGAGGGTTATCATAGATTAAAAATACCCAGCATGTGGTGGCTCAGTGGTAAAGGACCCGCCTGCCAAGGCAGGAGACCCGGGTTTGATCCCTGAGTAAGATCCCCTTGAGAAAGATATGGCCACTCACTCCAGTATTCTTGCCTGGAAAATCCCATGGACAGAGGAGCCTGGTGGGTTACAGTGCATGGGGTCACAAAAGAGTCGGACATGACTTAGCGACTCAACAAGTGTAAGACACAATTTTATTGGCATAAAGTTAGTGTCTGTTGGGAGAAAGAAAAAGAAGTAAGTGCTAACCCTGTCCTCCCAGCCTCAAAAGCAAAAGTGATGAATGGCAGACATATTATTAAAGTGTCACAGTGAAAGGTTGTCTAAGCTGTTGGGAGGACCAGGCTTGGGGAGCCAGAGTGGGTGTAGCAGAAGTGTTCTGGCTTCGCTGGTGTTTTTCTTTTTCCTGGGAGGGACCCAGCCAGTGTCTCCTGGCATAAATGAAGCATCAACAAATATCTCTCCAGCTCCACTCATGTGCAGAGGGTTCATGGCTCCCCCAGGACCGGGCTCCTGATTCTCTTTCACACCTGGGCACCTCCAGCTCTGCCTGAGCTCCCCGGCAGACTCCCCCTACCCATCCCCCCACACCCCCCACACCTCCTGCCGTGGGCTTGTCCTCTGCTTGGGGTTCTCCTGCAGCTGTCCACCCCTCTAGCTCTCAGCCCCTCCCCCACCTCTGATGTGCTTGGCTGAGCTGGGTAGGGAAGGACAGCTTCTTTGTCACTTCTGTTGGGCCACACGTAGAAAGTTCTAGGGCCTGTGTTCTTCCCCACCCCAACTCCTGTTTCTCCAAGTGCCAGCTGACGGTGTCCCAGAACAAGAGCCAGAAGTTGGCAGGGGCCATCGTGGAGTGAATGAAGGTCTGGCCATCTGGCCAATTCACTGTAGGCAGAAACCTTACAGAAGGGCTGGGATGATCGGCCCGCCCATGTTGGGCAAGCCCTCCCCCTCCCCAGCCCTCTCTGGGCCTCAGTTTACCCGTCTGTGGAGAGGCAGTAAGAGTCCTTGCCCGGCTCACGGATGGGCAGGCTGTGATGAGGTCATCCCAGAGAAGCACTTATCGTGCATCTCAAAAGGTAGTTATCTCTGTTGCTCAGTCCACAGCCTATTTGCGTGCTGTTCCTCAAAGCCTTGTAAGGAAAACGCCAGGAAGGCGTGGTCCTGGCAGAAACCATCCCTGTTTGTGTTGCTGTGTGTGCTTGGGAGTGGGGTGGGGGAGGGTAACCGGAACAATGCCTCCTGCCTTACTGAGCACCCAGTACGTGTCAAACCGGGCACTGAGCTCTGAGATTGAATATCCTCAGGAGCCCCCAGCATCGTCCAGCCCCAGGCCTGATGCCCTGGGGCGGTGGCTGGGTGTCTAATCCGACCCAGACAGTGTTCCTTGAGCTTCCTGAAAGAGAGTTTGCGTGACTTGGGTGGAAGCCTTCTGTGAGTTATCTGAAGCGTGCTGATCTGGAGCCCTCGGCCTTGTAGGGGAGACCAAAGTGTTTACAGTCCACCACAGTACAGGACTTCAGCTTCTCCATCTAGATGATCCCCGCCAGGCCTGTGGTTCCACGGGCCATGAGCATGCTTCAGATAGCTAACAGAAGGTTTCCACCCAAGTCACGCAAGTTCTCTTTCAGGAAGCTCAAGGAACACTGTCTGGGTCGGATTAGACACCCAGCCACCGCCCCAGGGCGTCAGGCATGGGGCTGGACGATGCTGGGGGCTCGGGGACTCATGGGAGCCCTGGCCCCTGGGATGAGCTCCCCAGCGTGTGGGGAGCTCTGCAGCCCGTGGATCACGTGGGGTTCCCTTGATGCAGCCAGGATGAGCCCGGCCACTCTCTCTCACCCCCATAATGGCTGCTTCTTTAGGTTCCCAAAGTCCTCTGCCCTGAATCAGGCCCTTCCTGGTCCTCTGCCTGCTCTCATCTTCATTCTGTTTCCAGAGACTCCCCCTTCTTTTATTTATTCATTTATTTTTTTTATGTGGACCATTTTAAATGGTCTTTGTTGAATTTGTTACAATACTGCTTCTGTTTCATGTTTTGGTTTTTTGGCCCAGGAGGCATGTGGGGTCTTAGCTCCCTGACCAGGGATCGAACAGGAACCCCCTGTGTTGGGAAGCGATGTCTTAACCACAGGACCACCGGAGAAGTCCCCCAGAGAGCCGCTCAGCCCCCATCCACTGCCTCTGTACACAGCCCAGGGCTCCGCGGTGCCTGAGGCAGAGATTTCTGGCTCATCGCTCCAGCCCCTCCCCCACTCCCCCTGTCTCTGGTCGGACTGGATTCCTCTGAATCCGTTCTGGTTCCCAGAACTAGCTGCATTTCCCCACCTCGGGCACCTTTGTCCTCACTGTTCCCTCTCTCTGTTCTCCTTCGCCTAGTCCGGCTGCCTTGCCCAACTCCAGGGGTCCCCTCCATGGAGATTTCTGTCCTCAGAGTCCTCTGCTGCACAACCGAAGAATTCAGTGCTCCCTGGAGTTGTGCCAGGCAGCTCCCCCTCCCAATCAGTCCCCCTCCCCGGCAACCCCACCTCCAACTCCATCTGATTTAACCCTCCCCTTCGAAGTCTCGTGGGACTTTGCTCCCATTCTGGCTTTATCGGAGGACCGCTCTGTGTATCTTCCCTAAGTAAACACCTGTTTGTTGGGCTGAAGTCCCCACGGTCTGACCCATGGCTTTCTCTTGCTGACTTCCCCCACCACCTAGTTCTGGCCAAGCCAACTGAGCTCCAGCAGCAACTGGCTGAAACTTCTGAGCCTGGGAGGGTATGGTGGAGCAGGCTTCCTTCTCTCTTTGGCCAAAAAGGTGTCACCTCCAACACCCATCCTCCGCAGGGTTGGGAACCCAGGTGATGGTGGTGAGAGAGGAGGAGGGCAGGTGAGGGATCCAGGAGTCCAAGCCCCCCACCCCAGCCCCTTGCTCCTTAAAACTGGCCCTCACCAGGCCAATGTCTAGACCTCAGGTGAGGATGGTGGCTGGTGAGACTCTTAGCTATTAATCATTATCAGGCCAGTGATGAAGCTGATACAGACTCTGCCAACAGTAATCAAGGTGGGGCTGCTCTTCGGCAGTTCCAGGACTCTATCCTCAGACCCTCTCCCTGAGTGTGGTCACACAATCCCCCACTCCCACCCTGTCCATCCATCCAAGCCTGGAATGAGGGAGCCCTGGGACGTGGGGACCCTTCTCTTCAGGCCCCCAGACTCGGCTGGGCCTGACTCCTCCTCTGGCCCCTCAGGGATGTCCAGGTGCTTTGGAGGCTGTGACTCAGTGTCTGTCTCCTGGGTGACCTCAGCAGGGGCCTGGGGGCAGGGGGAAAGGGCAGTTTCCTCCGAGACTGGATCGTGACTCAGGGGCCCAGGGCTGGGACCTGAAAGTCCCTTTGTTGGCAGGCTCAGGAATCTAGAGGAACTGGTCAGGGGGCGGCTCCAGGGACTGAAACCCCTCCCTCGGCCTCCGCCCCTCCCACGGAGCACCATATAACCGCTCCAGTCTTGAGCCCGCGAGCCTGTGGCTGCAGTTGGGCAGGAAGGAAGCTGGTCGGGTCACACTCGCTGGGTTTGTGCCTCTGACTCTCTCGGGAGAGACGCCTGAAGCGGCTCCAACTGGCTTTGCCCCCGGACTCCCTCCCGGTGAAAGGCTTTGCTGCGCAGTAGCCGTCCGCGGCTCTTGGACTCCTACAGCCTCCAGGGCAGGATCCTCAGCGCCTTTCCAGGTGCCAGACGCGCCCCGCCTCCTCGCAGACGCTGAGCCATGGCTTCCATGGGGCTGCAGGTAATGGGCATCGCGCTGGCCGTGCTGGGCTGGCTGGGCGCCATCCTGAGCTGCGCGCTGCCCATGTGGCGCGTGACGGCCTTCATCGGCAGCAACATCGTCACGTCGCAGACCATCTGGGAGGGCCTGTGGATGAACTGCGTGGTGCAGAGCACCGGCCAGATGCAGTGCAAGGTGTACGACTCGCTGCTGGCGCTGCCGCAGGACCTGCAGGCGGCCCGCGCCCTCATCGTCATCTGTATCATCCTGGCCGTGTTTGGCGTGCTGTTGTCGGTGGTGGGCGGCAAGTGCACCAACTGCGTGGATGATGAGAGCTCCAAGGCCAAGATCATGATTGTGGCCGGCGTGGTGTTCCTGCTGGCCGGTCTGCTGGTGATGGTGCCCGTATCCTGGACGGCTAACAACATCATCCGCGACTTCTACAACCCTCTGGTGGCGTCGGGCCAGAAGCGGGAGATGGGGGCCTCGCTCTACGTGGGCTGGGCCGCCGCTGGCTTGCTGATGCTTGGGGGGGCCCTGCTCTGCTTCAACTGCCCGCCCCGCAACGACAAGCCCTACTCCGCTAAGTACTCCGCCGCCCGCTCAGCCCCAGCCAGCAACTACGTCTAAGGCGCTACTGTTGACTCTTTTTTTTTTCCCTTTCCTCTTTGTTTCTCCATGGACTGAGCTCACTGCAATCTGTGACCCTGGGCGGATGGCCTGGCCATGGGTGGCAGGGGACCGGGTCAGCAGCCCCCAGAGCCTCCTGGCCCTCTTGGACAGTTTCTCAAGGCCACCTCTGACACCAGCAAGGAGGAATGGAAAGAGACTCCTGGGCCACCCTCCTCCGAATGGCTGTGGATACAGAGGGCTGGCTCCTGCTGGCCAGAACAGTTCAGCCCTGACTCTGCTTGGGCTCTGCCTCTTTGTGGGTGCTCAGTGGACCACCGGGCCTGCGTTGACCACCGTCCCCCTTCTTCCGTCCTCCCTGCTCCCCTCTGCCAGCATTCTCTGGCTGGGCCAGTGAGCACTTAGGCTGGGTCTTGCCCATAGAAACCCGGGGCCATGAGTATGGCCGCCTTGCTCACCTACCTGCCCTTGGAGCTTAGTTGCAGAGTGGACGGACAGGTTTAGGGGGGAGGGGCAGAGGTGCTACAAACTGGTTTGGGTAGTGGTGAGGGAGGAGGCCATAGAGGTGGCCCACGCTGCCTGCACCCCTTCCAGCCCCCCGACCAGGGCCCCCGGCCCCTTGACCCTGGCCACCTCTGGATCCTCCGCCCCTGCCAAAGTCATTGGCAGCCTGGAGAGAGCAGGGGGATCACTCTTTCTCCGGCCCTCATCCCAGGAAGTCCTGGGGCTCTCCCCTGCCTCCTACGTGGTTTCTGTTTTGTAATTTAAGCTATTTGTCACGGTAATTGCTATTATTTTCTACAATAAATGGGACCTGTGCACAGGAATTCTCTCTATTGATCTGATTTCAGTTGTGGACATGGGGTGGGGCGGGGGTGGCGCGCGGGGTTGGAGGCCTGGGCAGGGGGTTGGTAAGGGGCAGGACCCCCAAGGAGTGGCTGGGATGGGAAGACTTAACAAAACTGATATTGGGGAACTGTGAGACATGGAAACTGGCCCTGACCTTTGTAGCCACCTTGCTCAAGCCCTCTGTTTGTCAGTGTAAAGCCCAGGATCCTCGTGAAGTGCTGGGGACCCTAGAAGGGAGGACAGAGGAGAACAGCCAGCCCTGGGGGATGGGCCACCTGCCCCCTCCCACTTTTGTTCCAGGTTTGTCTGGGCAGTCAGGCTGGTCGGCTCACCCCCCAGATCGTTTCTCCCAGCCTGTACTTAGGCAGTCCCTGCCCTCAGCCTGGAATGTCTTTTTTCCCTCCTCCACCCTCTGAACCCTGTTAGTCCTGAAGGCCCAGCTCCACGCCTCCTGCTCCGTGAAGCCTTCCCGTGGCTCCTGTGTGGAGGAGTTATCATCAGCCCTGGGCACATCCCCACCAGTGCTGGTGCTGACTAGTCACCCAGGCCCTTTCACCTGCTGGGCTCTGGGGCAGCCTCCAAGCGACGCCCTGAGATTCTCTGCTCCGCATTCCAATCCCTTTAGAGATGAGGAAACCGAACCCAGGACACGTGAAAGTGTTTGGCCAGATGTGTGAGCACGGGTTCCTGATCTGCGGGTTAGAGGGAGAGGGCCCTCCACCCTGGGAGGAGTCGCGGAGTCGCATCTGTGGCCCTAGCATGCCAAGGCCCAGGGACAGCCGGGGGTGGCGGCCCTCTTTGTCCTGTTTCTTCCCTCTGTCTCCGGATGAGAAAACCATGGCACCAGAGTTCTGATGTCCACTTTGGGTCTCATTTAATAGGCACAACTCTCCTGGGGGCAGGGGTGACTCACTGGCTTCATTTTACAGGCAAAGCAGAGGAGGCCCGAGGTTGGGCCTGGCTGAGGCCACAGGAGGGTCGGAGGCCAGCTGGGGCCTAGGCACCAGGCCTCCCTCCCGCAGCCTGGGCTGCCGCCTGCTTCCGGTACAGGTAGATGATGCCAGAGATGAAGCCGTCGCTGTCGGAGGTGCCAGGCCCCACCTCGAGCTCGGAGGTGGCCAGTTCCCACCGGTCTACAGGCCGGGCCACCAGGCGTTCCCATGCCCCAGCCTGCTCCAGCCTGTCCAGGGTGGCCTCCAGCGCCTCTTTGTATCGAAGGTTGGATGGGTTGGTCCTGGTGGTCAGACAAACCAGCCCACCTGGGGAGGGGCGGGAGAGGAGCAGGTGAGTGGGGGGACAGGGAAGTTGGGCCCCTTCCCACTCACATCCTCACAGGCGGAAGTCCTCCCAGCTTTGAACCCGGGCCAGCTGTTTCCCATCTCCAAGCCTCTGGGGCTCACTGACCCCTCCCCCAGGCATATAGCCTCTGCTCCTCCAGCTTGATGGCCTCCTATGCACCCTTCAAGGCTCAAGCATCCTTTCCGCTGGGAATTCTTGGCTGAATCCCCTTGACAGAGGGGGCTACCTTCTCCCTGCTCACCCAGTCTGTCTGCTGGAGGGTGTGGCTGGGTCTGAACGCTAATGGGCTTTTGACCTAGAGCAAGTCCCTTCACCTCTTGACCTCTCAGTTTCCCAGCTTGCAACGCGAGGAAGATTACCCTGTCTCACAGGAAGCCCAGCACACTCAGTAAACGCTGGCTGAATGAATGAGTGACCTCGTCCCTCCAGGTCTTCTCTAGGCACCTACTGTGTGCCCAGCACGGGCTCAGATATACTCAGAAGAGACAGGGGTCTGGAAGGCTTCCTGGAGGAGGAGGTAAGGAGAAGCAGGGTGCTACTGGGGGCGGGGGGGGGGGGGGCGGGGCTTTGTAGAGGAAAAGCTCCGAAGCAGGAGAGCCTATGACCTGTGGGCAGGCAGACTGGCCAGCTGAGGGGTCTGGCAAGCCCAGGCTGGGCGAGGTGGCCTGGTCTCCTTACTGATTCAGGTGATGGAAGTTTCCTGTCCCTCTGAGCCTGATCACTACCTCTCTCTCTGACCCCAACACAATGTCCTTGCATCCATCAGCCTCTGTGGTTCCCTGAGGGTGAAGCCTGTCCGGACCTGCCCTGACTTAACCACAGCCCCTGCTGGGCCCTGAGGGCAGTGAAGCGGGGCAGGAGTAGATGAGGTCTTGCCAGGATGGGGCACCTTCAGGGCTTCCAGATCCTGTGCTTCGACCGGGTCTGAACCTCACAGTCCTCATACTTCACCACTCTCCTTTCTGCCTGGGACTTCGCTTAGACTGTGAGCCTGCGTGTCACCCCCACATGCCAGAAGTGGGAGATGCCTCGCTTCCCTGAATTCTTGGAGGACTGAACACCCACATTCCTGGGGCCCACCTCCGGCCTGGTCTTTTTCCCCTGGCCCCTTCCCAGGGTGTGTGGGGTGCGTGTATACCTTCTCCCCAGTCCAGAGGCTCCCATGGGGTAAGGCACACAGTAGGAACACAGTAACCACAATCCCCACCTGCACACCAGCCCCGTGTGTGGAGTTTATAGAAAAGTGCTTATATCAATCAGCTCCATTTCACAGATAAGGAAACTGGGGCTGCGAAAGTGAAAGACACTCCTCTAATGGCTGGCCCTGAGTTAGTGGGGAAGCTGGAAGATGAGGGAATTGAACTGAGCCCCTACTATGTGCCAGGATTGAAATACAGGCCTTATAGACACTGAGTGAGCAAGTGAAAGTCATTCAGTCGTGTCCAACTCGTTGCGATTCCATGGACTATAGCTTGCCAAGCTCCTCTGTCCATGGAATTCTCCAGGCAAGAATACTGGAGTAGGTAGGTAGTTATTCCCTTCTCCAGGGGATTGTCCCGACCCAGGGATCAAACCCAGGTCTCCCGCATTGCAGGCAGATTCTTTTATCTCAGTTTGAGCCACCAGGGAAGCCCTGATAGACACTGCTGCTGCTGCTGCTGCTAAGTCACTTCAGTCGTGTCCGACTCTGTGCGACCCCATAGACGGCAGCCCACCAGGCTCCCCCGTCCCTGGGATTCTCCAGGCAAGAACACTGGAGTGGGTTGCCATTTCCTTCGCCAACTGATAGACACTACTTCACCCAATTCTCACTGCAACACTTGTGGGGAAGGGACTGTGCCACTCTGCTTATTGGTGAGGATACAGAGGCCAGAAAGGAGTGGAGCTGTTTCCAGTTTCCCAGTGGCTGAGAGGCAAGCTGACTACCTGGGTCTGTTGATGGTGGCAGCTGAGGCCGAGCCTGGGCTGGAAGCTGGTGGCTGAGATGCTAGACTGTGTGACCCCATGCACACCCCACACCTCGCTTGGCCTGAGGGGTTCTGAGGCTTGTGTCTGTGCATGTGGAGAAGGGAAGGTGTGCGTGGGTGTGGTTGGACGGGCTGCTTCTCACCTGACTTGGTAACTCGCAGGAGCTCAGGTATCGCGCTGCAGGGCACCTGGCCGTCACTGAGGGCACCCACCATCAGCACCGCGTCGAAGGTCCCTGTGTGGGGGTGCGGATATGGTGTGGTGGTTTGTCTTCAGTGTGGCCTCAGACCACCCTGGAGGACGGTGTTCATGGTGGGGACTGGGGAGGGACCAGGCCTGCTGCTGGGGTCTGCAGGACCATGATCCCCTGGGCCATATGGCAGCTGTGGCCCAGTCCTGGACTGAGATCAGGTCATGGGATGGAGGTTTCAGAGAAAGCATCTCAGTGAGAGATTGAGGGGCTCGGAGTGTGTGTGTCGGGGGGTGGGGGGGCTTGGGGAGGGCTAGGCAAGGGGGATGGCATCTTGGCAAAAGGAAGGGGCTCTGTCAGAGCATGGGCGTTGGGCTGTCAAGGCGGGAGGGGAAGTACCTTCTGCGCTGGGTAGTGGCTCCCGGCCCAGGGTGCAGAGGCTGAGGCACTGGTAGAGGCCGCGGGCCCGGGCCTGATCCAACATCCCTGGGCTTCCATCCACCCCATGCAGCTGGCGGAAGCCCCGAGCCTGCAGCTGGGGTGGGGGGACTCACTCACAGTTCCCACCTGCCACCCCCCAGGTGGGTCCCCGCACCTCGGGGAGGACAGTGGGCCCCACGGTGGATGTGGTCCCAGTGTCTGGAAACAGTGAGTCTGAGCAGGCGAGCGGGGATCTGGGACTGGGGTAGCAGGAATTTTGAGCAAGTAGGGGCTGACGGGAGGGTAGGGGGTCTGGGGTGGCCTCACCTCTGCAGCCACAAGGCCAGTACCACAGGCCACATCCAGGATCAGGGCAGCGTGGGGTGGACCCGGAAGGGCTTGGGTGAGGCAGTCGACTGCGAGGCGCGGAGCGCAGTACTGCAGGGCAGCCACATCCTGGGGACAGAATGCTGAGCCAACCGCCACCCCACGCTCCGGCATTTAGGGGCCCTTCTTGTGGGGTAGAGCCAGCCAAGCCAAGCTGTATGTGTGTGCTGGGGGCCCAGGATCTGGTGGAACTACAGTGAGGGGAGACCCAGGTGTGAGGTGCTTTCCTCTGCCAACGGGCCTTTTCTGTGGGCCTTGGCATCGCTCTCTGCTTAGTTCATTGTGACCCCTCACAGCACCTCTTCCAGGCAGCTCCTCTGCTTGGACTCCTCTACCTGGGTGAGGAGGTCTTGGCCCCCAGTCTCTAGGGGCTGCCAATCTGGAAGAGGGTCAGAGGGCAGGGCCACTGTGGTTGGGCTGAAGAAGAGTTGGATGGAGAGCAGACAGGACTGGAGGTTGCACCCAGGTCTTACTTCACTCTCACATTCATCTCCCTGGGATGATGCTAGGCTTACTATTCCGGCTTTACAGACAGGAAAATTGAGGCCAGGTGAATGGAGGAGGGCAGAGGTGAGGACCTGGCCTGTTTACCTGGTCATAGTTCGGAGCC
Source organism: Dama dama (assembly GCF_033118175.1). Taxonomy (NCBI): domain Eukaryota; kingdom Metazoa; phylum Chordata; class Mammalia; order Artiodactyla; family Cervidae; genus Dama; species Dama dama. The sequence goes on along the minus strand of NC_083690.1, from coordinate 34,088,187 downwards.
CATTGGTCATAGAAGTGAAGCTTGCGGGCCAGATCAGTGATGCCATGCGAAGCTCCAACCAGCGCACGCACCTCGGACAGGCTCCTGCCCTCCGCCATCCTGCTGCGGGGACATGGCCCACCTCAAGCTCTAACCCCCTCCCACCCTCGTGCGGAGCAGAGGAGGCTGTCAGGACGCGGCCTCTGTGCCCCTCTGCCCGGGTAACAATGCAATCCCATTTCACAGGAGGGAACCCTGAGCACAGAGAGTGCGAGGCTGGACACCTGGGGGCTCAGGGCTGCGGAAGGGGTGTTTCCCGCGGTGAGGGGCAGGGGGAGGACCTGCCCTCGTCTCCCAATCGGCCTTGGTGAGAGGGATTCCAGGGTAGAAGGGCCCTTAAGACCTAGGTGGTCAGAACTCACCGCCAATCTGACCCGCCGGGGAGGTGGGTGGGCTCCGGAACTCTGGGCGGGGCCTCTACTGAGAGCCTGGCCCCGCCCCCATCTCGCTCAATGATTGGTTTTCCGCTAAAAGAAAATGCCCAATCAGAGCAAAGCACTGGCAACCCGTCCCTCCACCACCAACCAATGAATTCAAAGTTCTTGGGAACGCCTTCAGCCTGGAAAGATCCCAGAATCTTCAGAGACGCTTTGAAAGGTATCCCGGTGGAGGAATATTTCTTTTTCCTCCACGCTCCTGATGTCCCTTATGCTTCCCCAAAGCATCAGCTTTTAGGCAGTAGGAGCCTTAGAATTCCAGCGGGACAAAGAGGGACGTAGGATCAGCCTTCATTTTTAGAATAGTCACCAAGATCCATGAGAGGCTGCCCAGTAGAACTGATGATGGCATTGTTTTATAATACACGCTGTTCAAATGACTGTTGAGCACTTAAAATGTGTCTAGCGCTGCTGAAGCCAAACAACTCAGATTGGGACTCGAGCCCAGTTGTGCTTCAGATGGGACATGAACCCACAATCTCTGGCTATGGAGCAGGCTCCAAGCACCAGAGAAGACTGAGTCTGTAGATGGAGGAATCTGGGCCCTAGATTGTGTGGGGCAGTGCCCTCTCTACCAACCTGCATTGCACTGTAACGTGAAAAATAAATAAATAAATAAATGAAAGAAATGGCAACCCACTCAAGTATTCTTGCCTGGGAAATCCCATGGACAGAGGAGCCTGGCAAGCTACAGTCCAAGGGGTCACAGGAGTTGGACATGACTTAGTGACTAAACAATAATAATATACATATGCTCTTTTTCATATGCTTTTTCATTATAGTTCACCAAAGGATATTAAATATAGTTCCCTGTGCTTTACAGTAAGACCTTGTTGTTCATCCATTCTATATAGAATAGATTGCATCTGCAAATCCCAACCTCTGCCTTGGCAACCACAAGTCTGTTCTGCATGTCTATTTCTGTTTTGTAGATAAGTTCATTGATATCATATTTTAGATTCCACATACAAGTGATGTCGTATGGTATTTGTCTTTCCCTAATGAAACAGAAGGGAAAGGGGGCAGGGCACAACTTTTAAAAGAATGACATAGCCATTGAGGGTATGACAAACTGGTTAGAACCCACTAGGTCTAAGATGGCAGAAGATTCAACTTCAGCAGACCTTGAGGCTCATTCCACGCTCATTGTAATTCATTGTTGTTCAGTTGCTCAGTTGTGTCCAACTCTTTGTGACCCCGTAGACTGCAGCACACCAGGCTTTCCTATCCTTCACCATCTCCCGGAGTTTGCTCCAACTCACGTCCATTGAGTCGGTGATGCCATCCAACCACCTCATCCTCAAACCCAGTGTGCCTCACAGGGGACTTGAACCCAGCTGTGCTTCAGATAGGACATGAACCCACAATGATTTGTGTAATCCATTAGCATACACTATATGACACACCCATCAGTGAGATGACAGGTCTGAGGCTGACCATAAAAGGCCAAAAATTGACAGTGGCCCGATTCCTGGAAATCTCCTCCCCTTATCCAAATAGTTGGAATAATCTTCCCACTGTTTAGCCTATGAAGTTACCTAGCCCATAAAAACTAACCACCCCATGTGTCAGGGCCTCTTGCCTTCGGAAATGGCAAACACTCTGTGGAGTGTGTTTCTCTCTAAATGTTGGGTTGGCCAGAAGGTTTGTTCATTTTTTTCCGGAATAGTGCTTAGTTGTCTTTAACGTCATATGAAACAGTTTTGTTAGACTGTGACAGCTGCTGTATCAGTGTGTATTAAAAAAACATCAAAATTGGTGAATTTTTGGGTAGCCATTTTAATATTGAAGATGGAAGAAAAAAGTCACGTTTTCTTCATATAATGCTTTATTATTTCAAGAAGTGTAAAAATACAATTGACATACAAAAAAAAAAAAAAAAGATTTATGCAGTGTATGGAGAAGATGTTGTGACCAATCAAACGTGTCAAAAGTGATGGTGAAGTTTCGTGTTAGAGATTTTTTTTTGCTGGGTGATGCTCCACAGTCAGGTAGACTGGTTTAAGTTAATAGCAATCAGCTGAGATATTGAGAACAATCAACATTATACCATATGGGAGATAGCCAACATACTCAAAATATCCAAATTAAGCTTTGAAAATCATTTGTACCAGCTTGGTTATGTTAATCACTTAGATGTTTGGGTTCCACATAAGTTGCTTGAAAGAAAAATACTTTCTTGACCATATTTCCACATGTGATTCTCTACTGAAACATAATGAAAACCTTCTGTTTTTAAAGCAAATTATGATGGGCAATGAAAAGTGGATACTGTATAATAATGTGGATGGAAGAGATTGTGGAGCAAGTGAAATGAACCACCACCAACCATACCAAAGCCCAGTCTTCATTCAAAGAAGGGGATGAAGTATATATGTTGGGATTGGAAGGGAGCTCCTTCTGGAAAAATCAAGTGATTACTTTCAACAAGTACTGCTCTCAGACCGATTGAAAGCAGCACTCAGTGAAAAACATTCCGAATTAGTCAACAGAAAACGTAATCTTCCATTAGGATAAGGCAAGACCACATGTTTCTTTGATGACCAGGCAAAAACCATTACATTTTGGCTGGTTAGTTCTGATTCATCTGCCATATTTGCCAAACATTGCACCTTTGGATGTCCATTTATTTTAGTCTTTACAAAATTATCTTAAAATTTTTTAAAAGTCTTTATTGAATTTGTTACAATATATACAATATATATATATATTTTTTGTCATGAGACATGTAGGATCTTAGCTCCTCAGCCAGGATTGAACCCGCAGCCCCTACACTGGAAAGCAAAGTCTTAACCACTGGACCACCAGGGAAGCCCCTACAAAATTCTGTTAATGGAAAAAATTTCAATTCCCTGGAAGACTGTAAGAGTAACCTGGAACAGTTTTTTTTTCTCAAAAAGATAAAAAAGTTTTGGGAAGATGAAATGATGTAGTTGCTGAAAAATGACAGAAGGTTGTGGAACAAAATGGTGAATACATTGTTCAATAAAACTCTTGGTGAAAACAAAAAATATGTCATTTATTTTTATTTAAAAAACAGAAGGTACTTTTTGGTCAGCCCAATAAATTCACTTCTTACCTATCACTTTGTCTCTCCCTGAATTCTTTCTGCAATTAGACATAAAGAACCTGAGCTTTATTAGGTCCTGAGACCAGGAGTGTGAACTCAACTAAAAGACAATGGTTTCTGGCTGAGTTTGAGTCCTGGGATGTGGATTTAAACCCCAATCTGAGGAGCAAGGTTTTATTAAGACTCAGAAAGAAACTTGGGGACTGCGCTGGTGATCCAGTGGTTAAGACATCGTTTCCACAGCAGGGACACAGATTTGATCTCTGGTTGGGAAACTAAGAGCTCACATGCCTCTTGATGTAGCAAAAAAAAAAAAAAAAAAGAAACTTTGACCTTCCCCCTAACTGCCTAAAATATTTAGATAGAGCTATCGCCATAGATATCTGCAAAGAATGTGAGCTAGGTGTGGTGGGGGGAAATTCCAGGAAGTGCCTAGAGATCAGAGTCCTCTCTCTGCCCATTGTCTCTGCCTGGCCCAGCAAACATTTGTTTACCAAACGTGTACTTTTCTGTGATATCAGTGGCCTTCTTCCTTTTTTCTTAAAATGCTTGTTTATTTATTTGGCTGTGTTGGGATCTTTATGTAGCACACCCTTTTTGTAGATTTTTTGTTGTGGTGCATGGGCTGTCCAGTTGTGGCTCATAGGCTTAATTGCCCCTCAGCATTCAGGATTTTCATTTCCCAACCAGGGATCCAACCTAAGTCCTCTGCATTGGGAAGCAGATTCTTAATCATTGGACCACCAAGAAAGTCCTGCCTTCTTCCTTTGTGAAATTTCAGACCCCCATCCCAACATCCTCCTTTATCTTTAGCTGATGATGGTATTTAAAGTGAGTGTTTCAGCCAATTCATTGAGTTACTCAGTTTTCCTGGGGTCTGTTCCATGAATGTTGTTGTTGTTTAGTCACTCAGTGACGTCTGACTCTTTGCTACCCCATGGACTGTAGCCCGCCAGGCTCCTCTGTCCATGGGATTTCCCAGGCAAGAAAACTGGAGTGGTTTGCCATTTCCTTCTCTAGGGGACCCTCCCCACCCAGGGATCAAACTCACAGCTCCTGCCTTGGGAGGCAGAGTCTTTACCACTGGAGCCACCATTACATGTTATTAAACTTCTGTTTAATTTTCTCTTGTTAATCTCATGTCAATTTAAATCTTAGGTCAGCCAGGAGGGTAGAGGAAAATTTCTTCCTCCCCTGAAACAAAGTTCCCCTGCCAAGTTTATGATTAACCTCTATCCAAAATGTTCTCTTTCTTGTCTCACACCCATTCCCCTCAGGATTGAGGAGTATCAAAGAAAAGCAGGGAATGAAACCCTCCTGAGTACAAAAGCCTTTCTGTGTTGCCAGGTTCCTGTTTATAGAAAATGGCTTTAGTCTCCTAGGGCTGCCCTGAGTTCCAAAGAGCAGGCACAAGCATTACTAACTAGGGAAATGAGGGAACGTGAAACAAAGGAAAAGCAGTTAAGCGAGAAAATAATGACAATAAGTCAGCTATAAAACAGAGCCCTAGTTCCTCTTTAAGGGACGTACATAACCATCTGGCACGTATCTTGGAGCTGTTTTGCAGGAACTAAGGCCCCCACCCAGGTGGAGGATGGTGACTCCATGCTGAGACCAAAAGGTAGATTGCAGATCGGTCAGTTGGAAACGGGGAGGTTCAGGATGGAGCTTGATGACATTCCTGGAACACCACCTCACCAGCCAATCAGAAGAAAGTCATGCACTCCGCAGCCCTCTCCCCAAGTGTTGCCTTTGAGGACCCTTCCCCGAAAGCTACCAGGGAGTCTGGGTCTTCTGAGCACAAGCCGCCCATTCTTGGTGGGCTCTACAATAAATGCTATACTTGCCTTCACCACAGCCCTGTGTCAGTACCTTGGCTTTGCTTCATGTGGGCCAGCAAATCCAAGTTTGGTTTGGTAACACCCTGACACCAGTCTTCCCTCAGGGCTCAGTCGGTAAAGAGGCTGCCCCCAATGCGGAAGACCCGGGTTCAATCCCTGAGTGGGGAAGATCCCCTGGAGAAGGAAATGGCAACCCACTCCAATATTCTTGCCTGGAGAATTCCATGGACAGAGGAGCCTGGTGGGCTACAGTCCATGGGGTCACAAAGAGTCGGACACGACTGAGTGACTAGCACTTTCACTTTCACTGACATCAGCCAAGATCCCAACCCTGACCTATCTTAGCCTAGAGCTGTACCGAGAACATGTGAACCTGCTGCAAATAATAGACCCCTGGGTGGCTCAGCTGGTAAAGAATCCGCCTGCAATGCGGGAGACCTGGGTTCGATCCCTGGGTTGGGAAGATCCCCTGGAGAAGGGTACGGCTACCCGCTCTAGTATTCTGGCCTGGAGAATTCCACGGACTACTGTCCATGGGGTCGCAAATAGTCGGACACGACTGAGCGACTTTCATTTCCCTTTACTTCACTTGTGTACTTGTGGCTTAAAGAGAGAGGGATTTACAGGTCTCAGACAGGAAGCTGAGACTGAAAAGCGTGGTCTGGGGCTCAGTTACACCATCAGGGACCCTGGTTTTTGTCCCCTTCTCTCTCTGCCTCCTTTTGTATGGAGGCCTTTGTCCTCATCTCTGTTGCAGCAGCTACACCTCCCAATAGGACAAAGGGGAAAGGGCACAAAGCTAGGCCAGCTGAGTTTATTCTGTCACAAAAGGTTTCTTAGAAGTCCCACCCCATGACTTCTGCATCATCCTATTGGCCAGAATGGGTCACATGACCACCCCTGACTCATCACTGAGTGTGGGGGGGAGGTGGGGCGGAGATAGCGGCTAGATCAACCAGAGATGGGCCCCATCTCTGCAGCCTCACGTGCCATTTAGGCCCATAAATATTTATTGTGCACCTTCTGTTTGCCAGGTCCTGGGCAGGGCACTGGAGGCAGTCACAGAGATGAGTCAGACGTAGCCCCCACTCCGCCCTGTTGTGGTGGTCGGTGGTGAGGGTGGGGTGTCCTCTCCTGTCCCGGATCTGCTCACCCACCCCCTGCATGTCCAGGACCACTTTTGACTGGGGGTGAATGGGTGCTATGATGGAATGTCATTGTGGGGAGTGACCCTTCACGTAAGGTGGATGGCTCCGATAAAGGCAGCTTGGTTGGACCACCAGACGGTGGCTTTGGGTTGTTCTAGGAGAAGCCCTGGTTGGGGGGGAGGGTCCCTGGTGGGGGCTGTTTGTCCCATCTGCCCTGTAGCCCCTCAGTGGTGTCCTGATCACCGACCTGCACAGTTTGTGGGTGCCTGTATCTGACTCCTGCTGGAACAAGAGACTTGCCATGTGAGACATTGTAGGCGGCGGAACTGGTGGTCTCTGGACACCACTCTGCTCCCTCCCCACCCAGGCATGGACCCCAGGCCTTATGGACTTCTCTCCCCATAACCCACTCTATTCCTTCCCCTGTTTACCCTCGGGCGGGGAGGCCTTTTCTCTGACAACACATTTTTGTCTCCTTTGATCATTCCATCTCAAGTTTCTAGAGCCTTTCCCCAAAATGATCTTTCCCGGGGCCATGGACACCACTGGAGTAAAGGGTCAGGTAACAGAAAAACAGTTTGGGGGTGAGGAGGGGGTAGTAATGATCTCTGGTGGCCTCGGCCCGTAGCGGCTTGAGGCAGGATTTCTGGTTCCTAGCCAGAGACTGAAATCCCGAGGAGGCAGTGAGAGCGCTGAATCCTGGCCTGGTGGCCAGGTGGTCATGACAACGCCCATCAGATGTGTAGAAACGAATTTCCACATAGAAATGGAAAGTAGTGAAACAACTAAAGTGTTTATTAGGAGGAGAAAGGGTGCGTGTGGATAGACACACGGGTGTTAATCAGAGAGTTGTGCCCTCATGGTGGTTTGACTCACTTTCTTTTTTTTTTTTTTTTAAGTTTCAGACTATTAATCAGTGTAAACCACATCACAGTACACCAACATGATTTCATGCATTTAGAGGGGAAATATTTCCTGGTTAAGTGGAAAATTGTGCAGATGGCTCCTGGAAGACCTTCATTCTGAGCAGCTTTATAGTGAAACGTTTCATTTAGAAGTCCTCTTTCTTCAGTTTTCTATAATCCGCATTCACAGAGTAGGACTTGTATTGACCATCAGAACCCAGTTTGTTCCAGTTGTTCAGGCGCTCAGTCGTGTCTGACTCTTGGTGACCCCATGGACTGCAGCTCACCAGGCTTCCCTGTCCTTCACCAACTCCTGGAGTTTGCACAAATTCATGTCTACCGAGTCGGAGATGCCATCCAACCATCTCATCCTCTGTTGTCCCCTTCTCCTCCCGCCCTCAATCTCTCCCAGCATCAGAGTCAGTCCAATGAGTCGGTCCTTCGCATCAGGTGGCCAAAGTATTGGAGCTTCAGCTTCAGCATCAGTCCTTCCAATGAATATTCAGGGTTGATTTCCTTTAGGATGAACTGATTTGATCTCCTTGCTGTCCAAGGGACTCTCAAGAGTCTTCTCCCACACCACAGTTTGAAAGCATTAATTCTTCAGCGTTCAGCCTTCTTTGGGCTTCCCTAAGAGCTTAGTTGGTAAAGAATCCGCCTGAAATGTAGGTTCAATTCCTGGGTTGGGAAGATCCATTGGAGAAGGGATAGGCTACCCACTCCAGTATTCTTGGGCTTCCCTTGTGGCTCAGCTGGTAAAGAATCTGGCTGCAATGCGGGAAACCTGGATTTGATCCATGGGTTGGGAAGACTCCCTGGAGAAGAGAACGGATACCCACTCCAGTATTCTGGCCTGGAGAATTCTATGGACTCTGTAATTCATGGGTTTGCAAAGAGTTGGATACGACTGAGCAACTTTCATTTCAGCCTTCTTTATGGTCCAACTCCCAACATGTGTACATGACTACTGGAAAAACCATAGCTTTGACTAGGCAGACCAGGGTTCCAGTTTGTTTTAGGTTTCTGGATTATTCTGCCTGTCCCAACTGATATCAGGATTGAACAAGGCCAGGTGCAAGACATACAGTGATGCTGCAGTACCTCCTGCTCCAATAAATATGAAGAAGGGGGTCAAGCTAGGATGCTTCTTGGCCTGACCGACGGATCTGGCAGAGCATGGTTGCGAAAGAGGCCTCGAGTCCAAACGGAGAAAAAAATCTAACCCGCAAGGCCAGGGATTAAAGTTTCTACCTGAATCATTTTTTTAAAAAAATTTTTTTAATTGGAAGATAATTGCCTTACAGTATTATGTTGGTTTCAACATCAACATGAATCAACCATAGGTTCACCCATGTCCCCTCCCGCTTGAACTCCCTCCCATCTCTCTCCCCATCCCACCCCTCTAGGCTGGGACTGAGCCCTGGGCCCTGGTTTGAGTTTCCTGAGTCATCCAGCAAATTCTCCCTGGCTCTCTATTTTACGTATGGTAATGTGTGTTTCCATGGTACTGTCTCCATACATCCCACTCTCTCCTCCCTGCCCCCCAGCTGTGTCCCTAAGCCTGTTCTTTATGTCCGTGTGTCCATTACTGCTCTGCCGACAGGTTCATCCGTCCCATCTTTCTAGATTCCACATATATGCGCTAGTATACGATATTTGTCTTTCTCTTCCTGACTTACTTCACTCTGTATAAAGGCTCTAGGTTCATCCACCTCATTAGGACTGACTCAAATTCCGCCCGATCACTTTTGGGGGGTGTTTCTTCTGGGTTTCCCTTGGCAGATCATTTTGCTTTGCCAGGTTCTGAGGCTGTATTTGGTGTATATCTCAGGGTCCTTCCATCTGTGCATGCACATCTCTTAGTCAAGATGGATTCTAGCAAAAAAGAGCCTTACGGGTAGGTTGACATCGCTTACTATGAAGTCGTGCCACCTCCCTTTTTGACCTTCAAGGAGCCTTTCTGCGCATGTGTAGTTAGGAAGTTCTCCTTGACCTCGAGAATGAGAAATATGTGGTCTCTGTGTCTTATCTGGGCAAGGCTCGGCTCTTCTCTGGCTCCTGCTATCTTGGATCATCTGTCCGCAGGGCATGGCTGACCAGCCTGGGGTCCACGGAGCCTCAGTAATAGCAGCTGCTCATCTTTCAAAGCTATCCTCGGATCTCAGATGTACAAGCCACAGGTCGGGGGTTGCTGGTGGAGCAAGAGAGAGGCCAGAGTCATCTGTAGCTAGAGGGAGTGGACCAGGGTGAGGGCATGATGAAGCAAGACCTGGAGATGAGCTCTAGGGGGAAAGGCACTACTTTTCGGGGGGTCAGGCATGTGAGGCTGGGTGTGCGCATGCGTGATGCGTGAACATATGGAGGTCTGCTGGGACGGTACTTTTTTTTTGCTTTCTCATCAATTTTATTGGTAAAATTCACACACCGCCAGTTGGATGGTTTCTAGTCTATTCAAATCTACATAAGCATCAGGACAGTTAACTTAAGACCATGCTCATCATCCAAACAGAAGCCCCAACCCTGCCAGCAGTCAATCCCCAACTCCAGCTGGGATGTTTCTGAATGCAACTGTCAAAACCACAAACCCGCGGGAGGTGGCCTAAGCAGTAGTTCGCTCTTTCCTCTGACAGGAAGTCCAGTGGTTAGCAAAACCAAAGCACAGCTGATTTCTCCCAGGACTCAAAGTCCATTCTCTGGTTTGCTGGTTTGTCCTAGGCCTTTGCTCTGGGGGCCCCTTCTGGTCCCAAGACGGTGACAGCAGCTCAGGCAGTCCTGTGTCCTCACAGACAAAACCCCAAGGTGGGCAGCAGATGGCCTCGTCTCCTGGTCTCTCTCTTGTCCTTTGGGGGAAGATGTTTTCCCAGAAACCCCAGAGACCGGGAAAGCAAGGTCTGGTACTTCCAGGTTGGGGTGTGGGAGGCAAGCAGGGTGTCCAGGGGGGAGGAAGGGGGAAGGCTGTTGGTCCAAGCTGCAGGGCCCCCTCCTTGATGTGGGAGCATTTGTGGGTGGAGCAGTTGCCACGTGCAGAACCCAGGCCCAGATGAGCGCGGTTACCAGGCTGCGCGGACTTGAATGAGCTGCAGGGAGTTACAGTGTCAGATCAGATCTGCATTTGACAAAGATGGTGAGAGTGGGGACTTCGCTGGTGGTCCAGTGGCGAAGACTCTGTGCTCCCAAGGCAGGAGTCCCCGGGTTTGATCCCTGGTCAGGGAACTAGATCCTACATGCCCAAGCCGAAACTACGAGTTCCCATACAGCAAGTAAAGATCTTGCATGCCTCAACTAAGACCTGGTTCAGTCAAAAATAAAGATAGTGAGAGTGGACCTGGTGACTGCAAGGTCCCAGGCTGTTGCTATTATTTACGCAAGAGCTGGAATCTGAGCAGCGTCAGGGGCTGCCGTGGGGATTATAGGTTGTGGAGCTTGGAGAATGAGGGGAGAGGAACATTCCTTCTCTGGGGCGTTCTCCTTCCCGAGAAGCTGCTTCTTCTGGTCTCCTTTCCTGCCTCCTCCTCCTCTCACCTCATCCACCTTTAATAGGAAGGCTCCCCCGGGCTTGTCCTGGGCCCTCTTTCTCCTCCATCAACACCCACATCCTAGGTGGTCTCTCTCATCCAGTCTCGTGGGTTTAAATGCTATTTATACACCATGCGTGCTAAGTCTCCTCAGTTGTTTTCTAACTATTTAGGACCTCATGGACTACAGTCCATGTAGCCTGCCAGGCGCCTCTGTCCATAGAGTTCTCCAAGCAGGAATATTGGAGGGGGTTGCCGTGCCCTCCTCCAGGGGATCTTCCTGACCCCGGGATCGAACCCGCAGCTCTTGTGTCTCCTGCATTGGCGGGCGGGTTCTTTACCACTAGCACCACCTGGGAAGGCCCCAGTGACTCTCAAACGGGTGACTGGCTCTGATTCTTCCCTGAACTCTGGCCTTGTGTGCTGGACATCTCCCCTGGGAGGCCACGGGCCTCTCCTGGGCCTCCTCCTCCCAAACCCCTCCCATCTTCACAGACGCCGGAACCACTAGGCATGCAAAGACTCAGCCCAAATTTTCTCTCATCCCACATTCTGTCTGTGGGCAAATCCTGTGTCTGTTCCCTGCCTCCCCGGCCCCTCCCACCTTCCCCAGGCCCCTTTGGCGACCTCTAAACTGGCCTCCCTGCCGCCCCGCTGTCCCCATACCCAGTCCGCTTCCTTCACAGCAGCCAGAGGTCATATTATCATTTTTAACTTCTTATGGGAAATTTCAAACACAGACAAAAGGAGAGATTAAGACAATAACCTCTGTGTTTACCACTCAGTTTCAATCGTTAATAAAATATGCCCAACCAGAATGATGTCTTTACAGTATAAGTTTGGTGAATTTCCCCTCTTGCTTAACCTCAAATCAGATTCCTTACCAACCTCATCTTTAACCTTTTTCTTCCTCACTCCGGCATCCTGGCCTCTGCTGATCCTGAAACATGGTACAGTGACCTCAGGGCCTTTGCATTGCTGTGTGTGTTGTTTTTTTTCTTTGGCCTGGATCACTCTTCTTTCAGATCTTTGCTCGCCTGGCTTGTTCTCAATCTCAAGGTATCCACCATTTGGAGTGCACAAATTTTAGCACTTTGTCATTATGACTTCTGAATATTTGAAAATAGAAAAAGAAGGATGCATTGCAGGTGAAGCTGAAGTTCTCTCTGAGTCTCACCCTCCTCCATCTGCTGCTCTAAGGAACCAGCTACCATCATGAATGGGCAGGGACCTTCTATGTCTTTTTTTGGCCAGAACATGCAGCATGTGGGATCCTGCTTCCCTGACCAGGGATTGAACCTGAGCTCTGTGCTTCCAAGGCCTTAGAAGCATGGAGCTTAGCCCCTGGACCACCAGGGAAGTCCCTAGGTCTTGTTTTTTTTTTTAAATATTTTCACTATACTTGTGTCCAGAATGGCATATAATACTGCTTAATGGGTTTGAAAAAAATTATACACACGCTATCATTTCATAGCTGTTACTCTGTAACTTTCCCCTCTCACGTGACACTATGTTTTTCAGACCTGTCCATGCTGACGCATATAGATCATTCATTTTAACCGCTGCTTAGTCATCCCTGAGCCCGATATACCCAGTATATTTATTCATTTTCCTAGTGATGGAAAAAATGCTGCCACACGCAGTCTCACACATGTTTTTTCATTCACAGATGAATGCTTCTGGAAGGCGTGCCTTTCAGGCTGGGGTGTGCAACCCTTGAGGGGGTGGTAAAAACAATCCAATCGGTTGTGAAATAGGATGGAGAGAAAACAAAGGTGCAGTAAGGGTAATTACTGTTTTGGTAACTTCGCATTTCAGTTTCCCATGTCTGAGTAATGGGTGGTTTTGTACAGAACCCTTCTCACCACATTTGGAGTCTGAAAAACCAGCAGAGAACTGTGGGGTCAGAGATGGGCAGGGTCCGATGCTCTGGTAGCCCCGTGAACTCACCCATGCTTGGTGTAGCATTAGACTTTCTTTGTTTTTGCAAATGAGTTATGAGATAGTATTTATTGTGGTCTTAATTTTGCATTTCCCTCACTAACGAAGTCAAACATCTTTTCCTACATTCTTGGCTCTTTGATTTTTTTTTTTCTCCTGTGACTTGCCTTTGCCTAGGTGTTCTACTGAGTCACTTGATTTTATCTTACTGATGTGTAGGCGTTCCTTAGATATTCTGTGTATTCTGACTACTTGTCCTTGGACTGTTTCATGGGTTGCACACATTTCTTCCAAGCTGTCACTACCTTTTGGCTTTGCTCCAGCTGTCTCTACACCAGATCCAGCAACAACAAGTTTATCAGTGACTTGGGCCAAGGCAGTGGCCAGGGCAGTGGGGGAGGCATGGGCAGAAGCTGTATGTCCAGGCTGGTGGCTGCATAACTTCTTTCAAAATATGGCTTAAATGATCAAGTGAAGGGGCAGTGAGGAACATTTTTCTTTCTTTTAATAAAAATTGTATTTTTATTCTTTTTCTTTTTTTTTTTCTTTTTTGCTGCATTGCACGGCTTGCAGGATCTCAGTTCACCAGAGACTGAACCTCGGCCATGGCAGTGAAAGTACCCAGTCCTAACCACTAGGCCACCAGGGAACTCCCTAAATTGTATACACTTAATGTTTACAGTTTGATGTTTTGGTATACATATACATTGTGAAATGATCGTCACAATCCAGCTAAACAACATTTCTGTCACCTCTACAGTTAGCGTGTGTTGAGAAGATGTAATTAAACCTAGCCCCTTAGCAAGTTTCAAGTACGCAATGCAGCATTGTCAGCTGTCATCTCCATGCTGCGGGTTAGATCTTTAAACCTTACTCATCTTTTATTGCTGAGACTTTGTACCCTTTGATACTGGAGTGGGTTGTCATTTCCTCCAACCCCAGGCTCTGGTCACCATCTTTGTACTTTATGTTTCAGCTTTGTTAGAATTCAGCTTTGTCAGATTCTACATGAACTGAGGTCACGTGGTACCTCTCTTTCTGTGTCTTGCTTATTTCTCTTAGAGAAGTGTCCTCTGGCCCCATCCATGTGGTCGCATCTCACATGTGGGATTGTAAATTAGCACAGCCATTCTGGAACACAGGATGGAGGTTCCTCAGAAAATTAAACTTAGAACTCCCTCAGGGTCCAGCAGTCCCACTTCTGGGTACGGCTGCAAAGGAATCGGAATCAGGGTTGTGAAGAGACCCATCTACACTCCCAAGTTCACTGCAGTGTTACTCACAGTAGAAATGGAAACACCCTAACACTCATCCTTTGATGAGTGTGTTTAGTCGCTCCAGTCGTGTCTGACCCTTTCCCACCCTGTGGACTGGAGCCCGCCAGGCTCCTCTATCCATGGGATTTTCCCAGCAAGAAGACTGGAGTGCGTTATCGTGCCCTCCTCCAGGGAATCTTCCTGACCCAGGAAACGGACCCACGTCTCCCCTGTCCGCTGCATTGGCCGGGGGGTTCTTTACCACTAAGTCACCTGGGAAGCCCCCTTTTGATGGACAGAAGGAGCAAGTCAGGAGGGGAGTTGCTGAAGAAGGCTAGGGAGTGGGTGGGTGGGGGAAGATGCCAGAGAGAAGTCTAGGAGAGCTGGCAGAAAACAAGAGTGGGAAACACATTGGTTCTGCATAAATTGATTAATAAATGAATGGGTGAAAATTATATTTTCCATTGTTGTTTTTTTGTACCATGCAGTGTGACTTTACAATCTGTTGTAGGCGTTGATGTGCTTTTTTTCCCCATTTATCCAAACTTTTTTTGGGGGGTGGTGATGAATGTTTTTCAATAATGGGATGGTTTTACAACTTCATATCCTTTTAAAGAACTCTTTTTAAAGCATTTTCATTCATGCTTGTCTGCAATAAGGTTTTTGCATTAATTTTAAAGTAGCAATGACCCTTTTTAATATGGTCGTTTTCTTTTTTTAAAATTTTACAATCTAGTCTTGGGCTCCAAGTGAATTGCTTGAAAGTGGTTTGATTGCAGTGAATATTTCCACATATTGGTTTACAAATTAACAAAATGTGTGCCCTTGGGGGGATTTCTTTGTAGAAATTTGTACATATTTGAAAGCAATATGTAGTTTGTTTTTTTAAAAAATCCTTGCATTCCTTCTCACCTGTGGACGCTGACTTCACTCACTCATGAGCTCCCAAGCATTGGTGCGTGGCCAGGTACTGGGCAAAGCATTTCACAGACATTATTTCATCAGCTCCTCCCCAGGGCCTCACCTGGCAGATTCTATATATAAACTATGTACCAGCTTTACAGATAAAGAGACCTGGGGCGGGAGCTTAGATTTATGATTAAGTGGTAGAGGTCAGTTCAGTTGCAAGTCTGTCTTCTGATTCCAAAAACCTTTTCCCAGGATAGGTTCTTCAGCTTTCATCAGTTTTTAATGATCATTTTTGCATTTTCAATCAAGCCATCCTTAGAAAATTAAAAAAAAAAAAAAAAAAAAAAGCAAGTCACAGTAAGTTTGAAGGCATATTTATCAATTTTGCGTTCTTCTGAGGGGGAAAAAAATGAAGATTTGAAATAAAGTGAGGTTTTCATGTTGGAACGAGGAAGAAAGACTATTCGTCCCCAACATTTCTCAAAGGTTTCGCCTCCAGCAACTCAGGCAGGATGGGACCTGCACAGGGCGAGCTCCTCGGGATGACGTAAGGTTGTTGTCGCGGGCTGAGAAGGGACAAAATCAGCCACAGAAAACTTTCCATCAATTTGCGCGGCGCGCTCAGGTGTGTTGGGCCCCTGCGCCCCAGGTGTTTGCTGCCCCCTTGCGGTCATGCTGCCGTCCTGCACCCTCAGGGAGAGCACCTGGGAGCCCTTGGGACTGGGAGGTGAGGCTTCCTGCCTCTCTAGGCCTGAGTCCTGGGCTGAGGAGGCGACTCTCTATGGAGGGAGATCAGGCCCTGGGAATGGCGCCCCCTGGCGTTTGACAATGCAGCGGTCACTAATAGCTGCCTTATCCCCCGGTCCTTCCTGTGAGGAAGGGGAGATGTGGTCTAACATCACTTAGCACAATAGTGCATGCATGGCCTTGAACCTCGCTGTTAGGCGGGGAAGAGGAAGGAGTGGAGGGCTCCCTGCTGAAGGATCCAAGGCGGGGCGGGGGCGGGCTTCTGCAGCAGCTTCTCTGCTCTCATTCCAGCCTGGCAAGTGGGGACCTCTGAGGCCATTCATTTATTAATTCAACGAATATTGGGTTGGCCAAAAACTTGGTTTGGGTTTTCCTGTAGCGTGTGCATGCATGCGTGATCAGTCGACTCTTCCCAACCCCATGGTCTGTAGCTCACCAGGCTCCTCTGTCCACGGGATCCTCCAGGCAAGATTACTGGAGTGGGTTGCCATTTCCTTCTCCAGGTGATCTTCCCGACTCAGGGATCAAATTCATGGTTCCCACATTGATAGGTGAGTTCTTAACCACAGAACCATCAGGGAAGCCCGCATTTGAAGATCTAATTGGCTTTATTCAACAGCTCATGAGTAGGGTATCATCCCATCAAGCAATCAGAAAGATGCTCTGAGGAGCTGTACCAAATGGAAGGTTTTTATAGACAGAAGGGGGCGGGACATGGAAGTATACACAGTGGACGAGTTCACTTCAGCCGCTCAGTCATATCCAACTCCTTGCAACCCCATGGACTGCAGCATGACAGGGTTCCCTGTCCATCACCAGCTCCCAGAGTTCACCAAACTCATGTCTATCGAGTCGGTGATGCCATCCAACCATCTCATCCTCTGTTGTCCCCTTCTCCTCCTGCCTTCAACCTTGCCCAGCATCAAGGTCTTTTCCAATGAGGCAGCTCTTCGCATCAGGTGGCCAAAGTATTGGAACTTCAGCTTCAACATCAGTCCTTCCAATGAATATTCAGGGTTGATTTCCTTTAGGATGGACTGGTTTGATCTCCTTGCAGTCCAAGGGACTAGTGGGGCAGGGTCATCTTCCCTTAGGGAAAGTCAGGGAGTCGTAGGCAGGTTACCTTACTAGTGCTCACCAAGTAATTCCAGACGGATTGGTGTAAAACACCACTCTTGAGAAAGGCTGAAATTATGATCATTGTTGCATTTTAGTTGCTAAGTCATGTCCAACTCTTTGTGATCCCATGGACTGCAGCACTCCAGGCTCCTCTGTCTTCCACTATCTCCTGGAGTTTGCTTAAATTCATGTCCATTGAGTCAGTGATGCCATCAGGTTAGGTAGTAAGTCTTGGTGGCGCTTAGCACAAGTGACTCCATTTTGGGCCTGTTGTTTCTTTTCAACAATTCCACCTTGATCAAACTCTCAGCATAACTGAGAAATGTGGTCAAAATTCAACACATTAGCACCACTCACCTACTGCTCTGGAGTTCTCACCGCTTTTGCTGATGCTGCTTTTGTTGCTGAATCTGTGTGCTAGTCACAGTTCACGGCTCCAGGCTCATAATTTTTCAATCATTTGCTTTGTCTCTCTTCTGAGGTCCAGTCTTAAGGAGATTTGCTTGGTGATTAGAGGCTGTGAATATGCATTTAAAGCTTTGCAGACAATATCCAATGTACCAGGGATATTATTTTAACTACAAGCGGGATAATTCCCAGTGTTAAGAGTGCACTTGGGAGCCGTGGATCTCCAAGACCCAAACCAGTCAAGATCCCATTGAAGGACTCGCCCTTTAAAAGCCAATGGTTTGCTCAGGGATCTTATGTAATTGAGTTTTGGCTTCCCCAGAAGTATTAACTCTAGGTCCGTTAGGTGATGCTGGTCATAGAACAGCTCAGCTAAAAGATAATGCTGTTATCGAGAACAACTTTGGCCAGAGAGTCTAAGGATCTTTGCTGGGTAGCCAGGGTCTTACAAACAGAATCTGCAATGTTTTAAGAGTTAAGGAGAGGTTTCTGATTGCACTTCCACTGTATTTTCTCCTAAGCCAGGGTTCCTTAGTGCTTCCCTGATGGCTTAGCAGGTAAAAAATCTGTCTGCAATGCCAAGACACAGGAGGTGTGGGTTCGATCCCTGGGTCAGGAAGATCCCCTGGAGAAGGAAATGGCAACCTTTTCCAGTATTCTTGCATGAAAAAATCCGATGGACAGAGGAGCCTGGTGGGCTACAATTCAAAGGGTTACAAAGAGTTGGACATGACTGAGCAACTAAACACCTCCCCCCCACCACACACAAGGGTCATTCAGGATTTTTAGTGCATATGGGGGAAGGAACTTCTAGCCTGAAATAAAAAATTGTTCTAAATTCCAGAGCTTAACACCCCTAGCAATGGCCTGAGAAATATGAGTGATGCCGTTATCTTTCCAGGACAATGCCAGGGTAAAGGAGAGGGGAAAGAGAGAGATTCATGTTTGGGGTTTTTTTTGACCAAGCTCTGTGGCATGTAGGATCTTAATTCCCCAACCAGGAATCACACCTGAACCCCCTACCCTGGCAGCTCAGTCTTAACCATGGAACTGCCAGGGAAGTCCTAAGTTTCATGTAAAGTATAAAGTCTTGATCTGGTGTCTTGAGTGGAAGCAGTTTACTTTGATGTCTAACCACTTCTCTTCCTAATCGATTTGATTTGGACGTCCCCAGTGTTTTGCATAGGACCCACCGATTTTGCAGCTTTTTGGCTTCTGAGATTCCTGTTAGCAGTTGTTTTTACTGGACCCTGTCCAGCTCAAGTTGGACCCAGTCCAACTCCAGCTGGTAACCACCAAGAATTCCCATGGAACTCTGGAGTGGGGGGAAAGCCTTGAACCAAAGCTAAGTGAAGATGGCAGCTTGATTCCAAATAAATGGGGAACTACAGTGGCTACCGCATTTCCCGATGCGGAATTTGGGGAAGGAGTTCAAAGAAATGGGAAACTGCAGACTAAATCACCAGCAGTTCCCAACATGAAATCCGGGGACAGCATCAAGAACTGGGGTTTCCAAACAAAAGGGGAACTGACTAGAAAACCAATTAGACCGGGCACGTGATGCAAAGAGAGCAGAGCTCACAACTGTGATGAATTTCCTCTGGCCTCAGAAATGGTGAGAAAAGACAGTGCAGTCAAAAAGGGGTTTGCCGGCACCACGCCTGTCTTTCTCATTGTCCGTGAACACCATCAGAAGAAGGTCACCTTGGATCCCACCACTGCCACCAAATCTGTTAAAAGTCAAAATTCAATTGAGTATGGGGAGGGAGATGGGAGGGAATTTCAAAAGGGAGGGGACATATGTATACTTATGATTGATTCATGTCGAGGTTTGACAGAAAACAGCAAAATTCTGTAAAGCAATTATCCTTCAATAAAAAATAAATTAATAAAAAATTCAATTGAGTACATTTGTACATTTGATGATCGAATTGGCTTTATTCAATAATCTTGAACAGTCTGCATCCCACCCAGCAGGTAGAGAGGAGCTCCAAGGAGCGGAACAGCAGTACAAAAGGGAGGCTTTTATAGGCAGGAGGAGGGTGGGACAAGGAAGTTAGAGGATGAATTATTTCAAGTCAGGTCACCTTCTCTCAGAGGAAAGCAAAAACTCCAGATGAAGTGGCCTAAAATTCCACGCCGGGAGAGGTTGAAATTGCAATTAAGATAAATATTAAGAACTGGGCTTCTCTTGTGGCTCAGCTGGTAAAGAATCTGCCTGCAAAGCGGGAGACCTGGGTTCGATCCCTGGGTTGGGAAGATCCCCTGGAGAAGGGAAAGGCTACCCACTCCAGTATTCTGGCCTGGAGAATTCCCTAGACTGTATAGACCGTGGGATCGCAAAGAGTTGGACGCTGAGAGACTTTCACTTGCTCACTCACTCACATTAAGTCCTGGTGGGGCTTAGCACAAGTGACTCCATGTTGGGCCTGTTGTTTCTTTTTAACACATTATTGACTGGGGGATTTTTGTAGAAATTAATGCCTGTGGCTAGTGATTTGTTGTTGTTCAGTTGCCCAGTCATGTCCAACTCTTTGAGACTCCACGGACTGCAGCACACCAGGCTCCCCTGTCTTTCACCATCTCCTGGAGCTTGCTCAAACTCATTTCCATTGAGCTGGTGATGGTGATGCCACCCATCTTGTCCTCTGTCGCCCCCTTCTCCTCCTGCCTTCAATCTTTCCCAGCATCAGGATCTTTTCCAGTGAGTCGACTCTTCCCATCAGGTGGCCAAAATATTGGAGCTTCAGCTTCAGCATCAGTCCTTCCAATGAATATTCAGGGCTGATTTCCTTTGATCCCCTTGCAGTCCAAGGGACTCTCAAGAGTCTTCTCCAGCCCCATAGTTTGAAAGCATCAATTCAAATGTGGGCATTTAAGTGTGGACGTTTATTATTACAAAATCAACTGATTTGATAAAGATAACCATCGTATTTTAAAATAACTTAATACAAATACAAGTTAAAATAACTGTAATTCTTTTTAAAAAATTAATTAATTAATTTGAGCTGAGTCTTAGTCGCAGCATATGAGATCTTTCATTTTGACATGTGGGATCTAGTTCCCTGACTAGGGATTGAACCCAGGTGCCCTGCACTGGGGGCACAGAGTCTCAGCCCCTGAACCACCAGGTAAGTCCCACTGTGATTCTTTTGAATGCAAACTAATGGTCACCCAAAGAAGAAATAAACCCTCCTTGCATGCTCAGTCGCTCAGGTGTGCCCAGCTCTTTGCGACCCCATGGACTGCAGCCGGCCAGGCTCCTCTGTCTGTGGGGTTTTTCAGGCAAGAACACTGGAGAGGGTTGCCATTTCCTTCTCCAGAAGGGCACTTTATGCTCTACCCAGACGGAATTGTTGGAATCATGCTGTTCCTTCTGCCCATACCACCCCCCACACTTCCTCCTCCGGAAAACTCCCACCCATCCTTCAAAACTTAGCTCAAGGAGGCCTTTTTGAACCCCAGCTTCCGCTCAGGGCTATGGTGTTGGGGGACTGTAGAGGGTGGTGGGGGAGGGGTAAGAGCAGCGGACGGAGCCGAGGGACTTTGCACCCTCCTCGAAGTGGACCCCAGCTGTCGCCCCGGGAGAGGAGACAAATGGGCGAACGGGACCCGTCCTAGGCAGGGGTCACCTCTGACCTTCCAGGGACTCTTTACGGCGAGTTGTATCTTGCACAAGGGTCGTCGCGGAGAAAGGGGGCGAGACATCAATTGTGCCCTGCACTCACCGGCCACCAGAGGGCGCGCTTTTTAAAAAATGTCTAAACGGCGTGAGAGCCTCATCCTTGCCGCATCTCGGGGCACCTGCTGGGACCCGGACAGGAAAGCATCGTAGGAAAGGCTGTGATCAAGGTTCTGGATTCTCCCAGAATTCTAAGACTTTGACTCTGATCCACGGCTTCTAGAAACCGCTCTTCCATGCAGCCTGTGGCCGCTGAGGGGTCTTGCTGAGCAAATTGCCCGCTTTCCCTCTCTGAATACCTCTCTTTAAGACCCTCTGAAGCCTTTTGTGGGCACATTTTCTCTCCCCTGCCCTCCTCTCAGAAGCCACTGACACACCACTCGATTGGAGAATAAAGGTTACAGCTGACTTCTCTGCTTTGAGATGGGACCAAACTTTTAGCAAAATGCAAGAAGGATGGATGGGGGTTAGGTAGGAGCTTTCAGATTTGGGCTGCTGAGGCTTCCATCTGCCTTCAAGCGTCCTGTCGCCCGCGGCCCTGGGACGAAGATGTCTATCTCCCAGGTCTCTGGTCCTTCAGGGTTTGGAAGGATGTGGGAAGGTACAGCATCTTTGTTCTGCCTTGGCTGCCTGTGCCGGGCGGACCAGAAGTTTGTGGAGTTGATGTCCCCGGGAGCAGTCTCCCAGCAGGAGGGCAACAGGATGTGGAAGACAAGTACCCCAGTTCTTGTGCAGCGATGGGGCAGGAGGCAGGGAAAGGGAAGACTTTCGTGGCAACTGGGTCCCCACGGTAACTTGGTCCCCACCCTGTGGTGTCTGTGAGGTCACCCTGCTTCTTCCTCCGGAGAAGGGAAAGGAGGGCCAGATATGGAGGCCGTCCCTCCGGTCAGATCCAGCCTCTCGGGGACTCTGCTGGTGGTGGTGAAGCTGTCCACACTGGTGAGGGGTGGGGGGTTGGGGGTTGGGGGCCGGGGGGGGCGAGGACCAAAGCTGCTGCTGGATGCTGCTGGTGAAACAAGGTGGCTGCCCCCCTCCTGGAGTAATCCCATAGCTTTCAGAAGCCCCACCCTCAAGCCGCAGAGCCGCAGAATTTTCTCCAGAGGGTCACTCCCATGGGTTAAGCGTTGACCTTCCCACCAGTCTTTTTCAAACGTGACCTTAGTCTGGAGAGTGGTAAATAACCATTGAAACCTAAAGGAAAGGGAATTCCCTGGTGGTCCAGTGGTTAAGACTCTGTGCTTCCCCTGCAGGGGACATGGGTTCGATCCTTAGTCGGGGAACTAAGATCCTGCAAGTCACCTGGTGTGACCAAAAAAAAAAAAAAAAAGAGAGAGAGAGAGGAAAAAAAAAAAAACCCAGTGGAAAGAAAACCAAATATAATATGAAACACCTACTAAAGCTCCCTCCTGAGGATGGAGTCCTTCCAATTGGACAGATAAAGATCAACCTTGGGGTGGGGAAAACTGAGGCCTTGAGAAGGGGAGGGCCCTGCCCGGGATGGCCTGGCAGCCCCACATGCACCAGAAAGTCTGGGACAGGTGGGCCCCCGCGGCAAGTGAGTAGCAATGGGTGACGACGGTCTCCTCTTCCTGTAGCTGGTCCAGAACCGGGCCCATCTCTACAATTTCCTGCTCCTCAAGATCTTCCTCTTCAACCACTGGCTGTCGGGGCTGACTCTGGAGGCCCAGGGGTCCCACCCACCCCCCAAGATCACCGGCTGCCCCATGGGCCGGGTTCTCCGGGCCGGGCTGACACTGCTAGAGGTCCCTGTGTGCCTGGCGCTGCGGGTGCCCAGGCTGGTGTGGGCAGGCCTGCTGGGCTGTGCCCATGCCTTGGGCCTGGCCCCGAAGTGGCTGGGGGTCTGGGAGCAGCTGGGCCTGTCTGCGGCCACCTGGACGGACCTGTTCCTGTCGTGTCTGCACGGCCTGATGCTGGCTGCCTTGCTGCTGCTGCTGCTGGTCTGGAGACTGTACCGGAAAGCCCAGTGCTGCAGCCTGGGCCGGCTGCCCAGGAAGGTGGGTGAGGGCGGCGTGGCTGGGCCGGGGGGTGGACAGGGCAGACCCGGGACACTGGGCCTGGGCTGGGCTGGGCTGGGCTGGGGAGGGTAGACCTGGGACATTGGGCCTGGGCTGGGCCGGGGGTGTCGTGGGGGTGGCCAGGCAGCGTGGCATGTGAGCTCCGGATAGCCACCTGCCCATCCACTTGCCCCACCGCCCCCAGGCTCTGCTGGAGAACCGCGTGGTGCGGAGGTCACTGGCGCTGCTGAAGAGTCTGTACTCGTGGGTGGAGAGCACGCTAGCGCTCACCTCCTGGCACCTGGCCTACATCATCACCTGGACCACCTGCCTCGCCTCCCACCTGCTACAGGCCGCCTTCGAGCACACAGCCCAGCTGGCCCAGGCCCAGGAGGCTGAGCCCCAGAAGGCCTTGGGGCTCTCATCTGAGCCCCCACCCCCTGGGCCCCCAGCCCCCGAGGCCAGGCCAGTCCTGCCAGAGCCTGGAACTCCTGGAGAATAAATGTGTCCCCTGTGCCTCCCCTGTCTGGTCTGGCCTGGGGCCTCACTCTCAGCCCTTCTTCTGCACTGGGCTGGAGGGGTGTGCACGCACTCACGCGTGCATTTGTGTGGGTGCATGTGAAGTTTCAGCCTTCCCAGGTGGCTCAGTGTTAAAAGAATCTACCTGCCAAAGCAGGAGACATGGGTTTGATCCCTGGGTTGGGAAGATCTCCTGGAGGAGGAAATGCAAACCAATCCAGGGCTCTTGCCTGGGAAATCCCACGGACAGAGGGGCCTGGCAGGGTACAGTCCATGGGGTCACAAGGAGTCGGACAGGACTTGGTGACTAAACCATATGTGCCCCAGGGCTTCCTCTAGGAAGGAAATCACCTTCTGTGAGCGCCTGGTATGTGCCAGGTAACCCTCTCAGACATCTGATAAGGAAAAAAACAAAACGAGAAAACTATAGCCCACCAGGCTCCTCTGTATATGGAATTCTCCAGGCAAGCATACTGGAGTGGGTTGCCATTGCCTACTCACGGGATCTTCCCAACTCAGGGATCGAACCCAGGCCCCCTGCATTGCACGCAGATTCTTTACCATCTAAGCTACCAGGGAAGCCCCCTCAGTCACTTGATACACATAGTTTTGTTTAAATCACTTACCAGCGCAGACATCCAGATGAGATTGAGCCTAGAAGCTTGAACATTCATTCCCTTGGTCCCAGAAGTCAGAGCAAGAACCAGCACTGGACCCTAGTTTTTTTTTTTTTGTTTGTTTGTTTCCTAGAACCCCTCACTTCATCTGGGTCCATGCACCTGCTTCCTGAGACTGTTGATGCCCAAGTTTTTTAGGGACGATGGGTAGTTAGAGACTCTGGCCTCTGGGGGGTGCCAGGGCCTCACATTTCAGAGATTTAGAAAATTCCTTTCAGAAAGGAGTTATTCCTGAGCCAGTCTGCAGCTGGCCAGTGCATCCGTTTATACACTTGGTCACTCATTTCCCCACTCATCCATCCATCTGTCCACTCACCCACCTGTCTGTCTCTCAGCCTGTCTACCTGTCCATCAACCCTGCCTGCCTGCCTGCCTGCTAAGCCGCTTCAGTCGTGTCTGACCCTTTGCAACCCCATGGACTGTAGCTCCCCAGGCTCCTCTGTCCATGGGATTCTCCAGGCAAAAATACTAGAGTGGGTTGCCATGCCCTCCTCCAGGGGCTCTTCGTGACCCAGGGATCAAACCTGCATCTCTTACATCCCCTGCATGGGCAGGGTGAGTTCTTTAGCACAGCGCTACCTGGTAAGCCTGTCCACCCAACTCCACACCCACAAATACAACCACAGATCCATCTCCTCCAGGAAGAGGGAAACACCCAGTATCTCGGCCCTTGGCCCCAGCTGCCCAGGTCCTGCTCAAGGGCTGCGGATGCCGTGGAGGCGTGCTCAGGCCGCAGCGGGTCAGATCCCCCATTCGCCACCCTTGGGGCAGTGCTTCTGTGAGAGGAGCAGAGAGATGGTTTCTCGGGAGTTAGCGATCGCTCTGTGCTCATTCCCAAGCCCGGGGGTGATGAGTGTGGGAAGACATTCCAGAGAGCTCTGCTCTTCTTTCCTCTCCTGCGTTCTGGCTCCTAGAGAAGTTAGGGCCAGATTCCTGCCCCGCCTCTCATAGAAAAACCTGCAGATGGCCCGGGGGTGGATGTGGGGTGAGCTTCCAGGCCCTTCTTCTGAGCCTGAGGAGCAGACTCGGCCTGCCCCTGGCCCGATGACTCTGAAGGGCTCCCATCTGGCCAACCGGGCAGAACACCTGTGAGGGGGGTCAGCGCAGCTGGGATTCCGGAACTCGCACCCAGCGCGCAGGGAAAGCTGAGTGCAGAGGTCTGTGAGCTCGGCCCCCTGCTGAAGGTGGGGGCTGGGGGTCGGGGAGGAGGCCCCAGAACTCGCCTGGGGGGCTGCCAGGGACCAAGATGGCACTGGATAGGGCTCTGACCATGGGCCTGGGGTGCTGGCAGGGAGGGAGCAGGTGGAGAGGGGCCTCAAAGGCCGAGAAGGGAGGGGAGGTGGCCAGTACCTGTGCCAGCTGGGGAGAGAGGACCGGAGCCAGGATGGAGTTGGGAATGGGCTGGAGGCTTCGACCAGTGGTAGGGCCCGTGGGCAGTGGATGGGGAGAGTTTTGTGCAGTGGGGGGAGATGAGGGTAGGGGCAATTTTTTTTCTTCTAAATTTTTTTTTTTTTAATTACCACAAGTACAGAGATGTTGAGAATTCCCTGGTGGTCCAGTGGTTAAGACTCTATGCTTTCACTGCCAGGGCCCCGGGTTCAATCCCTGGTCAAGGAAGTAACATCCCACAAACCCCATAGTGTGGCCAAAAAAAAAAAAAAAAAGGGACAGATGTGTGAAGGTAAAAATGTTTCCTTGTCTCTGGTTCTAAACTTCAGAGAAAGAGAGTCAACTGTGTGTGGAATATCTTTCTAGTCGCAATATACATGCAAACCTGTGTGCACACACACACAGCCCACCTACAGCCACTGATGGGGTGCCATACTGACGTACTGATGGGAATCCATTCACATTATACGTGTCGCTGGGTGTCCCCTCTGGGTCTCGGTTTCCAGGTCTATGCAGCGTCGGGTGACTGGGTGATCCTGATGAAACAGCCAATGTCGGGGGGGTCCTCAATATCCTGGACACCCCAGCTGGGAGGAGGTCACCTGTATAGCTCTGATAGGTCCTTGCTTGCTTAGTTGCTCAGTCATGTCTGACTCTTCGCGACTCCATGGACTGTAGTCTGCCAGGCTCCTCTGTCTATGAGATTTCCCAGGCAGGAATACTGGAGTGGGTTGCCATTTCCTCCAGGGGATTTTCCCAACCCAGGGATTGAACCCGCATCTCCTGCACTGCGGGCAGATTCTTTACCTGCCGAGCCATAGGTCCCTGGACATGAGCTGAGATCTGGCTCCATGAATGTAAGTGCTCCTGGGCCATCCAGGGACCCTGGTAACTCGGCACTGGGGCTTGGGAGAAAGAGGAGGAAGGCGTGAAGATGCCCGTGGCTTTTCCTCGAAGGCGGTGAGAAGATCAGAGGCCCTGGGGTCAGACAGGCTGCAGTTTGAACCCTGGACTGACCCCCTCCCCTCTGCATGACTTCAGGCAAGTTCGTTAACCCCATGAGCCTCAGTCTCCCCACCTGTGAACAGGTACAGCTGTAGCCTTGGGCCTCACAGGGCTGCGCTGAGTCTGCGCACACACTGTACCCCACCAGGCCTGGAGGGACAGTGCTGGGAAACCCCAATCTCTCTCTCTCTCTCTCGGGCCTGCGGCCTTCCCAGCGCCACGGGGGGCCTTGTTCTGAGGTCTGGAGGGCCAGCGGGCGGGTCTGTCTATCTCAGGCCTGAGAGTGTGGAGGGGCCCTGGCCTGCTGGAGGAAAAACAAGTTGGGGGGCGGTGGCGGTGGGGTGCGAACAGGGTGGGGGGAGCTGGCTGCAGGGCTGGCCAGCAGCTCCACGCAATCTGTCTGCTATGCAGTCCCGGGCCTGGCCTGTATTTATTTATGCTGAGCGTGTATTTATATCAGCCCCTTTCTCATTAATAGGGCAGGAAATGGCTGGAATTGTTACATACCTGGCGGCCCAGGGGTCCCACTCGGCCAAGACACACAGGGCCCTGGCCGCCCAGCCACGATTGTGAGGGGCCCTCTCCTCAGTCCCAGGCCTCCGTCCCTGGCCTTTCGTTGACCCTGCGTCCACCCCCACCCCCGACCCTTGCACGGAGCGCCCATCTAGGTCCTTGGGCTCCTAGTGATTCCCTGAGCCCACTGCCCTGGGAGTCGGGCTCCTTTTCAGGCTTCTCCTTGTCCCCAGGAGGGAGAGTGATGTTGGAGGCTGTCAAGGTGCGTCTTTGAGGATGGGGGGCGACGTGTGTCAGTGCTGGGCAGGCCCCAGGCAGAACAATGAGAATATGAGAAACCAGGGTCCCCTGAGTTGGGGATGGGATGCTGGAGCCCCGGGGCAGGGGTCTGACCGGAGGAAGAAGTGATGGGACGCGAGAGGGCCCTTCCTGAGGCTTGGGAGTTGTCCCAGGACTCTGCGGCCCAGCAGGCAGAGCTGCCTGTAGGCTTGGACAGACCCTGCCACCCGAGGGGGTGTCCCCGTGCTTGCCACCCAAAGGAGGCCCAACGGGGTGGGGGCTCACCCGGGCCTTGCCTCCTGGGCTACCCTGGCTACAGGAGGCTTCCCTGCTCAGGGCGGGCAGCCCCCTCCCCGGCCCTCCATCTGCACGCATAATCAGGCCAGTGTCTCTCCCCCAGGCCCCAGCTCTTGGGCGTGGGCCCCAGGTGGGGCTGCTGGAGCAGAGAGGTGCGGCCCCCTGCCCAGAGCGCTCGCCTGACACCCCGTTAGCGCCTCTCGCCTCGGCCGGCTCTCCCCGCTCCGCCAGCCTCCCCGCTGACCGTCTCTGGGCTGCTTCACCAGGGCAGGGTTAGAAGGCATCTGCGGGGTGACCAGCAGCCGTCCAGGGCCGCTGGACGTGCGTGCGCACCCCGCTCTCCTCCGCTCGGGCCCAGAGGCCGCCTCTAGGCTGAGCTTCCCAGAAGCCACTGCGGGCAGTGGGTCTGACCTCTGACCTCTACCCACTGGGGCCGCCATGACTTCCTGGCTCAGAGGCCAGAGCCGGGGCCCCTGTGCAGACGCGAGGACTGAAGCTTAGAGGGCCTTTCCCAGGGCCCACCATTGGCCTCCGTCCTTGCCCTCTCAGCCCACTTGCAGGGTCTGTGGGAAGGGGTGGGGAGGGGGCGGCTCTGGACATCGAGGAGGGGCTGCCGCAGGGGTCTCTGGGACTGACCTTCTCTGAGATGGGGAGCCCACACCCTGCACCGGAGCTGTGGGGAACTGCCCTGGCTGGTAAGGGGCCTGTGCCCAACTTGCATATGGTGGTGCCCAGGGAGAGGAGCGCCTCTTTCAGCTTGGTGGCTGAGTGCCTGGGGTTGGCCGGGGTCCTTTGCCGAGCTGAGCCCCAACCCTGCCACCCCCTGGGGAGCAGCACCATCTGCGGCAGGAGGAGGCTGGAGGACTGCGTCCTCTGAGTCTCCTAGGCCTGGACCGTGTCCCTGCCCACCCCGCGGACCCCACCTCGAAGGTCAGGGCCACGCCTCCTCCTACAGCTCCCCCAGGGATGCCCAGGTCAGCCCAGTGTGTGGCTGACAGCGTCTGGGGAGAGCCTGGCCTCCAGCCCTGGAAACCGCACCACCCACCCCCCTCCCCCAGCTGCCTGTGGTCGGAGGGACTCGAGACCCTTTGTTCCCACCGGGGGTCCCGCCCGTCCCTGGCTTGCATGACCCTGGGCTCTGTCCTTGCTCCCGAAATGAGGCCGGAGCCTCTGGGCTTGGTAGTTGCTGGGTCAGGGTTCTGTGAACCCTG
Organism: Dama dama; assembly: GCF_033118175.1. Classification (NCBI taxonomy): domain Eukaryota; kingdom Metazoa; phylum Chordata; class Mammalia; order Artiodactyla; family Cervidae; genus Dama; species Dama dama. The sequence continues at coordinate 34,059,265 of NC_083690.1, read as the reverse complement.
AATCCCCCAAGGCCCAAGGGCTGGAGTGGTGGGTGGGCTGGAGCGGATGCGAGCAGAGAGGCCCCTTGGCCTAACCCTCGAAGCTCTAGGCCCCTGGGCCCCCGGGGTGCTGCCGCGGAGTCCCACAGTCGTCCTTTGCTCAGACTGCACACATCTGGAGCTGTGTCCCATCTCCCCTCCCCACCCAGGCCCACATCTGGAACCCAAAGCCGGCTCGCCAGCTCAACATGGAGCATCTGGGCCCTGAGGAGCCTGCTCCCAGGTTAATGCAGCCCATCTGGCCCCTGGCGGCCGCTCTGGCCCATCTGCAGGCTGCAAGTCTGGAGGTTCCGAGCCCCATGGCCATCCCCTCGCCCCACGCCTGGCGGGGTCTGGAGTCAGTACTCTCTGGGGTGCCCTGCCCTGAGGTGGGTTTCCTATGTGCAGAGGCCCCCCCCCCACCCCCACCTCTTCCTTTCTGGATATCACAGCTCCCAGGGCTTCTCCTGGGGGCTGCCTGGGGAATAGCTGAGTTGTGACATAATGTGGACACACGTCCCCTGCTAGGAGTGGTGACAGCTGCCACTCTGCACCAACTCAGCCTGCAGGCTCTTGGCATCGCTTGAAAGAGTCTCCGGGGCCCCCCGGCTCGCCTGCCTGCCCAGCCCCTCCCGGGGAGCCTAGGGTGCTGCAGGGTGAGCCACCCACGAGCTGATGGTGGAACTTCACTGGGTCCCTGTCACGGAGTACACCTCACACGATGTGCCCACCTGTCACTTCCTTTCTAACCCCGTCTCTGCCAGTACCTGTTGTGGCAGGATGCGCTTAGACGTCTCCCGGAGGCCCCCGACTCAGAGAAGAGAGCCTGGAGAGGCAGGTGGCTGAAGGGCATTGGCGCCAGTCTGCAGGAAAGACCACCTTGGGGTGAGGGGCTCGTGGGGCAGAGACATGGCATGGGGCTGTGAGGGGAGGAAGGCAGGTCTGGGTTGGAGGAAACCTTCCAGCCGTGGGAACCGCCCAGCAGTGGCCTGGACTGTTCCTCCTCAGTGTGGGGCATGACGCTTCTGACCTCATTGGGGATGTGGTACCCTGAGGAATGAAAGCAGATGGGATTCTCACGGGATTGTGGTAGTGAGCTCCCCATCACAGGAGGGGATCCAAGCTGGCAGGGCTGCTTACCATCAGGAAGATGGCGGAGGCTGTTCTCACCAAGAGTTCAAAGCTGTGTTAGATACTTTTCCATCACTATACTCCAACCCTGTGATTCCAGGCATCTAGGATTCTGAGACTCAGCCGCCTATGACATGAGGCACAGTCATGGGTGGAGGCCAGATATTTGGCATGGAAGGTGGCGGGGGGAAGCAGGGGAGAGAGGCGCTGGGGACGCAGAGAAGTGTTGGCAGCCTGTGCCCTAGGACTGAGGGCTTTGCCACCTCCCCGCCCTGAATGGCCTCAGCTCTGGTGCTGGCCTAGCCTTTGAGGCCTGGGGTGTGAGCCCACAGCCCGCCGATTCTGCAGCCTGTGGTCAAGCTTTATCAGAGCATCACTGGCACCAACTGAAAGGAATCCTTTATAGCCATACGTAGCCTCCAGCCCGGAGGCTCTGGGAGCAGTGGGCAGTTTAGACCACAGAACTTCAAGCCTTCTTCCGTACCTCCGTACCCACGGAAAATTTGAGTCAACAAACATGCAAGACAGAGACACAAATAAAAAATAATGAGGGTTAGCATTTATTGAGTGTTCACCCTGGGCCAGATACCGCCCTGAGGCCTTTCCTGGTATTAACTCATTCCAGCTTCCCTGGAATGAGGTACTGTTGTTATTACTAATCCATTTTACAGATGGGGAGCCCGAGGCTTAAGGTCCACTCAGCCATTGGATGGCAGAGGTGGGATCCAAGCCGGGTGGTTTGCCGTCCAAGTCTGTGTCCTTCCCCACTCTCACTGCCACTCTGCAAGTGGGATGGGTTGGGGAGACAGAGAGCGGGTGTAGAAAGGAACTGGGGGGGAGGGTGGGGCCTTAGGGTCTCTGAGGCCTGGAGAAGGGCTGCGGCCATGCCCAGCCCAGAAGGAGAAGCAGACCAGCTGATTTACAGCGGCCTGTTCCCCAGAACTGCCCCAGGCCTTCAGATGAGGTGTCAGGCATGCAAGGGCGGTCCCCGGCCTTGTCAAGCCTTCCAGACTCAGAGACAGTCTTTTCGAGGGTGGGAGCTGGTTCCCCTGATTCTTCTAGAAGGCGGGAATATCAGGCTGCTGGGGCTGTGAGGGTCAGCCCTGAGCCGACCTGCTCTGTGGCCAGCGTCCTCGGGGTACCCCTGCTCCCGAGGTGGGGCCGCTGTCTGGAGGGTCACCCGGAGCTTCCAGGGCTGCGGGTTGGGGGTCTCCATGGATGTGCATCTGTGTGTGCGTGTGGGGAGGCTTCCCTCAGTCCGCCTCTGCCACCATCTGACCTGCCAGAGGAAAAAGCAGAGAGAAGGAGAGGACTTTCTGGGGCCAGGGGTGTCATTGCTGGACAGCCCAGACTGACCTGCCTTGTTCCACTGATACTTTCTAACAGCCTCTCCCACCCGGAGCCCTTTGCCCTGTTTGGGCGTGGACACGGCAGCCGTCCTCACTGGGTACCTCCTTTGTTCCAGGTACTGTGGTGAGGACACGGACCATAATGTAATACTTCACTTAATTGCCACAACTTTGGCAGCAGGGTGTTATCCTCACTCCCATTTTACAGACGGAGAAACTGAGGCTCAGAGAAGGCAAATCCCTTCTCCACACAACTGACAAGCGATTCAAATCAAGGCCTATCTGACCCGCTACCTCTCACTAAGCTCCTAATTCCCACCCCTACCAAGAGGGCTGGGGAGACACCTCCCTCAAGCCCCCAGACTCCTGGGGTTGGGCCAGGCATCCCAGAGCTCCAGCCCGACACACCCCCCCATTCCCTAGCTGGGCTGGCTTCAACGGGCCTTAGCCTGGCCTTTGGGGACTGGCCGAGGGCCAAGAAGGAAAACAATGGGAGAGAAAGGAGCGGAAACGCTCTGGAGGTGTGGGAGGGGAGAGAACCAGGCCGGCAGGGATTTTGGACACGCTGGGTCCCCGAGTCCTCGGGGCAGGGGGCAGCGGTGGGGGTCAGCGTGCCCAGACCCTGCTTCCTGTGTGCGTTTGAGGTGTTCTGGCCAGACCCTGCATGGGGAGGCCGAGGAAGGAAGGAAGGAAGGAAGGACCCACGCGAGTCCCACCCTGTGGTCTGAGGAGCAAGCTGCTGCTTGAGCCTGGACAGCAGCTCCTCTGCCTCTGAACAGGCTGAGCGCGTGGCAAGAAAGGGAGGTGGGCTCAGGCTGCTGGACCCCTAACCGATCCAGCTTTCCCCCTCTCGCAAGGTGGACTTCCAGTGGCCCCTCCGGGGCCAAACCCTGGGGTGCTGCCCTTTGGCATCCCTGTTAACTTGGGGGAGAGCCCAGGTCAGCCTGAACCCAGGTCCCTTTTTTTTTTTTTAATTTAATTTATTAGACTGTGCCAGGTCTTTGTTGAGCCATGCAAGCTTTTTTAGTTGAGGCATGTAAACACTTGGTTGCAGCATGCGGGATCCAGTTCCCTGACCAGGGATTAAACCCTGGCCTCCTGTGTTGGAAGAGCAATGTCTTAGCCACTGGACCATGAGGGGAATCCCAGAAACCAGGTTCCTTCTGCCGCCGCTTGTCAAGTTTCCAATGCCCTGACCACCGGCTCTGTGTCCGTCCTGGTGCCCAGGACTGGGTCTGTCTTAGCCTCGGCACTCGAGATAGGAGATTGGTTCTCAAAGTGGCCTCGGACCGCTGTGACCCTGCAGCCTCAATCACTCAGGACCCTCAGCTTGACCCCCAGGATGGCAGGGTTCAGCCCTGGTCCAGGCGTCCAGGTGGAGCCCAGGTTCCCACCTGCGACTCTGCTCCGTCTGGTCAGCAGCCCCCAGCGGCTGGTCTGAGGGATGCTGAGGCTCTGTCTCTACCGTCTCACTTGGGGGTGTCCCTGTCTTGCCCCCCCATCCCAATATCCCCTGGCCTCACTGCAGGTGTGTCTCTCTCCCCTGGGAGCTGCTCCCAGCCCTGGTGGGAGGAGCAGCCCTCACCATTCACACCTGGGGGAAAGGAGATACAGATGCTCAGGGCGCTGGGGGACCTGCCTGCCTCCTTGTTCTGCCCCCAGCTCCCTCTCTGTTTCCTTCCTCTGAGCTGAGGTTTGGGATGAAGGGCTTTGACCACACTCGCAATCCACGCACCCTCTGGGGGACTCCCGGGTGCCCGGCAGGCCTTTGGTGCCAGGTACGTGGAGAGAACCCTGGTGATGCTGTTAACAGCTTCTGGCACTTCAGCTCACTCGCTTCCTGCTTCTGGCCTCAGTTTTCCCCTCCGAGGAATGGGGTTGGGCTTGAGAGGTTGACAAGGCCCCTCCAGTTCTTGCTGGAGTGAAACCTGCCTCTCGTCCTTGTGTCCAGGGTCCCCCATCCACCCACGCTCCCCAGGTCACAGGGCACCCTGTGATTAGTCCCCAGTGTGGGCCTGGTCCCCGACAGAGAGAGGGAGGGTCTTCCTGCCTCACCCCTTCCCTCTCTCTGCAGGGCCAAGAGGCAGGGAATTTGTGAGGGAGCCGAATCCTCCAGACAAGACAAACCAGGCCAGTCCACAAACAGGCGACCAAAACAACAAGGCGAGATTTCGAAACCCAGATTCAGGGAAAGAGGCCACTCGGAGCCTCTCTCCAGGACAGGGGGCGGTGAAATTGGGCCAGGCCTGTGGGTCAGAGCCGGCCTGGCCCGGACTATTTTTGTACTGTCTGGGGGGTTGGGGCTGATGAAATCCCAGCTGCGTTTCACCAAAACACTTTCCCCTTAAGCCCAGGGCTCCATGTGGCGCAAATTCATTGTCACTTAACTCATCACTCAGGGCTCTGAGCCGCACCCCTCCCCCCTCCCAAGAAAGACAAAAACACACAGTCTCTGGCCCGAGGGGGGAGGTGGGCGTGAGGGGCTGCGACAGGCAGACTGGCTGTCTTGACCTGAGCTGCCCTGGGCAGGCGGCCGGCCCCTCCATCTTCCTGCCTCCTTCCATCTCGGCCTGGGCTTCCTCAAAGGCAAGCTGCACACGAGGGGTGGGGGTCGGGGGGGGCAGATGGGAGCCCGGGGTCACTGACATCTTCTTTTTGCCCCATGCACCCGGTACTGGAAACAGGAAACTGATGAGCCCTGCGGGTCTGTGGGCAGGAACCGCTACTTCCCCACCGGGGCGGGGTCACCCCGTGGCGGTGTCCCGTGCAGACGCGTCTGGGCCAGCCACACAGGAGATTGCAATCTGCTTTATCTCCTTGTTGCTTTGCATGTTTGTTGACTTGTACCTGGTGTTCTGCTCCTCAGGGCGAGGGGAGAATCAGACCGGATGGGAAGGGCTTTCTGGAGGGGAGGTGCCTCCAGGGTTTTATCAGACACTGCGGACAGAGACCTCTGCTTTCGCACCCTGCCCTGACCCCTTGGCTTCCTGAGCTGGTGGCCACGGCCGCGGGTGCGTGTGGCCCTCCCTAGCCCGTCCCACCCCCCGTGTTCGCTGGTCCCTCGAGCCCTCATTTGAGCGGACACCATTCTGGCTTTTCTCAGGAGGAATTTCAGCTGGGACCTGCCATCTTATTGCATTCTGGGGGGCCTCTCTCTCTCTCCTCCTAGACAGTGGGCCTCTCCAGGGCAGAGTCAGGGGTGATCTACCCCAGATCCCCAGTGCCCAGCCTGGGGCTTGGCCCAGAACCCAACAAGCACATGCTTGTTGAATGAATTAATACATTTCTGAAGTCACATCAAAGTGCTATTTGTATTATCTTTAGGCCAGATTAATCCAGAGCCTGGACTCTCCAGATAAATATTGACAATCTGGCTTTTGTGTATCCTGCAGTCGGGGACAGAGGTCCCTTTCTTTTTTTCTTTTGTTTTTTTATTTGACTTTATTTTTTTTTATATTTTCTTTTTATTGGAATATACTTGCTTTACATGGTTGTGTTAGTTTCTTCTGGACAACCATGTGAATCAGCTATATGTATACATACACCCCCACCCCCGTATACATATACCCTGCCCCCTCCAGCCTCTATCCCACCCGCCACCCACCCCCCTCCCACTCCCATCCCACCCCAGAGCTCCCTTTCTGATTTGGGCAGGAAGGAAAAAGCTCCCCGTCTTTAGAGGGAGGTGACCCCTGAACTCTCCTCTCGCCACCTTGGGGATGCCTGTGACCCCCCTCTGCTCTGGTAATAACCTCTCTGCTGGTTTCTGATCCCCAGACCGAGGGGGCCGCAGGGTGGAGCTGGAGAATTTTGCTTTCCTGGGCAGGGTCAGGCAGTTCCTGAAGCAGCGGAGTTGTTTGGGTGCAAACATTTCCCTGTATTGTCCGGCTTCAGAAGGCAGCCAAAAGTCTAGGCGGGAGGGAGGGAACTATAGCAGAATTTTCCTCCCCTCTGCCCCTAAGAAGACAGGAGCCTCAAAAGCTCACAGGTGGGGGTTGGGAGGTCGTCTCAGGCCCTGGAGGATGCAGAGGAACAAGGAGACAGAACAGGGGGCTCTGCTGGGCAGGACAGGGAGGCAGGTGGGTTGGTCTTTGATTTGTGTCCAACCAAACGATGAGACTGTACCTGCCCCAGAGGATGCTGGGAGATGCGGTCACTCCCTTGCAGGCTGGCTTTTCCAGATTAGCCATGGTTTTCTCTTCTGATGCAGCAGAGGGCCAACCTCCCCTCTCGGCTAAGCTTGCCCCCTCCTCCTGCGGCTTCTGTTCTTTGACCTCTTTTCTGGGGTCGGTGGCTCTGGAGGTGGGGCCTTCTGGAGGCGGAGACAGGGATGCCCACGCAGTATGTTATTTAGGTCTCAAAAATGCCCCAGTTACAGATGGGCAAGCTGGGGTTCAGCTAGTAGCTGGGAGGGGGAGACCCTAGAGCCTCCTGCCACTGCAAGGTCCCGGTGCCCCACCACCTGCCCCTGCAGATCTCCAGGGTCCCTGCTCTCTCTGTCTTGGGGTCTTTTAATTAGAAGCCCCCTCTCCCCCCACCCCCAGCTTCTGCTTTCCCCCCCAGGAATTCCAGAAAGAAGTTCCTCTGTGTCAAGATGGCAGTGGGAAACGTCGCTTTGCATTTTGGGTGGTTCCCAAATGATGCTCCACAGAATGTTCTTTTGGGAGAGAAAAAAAGGTTCTGGACCCGATAAGCTGGAGAGACACTGGATTTGACAAGTCAGACAGACTTCTCTCTCGTGGGACTTCTCAGAACCTTAGTCTATTTTGATCTACTAAGAAGGGGCTTCCCAGGTGGCTCAGTGGTAAAGAATTCACCTGTCAATTCAGGAGATGCAAGAGATGCGGTTCGATCCCTGGGTTGGGAAGATCCCCTGGAGGAGGAAATGGCAATCCATTCCAGTGTTCTTGCCTGGGAAGTTCCATGAACAGAGGAGCCTGGCGGGTTGCAGTCCATGAAGTCACAGAGTCGGACATGACTAAGCAAGTACACGCATACACCGGTATGCAGTTTCCCACGCTTATTTGATATTAGTGCCTTTTTTCTCCAGGAAATCTTTCCTAGGACAAGCGGGACATGCTCTGGGCCATGCAGATTTTGAGGGCATCTCTGGGCTTCTTGGTCTTCTCTGATGTTTCAGACAGGAAGGAATCTGCCTGCCATGCTGGAGACCCAGGTTCAGTCCTCGGATCAGGAAGATCCCCTGGAGAAGGGACCCAGCAGAGATGGTGGCTGTGGCTAAGGATGCTTCTTTTTTCATGTTGAGTGGGAAATGGTCAACGTTGGAGGAAGCTGGCCATGGAGGTTCTCTGGTGTCAAGCAAGTGGAGATCTGGTCACATGAATCGCCTGCTCTTCCTTGGTGCTGAATGGAGAAGAGCTGGCAGGTGGACAGAAGAAGGAGGTAGGGACAGACCTTGTTTGTCTCACTAATTTCTTCTGAAAATATGAGTCATGATTCGGTCAACTGTGACCAAGTTTGGGCAAGACCCAGGCAGTTGGGAAGCCGGGAGGATTTCGCTCATCCAGTTTGTGTGAAGTTCTGGAAAGGGCAATCCCAACTTCAGCATATATCCAACTCCAAGACCAGATTTGGGGACAAGTTACCAGGGATCTTACCAAGTTACAGGGATCTTATCTCCCTGTCCCCTCCTGACAGCTAGAGTCCCTAGACTCCACGGGCAGGCTCAACTCTGCCACAAACTCTGGGGCCGGACGTGCCCTCGGTTAGGGCATTTAAGAAGGAGCCAAGTTCAATGTCCAACCTTGTGTCTTAGTTCTAAAAACAGAGGCTCAACTTTGCTCCCAGGGCCCCTCTCATCAATTCTTCCTTGCATGAGAGACTTGGACCCCAGCTGTATGCTGAGGACTCTCTTGCCTGCTGTTGGATGTTCCCGGCTCTGCCCTCTTGCTTGGTTCCCAGGTCCCAGGTTCCTGATGCTGAGTCCCATGGACCTGCTGGACCCCTTCTTCCCGTCAACTCTGGCTCCCCTTTGCATCTCCCAAGTCCCAGGCCCCAGGGCCTCTGGATGGGCTTTCTGCAGGTAACGTTGTTTCAGAGCCCGCTCCATCTCAGAGGGAGTCCAGCCACTCCGTCCTCTCTTCTTCCAGTCTGCAGTTCTCTCGGACACCAGCTGGGCAAAAAGGAATCATTTGACTCAAGCCTGGGGATAAGACCAGGCCTCTTGAGACTCACTCCACTCTCTTGTTCATTCATCTGGTTACGGATCATTTCTATCAACATTTGTGGATTTGTGGACTTAAGCAAGGTCACACTCTGAAGTCAGTGGTGCTCAAGCTTGAGTGGGCAGTGTAGGCCTATGGGACTTATTAAAAAAAACAGGCTGTGGATTTCATAGATCTGGGGTGGGGCCCAGTCATTTGAATTTCTAACAAGTTTCCAGGTGATGTTGATGCTCTGAGCCTGGGGACCACAGTGAGGACAGGCTGAGTCGTTGTCAGCTCTCAAAGCCTACCTGTAGACTAGCTTATCGAGCCATTGAAACCAGAAGCTCCCCCAAGAGAGGGCTGGGTGGAGCGAGGCTGTGGACCTGAGAGGGGAGATGAGGCAAAAGACAGACAGAGGCCCATAAAGCTGGTTGGGGGCACAGAGGACGAGTCTTTCTCTTTCCTTGGCCGGGCTGGGCCTCGGAGCTCAGGGTATGGGGACAGAGGGAGGCAGGCAGGCCTAGGAAGTCTGGGGCCCTGCTGAGCAGAGGCTGGGATTCGGCCCCGGCCCAATGCACCTGACCCGTGGCTCTGGGAACAATGGCTGGCCCGGCGCTGCCTGGCCTGCTGCCTGGCACATCTCTGTTTTCCTTCCCAGCTCCCATCTCCCCATCCTCTCCTCGCCTGCTCTCTCTCCGGCGGGCCCATCCTGTCCGCTGGAGCCTGGACAACACATTCCTTCGTGCTGATCTTTTCCCGGCGGCTGCAAGCGCACGTTCTCACAGCGAGGCGAGGAGAGTGGCCAGGGACTGGGGTGAGGCAGAAGGGGGCTCAGGCGGGCCTCCCTGGGGCCCTGGTTCCCACATTCAGAGACCAGGAGGCACCTGGTGGGGAGAAAGGGGTCCTCCAGGACCCAGCCAGCCCGGGGAACTTGGACTCCTTCCTCCCCAACCCTGTGTATCCTGTTATTAGATGAGGACCAGACACTGGGAGCCCCATGCATAGCCACCCTCTGTCGAGAGTGGCCCTGATCCAGCTGGCCCCGGGTATGGTCTGTTCCCCGTGGAGGAAGGCTCAATGCATGGGGGAATCGTCCCTTCTGGAACAGGCCCTCCCCAGGGCAGGCCACCATTCCTGCAAGTCCTGTATTGCCTCTCCCTTCTCCATGCCTTCTCCATAAGTGATCCCAACCATTCAGAGGGACCTGCTGTCCAGCCCAGCAGCAGAGGAGGTGGGGGCTCACGTCCTGGTCTCCCTGGAGTCTTTCCTGGGCTGTTTATGCCACGCCAGTCCTCTGCCTTGGGACCAGGTGCAAGGTTCACTTTTGGGGTCAGGGTCAAGATCAAGGTTTAATTTGGGATTGAGATTAAATCCCCCAAAGCTCAGTCTGAGCTGGGCTCAGGTGTCAGCCTGTATTTCCGGTTGGAGTCCAGTCTGAGAGCGGAGTTGGGGTTTGATTGGATGCCAGGCTCAGTCTGGGGTCATGGCTAGGCTTAGTCTAGGGTGGGTATTGGGGTCACTCTGGGTTTGGGGTGAAGGCTTGGACTGGCATCAGACTGGGCCCTCAGTGTGAGGGCTGGACCTGGGTGTTGAGTTGACTGAGGCAGGTACCTGTTAAGGGTGACCCCTGGCCCCTCCCCACCATCTCCCTTCCCCCAGTGCCCACCCCTGCAGAGCTGTTTCCTGATTCCTGAAGCCTCTTAAAGGGTCCAGAGGCAGAATGAAGGCTGGAACCCAGCTTGGGTGGCTGGGGAGAGTGTCCAGTCTGGCTCTTTTGTTTTCTTTTAGCAAAATGTACCCCCAATGCCTGGACTGGACCCAAGGACACAGAGGGTATCACACAGCCCCTCGGGCCTCTCTGGGCCTCAGTTTCACTGTCTCAGAGGCTCAGTGTTGGGGAGGTGAGCTCCAGAAATTGGATACCTTGGGCAGCTATGTCAAGGGGTTAGAGGAAGGAGGGTGGGGCGGTGGGGGGGGGGGACCACTTCAAAAGCTCTGGCCTGGAGCAGGGCAGGGAGGGGAGCTGACCTGGGCAGGGGAGGAAAGAGGGGTTGGCAAGGACAGTTCTTCCTGGGACCCCACTGGGTGAGGGTCTGTAGCGCAGGAGGCATCTAGGGTCCCTTAGTGGCCAATGGTGCCGCCTCCTCTGGGGACACGGAGCCTCCAGGACAACAAATTTGGCTTAAAGGTTAGGGCTCAGGGGTGGGGTCAGTAAGGAGTCCCAATGCTGCTGCTGACGCCCGATGCCCTGACACCTGCCCAGTAGGTGACCCCTGCACTGCTCATCAGCAGGGCCCCCCACCACCCCCACAAGCTTTCTGGGCCCAGGAGGACAGGTCAGAAGACCGGGGCTGCCCCCGGCCTCTGGTCCTTCTCTTGCCTTTTCAGCTCGGGCCCCTAATCCGGCCTCCTTCTGTCGAAGCCGCAGACACAAAAGAGAAGCCCCGATTGACGTCAGGCGAAGCATTCATAGGGCCTCTGTCTCTCCCAGAAATTTGGCTCCGGTGACCGGTGTGGATGTCTGTGGTTTTTAAAAGGTGAAAACGGCCCCTAGCCCTGCTTCTGCATCCCCACCGAAGCCTGGCAGGGGATGGGCAGTCTTGGGGAAGGGGGGCTCCGGGGTCCTGGTCCTACACCAGGGTTGGGTTGGACTGGTGAGCCCCTTCCCCTCTCTGAGGTCCCCTCCCCAGCCCCCCCCCCAGCCCTCTCCCCTGTCTCCCACTCACTTGCAGACCCCGACATCCCATGCTCCCCTGTGTCCCCAGCAACTCCTGCCCCCTGGCCTCACTGCCCCTTCTCCTTGCCCCCAGCTCCTCTTCCTGCCAAGGCACTGACCCTTCCCATGCCAAGGGCCCACTGCCCAGTGTTCCTGGGGGCTACCTGGCTCATGGATCTCTGGGTACCTGACACCCCCTACACCAGCCCCAAGCCTGGACATCGTAGGTGCTCAGTGAGACTTTGCTGGCTCAGGTTGGATGAATTCCTCCTGAAACCTCCGTCTTCTCTCATACTTTACCCCAATTTGATGTGGCTATTTGAACCACTGATTTCTGGAAACCATTCTGTGCCCCAATCAAGGGCTGCTGGGAGGAGCTGAGGGAACCAGATGGCTGTTGTGCCCTCGGTCAACCTGACCCAGATCAGCCCAGGGGTGGCCCCTCCGTGCAGAGGGCTCTGATGGCCAGGCTCCCTCAGGGCCTGCACACAGTCAGCAGGCCAGGCCTGCCTCCTGATGCCAGCCCTGGGCACCAGAGCCCCCCTCTTGACATCGAGGGGCCCACAGTCCAGGATGGATGTATGAGGAGAGAAGAAAAACTCAATCTCTAATTCTTGCTCAGAGCCTTCTCGACTTCTGCTGCAGCCTCAAGGCCACGGACAGCTGTATGATGACTCCTTCCGTGGGCCAATGGCCCCAGCTCCGTGGTCAACCTGACCATGACCCTGCCTTACTTAATCCCCTTGGTCTCCTATCATTTATGGAACATCATCCAAGCAGCTGACGCCAGCCACCCACACCCATACTTTCTATTCCCTGTCCATTCATCGCTCCTTGGCTCCTGCCAGGACTCTTCATGTCTCTGAGGCTTTACCTGGCCCCTCCTCAGGCCTCATGTCCCAGCTAAGACAGGGATCACCTATACTCCTGCCCTCCCCAGGCACCCCACTAGAACTGGAGGGCTCCTGAGTGTGGTCAGGATCTGGGAGCCCCGGGCTGGTCTTCAGAGCAAAGCGGAGTCACTGTGTGATCCCATTGGAGCCAGCACCCTTTGCCCCCTTGTCTTCATTCGTGAGACCACTGAGGCCTGGAGAGGGGAAGTGACCATCCCAAGGTCACATGGGCAGTACAGCTCACCCTCTGATTCTTCTTTGTGATTTTTCTTTGGTTGATCTATTGCTCTCTCCACCTGGGATCACTTGACTGGGCTTCACAGAGAACCCAACTATTGGGGAAAGCACCTCTCCCAGGAGGCCTTCCCACAACTCCCCAACCTTCCAAGCCTTGGACCCTGCCTGCTGCCTGGCGTGGTACCCAGGACCATCCTCATCGGAATCTCACCTTCACCTCTGTTGCTCTCTGACCATGGGCAAACCTTTGTCTTTTTTTTTCTTCTGAAACCCCAGTTGACCTCATTATAGAACCAAGACATTGAACTTGTTGATCTTTGAGGCTCTGCTGTTGGAACTAGGGGTTGATCCGGCAGGCTGGGCCCAGGGTCTTGGTGGCCTCTTGCTGTTGGGACGAAGTGTGGCAGGGAAGAATTTGGAGTGGGAGGCAGCAGTCCTGGGTGAGAACGTGCATTCACCTCTCAGACACTGTGTGGTCTCAAGCAAATTCCACTCTGGGCCCTCGTTTCCGAAGAAACAGGGAAACTTGCCAGGCTTGGCTTCCTGCAGGGGTGATTAAGTGCGACCAGGGCTTTGAAGGTGTTTGCTGAATCAAAGGGCCGTGCTCAGGGGCTCGAGCAGGCTCCCCCGGCCTGCAGCGCTCCTCCCGGGGGGCCCGGCTTAGAGAGACGGGGCGGATGAGCCCCACGTGGCGGCCTGCCGAGGGAACGTGGCAGGTGTCTGGATGCTGCGTCCCCGGGCGACTTGTGCGGGCAGCCTTCCCGGCAGCTCATGCTCTGTTCCCAGCTGGTCCCACTGCTGGGCAGCTCCCCCCTCCCCACAACCACCCCCGCCCACGGATGGGAGGAGATGGGGGGGAGCCACCTGGCACCGGCCCAGGTTGGCCGGCCTCCCACCCCATGTTTTGTTCGCAGAGTTTGGAATGTCCTGGGACGAGGAGCTGGGCTCCCTGGGGATACATGGGTGCCATCTCCTTGATCTCATCGCTGGACAGGTTTCTCGCTCATTCCAGCCTGGGACTCGGCAGGCTCCCAGCCCCAGCTGCTGCCAGTCCTGCTCTGTCTGTGTCTGTCCCAGTGCTGGCAGCCAGGAGCTGTGTGGCTGGGAGCCGGGGGGCTTCCCGGAAGGATCGGGGAGCGGTTCTCCCAGGCTGTCTGCCGTGGGCCCTGGGCATGCCTTGAACGGCTCTCTGCAAACCCTTTCCAGCTGCTTTTCTTCACAGACTTCTTTGACCGTGATCCCCTGATCCTGGGGGTCTGTTTGAAATGATGTTCTCAGGACCTAAGGAAGGGGCAGAGTGGGCCCAACTGCTTTGATTTCTGGTTCCCAGGGGACAGGCTGTGCACAGAGTGAAAAGATGTGTGTGTGTGTGTGTGCGTGCGTGTGTGAATTTGCACGTGCATGGAGTCTTTTTGAATTCCTAGTTTTATGTATCCCTAGACTTGATTCATTGCAGGAAGAGGTTGGGGTAAAGGGCTAGGGAGGTCAGGGGTCTAGTTCAGGAAGGAGTCCATCCTTTCCTGGACAGCAGATGCCTCTGGGTGGCTGGACACTCTGCACCCCGACTTGGGCCCACATGCTCAGGTTGGGTCCACCTGGCTGGAAAGAGGAACAAGTGCAGCTGATCCTGTTGTCAGAAATGTGCAAATATATGTGTGTGTGTTCACACACACGCACATGCATACCCAGGTCAGGAAGAAGATTCATCATTGCCTAGTCACGGGATACTCCTAGTGTGCGGAGCTCACACCTGGCTGTGTTGTGGGGTTGGAGCATCCCAGTAGTGCAAGAGGAATCCCCACTGGAGGAAAAGATCCCCGGAGGGACCCCTACAGTCTGTCCTCAGCTTGGGCAATCCCTGGCCTGATGTAGGTCAGCACCCGCCCCAGGCTCGGGTAAACGCTCTTCTTTCCACATCATTAATGAGGAGACTAAATAAGTCAGTGCCTCTGGCAGGCCCCCGAGCCCCCCAGGCAGCCTGGCTGAAGCTATTAATATTCCCCGTGTTTATGACCCCGCTGGCCCCGCCGACCGGCTCCTCTCTCTTAGCCGTTGGAATAAATTTTGTGAATCAGAAGGGGGCGGGGGTAGGGGGGCAGCCTGTTGGAATCCAGGACCATGACATCTCCACCCCCTCCTGTGGCGGGTCCCACTCACTAATTCTATAAAACAGTCACCATGCTCAGCCCAGCCCGGGGCCGCCTGCCTGGCCAGGACTGCCTCATACCTCTGCTATGCTCTCTCCCTCCCCCTTGAGGGGGGGGGGTGGGGATGCTGGCCCAGGGCCCTGATGATTCAGGCCCCCTGACACCTTGCACTGATGTCAGTGGGAACTGAGACCTTAGGCCCCGCGACCTTCTGGCCTGTTGCCTGGGCCCGCGCTCTGCACGGGGCTTGGCCCCGGCCAGTGCCTCTCGTGACCTTCCCATGGACCAGGCCTGGCCGGGAGAGGGAGTCCAGGCCAGACAGCCTCTCCCTCACGCTGTCCCTTTTCTGAAAGCTGCCCGCCCTGGCGCCGGGCCGTCCCCCAGCCTCCTCGGGTTTCGAGGACTGTTCTAAAATTAATATGGGGGAATTCGGGGAATTTGCAAGCGAGTTCCCAGAGAACTGTGGCTGCCCTGGGGGCAAGGGTCCCTGCTTCTTCCCACCCTCCCCTAATTCTCCTTTCTCTGATTGCCTATATGGGTAAATCCCCATGGGAGCAAGCTCACTCCCTGGAGGGCGGGGTAGGTTGCCTGTGGTCTGTACCTCGGAGCAGGGTTATGTCCCCTCAACACCCCACCAGAGAGAAGTCCTTCATCCAACATACTCTCTTAAGTCATTTGAAATATGATTTGCAAATATTTTCTCCCATTCTATGAGTCGTCTTTTCACTTTCTTGATAGTAATTTTTGAACCACAGAAGTTATTCGTCACGGTGAAGTCCAATTTACCTATTTTTTTCCCTTGTGTTTTTGGTGTCATATCCAAGAAACCATTGCCAAAATCAAGGTCATGAAGATTTATCTCTATGTTTTCTTCTGTGAGTCTGATAGTTTTAGCTCTTACATTTAGGTCTTCAATCTATTTTGAGTTAATCTTTATATATGGTGTGAGGTAGGGGGGTCCAAGTTCATTCTTTTGCTGTGGCTCTCCAATTGTTCCAGTACTATTTGTTGAAAAGACTGTTCCTTCCCCCACTGAATGAAGTCTTGGTATCCTTGTCAAAAATCAATTAACCATCAACGTAATGGTTTATTTCTTAATTCTTTTGCACCAGTCTCTATGTCTGTCCTCATGGCAGTACTACAAGGTCTTGATTACTGAAATCAGGAAGTGTGAGTCTTCTGACTTTCTCTTCTTTTTTAAGATTGTTTTGACTATTTGAGATTCATTGCATTTCCATTTGGATTTAGGAAGAGTTTTTCCATTTGTGCAAAAAAGCACCATCGGGATTTTGAGAGGGCTTGCATTGAATCTATTTTTGGTAACTTTGTCATCTTAACAATATCAAGTCTTCCAATCCATAAGCATGAGATGTCTTCTCATTTATTTAGATATTTAATTTCTTTCCATGATGTTGTGTAATTTTGGGTGTACAAGCCTTGTTCTTCTTTTGTTAAATATATTTAAACATTTTATTCTTTTTCATGCTATTATAAATGGATTTTTTTTTACTTAAAAAATTGTTTATTTATTTTTGGTTGCCCTGGGTCTTCATCACTGTGCATGGGATTTCTCTAGTTGTGGCTCGTGGGGGCTACTCTCTAGCTGCAATGCATGGTCTCACTGCAGCAACTTCTCTTGCTGCAGCGCATGGGTTCCAGGGTGTGTGAGCTTCAGTTCTTGCAGCACTCCAGCTCTAGAGCATGTGGGTTTCAGCAGTTGTGGCTCATGGGCTTAGTTGACCCACAGATATGGAGTCTTCCCGGACCAGGGATCAAACCTGTGTCCACTGCACTGGGCAGGTGGACTCTTAACCACTGGACCATCAGAGAGGTCCTGAAATTGTTTTTTTTCCAATTTCATTTTTTTTTCTCCCTCCCCACTGACCTTTTAATTTCATTTTTGAATCAGCTCATTTAAAATAGAATTTGACATTAAGCATCAGCCTTAGCATCATTTACCACTCAACTTGTCAATAACTTACTTATGTAAAATGTGAGATCTACCTGTGATTTTTAAGCCTAGGTCAGTGGCTCCCTAGTGCCTGCTCTAGGACCCACCAATGGGGCCCTGGCCTCTCAGGGGACATTTCATCCTCATCCTATGTCTCCCTGCCTCTGGTTTCTCACTGCCCAGGCCAGCCTTCTCCCAACTGCCCGAATGATTCTCCTAAATCTGATGCTGACAGCCCTTGTGGGTCTTCCCTACTGAGATGTCCCAGGTGCCGGAAGCCATCAGGTTCAAGGGAGGCTTGGGGATGTTACCGGATAGCTGTTCCTCCACCGTCTCCATCTCTACCTGCGCCCTGTCCATCCTCCCAACTTCCCAGACACGTCCTCCTCCCCCACCTCAATTCCCTCCTTGCTGTTACCAAATCCTATAGATTTTACCTACTAGGCTCTGCATCCCTCTTCTTCGTGGCCATCAAAGTTGGGCTTTATTCTGGCCTGTTCGGGTTTTCTCAGGTGGCACTAGTGGTAAAGAATCCCTCTGCCAATGCAGGAGACATAAGAGACTTGGGTTTGATCCCTGGGTTGGGAAGATCCCCTGGAGGAGGGCATGGCAACCCACTCCAGCCTTCTTGCCTGGAGAATTCCATGGACAGAGGAGCCTGGTGGGCTACAGTCCATGGAGTCACAAAGAGTCGGACATAACTGAAGCAACTTAGCACGCATGCACTGGCCTGTTCACAGGCATCAGAATGATCTTTCTTTCTTTCTTTTAAATTTATTCATTTATTTAGCTGCATGGGGTCTTAGTTGCATCGTGCAGGATCTTTTAGCTCCCTGACCAGGGACTGAACCCAGGCCCCCTGCATTGGGAGCGAAGAGTCTTAGCTACTGGCCCACCAGGGAAGTCTCAGCCATAAGAGTGATCTTTCTAAACACTGGTCCTCCCTCCTTCAAACCTTTGATAAATCCCCCATGAGCATGCGAGCTTCAGTAGTTGCGGCACATAGCCACAGTGAGGCCCATGGCCTCTAGGGACAGAGCCTGATGTTGATGTACTGACCTTGCTCACCTCCACCCTCTCCTCAGGCCTGTCTGTCACCCTCTGTGAAGCTCCAATGCAGACCCCCCCGCAGTCCCCCCACCTCCATGCCCTTGAGAGCTCTTCACCCAGGCCTGCCTGACAAATTCCTGCCCCTTGAGCCAGACTCGCCTCTTTAACACAGCATCCGCACATCCCAGGTGGAGTCAGTCACGGCATCCAGGACACTCCGTTTGTCTCCCTCCCCTGGCCAGGACCACGCTTGGTTTTTGTCCATACCCCAGAGCCTGGCACAGACCTGGAACATGGCAGCCATCAGCCCATGTTCGCTAAACACTGAGAGGGTCGGGAGTTGGGGGGCGCTTGGGGAGACATGGAGCCACAAGATGCTTTGGAAAAGAGCTGGGTCTGGCGCCCCACAGCTCGTGTTTGAGCGCTATGATGATCTGTGGAGTCGCTGGTGGGTCTGCAGGCTGGTGGTGGGCGGTGGGGTGGGGTGGGGCTGGAGCCAGCATTCTTTGCCCCTTTGGATTCATGAGACCACTGAGGCCTGGCGAGGAGGAAGGGGCAGTCCTGAGGTCCCTTCTGCAGGGGTGCTCTGGGCTCTGGGTCCCCAGGGTGGCTTTGCCTGGGTGCTCCCCACCCTCCCAACACCTCCCCCTTAGGACTCCCCCTGCCAGTCAGGCACCTCCCCTGCTCCCGAGGCTGGGTTTTGATCACCTCCACTTCCTCTCCTTGTCCTCAGCCCTCCATCTACTCCAATTTGGCTCCACTCTACTGCGGCGTGGAGACCAGGGGCCTCTTCACTCATTAATCTCAGGGTCTGAACAGCGGGATATAATCTCCGCCCCCCCTCCCCACTCCTGGTTTCCTTCATCCTCAGCATCTCTCTGGGAGCAGGCCTGGCCCCGCGCCACCCCCACCTCACAGCAGGCCCTGCTGGACTGTCCTCAGGCACTCTGCTTCTCCACGGCCATATGCCTCCCCTGCTTAACCGGACAGCTCTCAAAGGCAGGGACTCAGTGAGTTTTCTCAGAACCTAGCGACAGGTCTGGCTCAGGAAATGCTTGATAAATGGTTTAGCGTGGAGTTCTTTGAAAAATGCCTTCTTCTCTGCTTTCCCCTTGCCCAGAGATGAGATACGATTTGAGGGGCACAAGAGCAGCCTCCTGAGGGGAAGGGGGGTATATGATTGGATTTGGGGTGAAGGTGTTTACATTACCACTAGGGGAAGTCCTAGGATCTTCTGGGGGTGGGGAGTGGCTATGTGGGACAAGCACCTGGAATCGTCCTTCCTTTGGACAGCAAGTGTTATGGAGCGGATCACAAGGCGGCCCCCCACCCTGTGTCCTATGCTTCTCTTCTGCCCTGGGGTCCTCTCTTCCCTGGGGGGCTGTCCTGCCTCTAGCCTTCTGGTCCTGCAGCACATGAGCCTGGCTGCACAGTCTTGCCTGCAAACCGGCACAGCAGCCCCAGGCCCCTGGCAACGGTGCAGCTGGGAGAAGCCACCCGCCGGGGTCTGAGCTCTGAGCCCTGAGCCCTCACGCTCGGTTCCCATCTCCGCCCCCTGCACCTCCCGCCAGTGCCTAATCACTTCCATCTGCCCCTCTGACTCACGGGGCTCCAGCTGTCAAGGTTCTAAAAATTTCCAAATTCCTCCCCACCCTGTCCTTCCAGGCTGCTTCCCCAGCTCTGACCCCCTGGTGGCATCCCCGAATACCCACCCAGCTGCTCACTCTTGCCACACCCAGCAGGGCAGCGGGTGGCAGAGAGGGGCTCTACGAGGGGCTGAGCAGGAAGCATCTCTGGACCGCTCCCCCCTTTACCCGGGGAACGTCCTGACAGCAGCAAAGAATATGGAAGTTGGGAAACCAGGGTCAAAGGAGGCATCAGGACAAACTGTCCATTTCACAGATAAGGTAAACTGAGGTCCAGAGCCAGTAGCAGAGCTGGGTGTAAATCCAGGCCTTGGGACCCTCCCTGTTCCAGGGTTCTCCTCCCTCTGCTGTCATTTTTCCTTCCCCCCCGAGCTTTCCCTCCGGGCCTTGGGAAAGGAACTTCAGCCCTGGCCCCACCTTCCCCAGGGACCAGGGTTACTTGGTGACCAGGAAGGGCCTCTTCCCAGCTGGCTTGCTTCTCCTCCCTTCCCCCCAGGAGAGCTCCTGAAGAAGTGTTTGTACCTAAACAGTATTTCCAGGGTAACTTGCCTTCCAGGGGATGGGGGGGGTGAGGAGGGTGGGGGAAGAACCGGTTCAGTGCTGACGGCCCCCACCCCCCATTACCCACAGCCCCTCTGGGTTTAGGAGACTTGGACCCTGGGAGACCATTTCACCGTTGATCTTGGATGGAGCCCCAGGATGACCGAGTGAAACACTCATTCCTTCGCTATAGGGCATCCTGCAAGGATGGGCAGAGTCCAGAAGTTCCTTAAGCCTAGGGAGGCAGAGGAATAACCCTGCAGTGACTAGTCCTGGGGCCCCCTCTTCCTTCTCCTGCTCCTCAGGGGATCCTCTCCCCGGCAGTCCCTGATTACACATCTCTGTATGCCCCCCGACTTCTAAGATGAAATCCTGCCCACGTGGCAGCCCTTAGCAGCTGTGCGTGGCAGTGCCTGTCCCCTTCTGCAGCCCTGACCTTGCCCTTCCCCCTGCCATGCTCTTGGATGGCCCCTCTACTCCCCACAGCCAGGCCTCTTTATCTGGCTTCCTACTCCTTCAAGCCCAGCTTGAGGGTCATGCCTCCTCCTCCAGGCAGGCTTCCTTGGGCTGCCAGAGAGAGCTGACCACTGCCTCACAGGCTAGCTCACACCTGGCCATGACCCACAGTAGCTCGGGTCTCCGTAGGTATGGTGAGCTGGTTCTCAGCCCTCCGACTGCAAAGCCAAGCCGAGGAGGGGTCCCTTTGCCTCAGCACTATGGCCTCAGAGCCCGAGCAGGGCCTGGAGGGCGAATCCTTCCCCACCTGGACAGCAACCCTCCCCACCCCCCGCCCCGCCCCCTTTGCGGAGATGTCCTCAGAGGGGCCCCAGACCTCGGGCTGTTCTGTCCTGGATTCACTGAGGTTCCGGATGGACAGGGACGTGGCAGGGTGGTCAGAGCCAGGCAGGCTGGAGGACAGAGGTACAACCTAGGGCGCGTGGCCCCGTGATAGCTGTGGGGGGAGGCTGGGAGGGCCGGGGCCCCTCTCCCATCTCGAAGCCCCTCTCCTCTGTCTGAGCCCCTTCCCCGCCCTGCCCACTCCCTCTTATTAGATCCGGTCCTAACTGCACTCTTCCCACCCCCAGGCCGAGCCGGCTTTGCCAAGCAGGTGGAACCCTAGCTGCCAAGGGGCAAGTCTCCGGGCACCCCAGGTCCTGGTGATGCGGCCTCTTCCCAGGGTCTGGCCCGGAGCGAGGCGCTTCCTTGGGAGACCTCGGGCCGCCCGCGCCGGTGGCATGCTGGGAATGCCGCCCCGCACTGACCGCCCCCTCCGCCGGGGGAGAGGCGCTCCGGCCGGTGGACTTTTAAGGACTGAACGGGGAGCAAGCTGCGTCCCTGGCCTGGCCGAGCTGTCCTCGGATCTGGCCCCGTTTTGGAGGGGCTTGGCCGGGTGCCCTGGTGGGGAGAGGTCTCGGCGCTCAGATCAGGAATGGACCGGGCTTGGAAGCCTGCCGGCTCTAGCTGGGCCTGTGTGCCTCCTTCGTACCCGCTTGGGCGGTGCTGAGGGCCGGGAACCGCTGCCCCTGACTAGCAGGGGCTCCGGGCCTGGTTTGGAGCGTCCACCTGAGCCGGGGCCTCTGGGTGCTTCTTAGGAGGCCTGGAGATGGGGAATAGGACAGTGCCTGTAGCCCCAGTTGCCATTTCCCAGTGCTGGGCCCTCTGTTTTTATCGTCACTCCCATTTCATAGATGAGAGAATTGAGGCTTAGACACATCAAGTGTCCAACGCCTTCTGGCTGATCTATGGTGCAGCCGGGATTTAGACCCAGTCTTTGGTCTTTCAGTCTAGGGGGACAGAAGATGAAGCAGAGGAAGAGCAATATCCCCACACCCCTTTCTATGTCCCCTGTGATCTTTCCTTTTTCAGTGCAGTTTTGGGTGATTCCTCCCACCCTTGGGCTTGGCCCATAGATCCTGAGCCCCCACGCTGTGGCCCCTAGGCCCAGAGGCTGCGGCCAACATGATGTGATCCTTGGGGCCTTGCACCCGATCCCCGACAGGCCCAGTCTTTCCCCAGAGGCTGGGAATGGCCTCCCCTGCCCTCTTCCTTCCTGGGCTAGGATTGGGTCCCTGGCTCCCAGATGTGACCTTCAGGCCTTCCACTGCCCAGGCCTGCCCCATTGCACTCTGGAGTTTGACATCCAGCCTCTGGCCTCATCCCAGGGTTCCAGGAGGGAGGACCATGTCTGGGTCCCTCTGGGTCCCTGGTGCTACCTGGTGTAGGGAATCCTTGACCAGGAGCTCAGCTGGAGACTGGGGAGGGAACGGATGCCTGAGGAAGCCCCAAGGTGCTGGGGATTCCAGCTCCTGCTGGAGGGGGCCCTTCCCCCACCTCGGTGACCTTAGCCGTCCCTCCCAAGGCTAGCCAGCTCTCTCCCCACCCCGCCACTCTGCTTTGTCTCAGCCGCTTCCTGGAGGACCTGCGGCCGGACTCACATCCGTTGTTTCCTGTGTCTTGGCCACGTTGTCACCTGGGGTTACCTGAGGCCAACGAGGGGAAAGAAGTCCGGTGGTTTTCAGGCCAACTGTGTGCTTGCCAGGAGTCTTTGCAAATGTTGCCTGCTGACTACCGGGACCCCCAGGGTAGGGGTTATGGCCTCTGGAAAACACAGCAACCCTCTGCCCCTCTCCCTTGCAAGCTGCGGGGGGGTGGGGGGGCGGGGCAGTGAAAATGCCGCCTCATCCTTCTCCGGGGCTCAACAGGGCTGTCCCCGAGCAGTCTTCATCCCTGACCTGGGGCTCAGAGACCCTGGGGGGCAGAGACTAGAGCTCAAGCTTTGGGTCAGACCCACTTGAATCTATCTCTTAGAGCCACCCTTACACGACTCCACCTTTCAGACCTTTCTTCAAAGTCACCTCGCCAGGAGCCCTCACCTCCCTGAGCGGTCCAGCCCAGCCCTCTTGCCCCGAGTCGGGAACTGTCTATGTCTGTCCTTGGCACAGAGACTCCTCGAGGAACCAGGAAACCCTGAGGGTGGTTGCGGACCTAGCAACCTCCTTCATCTCTCTTCTCTGGGAGGCTATTGACCCCAATCCCACTCTCTCCTGTCACCGCTGAGAGAGAGATGAGTCCAGGGAATACTGGTCTGATGGAGAAGGGGGAAGTACAACCCTGATCTGGGATGATGGCCTGATGAGAGCAAAGCCCTCTCCTAGGATGTGGGTCTCACCGTGTGTGTGTGTGTGTGTGTGTGTGTACACAGCCTTGACTTGGGAGGTTTATTTTTAGGGACAATTAGTCTTCTGAAATGATAGTCTGAGGGTGGAGGTATGGTCCTAGAAGGGGGCACGGGGGAGGAAGACCTGAAGTCGACTCGGAGAGAGACAGGAGGCAGCTGAGTGTGTCTGCTCCTTGACCATCCAGGAGCAAGCTTTGGGTTCTCAGCCAGGCGTGGGATCCGGGCAGTGGGATGGAGTGGACCAGGCTCTGGGCTGGAGGAGTAGGTGTGGGGGTGGGTAGGGACTCGTGGACGGATACAGGGGCTGGGGGTTGGGGTGAGCAGCCTCGCTTGCCCCAGACTCCTGGCTCTTCTTCATTCCCTGGACACAGAGCAGGTGGCGGCCTTCCTTGAATGTCCCCGCCCCAGCCCCGCCGTCTGGGTTCCAGACGTGGCCTCGGCTTATGGGGCCACGTTCCCTCCCTGGCCAGCTTGGCGGCCACTTCAGACACGCTCGTGCCTGGATGCCCCCCGCCTCGCCGAGGACAGAGAACACAGTCTGCCTCCCCCAGCCCCAGCCGCCCCCGCCCTGCTAATCCCGAGCACACAGGCCGAGCCAAGAATGTCTTGCATACTCTGGCGGGCAGGCTAGCCACGAAGCCTCCTGGAGGGGCATGAATCACGGCCCCCGCCTGCCAAGTGCTCACTTGGGACGTGTTCGAGGCTGGCCGTGCCCAGAGCTGATGGGGAAAAGGGAGGGAAGGAGAGCTGGCAGCTGAGGGCAGACAGAGCAGTTTTGAGGGGAGAGACGTCTGCTGGACCCATCCCTGGTGGCAACACAGAAATTGTGTTATAGGATTTTAGGAGCCTGGAATCCTACAGGAGTGACTTCTTGGAATTCCACGGGTCTGAAATGCGAGACCCGTGGAATGTCACATTGCACCCCTCTGACAGCGCGCGGATGCCAAGGCCCCGTCCTGCAGGTGGGGCGCAGAGGCTCCAAGAGGGCAGAAGGCTCTGCTCCAGGTCACGTGTGGAGTCAAGCGTTGGGCTGGGCTGCACCCTGGCCCCCTGCCTTCAATCTGAGGCCCTTTCTAGTCCCATGGCAAGCAGTGTCTGTTCCAGCTCCTCTCCCAACACAACCCTCTGCTCCCGACTGATAGAGAGGAGAGAACATTGGGGACCTCCTCCTCCAGCTCGCCTGTCACTCCAAGCACACAAGTCATCCCTGCCTTATCTGCAACAACTCCCCTGCCCAGCTGGCCTTCCCGTCTCTTCTGTCCCCATCACGAAAGGAGGCTGCCTGAGGCCCAAGCTTGCTCCCACTGTCTGTACTTGCTCACTCCCTTGTCCCAAAACTGCCCACCGAGTGCTGGGCGTCCTCCGGCCAGAGACACCGAGCAATCACCCTGCTCTCCCGAGTCTGCAAATGCTCCCTAGCTCTTGGCACATCACCACACTTAGTTTCTCCCTCATCTTAAAAGGAAAGTCCCTCTGGGTGCCGCCCACCCTCACCTTCACCCCCACCCCCCACCTTCACCCCCCCGAGCTTTCTCCATCAATCTGTCCATAGTCAAGTTTCTTTAGAGAGTTGTCTACACTTCCCATCCCCTCCATCCTCACTGCCCACCATCTCTGGATCCCTCTCCAGATCCCTCTCCAGTCTTCTACAGATGGAGAGGGGGATGCCGAAGCTCTCATGGCTTAGTGCTACTGCTCCCAGCCCTGCTGACTGCCCTCAACTTCACCTGTCACAACCCCCTGCCCACGCTGGTCCTTCCTGTCTCCCCCAGTCCCTCCCTTGGGGCGCCTCCTTGTGCTGGTGATCAGCCCAGATCCCCTCCTCTGCTCACCATCCTCTTCCCCGGGCCGGCAGTCTGATTATCAAACGCTGGGGTTGATGACTGTCCCCACTGTCCCTGGGTCAGATGGCCAGCTCCATCTCCCCAAGGCTCCAGACCAGTACATCCGGAACCAAATTGACATACCCACCTGGGTGACCCACGGGCCCTCACACTCAGCTGTCCGGGGTCCCACCTGCCCTGCTCCTCCCCAGGGCTCCCTCCCCTTTCCGTGAAGCTCCCCCCACCCCCACTTACCTGATTCTGGGTGGAAATGCGGGCATCACCTGAGACTCCTCCCTCTCCCTCATCTCCACCCCTGGTGCCAGGGATCGACCAAGGCCAAGCCACGCGATCCCATGACTTGGTTCTCCCCCTGCTGTAGTCGCCTTCTTTCTGAGCTCATCTTATCTGGCTCGGACTATTGCAACATCCACATCACTCATCTCTGGCCCTCCAGCTGGCCTTCCACGGGGAGCCAGAGGGCGCGTCTTCCCACGGAAACCTGCCCCTGCCCCCCAGGGCAACGCCCCTCCCTGGCTCCCCATGGCCCCCCCGCCCCGCAGGGCCCTCCACGTCTCGGGCCTTGGCCACCCCTCCGGCCTGACCCAACACCCCCACCTTGTGTTCCATCCACCTCCAAAGACCCATCACCTCCAACGAGGCTGTACCGATTCTCCTTTCCAATCTCTTACCTCCCATTTCTTCCCTTTCTCAACAGACTGGCCAAGTTGAAAGTCCCCTCTGGGAGGTTTCCAATGGTCCTGCATCCACTCCACTCACCACACTGCACGCCATCCCCGCCTGGCTGTGTCCCCCGCTCCTGTGTGTACTCGGGGGCAGGGCTGGGTCCCATCCTTCTGGTCCCTCCACGGCCTGGACTAGCTAGCGGGTGTGCTCACTGCGCACGTACTGAACGAATGAATGAATGAGCCCAGCAAGGCCTCAGTCCTCTCCTTGGGGACCCTGCTGATCTGTTGCAATCCGAGGCCCCAGTTGCCCTTGCGGCTCTGAGTTCTGAGCATTTTTGCCACGGGCTGATGGCTGGTGTTTGGAGATTTATTCTCCTCTGAGATTTCTAATCCCACCGGAGAGGGGCAGAGTGGGGTGGGTGCCTGGGAACCCCGAGGGCTGGCGGCAGTGAG
This sequence comes from Dama dama, assembly GCF_033118175.1. Classification (NCBI taxonomy): domain Eukaryota; kingdom Metazoa; phylum Chordata; class Mammalia; order Artiodactyla; family Cervidae; genus Dama; species Dama dama. The sequence goes on along the minus strand of NC_083690.1, from coordinate 34,033,277 downwards.
AGGGAGGAGCAGGTGGGTTTATGCGTGGGCTGGCACTTGGCTCTGACTCTGGGGGACCTTATCCTTGGAGGAGTTGGCTGGGGAGGGGGCAGGAGACCTGTTGCCCACCCTTTTCCAGACCTGCCCTGGAAGCCCAGGCTGAAAGACCAGTGGGTGGAGGAGCCAGTGGAGAACTGGGGTTTGTGCAACAGCCTTCAATATGTTTGCAATAACAGGGAAATGGAAAAAAGGTTAATTTAATTTTGACAGTGCCCTGGGGATAGCGCTCATGGCTCAGAGCTCACTGACTGCCACCCTGTCCAGCCCTGCTCTGGAGGCTCCAGGGAGGGAACGTGGGCGGTGAAGGGTGAGACGGTCGGGACTCCCCGTCCCAGACTGTCCCCCTGCTCCTGGTCACTGTGTGGACCCCTCCCTCCATGAAACAGGCTGCTCAGGGTTCTGAGAGCCATGTGCCTTCAAGCCGAATGAAGCCGGCTCACCAGGGAAGGGGAGACCAGCTGCTCACTGCCTGTGCCTTCCAGGGGTGGGCCTGGGGCTCTAATAAAGACACCCAGCTGGGAAGGGCAAGCCTCTTCTGCCTTGAGCCTGCATCACCCAAACTCTGATGATTCCCGTGTCTGCCCCCAGAGACCCGTGGGGAGGGTACAGTGAGGGCCAGGGTCTCAGGAGACCTGGCTCTGAGAGCCAGCTCAGCTCTTTAGCAGCTGTGTGACGTTCTCAGAGTCACCCCCTCTCTCTGAGCCTCCGGGTCCTCACCAGGAATGTGCTGGTGCCTGAGTGTCTGGCTGAAGGCAGGGCAGGGGACCTTTGGGTGGGACTACCAGGGGCTCTGACCCCCCTTTCCGGCACTTAGAGCACGAGGGTCCGGGATGCTCACCCCCAGATCTCAGGGCTGTTGATCTCCCTAAACGCTGATTTCTGTGTGTCTCTCCATGTGCCATGTTTGGAGGAGGGGGGGTGGGGGCAGCACTGGGGTCAGGAACACAGCCCCTCAGCTTCTTCTGGGGCTCTCGGGTGATGGGGGCTGAGTCACCCTTGGTTGCCGTGATAGCGATGTCACAGGTGCATTGATTTAGGATCTCCAGAAAGCAGACCTTGAGACAAGGTGTTGGCTGCAGGTCTTTTATTTGGGAGAAGGTCCCAGGAACCACAGGTAAGGTGGTGGGAGGACAGGCAGGGAAGGGAGAAAGGCCAGCATGAGCAGGTAGCCCAGGGCTCCGTTCCCCCGGGGCCCCCTCTGAGGGCGCTACCCGACAGAGCACTCTGTGTGCTGGGCGTGTTCTAACTGTATCCTGACCGGGATGGCTGCCGCCAGCCGCACAAGAACTACTGGGTGCTAAAATGCGACCAGTGCAACTCAAGAAATGTATGTCCACCGGCTCAGATGGTAAAGCATCTGCCTGCAACACAGGAGACCCAGTTTCGATCCCTGCGTTGGGAAGATCCCCTGGAGAAGGGAACGGCAACCCACTCCAGTATTCTTGCCTGGAGAATCCCATGGAGACTGGCGGGCTACAGTCCATGGGGTCGCAAAGAGTTGGACACGACTGAGTGACTGAACGACAACTGTAGAGCATTCCTGGGGCGGCTGGGGTACTTACCCACTCTTAGGGGGCATCAATCCCCTACAGCCCTTGGAAACACCCAGCCCAGCCAGTTTCCTGGTGTCAGAGAGCCCTCAGGCAAAGCAGGAGAAAGACAGAGGCAGTAGCTTGAAGCGATCTTCATACCAGAAACACACCAGCAGCATATAAACTCAGGTGGGCTGAGGGGTCTAGGTAGGGCGTCCACGGACACATCTCATGGGCAGATTGCTGACAACCCAGGATGCTGCAGCCTCTGACCCACCCCCTTCCTTTCAGCCTTGGGGCGTCTGCTGGGCAGTGGGGAGGGCAGGTCCTTTTCCTCTGGGATCTGCTCCATCTGAGGGACCCTCATCAGGGCTGACGGGGTCCACTGCCGTGGCTGACTCAAGTAAGGCAGCTTTCTGCCCCTCCCATGGCTGTATTCTCCCCAGGGTGACCCAGAGACTATGTGCCCTGTGAGCCAGTTCTTAAAATCAGTCTCTCTCTGTTCTATTGGTCTTTTTTCTCTGGGGAACCCTGACCGATCCATTGCCTAAGTTCGTTTATTAAGCAAGCATCTCTGTGCTTTTTTAAAATTAAAATTAAAAAAATTTTTTTGGCTGTGCTGGGTCTTCATTGCTGTGCACGGGCTTTCCTCTAGTTGCAGTGAGTGGGGGCTACTTTCTAGTTGTGTGGTGCGTGAGCGTCTCATTGTGGTGGCTTCTCTTGTTGCTGAGCACAGGCTCTAGGGTGCGTGGGCTTCAGTAGTTGCGGCACTTGGGCTCAGCAGCCGTGGCTCTCAGGCTCTAGGGTGCGGGCGCACAGTCTTAGTTGCTCCAAGGCATGAGGAATCTTCCTGGAGCAGGGATCGAGCCCATGTCCCCCACATTGGCAGGCGGATTCGTAACCACTGGACCACCAGTGAAGTCCAAAGCAAGGCATCCTTGTATTCCTAAATATGTATCCAGCACCTGCTCTGGGCTAGACCAGCGATGGGCCCTGCAGAGCTGGACGTGAGGAGGTCCCCTATTGGCGCTTCTCTTCTGTGGGTGTTGGTGTAAATGTCACCTCTTCAGAGGAGCCCTCAGACCTTTGGAAAACCGATTGATCCGCCCCATTATTATTCTGTTTCAACGCCTTCAAATCATGTTTTAAAATTATTTTATTAATATTCCTTTTTGGGGAAGAAGGATCTGTTTCTGTTTACTTAATAGAGGATCCAAGTGCCAGAAGGGACTTAGCATCCAGTAGACAACAAATCTTTGTTGAATAAACACATGAATGAATGTATGGGAAATGCCGTTTCTTGTTGCCAAGGCCGTCACACCCAGTGAGCACTTGGTAGTGGCAGACGGGGGTTCAGGGTCCCAGGCATCTCTAGGCGCCATGGTAGAGGATCCGGGGAGCTGTGTGTCATGGTGAGCCCGGGGACGTCTTCACATGTGGCCCAAACTCCAATATGGATTTTACACACGGACTTCCCATGTAGCCTGAACTCCGACTTACATGCCAGCCTGTTGGTCGACTGTCTCTCTTTTTAAATTAGTTTATTAAAAGTATTTTTTATTTTTTAAAAACCTCAACTTTATTAAGGTTTAATCAACACACAATAAACTGCATCCATTTCAAGTTACATGGGCGTGTGTGCATGCTAAGTCACTTCAAGTCATGTCCAACTCTTTGTGCCAGGTTCCTGCCTGCCAGGTTCCTCTGTCCATGGGATTCTCCAGGCAGGAATACTGGAGTGGGTTGCTGGGCCCTCCTTCCGGGATCTTCCCCATCCAGGGATCGAATCTCCTGCATCACCAGGCAGGCTCCTTACCACTCAGCCATCAGGGAAGCCCATTGCTGAGTGTATCAATAATTAATTCCCTTTCCTTGCTGAGTAGAATACCACTGGGTACACCATTTGCTTATCTGCTCACTTGTTGATGAACATCAGGGAAATTTCCAGAGTTTGACTAGTTTGAATAAAGAATATGTTATAAACGTAGGTGTACAATCCTTTTTGTGAACACATGTTTCCATTTCTCTTGAAAATCTGCTTAGATGTGGGATCGCTGGGCCATATGGTAAGGGTATGTTCAGTTTTTTAAAAATTTTATTTTTAATTGGAGGATAATTGCTTTACAATGTTGTGTTGGTTTCTGCCATACATCAACATGAATCTGTTCAAACTGCCAAACTGTTTTCCAAAGCAACGGCACCATTTTACATTCTCATCTGTAACAGATGAAAGAAAGCTCTAAATACTCACTGACACTTGGTATTAGCAAGTCTTTTAATTTTCATTGTGGTATAATTAACTTACAGTGAAATGATAAGCCTTAAGTGTATCATTCAATCAGTTGTGACAAAGGCATATCAAAACTCAGAACATTCCCATCACCTGTGAAAGTTTCTGTGCTCATTTCACATGTCCCAACCCCTCAGAATCAACTGTTGGTCTGATTTCTATCAGGCTTCCTTGGTGGCTCAGATGGTAAGGAATCTCCCTGCAATGCAGGAGACCTGGGTTTGATCCTCTGGAGAAGCAAATGGCAACCCACTCCAGTATTCTTGCCTGGAGAATTCCATGGACAGAGGAACCTGATGGGCTAAAGTTCACAGGTTGCAAAAAATCAGACACGATTGAGCATCTAACACCTTCACTTATACTCTTTTTACTGTCTTCTATCACCATAAGTTGGTTCTGCCTGTTCTAGAATTTTATCTTTCATTTGGCATGATTTTTTTGTTGTTGTTATTGATCACGCGCAGGAATCTTAGTTTGCAGACCAGAGATTGAACCTGGGCCATGGCAGTGGAAGTGGTGAGTCCTATCACTGGACCCTCAGGGAATTAATTCCCAGCATATTTTTGAGATTTATCCATGATGTTGCTTGTATTTTGTTCCAAATACTGTCTCACTGTATGGACATACCACAGTTTGTTTATCCATTCTCCTGTAGAGGGACATTTGGGGTTTAATAGTTTGGGGCTATTAGAAATAAAGTTGCTCTGAGCATTTATGTTCAAGTCTTTGTGTGCATATACCCATTTCTCTTGGGTAAATCCTCTAGAATAGGTAGAGTTTTTGGACTATATGACAGGTGTATGTTTAACTCTAAGAAATTGTCAAACCATCTTCCAATTTACATTTCAGCCAGTAACATATGAGAGTTTCAGTGGCTCCATATCCTCTGTAACATTTAACATTGTTAATCTTTTTCATTTGAACTTTTCTAAAAGGGTATATAGTGGTATATCATTATGATTTGAAGCATTTCCCCACTGATTAGTGATGCTGATAACATTTTTTATGTGTTTACTATTTTTGTACTTTCTTCTGTGAAATGTCATTTCAAGTCTTTTGTCCATTTTTAATTGCTTTGTCTTCTTACTGATTTGTAGAAATTCTTTATATATTCTGCATTCAAGTCTTTTGTATGTTTTGTGAAAATTTTCTCCCAATTCTGTGGTTATTCTATTTATTTTCTTGTCAGTATCTTTTTTTTCTTGTCAGTGTCTTTTGAGGAACATGTTTTTAATTTTAGATAAAGTCTAAATTAAATTTTTTATTTTAAGAAACATTAAAATACAAATTTTTTCTTAAAAACTTTTTTTCAAATATTTAAGAAACATTTGCCTACCTCCAGGTTGGAAAGATATTTTTTCAGTTTCTTCTAAAAACTTTGTAACTTTACCCTTTACTTTCAGGTCTAGAATCCATCTCAAACTAATTTTTGTGTATTGTATAGAGAGAATCAAGGTTCATTTTTTTTCCACGCAGATGTCTGGTTATCCCAGCATCATTTGAAAAGCTTTTTTTAAAGAAACCATTGCCCAAACAGGTCATGAAGATTCTTTCCTGTGTTTTCTTCTAAAAGTCTTATAGTTTTAGTTATTAAATTAATCAATTTTGAGCAATTTTTTGTATATGCTGTAAGATAAGGGCTCAATTATGTTCTTTTGCATGAGGAAAATCAGTTTTCCCATCATCATTTGTTGAAAAAACTGTTCTTTCCTCATTGAACAGTATTGGCACCCTTGTCAAAAATCAACTAACCATCATTGTGAGGGTTTAATTCTGGGATCTCTATTCTAATCCATCTGTCTTTATGCCAGTGCTACTTTTCTTTTAATTGTAGCTTTGTGATAAGTTTTGAAATTGGGAAGTATGTGGCTGCCTGTCTTGTTTTCCTTTTTCAAGAGTGTTCTATTTGTGGCCCCTTGAATTTCTATATGAAATTTAGGATGCAGTTTTCCATTTCTGCAAACCACATCATAATTGGGACTTTGATAGAGATTGCCCTGAATCTGTTTTGGGTACTAAGTAAGTCTTCCAATCCATGAACACAGGCTATCTTTCCATTTATTTTGTTTTTTTAAAATTCTTCCAGCAATGCTTTGTAGTTTATAGTGTCCAGGAATTGCACCTTCTTGGTTAAGTTTATCACTAAGAGGTTTTTAGTTTTTTATGTTATTGTAAATGGAATTGTTCTTTAAAAGTTTTTTTGTATTGTTCATTGCTAGTGTATACAAAGACAACTGGTCTTTGTGAGTTGATTTTATATCCTGTAATTTTGCTGAATTTATAGCTTTTATAGTTGTATATGTGCTTGTGTGTGAACTTGTTAGGATTTTTTACATGTAAGACCATATCATCTATGACTAGAGATAGTTTTACTTTTCTTCCCAATTTGAATACCTGTTATTTCATCTTCCTGCCTAATTGTTCTGGCTTGATTTTCTAGTACTGTGCTATCAAGTGGCAAAAGTGGGCATCCTTGTCTTGTTCCCAATCTTAGGGAAAAAACCTTCAGCCCTTTACCACTGAGTATGATGTGTGCTTTGAATTTACATACGTGGCCTTTATTTTGTTGAGGAAGTTCTATTTCTAGTTTATTGAGCTTTTTTTTTTTTACCATAAAAGGTGTTGGATTTTGTCAAATGCTCTTTCTGCATCAATTGAAATAATTATGCTTTAAAAATGCATTCTATTGATGTGGTGTTTTACGTGGCTTCATTTTTCATATGTTGAACCACGTGCATTCTGGGGAGAAATCACATTTGGTCATGGTGTATAGTTTTTTAATAAGCTGCTGAATTCAGTTTGCTAGTATTTTACTGAGGTTTTTTTGCATTTATATCCATAAAGGATATTAGTTTGTAGTTTTGTTTAATGTCTATGGCCTTGTATCAAGGTAATACTGGCCTCATAGAGTGAGTTAGCAAGTATTTCCTCTGATTCAATTTTTTTGGAAAAGTTTGAGAAGAATTGGCATGAAATCTTCCTTTGATTGATGGCAGGAGGAGAAGCGAATGACAGATGATGAGATGGTTGGATAGCATCACCGACTCGATGGACATGAGTTTGAGCAAGCTCCAGGAGTTGGTGATGGACGAGGAAGCCTGGCATGCTGCAGTCCATGGAGTCACAAAGAGTCAGACAAGACTGAGGGACTGAACTGAACTGAACTTCCTTAAATGTATGGTTGACCACCAGTGAAGCCATCTGGTGGGCTTGTCTTCCCTGGGAGGTTTTCAATAAATAATTCAATCTCCTTACTTATTATAGGTCTATTCAAATTTTCTAATTCTTCTTGAGTCAGTTGTTAGTTTGTATGTTTCTAGGAATTTCTAACCATTTCAGATAGGTTTTCTGATTTGTTGGCATATAGTTGTTCACAGTATTTCCTTATAATCCCCCTTTTATTTATGTAAATTCAGCTGTAATGTCCCCTCTTCTGTTTCTGATTTTAGTAATTTGTCTTCCCTACTCTTTTTTTCTTAGTCAAGCTAAAGATATGTCAATTCTGTTGTGATTCTATTGTTTTTCTATCTCTATTCATTAATCTCTATACTAATTCCTATATTTCCTTCCTTCTGCTAGCTTTGGGTTTAGTTAGCTTTTTTTTTCCCCCTAGTTCCTTAAGGTACAGAGTTAGATTGTTGCCTTGAGATTTTTCTTCCTTTTTAATGCAGGCATTAACTGCGGTAAATTTCCCTCTCAACACAGCTTTTGCTACCTCCCATGTGTTTCAGGAAGCTGTGTTCTCCTTTCGTCTGTCTAGGGGATGGGGGCAGGGTCTGTCCACACGTTGTGGCAGTCACCACCGTGGCCACTTCGCATCCTGGGGAAGAGGCGGCTGGGGGAGTCCGGTACCTCAAGGCTCCCTTCTGTGTCACCAGAAAAGGCTTTTTTCACGCAGGGCGCAGAGTCGCCCACCCATCACCTCCCTTTCCGGCCAACAGAGCGAAGTGGCGGGAGCCGGGGTCAGCGGTGTGGGTAAGCACAGAGCCTCACGAGGGAGGGGCCTCATTGGACAAGAGTGCCGGCCCCCTTCGCGTTGCCCAGCCCGCAATCGCTCCCACACCACCAAGGGCGGGGGGGGGACAGGCGCCTGCCTCCCTCACCGACCACAGCACCCCCGCAACAGAGCTCTGCACCTGACACACACCGTGGTGGGGACCTGAGGAGCTCGCTGGGAAAGGGAAAGGATGCTGTCACTCGGCCTTGGGCAGCCGAGGGGCGACCCAGGTGCTCCAGGGGCACCTAAGGTGGGACCTGCTCACGTGCGGGATCCCCCAGCCCCCACCGCGGGGAGGACCTCTCGCGAGACACACGAGAAGGTGAGGCGAGAGTGCCATGGCGGCCGTAGACGCCTGTGAGGCAGGAGCTGGAGACTGAGGGTCAAGGGTCGGCCGGTGCCCCACGCCTGCCTTCCACACACCGCCAGCGGGTGGGCAGGATCTCTGAGGGCCGGCGGGCAGAGCGAGAAGGGTTGCCCCCCCCCCGGTTGCCAGGAACCCCCGTCCCTTGTCTGGCACATCCTAGGCCCGGCCGGAGAGATTGGGACATCCCCACGTGGATGATCTGTAAGTATTGTCTAATTGGCCTTTTGATTTCTTCTTTGACCTATTGGTTATTTACGATTGTGTGAATTCCCACATATGTGACTTGTTTCCTTTTCCTTCTGTTACTGATTTCTAGCTTCATTCTGTGGTGGTGAGAGAAGATATGATTTCAATCTTTTAAAATTTATGGAAACTCACATTGGGCCCAACATATGGTCTATCTTGAGGGATGTTCTCTGTGCCCTAGAGAAGAATGTGTATTCTGGCTGTTGTTTGCTGGCGTGTTCTATGTAGGTCTAATTAAGTCCGATTGTTTTGTAATGTTCATGTCCTCTTTTTCCTTATTGATCTTCTGTCTAGATGGTCTAGACATTTTTTTTTTTTTTTTTTAAGAGCCAACATGTGGCTCTTTATTTATTTATTTTTGGCTGCTCTGGGTCTTCATTGCTGCCTGCAGGCTTTCTCTAGTTGCGGTGCGTGGGCTTCTCATTGAGGTGGCTTGTTGCAGGGCACAGACTCTGGGGCACACGGGCTTCAGTAGCTGTGGCATTCAGGCTCAGTAGCTGTGGCTCATAGGTTCTGCAGTGCAGGCACCCAGAGTTAGTTGCCCTGTGGCATGTGGAATCTTCTCAGATCAGGGATCAAACCCATGTCCCCTGTATTGGCAGGCAGATTCTCACCACTGGACCACCAGGAAAATCCCAGTCTATCCATTATCGAAAGTGCACTGTTAAAGTTAAAGTCTCCTACTTTAGTGTAGAATTGTCTATTTTTCTGTTCAATTCTGTCAATATTTGATTTATATATTTTGAAGGTCTTCCATTTTGTGAATAAATGTTTTTAATTGTTATATCTTCCTGATGAATTGACCCTCTCATTAATAATTAATGTCTTTGTTGTAACAGTTTTTGACTTAAATTTTTAAAATTTCATATTAGTTTAACCATTTCAACTCTTTTAGTTATAGTTTGCCTTAAAAATTTTTTTTCTTCTCCTTCCTTTTACTTATGTCCTTGAGTCTAAAAATATTGAATTATAAAAGTATTGGCTTTTATATTTACCCAGGTAGTTACCTTTACTAAAATTTTTTATTTCTTCACATAGCCACAGATTACATCTAATGTCCTTGCATTTCAACCAGAAGTACTCCCTTTAATGTTCTCATAGAGCAGGGCTGCTAGCAATGAACTTCTTCAGGCTTTGTTTATCTGGAATGTCTTAATTTTGCCTAAATTTTTTGGAAGATAGTTTTACTGGGTATAAAATTCTTTGTTAATTTTCTCTTTTGGAGCTTTAAGTATACACACACACACACACACACACACACACACACACACACACACACGTCAGCTCTGCTGCTGCTGCTGCTAAGTTGCCTCAGTCGTGTCTGACTCTTTGCGACCCCATAGATGGCAGACCACCAGGCTCCTCTGTCTCTGGGATTCTCCAGGCAAGAATACTGGAATGGGTTGCCATTTCCTTCTCCAATGCATGAAAGTGAAAAGTGAAAGTGAAGTTGCTCAGTCGTGTCCGACTCTTCGTGACCCCATGGACTGTAGCCTACCAGGTTCCTCTGTCCATGAGATTTTCCAGGCAAGAGTACTGGAGTGGGTTGCCATTGCCTATGTCAGCTCTAGAATGTCTATTTAGTTCCTTTAAAATTTTTTTTCTATCTCTTTGTTATGTTCTTGTTATATATTGCTTTCCCGATATCCTCAGTTCTTTGTTTATAGTTTCCTTTAGTTCTTTGAATATATTTAAAACACTGTATTTTAAGTCTTTATCTAGTAGTCTAACGACCAGACTTCCTCAAGTATGGTTTCTGTTGATTAATTTTTTTCCTATGAATGAACTGTACTTTCCTGATTCTTTGTATACCTGATAATTTTTGTTAAAAACTGGACATTTTGAATATTATAATGTAGTAACTCTGGAAATCAGATTTTCTCTCTTCCCCAGGGTTTACTTTGGTCCATTTGTTTAGTGACTTGTCTAAACTATTTTTGTAAATACTATATTCCTTGTTGTTTGTGGTCTCTAAAGTCTCTATTATACTGTCTCAGTAGTCAGCAGGTGACATGACTGAGATTTCCTTAAGTGCCTGGGACCAAAAAGGAAAAATAGTAGTACTCTCTTGGTCTTTGTGCTTTACTCTGAGCTGAGGCATTCCTTCAGCACTGAGCCCTGCTGCTTTCGCTCCACCTTAGTCCCCACCTTCTGCTCGTGCAGAGCCCGCAGAGTCATCAGAGGTGGAGCTTAATGATATTTTTGGCTGTGCTGGGTTTTAGTTGCAGCGTGCAGGACCCTTAGTTGGTGGCACGGGAACTCTTAGCTGCAGCATGCAAATTCTTAGTTGTTGCACGTGGGATCTAGTTCCCTCACCAGGGAATGAACCTGGGCCCCCTGCATTGGAAGCTTGGAGTCTTAGCTACTGGACCACCAGGGGAATCCCAGCATCTCAGGTCTTTTCTGAGTATATTCATTACCTCCTGGGCAAGCACACTGCACTCTTTTCTCAGTATGTGCAGTGGCCCTTCTCAGCTGTTACTGCCCTAATAACCATCCTTCTCTCTCTTCTCCTTCCCAGTTTTTTTTTTTGGGTCTGTCAGCCATTTGTCCCACTTGTCCCTTTGCCCCAGGAGGACATGAAGTGTATATGACTTTAAATCCTTCCACAGATGCTGCTGCTGCCTGGAAAGTCACTCCAGGGATGTGTGTGTGTGTGTGTGTGTGTGTGTGTGTGTGTGTGTGTGTTGATGAAGGAGAGCATAAAAAGAGTCAGCTTCTGAGTCATTCCTCAGGGACCCACCCAGTCAGGTCAAAACATGCAATTCCAGTTTTTAAGAATAAGGTTTTATATTAGCCCCCATCATCAGTCAGTTACATCAGGGATGCCGGCTGTCATGTCATCCCCACAGCTGCTACCATGCTGGAGAATGAGAAATGAGAGTCAGGTGGGTGAAAATGTCACAGTGTTCTCTTGCTGAAGTTCAGTTTTCCTTTCTCTTCATTAAGCATCTTCCTGGTAGCTGTAAATTTTGGGTTAGATTCCAGAGTCCTCCAAAAACTGATTAAGTCCATTTTTGCCAAGTTATGGTTGTTTAATGGAAGGACTGAATCTTTAACTGGTCCACTCCATCATTTTCCGTGATTTCACCTGGTCTCTGCCTTTTCTTAACTCTACATTTTTATTCAGGTAACATTTACAGGGACTTCCCTGGTGGTCCAGTGGTTAAGAGTTCATGCTTCCAATGCAGGGGGCTTAGGTTCGATCCCTGATCAGGGAACTCAGATCCCACATGCCACAGCTAAGAGTGTGCATGCTGCAACTAGGACCTGGCACAATCGAATACATAAATAAAATATTTTAAAAATTTATAAACAGCTACATACAGCTCAATGAATTTTGCATATGTATGTGCTCATGCGGCTGCCACTCAGATGAAGACCTAGAATATTTTCAGTTCCTTAGGAGTTGCCTTCATATTCCTTCCAGGAGACTTACCCGTTCTCTCAGATAACTGTCGTCATGATCTTTATCACTGGAAGTTAGTTTTGCCTATTGTAGAACTTCTTATAAATGGAGTTAAGCAGTAGGTACTCCTCTGAGTCTGGCTATTCTTGCTCAGCCTAATGTTTTTGGGATTCATCCATGTTATTGCTTCTAGCTGAAGTTCATTCCTTTTTCATTACTGAAACAATTCCACTGTGTGACTATATCATGATTTGTTTATCCATTCATCAATTGATGGGCATCTGGGTTGTTTCCAGCTTGGAGCTGTTATGAATAGAGCTGCTATGAACATTCTTGTACGAATATTTTGGTTAATACGATGCATGGACTTTTTTCTCTTTGGCATTTGTCTGAGAGAAGATTCTCTCAGTCACTGGACTCTTGTAGGGGGAAATGCCCTGCTCTCTGTACTCAACGGCCTTTTCTCTGTGCCCACCCCATCTGAACTCTGGTTTGGCCTTCTGCTTTTTGAACCCCACAACTCCCAAGAATTCTGTGACTTTTCTCTGCTGGCTTCTCTCCATCCCACTTGACTTTCATTTGTTAGTCCTTTAACTCTTGTTAATCCCCAGCTGGAACGCTCCCCCTCCAAGACCCTTCTGGACCCCTTTTTCCATTGGGTTTGGCTATTCACCTTGGCGCTCTCGTTTTCTTCCAAAGCCTGACTCTCAAATGAATATGGAATCCAAGACTTGACCTTCAGCTCTGTCTTCCCTTCTAAAAGTGGGCCAATGGGCGACTGCTTGTTGGACATCTCTGCTTGGGTGGCCTCAGACCCCTCACAGTCCACACTCCCAATTTCCCTTTCTGCCATCCTTCAGCTCATTCTCTCTCCTCTGTGGTACACACCTCAAGAACTTCTCCTTTTTTCCTTTAGCTGCACAAGTCTGCATCCCCACTTCCTTCACTCTGTCCCCTTTCTTTTCCCTAGCAACCAATCTGGAGAACCCCAGCACCATCCACAGAGCCTTTCCAATGTCTTTGGGGTGGGGGTGGGGGTCACTCCACTCCTCTCTAGCCTCATGGCCGCTGCCCCAGTTCAGGCCTGAACCTGAGCATCTCCTTTCAGTATTGTTGCTGGGCTTCCGTCCCCTAGCCTTGCTTTTGCTGATCTGCTTGGCCTGAGGTTCCCGCCATGGTCCCCATAGCCGGCCCTGGCTGTGTCTGCCTCAGCTGCGAGGCCACACTCCTGGGCCCTGCTTCGGGGCCTGGGCTGCAGCCGAGCCAGCCCCGGGCGCCATTCCTTAGCACCGATCGTGCGTGGCGGACACGGTCCGTGGTTGGGGCTCACAGACAGGTTTTTTGAGTTAAAAGATTTGGAAGGGACCCCAGTGCTGGTTGCAGTTCAGAGTCTGTGAGGTGCTGGGTAGACCCTGTGTGAGCTCATCTTTCCTGGGGCAGCCGGACTCAGGGCTAAGCCGGCGGGGGCGGTGGGTTGGAAAATTTCACACTCGGGCTCACCGCTTGGCTGGCCTCTGGGTGTTTGGCAGCTCAGGTGACTTGTGGGGAGGCCTTAGTCAACCTTTTCCTCCAGCAAGTACTGCAGGGCTGGGTTCACCTCCAGATGGGTCATAAAGGCAGGGCTGGGGAGGTGGGTACCTTGAGACAGACACTGTTATGATGGGCTTGTGCCCTTGTTGGGGAAAGGAGAATCATAAGGAGACAGTGAGTGAAGATTGGCGTGACTTGTGTGTGTGTGTGTGTGTGTGAGGGAGATGGTATTGATCATTTGAGACTGGAAAGCTTTATTTGTGCTTTAACGTGTCCAGGTGGCTCAGTGGTAAATAATCCACCTGCCAGTGCTAGAGATGCAAGAGCCAAGTTCGATCCTTGGGTGGGGAAGATCCCCTGGAGGAGGAAATGGCAATCCACTCCAGTATTCTTGCCTGAAAAATCCCGTAGACAGAGGAGGCTGGCAGGCTACAGTCTATGGGGTCACAGAGTCAGACACAACTGAGGGACCGAACATGAGCACAATGTTTCCACAACCCTCTGGAAGACAGTGACACATCTCGGTGAGACAGTCCCTGATCACAGTGAAGAGCAGGCCTCTGGAGCCAGACTGCCCTGAGGCCAACATCTAGCTCTGCCACTTCGCTTGCTGTGTGACCTTAGGCAAGTTGCTTAACCTCTCTGTTCCTCTATCTCCTCATCCATAACATGGTGATAATAATAAATAAGCACCCATCTACCTACTTTACCTGATATTCATGATCATTAAATACATTAGTACAAATGAAGCATTGAGGACAGTACCTGACACCTAGTAGATACTCAGCTATTCATGTCATTATTACTACACTTATTCCAGCCCACCCTTCCATACCCTGCCTCCATCCTTTTGCTCCTCTCTGTCTATGCTGGGGAGCTCTTACTCCTTCCAACCCAGCTCAAAAATCACCTCTTCTGGGAAACCTCCCCCAATGCCAAGATCCTTTTTTCTGTTGCATCAACACTTGCACTTTTTTTTTTTTCCGAGCTTTAAAAAAATTATTTTTATTTTCTTATTTGGCTGCACCAGGTCTTAGTTGTAGCACGTGGGATCTTTAGTTGCCACATGTGAATTAGTTACAGCATGTGGGCTCTAGTTCCCTGGCCAGGGATTGAACCTTGGGCCCCCGACATTGGGAGCTCAGAGTCCTACCTGCTAGACCACCAGGGAAGTTCCAGCATTTGCACCTTTTAATTTTAAACATCTCTTTAGCTGTCTGGCCTTCTTATCAGCCGGTGAACAACTTGAGGGCAAGCCTAAGTCTAAACCATGTCTTTGTTCCTAACACCCCAGACCCCCCGCCCCGGTGTTGGTGGTTTAGTCGCTCAGTTGTGTCCAACTCTTTGCAACCTCATGGACTGTAGTCCGCCAGGCTCCTCTGTCCATGGGATTTTCCAGGCAAGAATACTGGAGTGGGTAGCCATTCCCTTCTCCACCAGACCCCCGTGGCTAGCCTCAAATAACCATCTGATGAGGGTGGGTTGGATGGGTAGTTGAAAGAATTAATGACACATGATAAGAAAACATAATGGAAGACAGTTATAAAATTCTACAATATGGCAGCTACAGTGAAGTGTCTGACCAGGCATAAATGGCAATGATGTTTCCCTGAGCCAAGGCTGGTGCGTGCCATGCTGTGAGATCCTGTGGGTGGCGGCAGTCAGGGCAGGCTTCCTGAGGGAAGAAGGGCCAAAGTGAAGAGCCCAAGCTGGTTCCAACTGACTCCAAAAATGTCAAGCGCTGTGGGATTGGCAACTGGTGTCCCCATGGTCTGTCCTGGGCCATCGGGCTGCCCCTCTGGGGCCAGGCAGGGGAGCTTGGCAGGATGGAGTTCTCCATTCTGATCCAGGGAAACGACCTGAATGTGACATGGTCATGGTGAGGCCCAGCTCCATCCGGTGACACACGGAACCTCTTAGAGAGGATTTCACGCTCTCTGCCCTAATGCAGACCGTCTCTGTTGTGCCTCGGGAAAACAGAGGTCTCGCTCCAGCCTTCTGAAACCAATTGGAAACAAACCTTCCTTCCCCGCCCCTCCCCCAGCAGTTTCAGAGGCCAAAATAAAAACGCAGAATGAGGCTGAACGAAGCAGAACCGAATGGCCGAGGGGCTTGGGACCCCACTCCCTGTGGTGAGCAGAGTGGCCACTTCCTCTTGGAAGGATGGGAACCAGTTCAGGCCGTCTCTCCAGAGCCGAACTCCCTGTCTATCTGTTCATCCTGCTGGCTCACCAGAAAGGCTTCAGAGAGGGTGTGGCAAAGCCGATGTTGGAATCTAGCCAAAGCCACTTGCCCACTCGGCGGTGCTGACACCTGCCCGCTGCCCCTCATCGGTAAGGTCCCTGCTCTGCAGCCTTCGGCCCAGGCCTGGGTCTCCACAGCTCCTTCTTGTGCCCTGTCCCCTCCTTAGAATTCTGACTGGCGCCCAGGCCAGGCCGGGAGGGCCCAGCTTCTTCCCACTCTCTGGATTCCTGGCCTGGCTCCTGCCCTCCACGGCCTGGGTGACCTGACCCATGTCCTTGCATCTCTGAGCCTCAGTTTCCCAGAAGGGCAAATGGAGAGAGAGAAAGTGACTGCCTGCCTGTGTGAGGGAGCGGAAGCCCCTCGTAGGAGATGCGGGAAGGCACACGTGTGAGTTACCGCCATCTCGCTTGCCTGTCTCCAGGTCTGAGCCTCCCCTCTGCTCCTCCAGTTCCTTGCCAATGTGTGGTCCAACTCTGGGCCACCCCCCTAGGAAACCTCCCTGGACCTCAGTAACCCCATGGATGCCAGGTCGGTACTGCAGCCTGTGTGGTTCGGCACTCACGAGGCACACCTGGTTGTATTTATGTATCTGTTTATTTCAGAAAAAAGCACAGCAATTGGAGGCCAAAGGTTGAGTTGGAGTTCCTGCACCCCCACTGCTGTCTAGCTGAGATAGAGAGGCATCCTTCAGCCTCTCTCCAAGCCCCCAAGTTCCTCATTTCTGAGTGGAAATGGTTATAATCACGCCTACCTCCTGGACTTCTTACAGGCACGATGGGCTGCAGACATGTGAAAGTACTTTGTGGACTATAAAAAGCACTTGGTCACGTTGCTTCTTTCTGTTTCTCGTTTGATGTAAGTTTCCTGTGAGAAAGACCTGAGCCAGAGTGATGGAGCCGGGAGGATGTGGTACCAGGCAGGTGCACGGTGAGTGGTCCTTCTGGACCCCACATGAGGAGGCTCATGTGTCCGGGTGGGAGCAAGCTAGGAATGCTGGCCTGCCGTGACTCAGATGGCCCACAGGAGTGCTGGCTGGGGGAGGCGGCAGTGGCAACCCTGTAGATTGATTTCCGGCCCCGGTCCCCATCTAAAGACATCCAGATGGTTGCTTGACAATGTTACCCAGGAAGCCCGTTGCCAGACATGAAGGCTCTGAGAAGTCCAAGGAGACACAACCAGAGGACACAAGAGGACACATCTGATGGTTGAAATGTTGAGTTGCCCAGAGCCCAGCTAGAAACCGTCAAAATACAAACACCCAGTGGTAAACAGAGCCACAGAGATCGGATTATGAAATGGAGTGCCAGAAAATTCTGAATAATTGAATTATGAAAATTCTTTTTTCCTAAATGAAGGAGAGAGGCTGCCGGCTGCAGTGGGGAGGAGGAGAGAGGGCTGGGCTGGGGGAAGATGTCTTCCCAGGGTCATGCCGGGGCTGGACTCAGCTCCATCCACTCTGTGTTCCCTGTGCCCAGCCAGAGGCAGGGTTCAGAGCAGCAGACATCAGTGAGACCTGGAGTGTCTCAAACATCGTGGCCAGATGTTATTATCTTTAACGATGGGGAGCCATGGTAGGGGGGGCGGTCATAGATATCAAGTCCAGATATTTGACCTTGAACTGTGGTGAAGAAGATTGACAGAATGGAGGGGAACTGACTGGATATTGTAGACGGAGGGTGAGGATGAGGCTTTGACAATGACCCTCCCACCTTGGGAGCGGGAGACAGAGTGGGTAGCAAATAGGAGGAGTAGGTGTGGGATCGAAGAGGATGGGGTTTATGGAGTTGGGTGGCCTGGCCAGCTGGACATTCTCAGAGGAGTTTGGATAAACAGATTGGGGTTTGCAGTAAACATCTAGATCTGGAGTTTCAGGCTTGGGAGCTCTCTGAGGTTGGGTTTCTTAGAAGCAGACCCTGAGATGCAGATTTCTGTGCAAATGATTTATTAAGGAGGTGCTCCCACGGGAGCCTGGGAAGCAGTGGTGGGGGACGTAAGACAGCACAGGAGAAGGAATCAAGCAATAAAAAGTGTGGTCTCAGGCAGAGCCCCAGCAGCCTGCCCCTGAGGGGACTCTGGAGTGTACTTAGGTTTCTTGGCCTGAGGCTGGGATCAGAATGATTGTTTCTGAGAGTGATGGTTTCTGCTGGTGTCAGCCAGCGGTTAGGGATTGTGGTAGCGAGGGATGGGAAGGTTGCTTGGTGTCTAACTCTCTGCAAGTGCAGGGAAGCCTCCGGCAGGCCAAGGGCCGTCCTCCAAAAAGAGGCCAATAGCCAGTTGTTGAGCAGGAGAGCATACCAAGTCCAGGTACGCAGAGTCGTCCCAGGGTTCCGCGCTGGGGAAGATGTATCATACTGTCTGCTCCCCGAGTCCACAGCAAGTTGACCGCCATCAAAGCTGGAGTGGATGGGTTGGCCCTGGAGAGGGCAGAACCAGAAGAGGAGAGCAGAGGGGGCCATGGGCAGTCCTACCTGTCCAAGCGCCTGGCTGGGAGGGGCCTTAAAACAACTTGTTTACTTGGCCACGCTGGGTCTTAGTTATGACACATGGGATCTTCGCTCTTCGTTGTGGCTTGCTGGATCTAGTTCCCTGACCAGGAATCAAACGTGGGCCACCCTCTGCATTGAGAATTCAGATTCTTGGCCACTGGACCCCCGGAAGTCCCTGGGAGGAGACTTAAAGAGTCCCCCTGACCCAGTTTCCCATGGATGCCAGCAAGCATCAGTCACAAGTGACTTCTTGTTGTTGTTTAGCTGCTAATTCATGTTGACTCTGCGACCCCATGGATTGTAGCCCACCGGGCTCCTCTGTCCATAGGCTATTTCAGGCAAGAATACTGGAGCAGGTTGCCGTTCCCTTCTCCAGGGGCTCTTCCCAACTCAGGGATTGAACCCACATCTCCTGCATTGGCAGGCGGGTTCTTTACCACTGAGCCACCTGGGAAGCAACTCTACTCAAATGACTTCAGCAGGAAATGAAGTCGTTGACCCGGGTAGCTGGGAAGTCTAAGGGTAGCTGGAAGGCCACTCTGTGGCCAGAGTGGAAATTACGTGATCAGGTTTCTCTCTCTCCAACTTTTGACTGTGGCTCGCCTTGTGTGCTGGTCTCCTGCGGGGAGGCTGGCGTCTGACAGCCCCAAACACTATCCTTCAACTTCTCAGTACAAAAGGAAGAAGGACAGTCTTCCTTGCAGCTGCCAAATATCAGATTTCAGAGACCAGTTGTCCTGCTGGGGTCACTTGTCCATCCCTGACCCGGTCGTTCTGGGGCATCCTATCCTGAAAGTACCCACAGTGGGCACTGTCATCCAGCCGGCATCATCCACTCCCAAATCTCTCTCTCCCTCCCTTTCTCTGTGTATTTCACTCAGGCCTGAGTCACAAGACTACTTCTAGGAGAGGGGATTGGGAAGGATCAGCCCCTTCAAACCAGATGAAATGACTTTTCCATGGGAAAAAGTTTCAACTACAGCAAGAATCTGCATGTAATGCGGGAGACCCAGGTTTGACCCCTGGACTGGGAAGATCCCCTGGAGAAAGGAATGACTACCCACTCCAGTTTTCTTGCCTGGAGAATCCCATGAACAGAGGAGCCTGGTGGGCTACAGTCCATGGGGTCATAAAGAGTTGGACATGACTGAGCGACTGACATGAAAGAAGAGGAGGGAAGTCTGGGCTGACGACCATGGACGTCCTCCCCACCTGTTGGGTGGCCACCCGGCCTCCCCTCGTGTTTCTGAGATGGGGATGCTCCCCTCCCCAAGGCCTCTCGGAAGGTCAGGGTGGATCCTAGGAAGGGGAATGAGGAAAACAGAGGGCCTGCCCTGGAGAGATGGAGAGAAGAGGGACAGGCTTCGGCTAGGCAGCTGGAACCTGTTTGGGATCTGGCCCTGAGACAGGGGAAGAGGCAGAAGCAGGCCCTATATTGAAGCCCCAGGGGTCTGGCCTTGGGGTTTGGAGATGCTGCTCCTGAGACACTGGCTTGTGGGGCAGGTAGAAGAGCAGACACTCCCCATGCCGGGCTGAAAAGGGGGAGCTGAGCGGAGCTGGCAGGAGAAGCTGCCAGCTGCAGGGGCTGTTCCAGGAGTCAGGCAGGGGGACATAGCTAGCATCCAAGGCCAGGGAAGACTCGATGGTGGCCCTTGAACTCTTACCCTCCTGGTCGACATGATAGAGTTGGCCAGCACCTGGGGCACTAGGGTAGGAGTCAGTCCCCAGATGCCGGGGGCGAAGAGCATGCCATTCCTACAGGGACAGAAAGTCCATTAGCAGTAGAAAGTAACACGACATTTTAAAGCACTTATACTCAAAAAAAAAAAAAAAGTTAAAAATAAAAGAAAGTAGATTAGTCGTTGCCCAGGGCTGGTGGGGGTCTGGGAGGGAGGCAGGGGATGATGGCTAAAGGATACGGGGTTCCTTTTAAAGGTGATGAAAAGATCCTAAAGTGGTTACATGTATCTGTCAGTATACTAAAGCCCATCGAATGGTACACTCTGAATGGGCGAGTTGCCGAGTGTGTGAATTATATCTTAATAAAAGCCTTTTTATTGTTGTTTTTAAGAGTGTTATTGGGACAGGTCACCAAACAGGAGAGCTGGGCCAGGAGACTGAGGCATAAGCCTCTCCTGTGGGTTGGCTGGGCCCCCATAGAGGAATAGAGGCTGCTATGGCCCACATGGCCCACAGAGTGTCCCCAGGCAGGTGAGAGCCTAATGGAACCACCTTCAGATGCCACCTTCTGTTGCTCCTACGGGGAGGACTTACCTGTCTGAGCTCCCACTTCCATCACCTACTTATCTATACTAGGTCCTAAGGAGGGGGTGCCCTCTCTCCTCTGTACCCCCTCTGCTCTGTAGTCAGGGAACCTTGGCAAATGAAAACGTATACTCCTGTCACCCCTTGAATGATAAGCGCATCTGACCTTCCTGCACATCCAGCCCCTGCTAACCCCTGCTAACTGACCTCTTTCCATCCTTTGAACTTGACATGACCTCAGGGCCTTTGCATTTCCTGTTCTCAGGGGCCAAACCTCCTTTCTCCTCTTTCAGCCTAGGAAAACATGAGTAGCTCCTACCTCCCCTCCTGCAGACCACCTCTCCCCACGCCCAAGTGTACATTCTTGCCTGTTTGGAATGTAAGCTCGCTCGGTCTGTCTGTGCTCACCCAACCCAGAACACCCCATAAAAATGTGTTCAATGAGCAAAAGGAATGTTCTCTCTGGCCTGGGAAGGCTGGAGCCTGCAAAGTGAGCCTCTGGGCCTCCTGGGTGTGAGCAGACAGGGCCAGCAGGTGAATCCTGTTCCCCAGTCATGTAGCCTGATGAGTCCTAGGCCTTGGGGTCATGCATCTCTCTGTGGCCAGCACCCTGGAGGTCAGAAAGCCCCACAGCTGCACGTTTGTTGAGCGGGGGCAGGCCGTCCTGAGACTGTGACAGGGCGAGTTAGAGCTGGAGGCTCCAAGGGTAAGTAGATGCTTTGGCCTGGAAAATCACATCACGAGCTCGAGGCTGGCCTCAGGACAAGGCAGGGAAATTGCTAAGGGCCTGGCGTTCCAAAAGGCAGCCTGTGCAAGAGGAGAGACTCATTCTTGGAAAGTCGAAACCCCCACGGGGGCTGCAGCGGGTCTTTGAGCTGCTGGCGCACGCCATTCTGGCTTCGGGACCAACCAGAGTGGTGAAAACAGGGTGACTGGAGAGTCTGGCCACCTTGCGGTGTGGACAGGGCGGTGAGGTCCAGGGGACCGGGGCCATCCTGCGAGGCCACGGCGAGCTGGAACACGGGCCCAGGTACCCTGGCTCCCGGCCTGCCCTCTTTTCTTTCTGTCAGGCTGCCGCCGCCACTGCGTCTTCCAAGTGGGAAAATCCACGTGGCATTTCTTCTTGATTCTGGAAGGGATGATGCAGTGAGCGTGTGGATGCTCACAGAGCTTCGTGTCTGAAGTGGATTTCCCTTCCCGAGCATCCTTGGGTAGTAGTAGTGGGGTTCTCCAAAGCATCTTTACTCTCTGCATCCCTATAGGCTACTTTCACCTGTTTGCTTTATTCGTTTTTGAGACTTTTTTATTTAGAAATAATTTTAAACTTACAGAAAAGCTGAAAGAAGTACAAGAAACTCGCCTGCAGTATGTATTTTTTTAAACCTGGAGTCATTGCTTGTTTACATTTTAGCCCTTTTGCTTTATCATGTAATCTCCAGCTACCCAGACACACACACACAGATAAATACACAAACACAGACACACACATTAAAAACTGTGTGTTCATACTGATGCACTCAGTTCTTGTCCAGCAACCTAGTTTGGTTAACCCAAACTTCTAGACTTCTGCTTTCCATGTATGTATGCTCCCCTCCAACAATGAAAAAACTACCTCCTATTTTGTATTTATTTGCTCAGAGAAATCATTTTAGAGTTGGTAACGCATACCACCTTAACAGGAAAACCTATTAATTGGTGTTCAATATGCCTTTACATTTCCTTAAGATAAAATTTAGTATAGAAAATGCACACATCTTAAGCGTGTGATTTGATGAGCTTTAACAAATACACTTATATAAACCACAGCCCAACTGTCTTGATAAGCCATACCATAGACGAGTTGGCTTACATATTAGACACTTATTTCTCGTGTTCTGGAGGCTGGAAGTCCAAGATCAGAGTGCCAGTGGATTTGGTTCTTAGGAAGGTTCATCTTCCTGGTGTGCAGATGGCCATCTTCCTGCTGTGTCCTCGTTAGGAAGGGAGAGCGCTCTGGTCTTGTTCTTATTAGGTTGCTAATCACATTCTGGGGGCCCCACCATCATGGCCTCTTCTAAACCTAATTACCTCCCCAAAGCCTCATCTCTAAATGCCAGCACCTTGGGGGTTATGGCTTCAACAAATGAAGTTTGGAGAGACACAAACATTCAGTGCATAACATCAGTCAAAGTAGAGACAATTTCTGTCATTTTAGAATATTCTCTAGGGCAACTAGGAACAGAATGGCTGGGTGATGAGAAAAGTGTATGCTCAACCAAACAAGAAATGGTCAGAACTTTCCTCACAGTTTTCCTATTTTTTATGTTCTCCCTAATAATAAAGAAGAGTGGTACTGTCATTTAAATTTCATCCTTTAGAAGTGGAAGCATACAGCATGTGTGTGTGTGTGTGTGTGTGTGTATAGAAAGAAAGAAAGTAACGTTGCTCAGTCGTGTCCAACTCTTTGCTACCACATGGACTATAGCCTACCAGGCTCCTCCATCTATGGAACCTTCCAGGCATTAGTACTGGAGTGGGTTGCCATTTCCTTCTCCAGAGGATCTTCCCAACCCAGGGATCAAACCTGAGTCTCCCACATTGCAGGCAGATGCTTTACCATCTGAGACACCAGGGGAATATATATATATATCTGTATATATATATATATACACATACACACACATATATATGCACACATATATATACACATAAGGATATGTATACATATATTCACATATCCTTTTTCAGTCTGGTCATTCTAATAGATATATAGTGGTATCTCTTGATTTTAATGCATTTTCTTGCAGACAATTGTGTTCAACTTGTTATCATTTATAAAACTTCACTTGAGAAGTGTCTAAGGTTTAGGTATTTTGCCTGTTTTTTAAATTGGGTTTTAATCTTTTATTATTGATTTGTTTGGATGTATTTATATATTCTGGATACAAGTTGTTTGTCAGATCTATGTCTTGCAAGTATATTTTTTTCCAAGTCTGTGACTTGTCTATTTCTTTTCTTCAGTTCAGTTGTTCAGTTCAATCACTCAGTCGCGTCTGACTCTTTGTGACCCCATGGACTACAGCACACCAGGCTTCCCTGTCCATCACCAACTCCCAGAGCTTACTCAAACTCATGTCCATCGAGTCAGTGATGCCATCATCCAGCCATCTCATTCTCTGTTGTCCCCTTCTCCTCTTGCCTTCAATCTTTTCCAGGATCAGGGTCTTTTCCAATGAGTCAGTTCCTTGCATCAGGTGGCCAAAGTATTGGAGTTTCAGCTTCAGCATCAGTCCTTCCAATGAATATTCAGGACTGATTTCCTTTAGGATGGACTGGTTGGATCAGTCCAAGGGACTCTCAAGAGTCTTCTCCAATACCACAGTTCAAAAGCGTCAATTCTTTGGCGCTCAGCTTTCTTTATAGTCCAACTCTCACATCCATACATGACTACTGGAAAAACCACAGCTTTGACTAGACGGACCTTTGTTGGCAAAGTAATGTCTCTGCTTTTTAATATGCTGTCTAGGTCGGTCATAACTTTTCTTCCAAGGAGTAAGCGTCTTTTAATTTCATGGCTGCAGTCACCATCTGCAGTGATTTTGGAGCCCCCCAAAATAAAGTCTGTCACTGTTTCCATTGTTTCCCCATCTATTTGCCATGAAGTGATGGGACCGGATGCCATAATCTTAGTTTTCTGAATGTTGAATTTTAAGCCAGTTTTTTCACTCTCACTTCTTTACTGTGATTTCTTATTGGTCACTTAAAGTTTTTTTTCTTATTTCATTGCACTGGATCTTAGTTGTGGCACACAGCATCTTCAATCTTTGTTGCAGCATGTGAGTTCCCTGACCAGGGATTGAACCCCAAGCCCCTATATTGGGAGTGTCGAGTCTTAGCTACTGGACCACCAGGGAAATCCCTTGATAACGTTTTTAATGTGGTAAAATACACAGAACATACCATCTACCATCTTAACCATTTTAAAATTCAGTGGCATTTAGTACATTCACAATATTGTGCAATGGTCACCACTGTCTAATTTCATTTTCATCAGTCCAAAAGGAAACCCAATACCCATTAAACTGTCATTCCACATTCTCCCATTTTCCAGCCTCTGGCAATCATTAATCTACTGTCGGTCCCCATGGATTTGACTATTTTGGATATTTCATGTTAACAGAATCATACAGTATGTGGTCTCTTGTGTCTAGCTCATTTCAATTACCATAATATTTTCAAGGTTCATCCACTCTGTAGAAATAAATTCACATCCATTCTGTGAATAAGGTTATGTCATCTGTAAACAGATGTGGTTTTACTTCTTTACTTTCTCTCTTTTTTTTACTTCTTTGCTAATCTGGATGCCTCTGCATCTTTTTCTTGCCTTGCTGTCCTGGCTAGGACCTCTAATACAATGTTGAACAGAAGTGGTAAGAACAGATACTCCTGTCTTGTTCCTGATCGTAGGAAAGAAAAGTTTTTAGTCTTTCACAATGAAATATTATGTTGCCTCTGGGTTTCTCATAGATGGCTTTTATCAGATTGAGGAATCACTTCCACTTCTAGTTGGTTGAGTGTTTTTATGAGGAAAGGGTATTGGATTTTGTTAATTTTTTTTTACATTCATTGAGCTTATTTTGTGTTTTCCTCTTTATTTTGTTAATATGGAACATTTCACAGGTTGATTTTTGTGTACTGAACTAAGTTTGCATTCCTGGGATAAATCCCACCAGATCACAGCATATAATCATCTTCGTATGCTGCTAGATCCAGTTTTCTAATATTTTATTGAGGATTTTCCTTCTATTTTCATAAGGAATATTGGTCTGTAATTTTCTTTCCTTGTGATAGTTTGGTCTGGCTTTGGTATCTGCAAAATACTGGCCTCACAGAATGGCTTAGGAAGTGTTTTCCTCTCTCCTCTTTTCTGGGAAGACTTTGTGAGAGATTGGTGTTAATTCTTTTTAAACATTTGGTGAAATTAAACAATGTAACCATCTTGTCCTGGGCTTTTCTGTGTTGAAACTGTTTTGATTAGTAACTCAATTTCTTGTTACATGTTTTTTCAGATTTGCTTTATCTTTTTTAGTCTCTCTTGGGAGTTTGTGCATTTCTAGGAATTTTTCCATTTCACCTAGGTTATCTAATTTGTTGTCATAGTATTTTCTTATAATCCTCTGTATTTTTGTAAGATCTGTATTAGTGTCTCTTCTTTTATTCCTGAGTTCAATAATTTGAGTCTTCTTCCTTTTTTCCTTCATCGGTCTGGCTAAAGGTTTGTCAATTTTGTTGATCATTTCAATGACCAATTTTTGGCTTTGTACATTTTCTCTATTACTTTCTTGTTTCTGTTTCATGTATTTCCATGCTAATATTTATTATTTCCTTCCTCCTAAGTCCTTTGGGTTTGGTTTGCTCTTTCTCCCCCTAGTTTCTTTTTTCCTTTTTGGGCCGGGCTGCGTGGCATGCAGGATCTTAGTTCCCCAACAAGGGATCCTACCCACAACCCCCTCCAGTGGAAGCTTGGAGTCTTAACCACTGGACTGCCAGGGAAGTGCCCTCCACCCGTTTCTTAATGTAGAATACTAGGTTGTTGATTTGAGATCTTTTCTCCTTTTTAATTTAGGCATTTATAGCTGTAAATTTCCCTCATTTATAGCACTACTTTTGCTCCATCTCCAAAGTTTTGGTATGTTGTTTTTTTTTTTTTTTTCATTCATCTCACAACATTTTCTAGTTCTCTTTGTGATTTCTCCTTTGATCCACTTTATTTAAGAGTGTGTTGTTGAATTTCTATGTATTTGTCAATTTTCCAAATGTTATTAATTTCTAATTTCACCCCATTATGGTCAGAAAACCTACTTGCATTATTTAGGCCTATTAAAATGTATTTATGGCCTAACATATCAGTTATCTTGGAGAACGTTCTATGTGCACTTGAGAAGAATGTGTATCTTCCTGCTGTTAGGTAGATGTGCTACAGATGTTCATTAGCTCTAGTTGGTGTATATTCTGTATCCTGATGGCCTTCTGTCTAGTGTTCTCTCCATTATTAAAAGTGGAATATTGAAATATCTAATAAGGGAATCCCCTGGGTTCAATCCCTGATCAGAGAACTAAGATCCTGAAAGCCACGTGGCAAAAAAAGAAAAATAAGAAAGAAAGGAATACCTGAAGAAAGGAATCATAGTTGGGCTGCTTATTTTTTCCGTCAATTCTTTCAGTTTTTGCTTTGCTTTGTGTGGGGCTCTATTTTTAGGTATATATACTAACAATTATTATATCTTACTAATGTATCAACCTTTTTATCATTTTGTAATGTCCTTCTGTGTCTTTAGTAACATTTTTTTCTCTTAAAAAATATTTATTTATTTATTTGACTGCGCAGGGTCTTAGTTGCAGCATGTGGGATCTAGTTACCTGACCAGGGGTCAAACCCTGGCCCCCTGCATTGGAAGCACAGAATCTTAGTCACTGGACCACCAGGGAAGTCCCAACAATTTTTTTTTTCTTAAAGTCTATTTTGTCTGAATTTAGTGTAGGCACTCTTTGCTTACTGTTTGCATGGAATATCTTTTTCCATGCTCTTTAAAGCTGTTTATTTATTTTTATATCTATTCTGCCAATCTTAAGTCTCTTAATAGGACAGTGTAATCCATTTAGTTTAATGTATTTATTGATAAGGAAGGTCTTGCTTCTGCTGTTTTGCTATTTGTTTTCTTTATGTTGTATGTGTTTTTGTCCCTGGGTTCCTCCATTCCTACCTTCCTTTGTGTTTATGGAGTGTCTTGTGTATCACTTTCATTTCTTCTTCCTTTAAATACATATTATTTCAGTTATTTGGGGTTGCCATGGAGATTAAAATGAACATTTTAATTTGTAATAACCTAGTTTCCATTAATGCTAACTCAATTTCAATAGTATACAAAAATTTTTGCTCCTGATAGCTTCATTACCCTCCACTTAAGTGGTTCTTGTTCAAACTGCGTTTTTATCCATTGGGTGTCCATCAACATATTAATAGATTTGTAATTATTGCTTTTCAGGTCTGTTTTTGGTATGCATCCTCCGTGGTATGTACATTACCTGCTCAATCCCCATAAATAGATCAGAACTTTCAAATCCATGTAGACATCTCATTCCCCAGCCTTTCCAAAAAAAAAAAGACTTTTGGTTAGGCTATTGTTTGCCTCAACTTTTGTCCAGTGCCTCAGGCAGCAGTGACTAAAACATTTGCCTATAAATGTTTTTAATAAACACCCCCCACCCACACCCGGGCTCTCTACCCCTGGGCCAGTTCTTAGTTAGGCGAAATGAAGACAAGCCTTCTGAGTTGATCTTACAGGGAACCACAGGATTGGTCAAAACAAATAATTACATTTTTGTGTGTGTGTGTGAATGAGCTCTGTTCTGCTCCCTCCACCACCACCAATGTGGGTTATTATTTTCAAAACTACCACTGAGTTGGAGAGTAGAAGATGAGACTGGGGTACGATTACACACCACACAGCTTGCTGTCTTGCTGAAATTCAGCTGGTTTTCTGTAATAAGTGTTCCCAGTTTTCTTGAATAAGTGCTCCTTTGTTTAATTTCCACAATTGCAAAAAAGCGATTCTGACATTTTTGCCTTATTTTACTGCTTTTATTGAGGCTGGAATTTTGGAGTTCCTTACTCTGCCACACTGACGTGACTCTTCCAGTAGCATTGTGTTCTTGAGAGTCATGCATATCATTGCATAAATCAGGAACTTCTTCCTTTTTACTGGTGGGTAGTATTCCACTGTAAAGATATGCCGTAATTCTTAGTTCATTCACTTTTTAATGGACATTTGGGTTCTTTGCAGTTTCAAGCTTTTATAACAAAGTTACTGTATACATTTATATATAAGGCTGTGCTCAAATATATGCTTTCTTTTCTTTTGGATACCTGCCCAGGAATGAGACTTGTTGACTGTTTGTTTAATTTAGTAAGAAATAGTCAGGGACTTCCTGGGTGGTCCAGTGGTTAAAACTGTGCCTTCCAATGCAGGGGGTGTGGGTTCGATCCCTGGTCAGGGAGTTAACCAAATCATAAAACAGAAGCAATATTGCAACAAATGTAATAAAGACTTTTAAAAAATCCACATCAAAAATAAACAAACAACTTATCTTTAATAAAAAGAAAAAAGAAAAGAAAGAGTCAAAGTGTTTTACAGTGTGGCTGTGCTTTTTACATTCCTGCCAGTGTGATGGTTCCAGTTGCTTCATATACTGTTAACAATAGGTGTGGTCAGTTTACAAAATATTAACAGTTTTAACGGTTAATGCATTTTTGTCTTAATATGGACTTCCCTAATGACTAATGAGGTTGAGCATGTTTCATATGCTTATTTGCCTTTTATACATCTTCTTTTGAGAGGCAGCCAAGCATTTTGCCCAGTTTTAAAAATCAGATTGTTTTTCTATTATTGAGCTGTGTATAAGTCCACTGTCACCTATAGATACTGTGAAGATTTTCTTCCATTCTATGGTTTACCTTTTCCTTTTCCAAACAATGTCTTTTTTTAACCGTAGCTTTATTGAGAGATAGGGTTTCTTGTTTGGGTACTATTATAATTGGTACTGTTTTTGAGATTTCAGTTTCCAATGGTTTGCTGCTACTGCACAGACTTTAAATTGTATGTTTCCATCTTTATAAATTTATTTATAGTTTTAGGAGTTTTGAGGGGTGTATTTCTTGGAATTTTCTTTGGAGACAATCATATGTTCCATAAATAGGGACAGTTTAAAGTCTTCCTTCCCAAACTGTATGCCCTTTATTTTTTTTATTTTTTTTTCTTATCTTGCCTTGGTCTTCCAATACAATGTTGAATAGAAGTGGTAAGAGTAAACATTCTTATCTTGTTCTTGAATTTAGGGAAAGTATTCAGT
Organism: Dama dama; assembly: GCF_033118175.1. Taxonomy (NCBI): domain Eukaryota; kingdom Metazoa; phylum Chordata; class Mammalia; order Artiodactyla; family Cervidae; genus Dama; species Dama dama. Next base: position 34,003,983 of record NC_083690.1, on the reverse strand, counting down.
CCTTTACCAATAAGTGTAATTTTGCTCAGTCGCTCAGTCGTGTCTGACTCTTTGTGACCACATGGACTGTAGCTTGCCAGGCTCCTCTGTCCGTGGAATCTCCCAGGCAAGAATACTGGAGTGGGTTGATATTTCTTTCTCCAGGGGATCTTCCTAATCCAGAGATGGAACTCACGTCTCCTGCATTGGCAGGCAGATTCTTTACCACTGTGCCACCTGGGAAGCCCCCAAGTATAATTTTGATAAGTAAAAGTGTTAGTCACTCAGTCATGTCCGACCCTTTGCAACCCTGTGGACTGTAGCACACCAGGCTTCTCTATCCATGGAGTTCTCCAGGCAAGAATACTGGAATGGGTCTTGCCATTCCCTTCTCCAGGGGATCTTCCCAGCCCAGGGATCAAACCCAGGTCTCCTGCTTTGCAGGCGGATTCTTTATTGTCTGAGCCACCAGGAAAGCCCTAAGTATGATTTTAGTTCTGGATAATTTATAGATACCCTTTATCGGGTTGAGGAAGTTCCTTTCTATACCTGTCTTTTTTTTTTTTTAAGACTTAAGAACATATTTAAATTTTTTTTAATTTAATTTTTTGCCCATGCCATACCCTGCAGTATGTGAGAATCTTACTTCCCCAACGAGGAATCAAACCCAATTCCCCAGCTTTTGAAGTGTGGAGTCTTAAACACTGCACCACAGGCAAGTCCTCTATTCCTACTTTGACGAGAATTTATCCAGAATGGATAGGGATTCCCACCTGGTGGCTCAGACGGTAAAGTATCTGTCCGCAATGCGAGAGACCCGGGTTCGATCCCCGGGTTGGGAAGATCCCCTGGAGAAGGAAATGGGAACCTACTCCCTAGAAAATCCATGGGGTTGCAGAGTCGGATACGACTGAGCTACTTCACTTTCACTTTATCTAGAATGGATGTTGAATCTTGTCAAACACGTACATTGATATGATCATATGTGCTTTCTTTTGTAGACTGCATTAATTAATACTCAAGTATTAAAACAGTCTTTTGTTGCTGAGGTAATATTCAGTTGATTGCAGTGAGTGGCAGTGGTCTGTCCCGTAATTTGTTCCTCAAAGTCTGTGCTATCTAGGGCCAGACCCACACACAAAGCTCAGACATGAGCCCAGGGGTTCATATATACAACTTTACCAAGTTGTTTTCTTCTTCTATTTGGCCACACCACACCCCTAGTGGGATCTTAGGTCCCTGACCAGGAATTGAACCCTGGGCCCTCATCAGTGAAAGCTCAGAGCCTAACCACTGGACTGCCCGGGTGTTCCCCCAAATTGTTCTCTCGAGTTCCTTTTTCTCAGCAATCTCACTGATTCTTTCCAGCTCGTGACTCCTCCTCTTCCTTGTCCCCGATTAGAAAGCCAGACTTTAGTTTCTCTGCTCTGCAACACACCATTCCTGATGACTTCTTCCTTTAGTATCAAATGGCAAGGAGATAGAGAGACGGCAGCAAGGGTGCCCCCAGCCCTCTCAGGACCACAGTGCTTCTTGCCCCACGGCAAGATGCCTTTTAACTCTGCCTCTGCCTTTTAACTTTTAACTGGAGTTGAAAAGAACATTGAAGAACATTTTCTGTAAAGGACTGGCAATAAATAAATTAGGCTTTGTGGGCTGCATATGGTCTTTGCCACATACTCCTTTGCTTCCTTTTTTTTTCTTCTTTGCTTTCTTTTCCACAATGCTTTGTAAATGGACAAACCATTTGTAGCTTAAGGGCCATGTAAGAACATGCTGCAGGCCGCATTTGGCCTGCAGGTCATGGTTTGCCACTCGTCCTATAAACCATTTACATTTTACATAATTATTGATATGGTGGGACTTAAATCTGCTATCCTGATATTTGTTTTGTATTTGACCCATCTGTTCTTTGTTCCCTGTTCCCTCTTTCTCGGCCTTCTTTTGAATTAATCAAACATTTTTTTATGATTTTAGATGATCTCATTCATTAGTTTATTAGATATAACTCTTAGTTTTTTATTATTTAGTGATGTTTTATGACAGTGTGTACATCTTTAACTTATTAATCTACCCTCAAGTAACATTATACACTTAAAAATACAGTCTAAGAACCTTACAGTATTGTGCTTCTATTTTTCCCCTTCACCTTTGTGCTTCTGTTGTCAGATATTTTGCTTCTACATGTTATGATTGCTGCAATACATTGTTACTATTTCTGCTTTAAGTAGTCAATTCCCTTTTGAAAAGATATAAAAAGGAAGAAAAAGATTTTTTCATGTTTATCCACACACCATTTCTGATGCTCTTCTTTTCTTTATGTCCATCCATATTTCCATCTGGTATCATTTTTCTCCTGTCTGAAAGACTTCCTTTAACATTTTTTTTGAAGTGAAGATCTGCTGGTGATTAATTTTTTCAATTTCATATGTCTAAAGAAATCTTTAGGCTCTGGTTCTGGGTAAAATGGAGTAAGTGCACTCCACCCTGTCTCTCCTACTGAATACAGCTGTAAAACCTGGACAGAATACATGGAACAGCTATCTGAGGACTCTGAAAAGTCAATATTAGTAGGAACATTGGAAAAGAAAAAAAGACAAGAAGTTGGAGCACCACCGAACCAGTGGTGAGTCTACCCATTATTTTTTTCCTACAGTGTCCTCCAGTCTGAGCACAAGACAGCCTGAAACCAAGAACTGGTGTTGGCAGGAACAGTGAGAAGCCCGGGAGAAATCTTCTGGTTCCCACTGGAGGAGCAGGAGAGGGACCTCCTAAAGCCTAGAGAGAGGAGAGACATTCTTTTTCTTTTTTCTCTTCCCATCTCTCATGCCACTGCTCCAAGCAACTTCCTGGTAATGACGTGAGACCTCCCAGTGCAGCCCACAGGATCCATTCCTCAGTAACAACAAACTTGTGAAGTGAGTTAAGAGTTAACCTGAATAGCTCCATAGTTACTGAAGAAATTGAATTTATAGCTAGAATTGACCAGTGAACCCATCTGGGTCTGGTGCTGTCTGTATTGAAAGGTTGATAATTATTTGGAGCTAATAATTATTGACTCAATTTCTTTAACAGATAAAGGCCTATTTGAACTGTCTCTGTCTTCTTGCGTGAGTTTTGCAGATTGTGTCTTTCAAGGAATGGATCCGTTTCATCAAGGTTATCAAATTTGTTGGCAGAGTTGTTCATAATATTTATTATCCTTTCAATGTCCCTGGGATCTTTAAGGCTGCCTCCTGTTTAATTTCTGATAATAGTAATCTTGAGTCCTCTTTTCTTAGACTGGTAAGAAGCTTATGAATTTTATTGATCTTGTCAAAGAACTAGATTTTTATTTCATTGACTTTCTCTATTGATTTTCTGTTTTCAAGTCCGCTGATTTCCACTCATTTTTATTGTATCTTTTCTTCTGCTGTGGTGTGTGTGTATGTGATCAGTCGTGTCCAACTCTTTGTGACCCATGGACTGTAGCTCACCAGGCTCCTCTGACCATGAGATTTCCTAGGCAAGAATACTGGAGTTGGTTGCCATTTCCTTCTCCAGGGGATCTTCCTGACCCAGGGATTGAACCTGCATCTCTTGTGTCTCCTGCATTGCAAGACAGATTGTTTTGCACTAGTGCCTTCTGGGAACCCCCTTTTCTGCTTACTTTGGGTTTAAATTACTCTTCTTTTTCTAGCTTCCTCAGGTGGAAGCTTAGTTGATTGATTTTAGATCTTTCTTCTTTTTTAATATACTGAAAGCTATAAATTTCCCTCTAAGATCTGCTTTTACTGCATCCCACACATTTTGATAAGTTGTGTTTTAATTTTCATTTCATTCAGAGTATTTAAAAAATTTTCTTGGTATGTCTTCCTTGATCTGTGTGCTGTTTAGAAGTGTATTATTTAGTCTCCAAGGATTTCGGGATTTTCCAGCTATCTTTCTGTTGTTGATTTCCAGTTTAATTCCACTGTGGTCCGATACAGACATTGTGTGCTTCCCATTCTTTTACATTCATTAAGATGTGTTTTATAACCCCAAATGTATTATAGTCTGTCTTAGGCAATGTCCCATGTGAACTTGAGAATCTGTATTCTGCCATTATTGGATGAAGCAGTCAATAGATGTTGCTTATATCCAATTGTTTGATGTTGTTGAGTTCAACTGTGGCCTTACTGATTTTTCTGCCTGCTGGATTCATGCACTTCTGATAGAGGGGTATTGAAATCTCCAAATATGGTGGTGGGTTTATCTCTTTCTCCTTGCAGGTCCATCAGTTTTTGCCTCACATATTTTGATGTTCTGTTATTAGGCATGTGCGCATAAAGGATTGTTATGTTTTCTTGGAGAATTGACTCTTTTATCATTTTCGCCGCTTGTGGTTTTAATTGAGCATTTTAATTCTATATTCTCCCCTTTCTTAGCATATCAGTTAATACTTCTATTTTTAGTGATTGCCCTAGAATTTGCCCTATATGTTTACAACCAATCCAAGTTCACTTTCAAATAATACTTTACGACTTCACAAGTAGTGCAAGTACTTAGCAAACTAACTCTGATTCCTCCCTCCTGTCCCTTGTTGTCATCATTCATTTCACTTATACATAAGTACACACACACAAATAAGTATACACGGTACTTTGTTGGTATTGTTAGGTTGAACAAGCTACTATCTTAGATCAATTAAGGATAAGAAAAATAAGTTTTAAAATAGCCTTCACTTATTCTTTCTCCCGTGCACGCTCTTTCTTTATGTGAAAGTGGGTTTCTGAACTTTATTATTTTCCTTCTTTCTAAGGAATTTAAAAAAAAACATTGTGGGACTTCCCGGTGGTTAGGAATCCACCTTGCGGTGTGAGGGATGTGGGTTCGATCCCTGGTCAGGGAACTAGGGTCCCACGTGCAGCAGGGCAGCCAAGCCAGGCATTCCAGTCACAACACAAGATCTCGCATGACACAACGAAGATCTTGTGTGCTGTGACTAAGACCCTCCTGATGCAGCCAGATAAATAAATTTTTTTTTTAAAGAAACCATTTTTTTTTTTTTTGCAAGGCAACAAATGCTCTCAATTTTTGTTTGAGAAAGTATTTCTCATTCACTTTTGAAGGATATTTTCCACCTAGAATTCTAAATTGGAGGGATTTTTTTTCCTCCTCTTAATACTTTAAGTGTTTCCCTCCACTCTGTCCTTGTTTGCATAGTTTCTGAGAAGTTGGACATAATTCTCATCTTTTCTCTTCATTTTTCCCTGGCTTCTTTCAGGAATTTTTCTTTATCTTTGATTTTTGGTAGTTTGGATATAGTTTTCGGCATTCATCCTGATTGATGTTCTCTAAGCTTCCTGGATCTGTGGTTTGGTGTCTGACATTAATTTGGGGGAAAGTCTCAGTCAAACAAATTATTGTTTCAAAAATTTCCTCTCTTCCTGTCTCTCTCTTTCTTCTCCTTCTGGTATTCCCATTAAGCATATGTTACACCTTTTGTAGCTGTCTCCCAGTTCTATTCTGCTCTGTTGTTTTTTTTTCCTCCCAGCCTTTTTTCTCTTTGCTTTTCCATTTTGAAAGTTTCTGTTGAGATATCCTCAAGCTCAAAGATTCTTTCCTCAGCTGTGTCCAGTCTACTAATAAGCCCATCAAAGGCATTCTTCATTTCTGTTACAGTGCTTTTGATCTCCAGCATTTCTGTTTGGTTCTTAGAATTTCTATCTCCGCTTACATTGCCCATCTGTTCTTGCATGCTATCTTATCCATGAGCACCCTTAACATAGTGATTATAGTCGCTTTAAATTCCTTGCTTTTATATTAATAATTCCAACATCCCTGTCTTATCTGAGTCTGGTTCTGCTGCTTGCTTTGCCTCTTCAGACTATGTTTTTTTGCCTTTTAGTATGCCTTGTAGTTTTTTTTCTCTGATAGTTGGACACAATGTACGGGGGTGATAGGAATGACTATAAATTACCCTTTAGGGATGTTGTGATAAAGGTGGTTTAGGGGAGCATTCCATTGTCCTAGGATTAGATCTTAGTCTTTTAGTGAACAGATGCTCCTGGACTATGAGCTTCACAAGTGCTTATCGTTTGTTTTTCCCACCTTAGGCGGAAGAGGATGGCTGGAGTGGGCTGGAGTTGGGTATTTCCCTTCCTCCAAGACAGTTAGGCTCCGTTAAAGCCCCCACAAGTAAGTCTCTGGTTAGGTCATTTCTCCCGAGTGCAGGCTTTGTTAAGAACAGAATACTCTGGCATATTTCATAATGGTTTGTTTTCTTCTGCGCCTGCCAGAAGCGCTGGGGTGGCGGGGGGTGGGGGGTTTCTCTGATATTCATTATGAGAACCTGGTAGATCTTCAGGAGGTAAAACTCACACAAGTCTGTCTGTGTGTGGCGGGGAGGTCACCCTCTGACTGCATCCCTCTGGAGTTTTCATCAATAAGACTTGTCCACACTCAGCCTCCAGCAGGTTGTTGGTTGTAATTGAGGTTGCCCCACCCCAGTACTGCTTTCTGCACTGATACGTTGTAGTTCTCTGCACTCACCTGCCTGTCTCTACAATTTGGCTGGGGAGGGGGCAGTGATTTTCCCTATGACCTTGCTTCTCTGATGAATCTGAAGTTATAGATACTTCACTTCATTCAGCCTTCTACTTATTGTTAGGACAGAGTGATGACTTCCAAACTTCTTCCATGTTGGATGGGAAATGTTTCCTTCTATTTTTAGTTTGCTGAAAAGTGTTTTTATCATGACTGTATGTTGAATTTTGTCAAATGCTTTTTTTCTGCCATTATTGAGAAGACTATGTCGTTTTTAACCTTTATTCATTGATATGTTTTATTACATTGACTGATTTTTTTTTTTTTTTAAACATTGCATTTCTGGGATAAATTTCAAGTTGACTTGACTTTTATCTGTTTTTATGAGTTTGTTGGTTGATTTGCTGGTCCTCCTAATGGATTTTTGCATCTTTATTCAGGAGAGCTCTTTGTCCATAGCAGGGAATCAGCAAACTTTTTCTGTGAAGAGTCAGGTAGTAAATATTTGAGGCTTTGCAGACTATGTAGTCTGTGTCACAACTACTCAACTCTGCCACTGTAACATGAAAGCAGCAGTAGACAACACACACATGAATGGGTGTGGCTGTGTTTTCTGCAAACATTGTTTACATCAACAGACTGCAGGCTGATTTTGGCCCGTAGGCCATGGTTTGACAATCCCTTGTCTACGTTTGTTAGGTTTTTTTCCTCCTTGTAATGTTTTTGTCTGGTTTTGGTATCAGAGTAACACTGGCCTCATAAAATTAGTTGGGAAATATTCTCTCTATGTTCTCTAGAAGTTTTTGTGAGATTGGAATTACCTCATTCTTAATTGCTTGCTAGAATTTACCAGTGAAGCCATCTGGGCCTGGAATTTTTTTCCTTGTTGGAAAGTTTTGAACCATAAAACATGAATTTTAGTAGATATAGATTCATTCAGATTTTTCTATTTTTTCTTTTTTATGGAGGTATAAATCACATACCACAAAATTCACTTTTTAAAAAAGGGAACAATTCACTTGTTTTAAGTATATTCACAAAGTTGTGCAATCATCCTCTAATTTCATAAACACTTTGATCTCCCCCTGAAAAACTCCATACCCATTAGTTTACACTCATTCTTGCTTCCTCCCAGCCCCTGGCAAACACTTTCTGTCTCTATGGGTTTGCTTATTCTGGACATTTCATATAAATGAAATCATATGACACATGACCCTTTGTGGCTGACTTCTTTCACTTAGCAAAAATGTTTTCAAAATCCATCCATGTTGTAGTATTTGTAAGTACTTCATTCATTTTTTTGTAGTCGAATGTTATTCCATTGTATGGGTATACCACATCATGCTCATCCATTCATCAGTGATGGATATGAGGACGGATCCCACTTTGGGGCCACTATGGATAGTGTTGCAGTGAGCATTTACATACATGTTTTTACATGGACATACATTTTCAGTTCTCTGTTGCGTGCATGCTCAGGTGCCTCAGGTGTGTCCGGCTCTCTCTGACGGTATGGACTGTAGCCCCCCAGGCTCCTCTATCCTGTCAGTTCTCTTGTGGGTATATACATAAGAGTAGAATGGCTCCTTTGGCAACTCTATTTTAAGTTTTTGAGATACTGCCAAACTGTTTTCCAAAGTGACTGCACCGTTTTATATTTCTGCCAGCAATGTACGAAGGTTCCAATTTCTCCACATTCTTGTCAACACTTTTTATTGTCTTTCTTTTTATTACATCCATTATAGTGGTTTTGATACATCATGGTGTGGTTTTGATTTTCATTTTCTTAGTGACTAATGATGTTGAACTTTTTTTCATGTGCTTATTGGCCATTTGCATGTATATCTTCTCTTGGGAAATGTCTATTAAAATCCTTTTCACATTTAAAGGATGAATTATTTACCTTTTTATTGCTGTTGTAAGAGTTCTTTATATATTCTGGAAACTAGTCCCTTATCAGAAAAACGATTTGCAAATATTTTCCTCCATTCCATGGGTTGTTTTTTCACTTTCTGGATGGTGCTTTGAAATGTGAATGCTTAAAATTTAGATCAGATCCGATCTTATTTTTTTCTCTTCTTGCTTGTGCTTTTCTCGTCTCATCTGAGAAACCATTGCTTAGTCCAAGATCACAAAGATTTACTATATCTTCTTCTAAGAGTTTTATAGCTTTAGCTCTTTGATTTAGGTCTTTGATCTTCTGAGTTAATTTTTGTATATGGTGAGAGGAATAATTTTATTACTTTCCCTTTAGAATTATTAATTTCTAGTTTATGTAATAAATTCAATTGATTTTTGAATATTACTCTTATATTCTAAAACCTTGCTGAGTTTGTTTATTAGTTCTAACAGGTGTGTGTGTGTATGTGTGTGTGTGTGTGTGTGCATGTGTGTTTGTATTTCTTATAGTTTTCTGTGAACAACACCCTGTCATCTGCACATAGAGATAGTTATTATTTCATCTTTTTCAGCCTGAGTGGTTTTGCTTCTCTTTCTTGCCTAAATACCCTGATATCTTTGTCTTATTCTTGGTCTTAGCAGGAAAGCTTTCAGTTCTCACCATTATGTATGACGTTAGCAGTGGATTTTTCATAAATGTCTTTTATCGTGTTAAGAAAGCTGTGTTCTCTTGTAGATCCCCGAGCTTCCTTAAAATGATGATTTTGAATTATTTGTCAGGCAGTTCATAAACCTTCATATTTGAGGGGTTCAGTTGCTGAAAAATTATTGTGTTCTTGTGGTGGTATCATGTTTCCTTAATTTTTTTGTGTTCCTCGAAGTCTTGCATTGTTGTCTTCACATTTGAGAAAGTAGTCACCTTCTCCAGTCTTTATTGACTAACTTTGGGAGGGAAATACTGTAACCAGTCAGCCCAGCTAGGAACTCTGAGGTTCAGACCTTTCCTGTGGATGTGGCCACTCCACACATTTTGTGGCCTCTTGGCGGGAAATTTTTAAAAAAATATTTATTTACATATTTATTTAAAAACATATTTATTGATCTGGCTGCACCTGGTCTTAGTTATAGCACATGGGATCTTCAGTTTTCATTCTGGCATGCGGGACCTTTGTTATAGCACATGGAATCTTTAGTTGCAAACTCTCAGTTGCGGCATGTGATTGAACCTGGGCACCCTGCCTTGGGAGCTCAGAGTGTTAACCACTGGACCATGAGGGAAGTTCCTTGGAGGGAAATTCTTAAGATTGTATGCCTTCTATTGATTCTATAAAGTCAGGCTAAAAGCTGAGAGCCTACTATTTGATTTCCCTAGGCTTGTGCCCTGAGAATGGTGAAGTTTGTGTGCTTTCTGTCAGTCCCAGAGTCACACCAGCTTTCTGCTTGTGCTTGTAAGTTGTCTGCAAAGATTCATACTCTCTGTCCATGAGGGTGTGTGCAGGGAGCTGGCCAGAGGAGGTCAGGGAGGTGTGCAGAGCATTGGAGATACACTTGGACCAGTTGAGGGATCTGCAGGTGAGGCATGCCAAGGGGTTCATGGGTGGGCTTCCTGGTGGAGTCTACAAAGTGGTTTGTAGGATCTGCAGCCTCTTGATGCACTTTTGTTTTGTCTTTTAAATTGGCATGTGGGATCTTAGTTCCTGGACCAGAGATTGAACCCACGCCCCCTACAGTGGGAGCGCAGTCTTAAGTTCTGGACCACCAAGGAATTCCCCTGGATAAGTTCTGTGCCCTAGTTTTGTGCTCCTAGCCTCTCTCAACCCCTCAGCTGTGCTGACCACCCCTGTGTTCTGGGTGGGTTAGAAAAAGTGGGCCTCTTGGGCACCATCCACTTTGACTGGGAAGCCAGGTGTTGTTGACTTACTACTCTCATTTTTCCCTGGGAGAAATTACAGGCCAAGAGGGTCTCTCTTGGCATTGAACCATGTCACTTTGAGAGAGGGTGACATAGGTAAAGTGCAAGTATTCATCTACTGTCTTCAATGTGTCTGTTCTTTGATTTTTTTTTTTTCTCCAACAGTGATGGAACTTTTCTGCTGGATTCCTGGACTCCCACAAAGATACTGTCACTCATCAGTGGCTGCCAGAATTGATGTTCTGTGGGTGGGGATGATGATAGGAAACTCCTATTCTGCTATCTTGCTGGTCACTCCTCCAGTAGCAGTTCTTTAAACATTTGGCGAAATTCACCCATAAAGCCATCGCGTCTTGGGCTTCTCTTTGTGAGAAGTTGGAACCCAGCTGCCAATGCAGGAGATATAAGAGACATGGGTGCAATCCCTGGGTTGGGAAGATCCCCTGGAGGAGGGCATGGCAACCCACTCCAGTGTTCTTGCCTGGAGAATCCCATGGACAGAGGAGACTGGTACGCTACAGTCTGTGGGATCACAAGAGTTGGACACAACTGAAGCAACTTAGGACAGAGGACATTATTATTATTATTGTTAATTCAATCTCTTTACATGTTATAGACCTTTTCAATCTCCTTTTGAGTCCATTTTAGTAGTTTGAATATTTCTAAATATGTCCATTTAATCTAGATTATCTACTTTGTTGGTATACAGCTAGTCATGGTATTGCCCTATAGCCCTTCTTACTTCTGTAAAGTTAGTAGAAATGTCTATTTTTTCATTCTCAATTTTAATAATTTGAGACTGCTCTTTTTCTCATTCAGGCTTGCTAAAGATTTGTGAATTTTGTTATCATTTCAAAGAACCAGATTTTGGTTTCTTTCATTTTCCCTGTCATTTTTCTATTTCATTTATTTCCCTTTTATCTTTTCTTTCTCACTCAGCTATAATTTGCCCTTTTAGCTTCTGTTCCTTCCTATGCTAGTTTTGATAGTTTGTGTCCTTAAGGAATATGTCCGTTTCCATTTCGGTTATTGAATATATTGACATGATATTGTTCATAATCTTCCCATATTATCTACTTAGTGTATATATAATCTTTAGCGATCCTCCTTCTCTCTAATAATAATATTGGTCATGTGACACAGCCTCTATTTTTTGTTTAAAGAATCTAGTCTGAGTTTTACCAATTGTGACAAAAGGTGTAGAGCAGCCCTATGGTCTCCACCTCCTGGTGTTCACTTACCTGGGTGAGCTGCTCCCCTCAAATGCAAATGTGACCTGTGACTTGTTTCTAATCAGTTGCTGTTCGGTCGCTCAGTCGTGTCTGACTCTTTGTGACCCCATGGACTGAAGCACTCCAGGCTTCCCTGTCCTCCCCTATCTCCTAGAGTTTACTCAGACTCATGTCTATTGAGTCGGTGATGCCATCTAATCATCTCATCCTCTGTCACCCCCTTCTCCTCCTGCCTTAAATCTTTCCCAGCATCAGGGTCTTTTCCAGTGAGTCAGCTCTTTGAATCAGGTAGCCAAAGTATTCTAATCAGTAGAATATAGCAAAGGTAAAGGAGTGTACATGATTATGTATATGTGATTATTTTGTATGAGTTAATTCACATTACTAGGAGATGCACCCCCTCCACCATGGCTTTGAGGAATTAAACTGCCATGTTGCAAGCTGCCATTTGGAAAGGGCCATGTCGCCAGGAGCTGCAGGTAGCCTCCAGCTGACAACAAACTAGAAACTGAGGCTCTAAGCCCAGCATCCCCTGGATTCTGTCAATAACTATATAAGTTGGAAGTGGTCTCCTCCTGAGCTGAGTCATAGACAAGACACCTTAATTGTAGTTTTGTCAAGTCCTAAAGCAGAGGACCCAGTTGACCTGTTCCTGGACCTCTGACCCACAAAACTAAGAGAAAATTAACGTATGCTGTTTAAAGCCACTATGTTTATGGTACTATTGTTATATAACAATAGATAACAAATATTTTAATGATTTGGACCTTTCAAATTAACTGCTTTTGGTATCAGCATTTTCTGTATTGTTTGTCCACTTCCTATTTCATTGACTTATGTTTTTACCCTTATTATTCACATTTTTCTATCTCAGGTTGAATTTGCTCTTTCATTTCTTAGCTTTTTAAGACGGACCCTTTACTCATCTAGTATCAGCTTTTTATCTTTTGTACAGCAGTTAAAGCTATAATTTCCCTCTAAGTCATTGCTTTTAGAGCTGCAGCCCACAAATGTTGGTGTGTTGTGTTTTCATTTCCATTTGGTACAAAATACTTTGTAATCTCTCATGTGGTTTTTTTCTTTGACCTGTGGGTTATTTAGAAGTATGTTAATTTCCTAAGATCTAAGAAAATTTCCAGGTTTTAGGATTCACCTTATTTCCTCTTCTTTTAGGGATCACATTTCTGTTGATCTGTTGATTCTGTTGATTCTGTTCATGTTGAAGAACCGCTGTGTCGTACATTTTATTTGGTTTTCTACTTGTTAAGGTGGGAGGGCAGATGCCGTCCCTGTTACTCCATGTGACTGGACTCAGAGCCATATGTTTGGGTTTAACTCTCCTGTCCTGCTGTTTGTTTTCTGTTTGTTCCCGCAGCTCTGTTCATTTCTGCCTCTTTCCCTCCCTTTGTTGTCTGTTGGTTTAAATTTATTTGGCCGTGCCCCGTCTTAGTTGTGGCCCACGGGATCTTTAGTTGTGGCCTGTGAACTCAGTTGCAGCATGCTGCATCTAGTTCCCTGACCAGGGATCAAACCTGGGCCTCTTACATTGGGAGCATGGCAACTTAACCACTGGATCACCAGGGAAGTCCCCCTTCCTTCCTTTGGACTGAGGATTTGTCTTTTGGTTTTAGCCTTTCATCTTGATCACTTTTGGCCTATTAGCTACTTCTGTATATGTGTGTGTGTGTGTGTCTGTGTAATTGCCCTAGAGTTTGTACTTTGGATTTTTAACTTATCGAAGTTAAAGATCCCAGTCTATCTTTAAAGTATTAACTAATACTTTGTGAATAATTTAAGACCCTTATAACAGTATACTTCCATTTCCATCCTTCGTGCTGTGGCAGTCCTTCATCTTACTTCTATGAAGGTTATAGACCCCACAATACAGTGTTATTTTTTTTTTCCTTAAAAGTCAGTTACCTTTAAAAAATGTTTTAAATTTCTTTTCAAAACAAACAACTTTTCACTGAAACAGAGTTGATTTACAATGTTCTGTTAGTTTCAGGTATACAGAAAAGTCAATTGTCTTTGAAGGAAATAAAGATGAGAGAAAATCTGTTTTATATTAGTCCACATATTTGCCTATTTGCCATTTCTGGTATTCTTCATTGTCAGGTAAATCATATTTGCACATCTTTTTCCTTCAGCCTGAAAAACTTTCTTTAAATTTTTTTTGTAGTGCAGGGTACCCTGGCAATGAATTGTCTCACCTTTTATTTGTCAGAAAATACCTTTATTTTTCTTTATTTTTTAAAGAAAGAAATTTATTGCAAAAAACGCTAACCAGTTATACATGTAATAGATGAATCAGTGTTGTTCTGTAGGTCTCCAAGTCACAATTAACATTCTTTTTAATTTTTTTTCCCCTCCAAGCTGCAGCTGAGCTCATCCAGTGAATTTTTCATTTCAGACATTGTATTTTCAGCTCTAGAAGTGATACTGGTTCTCTTTTATATCTTCTATTTCTCTCCTCATTACATTTATTTTTCCTTTAAGATCTTGAACACTTTTATCATATCTGTTTTCAAGTCTTGTCAGCTGATTGGATTATCTTTGTCATTTCTTGATCTATTTCACTGATTTTTGTTTTCTTGGTTATGGGGCACATTTTCCTTCTGGGTTCCTCAGAAACAGAGCCTGAGTCCGTATTAGAAGTAGATGCCATGATTTTGTGAGGTAAGGAAGCAGAATGTGGCCTCAGGGAAAGTGTGTTCTTGGCCTGATCCACAGGGAAGACTCTAGAGCATAAATTGTACCACGTGTTGGCTTTCCTGGAGGCAGGGAGGCCCCCATTTCAGCTGGCCATTGATCGTAGGCTGTTCAACATCCAGACTAATAACTCCTATCAGCTCAGGGCTGTTCTCTGGAGAAGGGGCAGCCGGGAGCTGCCCATGGTCACAGGAGGTGCACAACCAACAAAGGGCATTTGGGTGGAGTCCTGCATGGCCTTTGTGGCGGCATCTTTCTCTGTCTCAGAGTCTTCTAAGCAGGGGTCCTCTCTGCCTGACAATGAGTGCAACCTGGTTTATTGGGGTGGGGTTCACTCCCCAAGTAGCAACCCTCAGCCAGTAAGAAAACACCCATCTCCTGTCACTCAGACAGACCAATTGGGATGACATTCTGTGTAAGCCTGGAGGTTGCAGTGGAACTGAGCCCCTGCTGCCTATGGTAGAGAGCATCCTTAGGTAGCCTTCCTGCTTTCCTTCCTCCTCCCTCCTGTCTCTTGAAATCCTCTCCCAAATGCATGGTCTAGTTCAGTCACTGTCTTCATGGGAATCCAGACGAAAACGCCTGGGGCCAAGGTTCTGAACAGAACCCTAAGGGTAACAGAGACCTGTTGGGTCTTTCAGGGTAACTTGATTCCATTTTCACTTTAGAACAGTGCCGGGGCAGTGAGAAGTGGACAGCGTCACAGTGGACTGTGGGAGAGGGGGTCAGCTGGGAGGAAACTGAGAGGGAGAGAGACAAGACTTGTGGCTGGTTGGAGAGTCTGTACCCCAAAGCGTTGGCAGCCTGGAGCCCCGGGCCCGGGGCAGGAGGGGCCCTAGGGAGGGGTTGGTTTGGGGGCAGCAGGCAGATCCAGTTTACCCAGTGTCCTCCTTCTCTAAGGAAGCAATGATGACAAGAAATGTCCAGAACAGGCAAGTCTATAGAGAGAGAGAGCAGGGCTGGAAGGGTTAGGAGTTAGGGGGTGATAGACCAAGGCTTTCTCTTTGGGGTGATTAAATGGTCTAAAACTGACAGTGGAAACGTGTGTACGACTTTGTGAATGTCCTAAAAACCATTGAGTTGTACGCCTTAAGTGGGTGAGTTGTAGGGTATGTGAATTCTATCACAATCAAGCTGTTATTTTTTTTTAAAACAACGAGTGCAAAGTTGTGCAAGGGACTTGGGGTTGGCGGAGGGAGGGAACCTTGCTGACTCACGGACGGTGGGATGGACCTCAGACGTTCTTTTACTCACCCACCTTGTTTACCAGTGGGGTACGGGGAAAGGGTGAGTCAAGGGCTTATACTCAGGTCTCCAGACTCCCTGGTGGAGCGTTCCCCCGCAGCCATCTCCAGTCACTTGGCCTGCAGCTGCCCCCTCGCTGGCAGCTCCATCCACTGCAGTGTGCTCTTCCCTTCCCTTAGGCCAGTGGCCTGCTGAGAGGTGGGTGACAAATTGGATGAATGACCTTTCTGCTTTCTGCCCCCTCCCCGCTCCGCCTGGCCTGGTGAGTCTGACTGCCGCCCCAGGGGTCTCCTTGCTGCCAAGGACGCGGCCTGGGAGGACCCAGCTTGGGTGGAGGGAGAAGATGTTTGGTTCTCTGAGCAAGAAGGATCGGGAAATTGAGCCTGACACCTGGCAAGGCCCACTGCCCGGGCAGCACACAGGGGAGCCTGGCCGGAACCCTGACTAGGCTGTTCCAGGCCAGCACCTCGCCAGGGTCCTGGCAGAGGCCAGAAGTGGGCGCGCCGGGGGGGGTGGGGGGGTGGAGGGGGCGTGGGAGCAGACAGCCTGCGGGTAATGGAAAAGCTAGAACATCAGTCATGGCGGGCCTGCAGCATTCGAGTGTTGACGTCAACAATAGAGGAGGAATTTGTGACCTTTTGCCAAAGATGCTGGAATTCCCAGTGGCCACCTTGGAGCACATACTTGGACCGCTTCTGGAATCTTCTTGCTGTCATTGTTCTACCCTTGCTGCCAGCAAGACCCCCAACCCCTCTGCCTCAGATACCTTCGTCAACCTCGTCATTCCACTCCTAGCAGCTCCCTCCAGGCCAGAAGCCTACCTCACACTGGTACCCAGCATGCCCCTTCTCCCTGCCCAGTGTCATTCTTAGCAGACCCTCTGCTGGGCTCCATCTCCCCACCTTGATGGCCCCAGGGGCTCAGATCTGCTCTTCATCCACCCAGTAGAGCCTTTGTTCTCCTGCCTGACTGAGGCCAGGGCCTTGCTTCCTTCCTAGAACAGGAGGGCCTATCCCCAGGCCACCTCCTATCCCCAGGCCACCTCCCGACTGTCTGGCGCCGCAGGCACCAGGCCTCTCACTGAGCTGGGAGCCCCCACCCTGTCAGCCGCCTGAGTCATGGCTGGTGCTCCACTCACATTAGCTAGTGCTTGGGAGGCATCTGGGTCCCCTTCCTGCCCGTGATGTTATCTGGAGCCAGATGCTCATCAGTGACACTGACTGGCTAGAGGCTTCTCTGACTGAAAGTCATGGCTGGAGGAGTGTTTGGTGGAGAGGGTTCTGAGTCAAGAGCTACTCCCAGCAATTCTCTGGCCGTTAGTCTCAGTATTATTGTGGCCTCTATTTTCACTAGCCACAGCAGCACCCCCATCACTACCACCATCGCTGCCGCCAGCATCTCCATCATTCCCATCATATCCTCCATCGTCACCTCCAGCCTGTCCACCACTTCCACCATCACTGTCACTCCAGACCCATCCCCGCCAGCTCCACCAGCTCCTCCATTGTCATTGCCACTGTCTCCATCATCTCTGTAATTTCCCCCATCTTCCCCTCCACCCTCACCTCCACCCTCACCTCCACCCTCACCTCCATCCTCACCTCCATCCTCACCTCCATCTTCACCTCCATCTTCACCTCCATATTCATCTCCATCCTCACCTCCATCCTCACCTCCATCTTCACCTCCATATTCATCTCCATCCTCACCTCCATCCTCACCTCCATCTTCACCTCCATCCTCACCTCCATCTTAGCCTCCATCCTCACCTCCATCCTCACCTTCATCCTCACCTCCATCCTCACCTCCATCTTCACCTCCATCCTCACCTCCATCCTCACCTCCACCCTCACCTCCACCCTCACCTCCACCCTCACCTCTATCCTCACCTCCACCCTCACCTCCACCCTCACCTCCACCCTCACCTCCATCCTCACCTCCACCCTCACCTCCACCCTCACCTCCATCCTCACCTCCATCTTCATCTCTATCCTCACCTCCATCTTAGCCTCCATCCTTACCTTCACCAACTTTACCACTTCTACCATCACCACCACTGCCACCTGCCCAGCTCCCAGGTTGGGCCCCTAATATCACTAGATATTTCTTAACAACCAGTCCTGTATCTGCTTGGAGAGTCAACCTTGGATGTGGCATGTGGCCAGAATTGCAGGTCCCCACTGCCTCTTGGCTCACATCTACCCATGAGTTGGGACTCTTGCCTTCCATGATATTGGTGGCCCGGTGTTGGAGTGACTGGCTTAGAGTCCACGCAGGCAATGCCTGAGCATCCAGGGGCAGCTCCTGGTCAGGAGTCAAGGGGCCAAGGAGCTTGTCCTCACAGGTGACCTCAAAGAAGGCAGGAGATAGGGTAGGGGAAGAACCCAAAGTAGAAGTCAACCAGAGTGCCACAGACTTGGTGCGGCCTCAGAAAGTTACCACTTCTCTCTGGGTCCCCCCTCTTCCAAGAACGAACCTCCATTTCTCCACGGAGAGCTCCTGACAGGTGCAAAGTATGTCTGCAGCCTCCACTCCCCTGAGGGTGTGCTGCTTGGGGGGTAGCCCATCAGCCGGCTGGGGTGCCTTCCCGGCTTCCACCTCTTACCAGCTCTGAGATCTTGAGGAAGTCACTCATTCTTTCTACAAACCTTCCATTTCCTCATCTATAAACAGGGTAAACATTAGACTCTACCTCTTAAGACTGCAATGAGGATTAACTGACATTATCCATGGGTATCACTTAGCTCAGATTCTTACTAGTGCCCCAGGCCTGCACTTTGCAAAGGGGGACACAGAGCTGGCTGGTCGGTTGCAGGGACGGGGTGGGGATCGGCAGGGAGAATTGCTGAGGTCATCCGCTCAGAAGTGACAGAGCAGGGATTGGGATCCAGGCTATGAGCCTTCTGGTTTCTTTTCTGAGTTCCTGCTGACTTGGGAGCTCACGAGGGGCACCCAGGGACGCTGAGGCCTGGCTCCTGCCCTGGAGCCCACGGCCTGGGCCAAGGAGGGGAGAGGACTGGGCCCCTGGCAGCAGAGCTGGGCTGAGAAGGAGTGTGATGCTCCAGGCCTGCCTGTGGGGGCTCAGCAGGACGTTCTGGGGGGACTCAGGGCAAGGACCCCAGAAAGGCTGGGCTGGGTGGGTCCTCGGGAGCCACGGGGGCTTAGGCCACCAGAGAGGAGAAAGATGGGATCACAGTTAAGGGAAACTGAGCAAATGTTGGAGACCGTAGGGGGCATGGCATCTGTGAGTCCAAGAGGGTGGACATCTGGCCAGTACCCATAGAGGATCCTGGGTCCTGAAAGCTGATGGTAAAAGGGTCTTTGGAGGTCATCACTGTACCCACTGAACCCTCTGGTTCAGAGGAGAAGCAAAAGGACTCCCCTGGCAGCCCAGGAGTTAGGACTCTGCATTCCCACTGCAGGGGGCACAGGTTCATCCCTCATGTGGGACCTGAGATCCTGCGTGCCTGAGGCAAAGAGCCAAAACAGAACAAACAAGCAAAAACAAGAAAAAAGGGGAGACTAAGCCAGAGGAGGGCCAGGCAAGGGTGGAACCAGGGCTGTCACTGGACTCCCTCCTTCCCGCCCCTCTGGGCTGGAGGGGTCGTTCTGACCATCGGCACAGCTGTCCAGCATTATGACGTCTGGTGGCCCAGTGCTGGCTGGAGTCCTGGACTTCTTTTCTGTCCTGTCCTCCTTGTTCTGGTACCAGGGTCCTGTCTGGTACCAGTCTCCAGGGGGGGACTTCAGGAGACCAGTAAGGAGAGGGACCCAACCCAACGTTAGAATTTCTTGCCACCGAGCTGTCAGGAGACTTTCTGTCCTGTTCATGTTCTTGCTGGGAGCGGTCACTGCCTGTCCATTGCCAACAAGAGCTGCCCTTCAGAGAGCCCAGCTAGAGCCCGGGCATCATGTCAAATTAAGACCCTCATTTCATCGTAGGGAAACTGAGGCTCAGAGAAGTCATCACCAGCCCAAGGTGCTTTACTAGAACAGGGCTGGGGCTGGACGCAAAGGCTGTCCAATGGCCCCCTCGCAAGACTCACGCTATGGCCCCCCACCTCCGTGTGTTTGACCAGAGCCTGTGGGGGTGCGGGATGAGCTGGACAGTGATTTGGGGAGGAGTGGAAAACAAGACAAGCAGCTGTGGCCGCAGCCAGCTGCCTGCGGGCCAGGGCTCCCTGCCACCCACAGTCCAGCCCGCTCTCTGCCAGGGCCTATTGCCTGCTACACTGCAGGCGGCCGGAACGCCCAAGCTCCTGGGGCCACCACCCTCTCCCCTCGTGGCCCTGGCACAGCGTCCCACACCAGTGGGCCTGGATGCCCAGACCTCCATCCGCCAGCGAGCGCCAGTTCTGCCGCCCAGCATGGCCGGCCCCAGGGTCTGTTGGTGGACAGACAGCCCTGCTGAATGGGAGGCACCAGGCCTCCGGGTCTGCCTCTGGCTGTGGTTGGGCTCCTGGCCACCCAGGCAAAGGACTGCCCCTCTGCCTACCACCCATCTAGGGCAAGCTATCTGTGGTGGGAGGTGAGGAGTGACTGGGCGTTTTAGGAGGGGATTTCCAGGGTAGAGGACCCATTTGAGGCCCACACACTGAACCGTCTGCCCCTGGAGGCCCCCGGTGGCTGCTCCTCAGCCGCCTCCCCCCGCCCCTCCTCTACAGGTCCCGTCTCAGTGGGTGGACCTGCCAGCCCCTCACTCCCCAGCAGCATCCTGGCAGCCCTCTAACGACAGCCACATGGTCGTTGCTCCAGGACAGACTTCTCCATCCCTTATGCAATCGTTCACCAGCCTCTGCCAGAGACCTGCCCCCTACCCCCAGGCCTGCCAGCCTCTCCCATCGACAGTCAGGGTGGGCTTGTAAAAGAGGCACATGGGGGCCATGTCACCCTGAGCCTTAGTCTTCCCTGGCTCCCTGGTGACTGCAGAGAAAGTCCCAGCGCCTTAGCCAATTGTCAAGGACCCTGGTGTCCCAAGGCATCCATGCTCTCCAGGCCCCAGTTTCCCTTCTAGCTACACATCTCTGGTTCCTGGAAAGTCTGGGCTGCTTGACAGCGCCTCTAGTCCCAGGCCTCGAAAATTCTTCCCACAAGACTTGCCTTAACTACAGCCCCTTCATGAAGCGTTCCTGCTGATCCCTTTGGCCTGGGGGAATTGCCATGGTGCACCCATGTGCACCATTATGCTCAGCAGCTCTGATTTGGGTCTCAGCCTGCCTTCCCCACTGTAATAAAAGCTCCTAGGGGCAGTAATAAATCCTGTTTCCTTCTCTCTGCGGCCTCAGTGCTCAGCATAGGGTCTCCCTCAGAGAGAGGCTACGCAGGAAGTACGTTCATCCATCCATCCATCCACCCATCCATCCATTCCCTACACTTGAGGTGTTCTTGGAATATTTCACAACTTCCTCAAGCAGGACCTCAGCCAAGGGCAGCCATGCTCAAAACCACAGGGTTTGGAGGCAGCTGACCAGAGGGACCTGAGAGGGGAGGGGAGGTGCAGGTGACTGGTGTCTGAGTGGGGAGGCCCGGCCCCTGGCCCAGCGAGACCTGTTTTGCAGTAGCCTGGTGCATGGGACAGCTTGGGTTTAATTTTTTTTCAATTGGGATATAGTTGCTTTGCAATATTGTGGTAATTCCCACTATACAATAAAGTGAACCAGCTCTATGTATACATGTATCTTAACTGGGAAATTTTTTCATTTATTTTTGGCTGTGCTGGGTCTCCACAGCTGCACGCAGGCTTTCTCCAGTTGCAGAGCGCAGGGCTGCTCTTCTTTGTGGTGCACGGGCTTCTCACTGCGGCAGCTTTTCGTTGCAGAGCACAGGCTCTAAAGCTCAGGCTTAGTAGTTGTGCTTCATGGGTATTGTTGCCCCACGGCACGTGGGAGTTTCCTGGACGAGGGATGGAACTCATGTCCCCCGCATTGACAGGTGAATGTTTAACTATTGGACTACCAGGGAAGCCCCCACCCCGCCCCGCCTTTTCATTTTAAGCTCTCCCACTTCCTAGCTGAGTACCGTGGGGGCAGTTGATTACCCGCTCTGAGCCTACAATGATACTTTCCCTTAGTGTTTCATAGGCAGTGAGGTGGTGGTGGTGTTCAGTGGCTGAGTCATGTACAGCTCTTTGCGACCCCGTGAACTACAGCCAGGCTTCTCTCCCTCACCATCTCCCCGACTTTGCTCAAACTCATGTCCATTGAGTCAGTGATGCCATCCAACCATCTCGTCCTCTGTCGCCCCCTTCTCCTCCTGCTCTCAATTGTGGGTGCTTGATAGATGGTTGCTCTCCACTCCTTCCTTCTTTGGGGAGCCCCTTGTTGGTGTGAGACACTTGGAACCTCTTCTTGAAGAATCGGGGAGTTGGGATGCCTCAGCCCTGTAGAAGCCAGACTGAGATGGCCCTGTGGGGCCCAGAGGTCTCTGCCTTGGGAGGAGGGGCCTCCCGAGTCACGGGCACACGGGTGCCCACCTGCCCTTCTTGCCCACACGCAGCCATGGCCCCTGGCCTCTGCACTGCTCGGCAGAGCTGGTGCTGGGTGCGCCCAGCATTGGCCCCACAGCTGCTGGCAGGGCTGAACCGTCGTCGGGCCTGGCCCCGTGCCTGGCATCCCTCTGGCATTGCCTAGGCACCGGCTTCCTGCAGACGGATGCAGGCGTGTGCCCTGTTCTGGCAGGCCCTCCCTGGGGCTGAAGGTGCCTAGGGCCAGGCCCCCACCCGCTGACCCTCCCAGGGAAGGCCTGATGAATGGAGGCTAGTCAGAGAAGGGCCCCATCTACCCTCAGGTCACAGCAGCCAGGGCAGGGCGACACCTCCCTCCCCTGACAGGGGCTTTTCAGGGCAGAGCCTTGCCCACCATGCTCCTCAGACTGGACTTTCTGAGCCAGGGCTGTGCCTCCGCCTTCAGACTAACGTATATTTTAGGGTTAGTCTGTGTCTCCTCTCTTGTACCAGCTTCACGGGGCAGAGCCATGACTCTTGCTCAGACAGAGAGGGTGGGTTGCAAGAACATTCTAGAAGGACCTGGTGGTAGGGGAAGCATGGTGAATTCAAGGCCCAATGCGTGGTCCTATGGGTGCTGGGTGTCAAGTGGTAGAGGAGGGAAAATAATGGATGAAAGATGGTGGGCCCGTGGCTCCCTAAGGCTGGGCTTTGTCCTGAAGATGGTAAGGTGCTGGGGAGGAAGCAGGAGGGTCAGGTGGGCGAGTCCCACAGGCCCTGGCTGCCGTGTGGATCACAGGAGACAAGCCTGGGTGCTGAGGGGTGGCAGGTGGATGGGAGGGCATGAGGAGGGGGGCGTTTGGGAACGAGGAATAGATGGGCCTGTTGGCGGGGGAACCATGGGGGAGTCAGGCCCAGGCCCCTGAGCGCGGCTTGGGCGGTGGAGGCAGATCCATAGCAGGGGAGGCGAGGATGTGGTCGCTCAGGGCCTGCACTGTGAGGGCCCGGGGGCGCGCAGGTGGCCGTGCCTGGAGCGCAGCCCTGGGGGAGCTCGAGTCCGAGGAGCCGGGCAGCGGGTGGAGGTGCCGTGCACGTGGGAAGGCCAGGGAGAGGGAGAGGTTTCGAGGCTGGGCGGGGGGGACGCGGGAACGAGCCGGGGACGAGAACGCCCCTCCGGCAACGCCTGCGTCCTCTGCTGGAGGAGAGGTGGCACGTTCTGCCTGGAACGTGGGGTCCCAAGGCAGCTGGTGCTCAGGGGGGCTCTGTGGGTTCCCTGACGTCCCACTGCCCCGGCCTGAGGCCGCCCGCCCCTGCCTCCAGCCCTCCCACTCCACTCTGAGCACTCACAGGCCTTTGGAATTTTCCAGGTGGAAATTCACCTCAGAGGCCCTCTGGCCCCACATACGACAACCCGTCTCGTCTCTGCTCCCACCACCCCCGACCCCCAGCCGTCCTGTGGGCTCCAGGACGGGGGCTCCCCAGGATCACCAGGCCCTCCTCCCCGGGGGGCAGCGGCCGAGAAAGTAGACGGGCCCCCTGGTGACCCCCGCGTGCCTCTCCCCTTTCCCCACCAGTTCCAGACACATTTGCGATTTATCTCTCTGTGTGTTGTTTATTGTGTGGAGGCCAGGCCTCCCAGCCAACTCAGAGCTGGACCGGCCAAGCCGTGGCCCGAGACGGCCGTCCCAGCCAAGCCCGGAGCAGCCCCCCGCCCGCGCCCTCTCCACCGCCCCTGAGCCAAGCAGGCCCCGCGCTGGCCGGGCCTGTCGCTCTTTATGGAGCCCCGGGGCCTGTCTCCCCCATTGTCTGCCCGTGTTTACAGCCTCACTGTGTTTGCCTCATTTCACTCTGGGTGACGCCCCAGTCTGGACAGGGCCTGCATGCCATCCTGCTGAGACTTTGCTCGTCGCCCGGGCTCTGGCCCCCGGGCTCCTCGTCTGTCATTTCACTGGATTTCACCCGCCGGCAACAGCCTTGCTGGGAGGGCTTGTCACCCGCAGGAGACCGAGCCAGGGCCCGCTGGGTGAGCAGGGCAGGAGGCGTGCGTGCATGGGGTGCGTGTGTACGCCTCTACACGTGCATGTGGGTGTGTGTGTTGGGGGCCTGGGGAAGGCGGGCACACATGCACACCCCACCTGAGCTTGTCCACTGTTGCCCCATCTTTGCTGCGGCGACACAGCCTGGAGAGCTAAGGCCAGGATGCTGGCAGACTCATGCCAAGTTACTCACCTGTATGGGTCTTGGTTTCCCTTTGGGTAAAAGGAAGGCTGTATTTGCGCTGCAACTACTGAAGCCCGCGTGCCCCAGAGCCCGTGCTCCTCATCCAGAGAAGACACGGCCATGAGGAGCCCGGGCACCCCAACCAGAGAGCAGCCCCCTCTCACTGCAGCTAGAGAAAGCTCGCACAAAGCAACGAAGACCCAGTGCAGCCATAAATCGATAAAGAAACATTAAGAAAAAAAAAAAGGAGGCTCTGTTGACCGCAGCCTCACAGCCTGCCTTTGGGCGTCTAGAAGGGCTGTGCTGGTCTCTGGCTATAGTCCTACGGCCTGTCTGTCCCTCTGCCCCCCTCTCCCTCAGCTACCGTTGTTAATCTTTGAGGCTCTTCGCAGGAAAACACACCTGGTAAAATTCGGCCAGTCCCTTGAAGTACCCCCATCAACTCTCCAGTGAAAAATCTTCTCTATGAGACGGGACAGAAAACCCCCTGGAGGCCTAGAGTTTTCCATCGCAAATGCAATAAGGGTGGTAATCACTGTGATGTCCCAAGAGACCAACAAGGGACCCAGGCAGCCACTCAGGCCTGTCTCCTCTGTCCATTAAGAAGCAAAATAAGGGAGCAGGTCTCAGACATCCTGAGGTTGGGTGCGGCAGATCACCTGAGCACATACCTTGACGCTGTGTGACATACCGACAAAGGTTGGTGCCCCTAACTCTAGAAGCTGGGGGCGTGCTCACATCCTGATCCTGGGTTGATCCTGGGTTGAAGTCCCCTGCCAGCCCCCTGGCTAGAGTGACCAGGGGAGACTGTGGCCAGAGGCCTGCAGCTCTCCGGACCAGGGAGCGGACTTGAGAGCAGGATGCGGCCAGGTGGCGGGGCTGCGTGGTGTGCAGGATGGCAGAGCATTATTGATCTTGCTGGTTTCTTAGCAGGTGCTGACAGCCGGGCAGCGCTGTGTGACACTTCCCAGGCACCCCCCCCCCCCCCCCCGTCCCTTAGGACTGGAGCTCTAGAGACTGATGGTGGTGGTCAGGGGACCACTGCCTGGGGCTCCCAAGGGCAGGCTGGGGAGGTCTGTAAAGTTCTTGCAGAGATCAGTTCCCCAGACCACCTGCCTGGGATGCCTGCCAGCCATAGTGCTGGATTCCCAGGGTTTCCCTTCCTTCGAACCATAGCTATGTTCCTGCGGCCCCCGGGGCTCCCCTGTCACCAGACTGGAGCCTGGAGACCTGCCCAAGCCCTCTGGGGCTGAATAAGGAACTGCAGCTGGGGTGGTTGTAGCTGAGGCAGGGGGCTCAGGGGTGCCCTGGAAAGGGCAGAGAGGTTACTCCAAGGGTGTGGAGCCCCTAAGGGGGCTGGGATCATCTGAGTCTTTTGATCTTGGTAAAGAACCCACCTGTCAATTGCTGGAGACGCAAGAGAGCTGGGTTTGATCCCTGGGTTGGGAAGATGCCCTGGAGAAGGGAATAGCTACCTACTCCAGTATTCTTGCCTATAGAATTCCATGAACAGAGGAGCCTGGCAGGCTACAATCCATGGGGTGGCAAAGAGTCAGATGCGACTGAGCTGCCCTTCTATTTCTATTCTATTTAGGCAAAAGGCTGCTGAAAATTCACACAACAAATCTTTTTTACAAGCCATGTCCACCAACCTGAGTGGGCAGGGCACGCCCCTGGGAACCCTCCGAGCCTGAAGTGACCAGGCCTGGACAATCTTGTTCCCTTCATCCACTCTGGGCTGCCTCAGACCCTAAGACACTTCCACTTGTCTCACTCCCGTCAGGGGATGCCTGAGGAATTGACACGACATCTCTCTGGACAGTGAGGGAAGGTATGGGAGGGTAGGAGGCTTCCCAGCGGTCCCCTTGTGCCCCAAAATGGTCCAGCCCCCCAAGATCCAGGCTGCAGGGAGGGATGGTCCTGGAGAGCCAAGCTCCTCTACTGTCCCTGTGGCCTACCCTTGCACGTGGGAAAGGCTACATTGTGCACTTGTGTGAACGCTTGTATACGCGAAGCCTCAGGGTCTTTCCAGGGTCTCCATAGACAGACGCACCCTGTGACCCTGAGGCAGGCCGTGCGTCTCCATCTGGGAGTCCACGGTCCGGGCCAAGGACGGGCTCTCAGCCCACCCACCCATACACACACACAGGCCAGCATCCCTGATCGCCCGCCTTTCGGAGAACAGAGGATTGGGGTTTGAAGGTCTTGGGAGAGCCCGTAAAAGAGCCAATAAATGCATTTATGTTCCTCCAGATGACACTGTAACAAAGCGCACAAAAGAAAGAGGCAGCGTTTCACGCGTCTTAAATCATGGCCATGAGGACTGTGCGATTAATTTCCATTTATCATCCTTCCTGTGTGCTAGAAACATCCACGTCTCAGACTAGCCCCCGCCCCCACAAGCCGGTTTCAACCAGACGCTCATAAATCTGTTTTGCTGGTTCCACGCGAGCTGCCTGGGAAAAGGCCCCATGTGCCGCGTCTGCTCCTCCGTCCAAGCGTTCAACGCCTTCGAGATTTTATGGTTTCAAGTTATTGACTTGGCTTCCCAGGTCTCCTGGGGCAGACGGCTGTTTGAGAGCGCAGCAAGAGGCTTGGGGTGACCTCAGGTTCACCCCCTCGCCTGGCCGGAGTGGAGAGGACCGTGCAACAGGCCTGTAGCTGCCCAGGGGCCCTGCGGCCTCCCGCGGGAACTCCTGGGGAACCCTGGCGGGGGCTGGCCCCTGTGCCCTGACTCGGGCCCCATAGCCCGCTGTATCCCGAGAGCAGTTTGTCCTCACCTTCCCTCACCTGTGTTGCCAGACCCTCAGCTTCTGCTTCCTCTCCTTTCTCCCTCCCTAGCCAAGCTCCTCCATCCCCAGGGATGCTCTCAGGGGCACAGACCTGAGGTTGGTGCGTCCTGCAAGCAACACGTCCAGGTGCAGGGAGCTGTGTACAGGTAATGCCCAGGGTGGTTCCCTCCGCAGCCGCTCCAGGCCTCCTCTGTGCCACCGAGGATGCAGATACAGGCCGGACTGATTTTCCGCTGCCGTGTCCTAAAGAAGTGGCGTGCGTGCTCAGTGGCTTCAGCCGTGTCCGACTCTTTGTCACCCCATGGACTATATTATGTTAATTATAATAATTATCATAATTGCTTTAATTATACTTAATAATTGTGTTGGTTTCTGTCTTAAGAGGCTGAGTTTAAGCAGAGGAGTAACATGGTAAGGTTTGAATTTTGGCAAAACCATCCTTCAATGAGGGGAGTCAATTGGAAGAAGAGTCGGACTGGTAGAGGTCACCCTACTTCACACCATATACAGAAATTAACTCAAAATGGATCACAACGAAAACTGTGAAACCTCTAGAAGAAAACACAGGAAATTTTTAAAATTACCTTGGACTTGGAAAACATTCCTGAAATGCAATACAAAAAGTACAAACAATAAAAGAAGGAATACATTGCAATAAATAAAATGCAAAAGGTTAGCTCTTCCATCATTTTTTAAAAAAATTATTTGTTTATTTTTGGCTGTGCTGGGTCTTCGTTGCCACATGGTTTTTCTCTAGTTGTGGCAAGCAATGCGCGGGCTTCACACTGTGGCAGCTTCTCTTGTTGTGGACACGGGCCCTAGAGCGCAGGCTCAATAGTTGTGGTGCACAGGCTTTGCTGCGTGTGGGATCTTTCTGGACCAAGGATTGAACCCAGGTCTCCTGCTTTGGCAGGAGGATTCTGTACAACTGAGCCCCAGAGAAGCCCTAAGATACTCTTAAGAAAGTTTTACAGGCAAGGCACAGACTGAAGTTTTTGTAAAACAAATATCCAACAAAGGGTATACACAGAACTTTTACAACTAAGTAGTAAGATAAACATCCAATTTAAAAATGGGCCTGGGACTTCCCTGGCAGTCCAGTGGGTTTCGACTCGTGCTTCCAATGCAGGGGGCGTGAGTTTGATCCCTGGTTGGGGAACTAGAATCCCGATGCCATGCGGTGCAGACAAAAAAAAAAAAAAAAGACAGGCCAAAACTAGAACTCTTATCCATGGCTGGTGGGATTGTAAAATGGAATGACCACTTTGGAAAACAGAATGGTAGTTCCTTAAAATGCTAAACATCCATGTACCTCATGACGCAGCTATTCCAACCCTAGGAATTTTCCAAGAGAAATGAAAGAATCTATCCACCCAAAAGAATTATACAGGAGTATTCATAGCAAGAGCTATGAATTTGTTTGCACCCCAAACTGAAAACAATCCAAATGTCCATTAATGGGTGAATGAATAGACAAACAAATTGAGATGTAAACACGCTACAACATGGACACATCTCAAAATAATTATTCTGAATGAAAGAAGCCAGACCAAAAAAAAGGATATAAAATTCTAGGAAATGAAAATAAATCTATACTGAGTTGTTCGAGGACCTGGTGGGAAGCTGGAGGGAGAGATTGCTAAGGTGCAGAAGGAGACTTTGGTGGGTGATGGATGTGTGTGTCCATTCTCTTAAATATGATGATGATTCCGTGGGTGCGTACCTGTGTCAAAACATGCTGAAACTGAGCATTTCAGATTATTGATGTTAATCTGTGTCAGTTGAACCTCAATAAAGCTGTAAACAAACATACAAATTACAGTGGGCAACCAGAGAGGTCTGGGGTAATGTCCAGGACTGTGGGTGGAGTAGTAAATACAGGACTATTCATCTTTTGCTAAACTTTAAGTCCCATAAAGGGAGAATTGAAATCTGCCTTGCCCAAGTCATAGGAGGCACTGGGGCAGAGAAAAGTGGCTTGTCTCAAGAGGCGTTTAGAAGGTAGTTGGCCAGAGCTGAGGATGTCTGAGGTGGGGGAGATTGAGGAACCAAAAACAACCACCATGTTTCCATCTCAAGTAAACATTCCTGGGGTACACATCCAAATGGGGAGAGGAAGGTGCATTCAGACCTGGGGATGCTGAGTCTGCGGTGCTGGGGGCCAACGTATGGAGACAGACAGGACTGGGGAGTCCCCAGCATCTCTCTCAGTGGTTCGCAATGTGCGTTTCATATTAGAACGAAAACTGGGAAAGTTTTTTAAACATCCTGACACCTGGACCCCATCACTAGACTGATAGAATCTCCAAGGAAGGATTCCACTTGGCCCTGGAATTTTTCCACAGCTCCTCAGGGATTCTAAAGCACAACCTAGGCCATTTCAAGGAGAAGGAACATAAAGGTCGGTAGTGAGGGGTCCCGCCTGCAGCCACGCACAGTTGGTAAGTGGCAAGTGGAGTGGGGTTCAAGCTGGCTTTGAGCACCCCGAGCCTGTCAAGAAGCAAGGTGGCTCCCTCAGGCTGGCAACCTCGGCCCCCTCCCGGTTCTGAGGCAGGGCCCTGAGCTACGTCTGGTCCCCACACTGATGGCTCCCCTCACGGCCGTGCCTGGATGCTGGCCCGTCACATGGCCGGTACTGATGGATTGGGTGTCTCCGGTGTGCCGGCGGCTGCCGCTAAGTGGCCTGCTGGCAAGGAGTCAGAGGTCACCTCATCGGCGCCCCACTCTAGCAGCGCTGGCCTCTTTGGGGCGCCTCCCACGTCTGTCTGCTGGAATGGAGTGTGTTCAGCATCAGCTCTGAGATCTAGCCCCTGCCTGGTTACTCCGGGGAGAGCCGCGTTGGAAACCCGCAGTCCCACGGGGCAGATGAGCCGCTGGCCAGAGGGGTGCTGGGTCCGAGTGAGACCATGGTCATCCTGTGTGCAGGACTGGCCGTGTCCTAAGATCCTACATGCCGCCCCCTTGTTCTGGCAGGTGGTGTCTGGGCCACTGGCTCTGGGCAAGCCTTTGATGTCAGGGTGTTTCCTTTTCTTCTCGCAGCATTTTTCCTCTCGAAGCCTACCTGGGGCCCAGGAACTGGGTCAACCTGCGTCCGAACCTCCATCTAAGGCTATGGTCCTCGTGCTCGCTTAGGCAGCACATATACTAAGACTCTGGTCCTGGTCAGTGAATAGTATCGGTCAGGTCCCGGTGCAGCAAATGGCCACAGGGGTCAGGCCAGCTCAGTTCCAGGAGCCGTGCCGTCACCTAAGCTGAGTGACCCTGGGCAAGTCACTTTCCTGGCTCATAGCTCAGTCTTCTCTGAAGAGCAGTGCAAAGAGAGCCAAGTACTTAACAGGACTTTCGGCAACCCCAAGGTGAGAGTCTGAGCGTGTGTGTCACGGCAAGGCTGGTGACTCTGCCCCGCGCACCCGGCAGTTCTGGGCCAGCCCAGTGCTGGGACTCTAGACCTAGCCCCAGCCAGGAGGGGAGGCAAGTTCAGTTCAGGTGACAAGTGCCACTGGCAGATACGTCAGAAAGAAGGGGCAGCACAGACAAGGTGGGGATCAGGAAAGGCTTCTTGGGGTGAAATTGGAGGTGTCCGTGAGGCTGAGTAGGGGTAACCCCGGGTAGAAAGGAGGAGGAGGAACAAGCCTTCCAGACGGAGGGACCAGCATGTGGAAGAGCGAAGGTTATCGTGCTGGGGAAACAGATGCGGCTCTCAGTGGTCAGAGTGGGGGGTGTGTGGGGTGGGGTGGCAGGAAGCCAGAGGGCAAAGTGGGGACCTGGGGACCAGGGGGCGGGGCTGGGCAAAGCCGGGCGGGCAGGGCAGGTTGCTGTGGTGTAGGCTTTCTTCAGGCATGACCGCAGACCCGCTGTCTCGGATCACCTGTGCGTGTGCGTGTGCGTGTGTGTGTGTGTGTGTGCGCGCGCGCGCTCAATCACTCAGTGTCTAACTCTTTGCGACCCCATGGACTGCAGCCCGCCAGGCTCCTCTGTCCATGGAATTCTCCGGTGAGAATGCTGGAGCGGGTTGCCATTTCCTTCTCCAGGAGATCTTCCGTACCTGAGGGAATCTGTTTAAAATGCAGGTTCCAGGCCCATAGCTCCAGCGGGGTAAGAAGTGGAGAGATCTAAGGAAAATGGAGACGGCCCCCTCTCAGCCTGATCAGGGCCTGGGGCAGGTTGGGGGCCCTTTGCAGAAAGCAGCTGAGGCCTGGGGTGAACCATGCCCCATCTGTGTCAGGCTCCTGGCACAGGTGAGCCCTCTGCGTGTTTCCCCGCAGGGAGAGGACCCAGTTACCTCCACCTCTCCCTTCCGAGGCAAGGAGGGGCAGGGGCTGAGCCTCTTGGTCGCCTGTTAGGGGCTGTTAGGCCTGGATCCCTGCGGCAGGAAGCCTGACCCCATAGCCAGCAGGCGGAGCCCTGTCCAGCTGATACGTGCTCTTTGTCTGCACCCCAGCAGGGGAGGTGACCGTGTCCAGCCTGGTTGGGGTCCGGGCCGGGTCAGTAGTGCCAGCCTCCCATCTGGCCCCGGAAACACCCCCAGAGTTCCAGGCTCCACTGAGCGTGGTCAGGATGCTGGTACCAGGGTTGGTGAGAACTTGGGCTTTTCTGCCATCACCTGCCAGGGCTTAGTGGGTAGGTACCCAGAGATGTGGACAGGCTGTGCTGGGCCAAATTGCCCACCCATCTGGAGCAGGGTGGCAGACCCCCAAGCTGCCCAGCTGGCTCGGGGCTCCTTGACTGTGCTCATGGAAGTGAGGCGTTCCCCCAGATCACCAAGGATCCAGACTGGAAACAATCTCCATTCAGGGCAGGCTGGGGGCTGAGGAAGCCAGGCAGGAGGGTGGGGCTCAGGGACACAGCCCAGCGGGGGGCCCGGGGGTTCTCAGAGGGGCCTGTGCCCTGAGCCCAGGGACGGGACGAGGCTTGGCCTAGGCTGAGCTCCCTTGGTGCCTGGCACCGGCTGAGGCTGGGGGTGTGGGTGGGCCTGGCCTCTTCCAAAGCCCTCCTGGTCGGGCAGCGGGCGGGGTGGGCTGGGGGCTGGGCGCGGCTGCTCATATCTTACCCGTTACTTCATTCATTTTGCTCCCACTGATCCCTTGTTTATCTCACTGGGAATGCAGCCGTGGTGGAAGCTGGGGCCAAGGGAAAGGCCAGAACCTGGACGGCCTCCAGTAGGGCCCCAGCCCTGACTGCCTGCCTCCCTCACCTGGGTCCCTGGGCTGAGCCCACCGGGTCAGCCATCTCAGCCCCGCTGCGCAGGGAGGGGCCACTCTGACAGCCTCTAACCTGGAGCCCAGAGGCGGGGTTCTGGGCTTGGCCCTGCATGGATGGGCCTTACGGCCAGGCCGAGAACAGTCTGTCTCTGGGCCTTGCTTCCTCCGTCTGGGAGTTGGAAGTTGTCCTAAGTGACCTTTGAGTGTTCTTGTTGCTGTGAGCAATAAACCTACCATTTCATAAGCACAGACCCTGTGCCCACCCTAGCCTGGTCCTCAGGCTCCTGGCCCCCACCTGCACCTCGGACCTGTCCGTGTATTGTCACGATCCCACTTTTAGAGAGAGGCGGGCTACCTGGAGCACCCCAGGTGGAGGTGAGGATGAATCCCAGGCTGGAGAAGACCCTCTGGAGTGGGGTCGGGGGGTAGCAACATCGGAGGTCAGAGCTGCCCTGGGGTGGGGGTGTGAGGGCCCCAGAGGGTCCGTGCCTGAAAGTGTCTAGAAACTGATGGGGATATGCCAGGCCCCAAACACACCTCCCACTGCAGGGCCCCTGGCTGAGCGTGGCGGATGGGGTGTTGGTGGCCCTGGGTTCAGTGAATCCTAGCCCCCGTCGCCGAGAAAACCTGCCTGGGTGAGGGAGACCCACCCTCTGGGTGGGGGGCAGCACTTTGACTTTAAGCCGGCCAGTCTGAGCCCTTGTCCTTGGTCAGTGATGTCCAAGGACTGTACCACCCTGCTAGAAGGGGGGCTTCCAGGTCCCCCCATCAGATGTGGCAGCTGATGAGTTCCTCAGGGTGCACAGCCCTGAGTGGCCGAGCTGGGACACCCTCCACAGCCTGTCTGACCCCCCCCCCCCCGCCATGGATCCGGACCTCGGCCGTTTTTTGGGGCCCCTCCTCTGAGCTCCGTGACCCAGAAGGGAATGAATTCAGGTCACGAGAGCCAGAGCCTCAGCGCCCTCTTGTCTTCTTTCCACCTTCCTCCCCGCCACAGCGACTTGGTTTTCCAGTCTGTGAAATGGGATGGGTGGGTCCAACTCCAGGCCTGTTTCTGCCCTTCATGTTGGAGCCCTGAGGAGGAATGAGGTCATGTTTGTCTAGGGGTTGAAGCGTCTTGGAAGGAGAAAGCTCGGCAAAGACAAGGGCCCATTGTCCCCCCTTCCCCGGCCCCCTGCCAGCTCCCGCCCCAGTCACCAGACAAGGCCAGCCCTGCCTGCAGGCCCCAGAGGCCACCACGTGCCAACAGGGGGTGACTCAGTGCCCCCTCCCTTCCCATTGGTTGTCACTGCCTGGAATCCCACCCTCAACGCTTTGTCAGGGTGTGCAGAGGTCCAGGCAGAAAAAGGAGCTAAGGCTCTGGGGGTCCCGGCTTGGGGATCCCACATTCAGGGTGATACAGTAAGCTTGAGTGAGGGATCAAGGACAG
The DNA here is from genome assembly GCF_033118175.1 of Dama dama. Lineage (NCBI taxonomy): Eukaryota > Metazoa > Chordata > Mammalia > Artiodactyla > Cervidae > Dama > Dama dama. The sequence goes on along the minus strand of NC_083690.1, from coordinate 33,970,416 downwards.
CAGTGTGTGGACTTGCCTCTCAGCAGCCTTGCTGGGGACCTCCTACCGGCGTCAGCTTGGTGATTGCTTACAGCACCCCTGAGCGGGGCACTGATGCCTCTATCCCCATTTCACAGATGTGGAACATTTGTCCTCAGCCACCCAGTTCTTAATGAGTAGATGTGGAAGGGAGAGGTGGACTTTGAACTGGACTCTGTGTGGTTTGAGAGAACTCTGCAAAGAGAATCCAGGATGTGCAGACGGGGGTGGTCGGGGGCACCGAGAAAGGGCAGGCCCAGATCCCGGCTCTCACAGTGGTTGAGTGGTCCCAACAGAGATGCAGCGCCTCCCCTCTGAGCCTGTGGACAAGGCCATGGTCCTTCTTTGCCACAAAATGAAGAGGCTGGGCCAATCAGGTCTTCCTCTGCTAGGAACTGGGAAATTTCCTCGGCCTCCGGCACCTTAAAGGCAAAATAAAGGATACCTAAAAAATCTCAGCACTTCAAAGCAGCTTATGGGGGGACTTCCCTCGTGGTCCAGTGGTTAAGAATCCACCTTCCAATGCAGGGGACTTGGGTTCAATGCCTTTCGGGAAACTAACATTACACATGCCGCTGGCCACAAAGCCAGCACGTGGCAATGACTGAGACCACATGTGCCCAAAAAGGGAAGCCTGAGTGCCACAAAGACCCGACCCAGCCAAAGATAAATAAATCAATATTTTTAAAAAGAGAAAGAAACACCTTTCTACTGGGGCCGTACATGGCCAGGGCCACTTCTGGGTCAGAGACACCCCTCTTTCTGGCCCTCCTACAGCTCCAAGGCCCATGGAGCTCTGTCAGCAATGAACCAGGCAAGACAAATAATAGCTCGAGCTTAACGTGTCCAAAAGTAAACTCTTGATTTCCTCCCCAACCTGCTCCTCCCTGTGTCTTCCCCATCTCAGGAAATGGCAACCATCGTCCGCCCAGTTGCTCAGGCCAGAAAACTGGGAGGCATCCTTGAATCCTGCCACTCCTCACCACCCACATCCATCCCTTGCCAAGACTTGTCAATTCTACCTCCAAAATAAATCCCCAGTCCACTTTCCTCCTTTCCCGCTGCCACCGCCGTGTCACACCACCACGGGCTCTCCCCTGGACCACAATGCCTGCCACCCCTCTGCCAGAAGAATGGGCTTAAAATGCAAAATGTTAATCAGATCCCACTCTTTTGCTTAAACAGCCCCTTCCCCCAACAGCTTCCTGTTGCTTCCAGAGCAAGACACATCCCTTCGAATGGCTCTGAGGTTCTGGTGACCTGGTATTACTTCACCTCCTTCCACTCTCCCTGTCTTCTCTTTGTATCTGTGTATTTGCACATGCTGTTCCCTTTGCCTGGAAGCTCTTCCCTGTAGTTCTGCACTCAGATGGCCCCTTCTTGTCCTCCAGATCTGGGCTCCTGTCTCACTTTCTTCACCATGGCCCCCAACTAGGATTTCACCAGGCTGTCCCTGCAGAGTCCCTGGTTTGTCTCCTTTATAGGAACTTGCCTTAATTTATGATTATGTTTTTCCGGTGGCTCAGATGGTAAAGAATCCGCCTGCAATGCAGGAGACCCGGGTTTGATCCCTGGGTTGGGAAGATCCCTTGGAGGAGGGCATGGCAACTCACCCCAGTATTCTTACCTGGAGAATCCCATGGACAGAGGAGCCTCGCAGGCTACTGTCCATGGGGTCATGAAGAGTCGGACACGACTGAGCAACTTTCACTTCACAATTATGCGTTCACCCTTTGTCTCTGCCGCAAACTGTTAAGATCCCCAAGGGCAGAGCATGTCTGTCTCGTTGTGTGCTTCTGATTGGCACCGAAATCTCTGCTAAATGAATTAACAGCTGAAGTCATAGCAGCAGCTCTTCCTGATTGAGTACTTCAGCCTCTCTCACATGGACTAGAAGCATCTTCACCACCCGAGGAGGTAAATAGTATTAGTGCCCCCATTTCTCAGATGTGGAAAACGAGGCTCAGAGGCTTGGATGAGTCGCCCAGTATCAGCAGCCAGAACAGGGCAGAGCTGGGCTCAGAACCCAGATGGGTCAAACCTGAGGTCTGACCTAACCCGTGTGCTATCTCAGCGGTGTGATGTAATCAAGGCCATTCCTGTATTCCACCAAGGCTTAGAAGTCATCCAGTCAAGGATGTGACATTGTTTTCTGGCCCATTAAGACAGTTTAAAACCCCTGACAGTTAAGCTGGGGCATGCCATCCCAATTTCAAAGACGTGAAAATGTGAAAACAGTGTTTTGGGGGAACTGATGAAATATGGTATTTTGGAAACAAAAACCATCCAGTCCTTACTATCCAAGGGACAAAATAGATGGGTTTCTCAGCAGCACTGAGGATTGTTCTGTAGCCACCCCAGGAAGAGTGGAGAAGCCCCGCCCTTGGCCCTGGAGAGTTCAAGGTCAAGCAAGGACAATTCAACTGTGATGAACCAAGCTCTGTGCTGTGGCCAGGAAGCCCAGGACCTCCTGGGGGCGCCAGAGGGAGACCCCCAGCCCTGCCAGGGAGGCAGGGAGGGGGAAGGGCACACACAGGCTTCCTGGAGGAGGGGGCAGCTAAGGCAGATCGGGGAGGAGGAGCAGAGGGGCAGGGAAGGGCTGGGAGGAGTGTCGGGCAGATGGAAGAGCGCCCCCTGGAGGCCTCATGGGACACGGCATGGGGCTGGAGCAGAAAGGGAACTGGCTTGAGGGGATGCGGGGTGAAGGGTGACTGCTCCTTTCAGGGCTGAAGAGCTTCGAGGCTTCCTCCTGCAGTGCAGGGAACCCGTGAAGTCACGAGGCAGTGGAGTGAGCAGGCCAACTCTATAAGCGAGAAGGATGGAGTGAGAACAACAGGGGCCTTGAAGGCACTGTGGAGGCCTGGGAACGTCTGGGAGGATGCTGTCGAGGATCCCCCGTCACCCTAGGGCTGGACGGGACAGGCAGCTTGAGTTACACGCTCCCTCTTAGGGGTTCCTCTGGCTGTGGTCCGACCCACTGGTGAGGGGCACAGGGAGCAGGCTGGGGCTGGGGGAGGCAGCCTCCCACTCCCCCCCCCCGCCCCCCCCCGCCCCGGCCACCCCATCCCCCGGGGCCTGGGAATGTCTGGGCCGGCTGAGAGCCCGCTAGAAGCTGGTGAAAGGCCCCACTTACCGTGACGGATGGGGGCCCCGTCAGGCCACGCCAATTAGGCAAGATGGAGTGCCAGGGCAAGGCTATAAATATCTTGGCCAAGGCCCGGCCCAAGAATGTAAATGGTGGTGTTGAACAAGCGGGAGAAAATGTTCAGTTCAGACAGGATGGGATTTTTGTGTGTTTTGAAAACATGTTCTTCCCGCTGAGAAGACTTCACAACTGGGCAGCAACAAGACTGGGTGCCCAAGAGCTGACTTCTTGTCCAGTCGGGCTAGAGCAAAGGCTGGCAAGGTGGAAAGTTTCAGGACAAGTCCTTGGGAAGACCCATGCATCTGAAGCCCAGAAAAAGCCTGACCCCACTTGTGGCTTTGGCCCTGGGTGAGGGTACGCATTTGTCATCCAGTTTGGGCACACACAGCCCAGTCAGGTGTCAGGGGTGCCACCAGAGTAGAGGCATCTGCCCACACCGGGAGCTTCCCCGGAGCATTCTGTCCAGCTGCAGGCACTCTGGGTGGGGCCTCACTGTTGGGGCTGAGGGAACAGCTGTTCAGGGCGAGATGGCGGGGGCGTGGGTGAGCTGCTGGGGTCCCAGATGGGTGAGGCTGGGAGACCCTCAGCGGTGCATCTGGAGATGGAGTCCTGCCCACCTTAACACCCTTGTAGGGACTTCCTTGGGCTTTCCTGGTGGCTCAAATGGTAAAGAATCCGCCTGCAATGCAAGAGACCTGGATTCAATCCCTGGGTTGGAAAGATCCCCTGGAGGAGGGCATGGCAACCCACTCCAGTTTTCTTGCCTGGAGAATCCCATGGACAGAGGAGCCTGGTGGGCTACCGTCCATGGGGTCGCACAGAGTTGGACACGACTGAGCGACTAACACATACACACACACACACACACACACACACGCACGCGCGCGCGCACAAGGCCTTCTTTAGTGGTCCAGTGGTTAAGAACCCACCTTCCAGGGCAGGGAACACGGCTTCTGTCCCTGGGCATGCATGGGACTGAGATCCCACATGCCACAGAGTGACTGAGCCTGAATGCTGCAACTAAGACCCCAGGCAGCCAAATCAATAAATATTTTTAAAAAAACAAACAATCTTTGTTAATCTCAGAGCGCAGTGACCCACAGGATGACCCCTCTGCCTCAACGTCTCTGTTCATTTCTGACCACGAGGTTGCAGGATCACAGGGAGGGAGGAGGGAGAGCTGGCTGAGAAGCAGAGGCACACAGGTGCCCAGCAGTATTGGTACCCGCCCCTCTGCACAGAGAGGCCGAGAGTGCCGAGCAGTTGGCGCTGCCTGGAAACCCTCGGTCAAGCTCTGAGGGTGAAATACTCGTAGTCAGAGGGGTCTGAGGACACTCAGCACAGGGGAGGCAGGGTGGGAGGCCTGGGCCTCCAAATGAAGCAGTGGCTGAGCCAGGCCTGCAGAAAACCTTGGGGCAACAGAAAGGGTGACGTCCAGGAAAGCTGGTGGTGCTGGGCCCTGCTCTGAGTGCCTCGGGGAAGGCGCTCCGAACCAGGAAGGACGACCCCTCCACAGGGATGCGTGTGAAGCTGGGGTCGGGGGGCTCGAGCAGAGTTGCGCTGAGCAAGGACTCATCTCCTGGCCCAAGGCAGCCAACCCCTGGGGTCCAGGCAGAGGGGATGGGTCAGGGAGATCACTAGAGTGTTCGAGGGGTTGTTGAGGAGTTGATTCATTTGGCAAATATTTGTTGAGAACCTACTGTGTGCCGGGCGCTGTGCTCAGTTCTGGCTGAAGTCTTCCAGCACAGAGGTGGGGCAGGGGGTCTGGCTTTCCAAGGAAGGGGCTTCCAGGGGCTTGGAGATGGGACTTGGGCTCAGCCAAGACGGAGCTCAGGGCAGAACTCAAATTCTACAGAGAAGTGCTGGGTCTGGGGAGTAAGTCCAGGCAGATGTTGGGGTTGGGACTGGAGCGACTGGCGAGGGGTAAAGGGTGGTGTGGGGCTTGCCAGCCACGAGCAGACCTGGGAAACACAAGATGGACATCAGTCCTGCTCCCTGGAGACCCCCTATCGGGTGGTGGTGCCCCCTCGCAGCCTGTGTAGGTAGGCGGGCTTAGGGAACAAAGCTGAACCTACAGGCGAAGGGGATCCTGTGACCTTGCCTGGGACATGCCACTTGAGCATCCAAGGGTGGCCAGGGGGTTCCAGGTACCAGTAATGTGGGAGCCAGATGTTGGTCTATGTCTCAGTCTTCACAGATGGTTTATACCACTAGTCACTGTGCTCTCGTCCCCCATGGTCATTCCCAGGGGAGTACCCTCCGCTCCTTCCCCTGACATCACCCAACCCGCAACCAGAAAGATTTGTCTTTCTCCTTGTGATTTCTTCTGTTGCTTAGAAGCTTATTAAAGCCCTCAGGAAGTTTAAGAAAAGTTAAAGAATTTAAGGAATATGTATAAATGCTTTTCCAGAGGGAAGAAAATCTTCAGTATTTCCTACTAGCTACTGTAGAATTTTATTACTTATTTATATAAGTTTTAACTCTGTCCTCTGCCTGGAGATGATTTTAGTGTTAAATAGGATGGGTTAGTTAATTTCCTCCCATCCCGAGTTTCTGACCCTTCATTTTATAATCCTTGCTTTACCGTGCATTGCATTTTTCTGTAGAAGTAGTCCTTACATATAACGACAGCTTTGTATTCTATTCCAGTGATGCATGTTTCTAATCTTACCACACCGTTAAATTATTGTTCTTAGAGGACGTGTTTTATTGAAGGCTTTATAGCATAGTAATTATGATTATGGCCTTTGAAGAAGTCAAACTGACTGAGATTTACATAGAAGCTTTTTGCCACTTAATAGATGTGTAACCCTGGGCTAGTTACCTCACAGTAAAATGGGGTATTAGGAGGCCTATAAATAACATCCTCTTCACCAGTTCAGAAAAAACTGATGGCTGCAGGAATCCGTCAGAGACAGCATTAACCTTATGACTGTCAATTGCTGTCCATTGTCACCGTTTGCATTCAACATTGTACGGGAGAGCCTAGCCACTGCAATAAGGCAAGAAAAAAATATATAAGGTATGATGGTTAGAAAAATAACCCCAAAACAAAGCCTCCATGGGCATCCTTGACCCTTCTTCCCTGACTTGGATAGACTTAAACCTTAGTCATCGTTCGTGCCAGACACTCTAGACCTTCTTCCCCCTCTCCCAGGCGGAGGCTTCCCTCATAAAGTTTCTACCGAGCACAGCAGAAGATGCAAGTGTCCCAGGAGAGGAGAAACAGGAGTGTAGAGAGAACTGGAACGTCCTCCAGCTGCCATCCCTTCAGATGGAAATCTGAGGTGGGGCAGCAGCGGAGGCTGGCACCTGATGACTGCCTCACACGGGCCCCAGTGCCGCTGCAGTGAGACGATGCCCGTGAAGCACTCAGCACAGTGCCTGACAGAGTCAGCGCTGCTCATATCATCAATGCGCATGGGGTCTTGTTCCATTTCGTTTCTCCTCCTGCCTTGAATTTCTAAAAAAAAAAATTAAAAATATTCAGCCTGTATTTTTCCAGATGAAATGTAGGATGCTTTGATGGCATTCAAAGGAACATAAAACCCACTTCCCTCCAACCTTTGCCCCTCTCTCACTCTTTCAATAGTTGCTGCATCGACATATAAGTGATCCTGGGGTCGGAGGCTTCACCCAGGTACAGGACGGGAGTGGGCAGCAGGGGTGGGAAGCATGGCAGTCGTGGGCACAGCTGGAGGGAGCTGAGGCACAGCAGACTCCATGGAGAGAGCAGCATGGAACACTCAGGTGCATCCCGGATAGCTGGACTGGTGCAGTTGACCGGAACCAGATAACACAGGGCTCTGTGGGCATGGAAAGAATTTCCTAGGTTATCCTACTGGTGGTGGGAAGCTATTGGTGGGTTTGAGGCAAGCAACAGGATGAGCTTGGCATTTTTTAAAGATCAAGCTGGATTAGAAGGGGGCAGGAGTGGCTGATGGCAGTTGAGTTGGAAAGCTATCTCAGTGAGGCAGGTGAAAGTGGTAGGCGGCTCGGTGAGATGCGGGGGATGATGCTGGAGGAGGGCAGTGGTGATGGGGAGGTGAGGGAAGGAAGGCGTGGAGGGGAATGGGAGTGGTGGTGAAGGAGCCGAGGCGATGGGAAGGTGGTAGGCGTGGGGTGATGGGGGTGGTTTGGGGAGTGATGAGATGTGAGGATGGCAGGCGAGTGGAGACAAGTGAGGAGCTGTGGCGATGATGGGGGTGGGAGTGAGTGGGGTAACGAGACAGTGCAGGGTGGTGAGCGGATGGTCACAGGGCAGAAGGAGACAAGTGGACAATTGAGGGATTCATGAGGTCAGATTCCCCAGGGCATGGTCCTGCTTTGGACCTGAGATGGAGAGGAGGGGGCAAGCATGGGAAATGACTCGGGTTTGAGCGGCTGGGACGTGAACACTGCAGAGGGAGCAGTTTAGGGGAAGAGGAGGACTCCAGGTTTCGACGGCTGAAGTTCAGGTGCCGAGGGAGAGCCAGCAGAGATGACAACTGCCTGTCTGGACCAAGGAGGGCAGAGCAGGGTCCTTGGAGCCAGAAAGGATAAGGGTCTTAGGGAGCGGGTGGTCCGCAGCGCTGAATGCTGCTGAGATGGTGAGTAGGGTAAAAAAAAAAAAAACGTGATGTTGCCCTTGGGGCTGGGTTCTGTGGGGTCACCGCTGACCTCGGCGAGGGCTGTTTGGGCAGTACGGTGGGGGCGGGAGCCAGACAGGAGTGGTCTGAGGAGTGAGAGGGAGGTGAGGAGTGGAAACAAGTGTGCAGACAGCTTTTTGGAGAGTTTGGCTGTGACAGGGAGGCGAGAGATAGGGGCAGCCAAAGGTGGACGCGGGGTTCAAGGGAGGCTTTCTTTTTATTTTGTCAATGGAATGTCTACATGCCATTGAAGGGACTGATAAAAAGAGAGGTGCTGGAAACCTAAGGGTGGTGGGTGGGCTGAGATGCCGAGCAGGTGGAGGGAAGGGGAGCCAGGCACCTCGGTAGAGAGGGTCTCTTCTGCCTGGGTGGAGAGGAGGAGGGCGGACAGACAACCAGAGACTTGAAAACAGCAGGTTGATGTTGGTCCCATGGAACCAGCCTCAGGCTGCGAATAAAGGCTCAGAGCCTGGGGACGGTGATGAGGACTTGAAGGATTTCTGTTTAAGAACTCAGTCCCAGAATCAGCCTGGGACTGGGGTCAGAGGTTACTGTGAACCCTGAGCCAGGTCTGAGTCTGGAGTTAGGGCCAAGATTCAATCCAGGGCCAGAGAGGGTCCTGTCTGGAGTAGGGAGAGAGAGTGTGAAAGTGTTAGTCATTCAGTCATGTCCGACTCCTTGCGACCCCATGGAATGTAGCCCGCCAGGCTCCTCCGTCCACAGGATTTTCCAGGCAAGAGTACTGGAGTGGGTCGCCATTTCCTTCTTCAGGGGATCTTCCCAACCCAGGGATTGAACCTGGGTCTCCCGCATTGCAGGCAGACTCTTTACCATCTGAGCCAACAGGGAAGCCCTACTTTGCGTGGTAACGTGACTCTACTATCACCACGTAGAGTGGGGAGCAGATGGTTAAAACATGGCCAGAGCCCCACACCCCTGGGGTCCACCCCAAACTCAGGGTGCAGCCCAGGAGCCTCTGAGGACAAAGGTGAGCTCTCCCAGACGCTCTGAACTCCAGCTGTCTGACCTGGCCCAGCTCCTGTCCAGGAAACCTCCACCCCGAGGGGCGATGCCAGCCCAGACCCCACTCCAGCCCTCTCTCCAGGGCCCCCTGGCTCAGCTTACCCTCCCTGCAGCTGGGCACGAGCCGAGTCCCACCCTGCCCAGTCCAGGGTGAGAATTCCGGCCACACGTCTCTGTGATGTGGTCACATTGGAAAAATGTTAATCAAGTATTCTCCTCGGTGTTTCCTTTCTTTCCCAGGCTGGATTCCTAGAAGACAGGAATTTATGGTGTGAGAGCTCCAGCCCCCGCAAACCCACAGCCAAGGTCAACAGCACGAGGCGGGCAGCCCTGCCAAGCAAGCCGGGGGGGGGGGGGGGAGCCCAGAAAACCAAAGTACATGCATTTAAAAAATTCCCTTCTCTCTCTCACGTTCCCAAAAGTGGGGGGGGGGGGGCTCAAACAAGGTCCTCCAGACAGGCCCAGATGAGCCCCACTCAGAGGCAAAGCCTGCAGAGCTGCGGGGGAGGGGGTCTCGGGCCCACAGAGGGTCTGGAAGTGGCCCCACTGATGAGCCCCAAGCACAGCAGTGCCCGTCAGGCCTTGGGGATGCTGGGCCGGCCACCCCTGGCGCCCCTTCTTCTGGTCAACCAGGGGCAGCTGAGATGGACAGAGGTGCCCTGGGCCAGAGCCCCCTGAGGTGGGCGCCTGATTCACCCAGTCTCCCCTCTGCCTCCTGGGGCCTGGGGGTCTCGATCGCCTACCCACAGCAGGGAAGGCCCCCCGCCCAGGGGCCAGAACTCCCCATCACGGGTCCCGGCCCCGGACTCTGTGGCAGAGAACAGGCTCATCCTGGGGTACCCCTCCATCCTGGGGTAGCCGAGGAGAGGTGAGGCAAGACCCCCATGGTTCAAACCGCAAAGACTCGGTGCTGACAAGGCAGCCCCCCCTCCGCTGTGAGCCCCTGAGAGTGTCACTCAACATCCATGCTTCACCCACACGCTTGCCTCCAAGTGAGGATGGGATGAGGGCTGAGGATGGGATGAAGGCTGATGTGGAAACAGCAGGAGACTGGCCTGTGAGGGGCTGTGGGTCTCCCAAGAGAGAGCGGCCTCCCAGCGTGCGTGCGTGTGTGTGTGTGTGTGTGTGTGTGTGTGTGTGTGTGTGTGTGTGCAGCAGGGGGTCGGACCTCAGTCAGAGAAAGCCTCCTCCAGGAGGCGGCTGGAGTTCCAGGCAGACACAGAGCAGGAGGGGGCCTGCAGGGCACATTCCAGCTGAGCTTGCCGCATGTGCAAAGGCCCAGAATGTTTATACCTTGGTGAGACGTTTCATATAAATACAGTCTCAAATCCAAGAAAGCCCAGACCTCTGGCAAACCACACGTCTGGGTTTCTCGCTCTGCCCTGGAGCCCTGGGCTCGGCAGGGCGTGTGGCCCGACATAGCCTGCTCTTCCCGCCAGCTTCTACCCCAACAGCGCCACACCGTGCACCCCAAAAGGGGTCCCCCTCTACTACCGTCCGGTCCCTCAGCTCCAGCCTTACTCTGCCTGCTTCCTCCTCCCCACCGTCTCCCTCCCAAGCCCAAGGACCACCTTCAGCCTGTTCTCAACACGTGCCAGGAGTCGGGAAGCGATGGGGGACCCTCCCCTGGGACCCCCGAGTCTCTCTCTTTCACAGTTTTTGCTCCCTGAGTCCCTAAAGTAGAGGGAACATGAACTTCCAGCTATATATATATACTTTATAATTTTTTCGTTTACTTAATTTTGGCTGTGCCGGGTCTTTGTTGCTGGGTGGGCTTTTCCCTAGTGACGGTGAGCAGGGGCTGCTCTCTAATAGTCGGACTTCTCACTGCGGTGGCTTCTCCTGTTAGAGAGCATGGGTTCTCGGGCGTGCGGCTCCTGGGCTCTAGAGCACAGACTCAACAGTCGTGGCACACAGGCTTAGTTGCTTCACGGCTTGTGGGATCTTCCCGGACACAGGGATCAACCCTGTGTGTCCTGCATTGGCAGGCGGATTCTTTACCAACTGAACCACCAGGGATGCCTTACATTTTAATTTTTCCATCTCTTTTCGGCCCTCAAGCACGGAGGGTTCATTTCCGTTGTTTTCAGCCCCATGGCCCTGCCCTCCCCGGTCATCTTTCTAACGCGGGTCCTTTTTTTCACATGTGTTCTTAGAAATGTGGACTAGTGACTGCCTAGTAGGTGGGGGGCTTCCTTTCAAGGGAATGACGTGTCCCAGAACTATAAAGAGGGAGTGATTGCACAACATCATGCACCTGGACTGCACACTTTAAAATGGTAAATGGAGAGGGGGACTTTCCCAGTGGTCTAGCGGTTAAGATTCCTGGCTTCCAATGCAGGGAGCACCGGTTCAATCCCTGGTCTGGGAACCAAGATCCTACATGCATGGCCAAAAAATAACATTAAATTAAATTTAAAATAATAAAATGGGTAATGTTATGTGAATTTTAGCTCAATTTTTTAAAATGTACATCACTATTTGGAGGGATTTTTTTAAAATTTATTTGAGTGGAATTGGGCTACGGGCTATACTTCTTTTTTACTTTTTCCATGCAGGGCTCTGTTTTTAAGATCTAACAGCATGGTCTTGTCTCCATCGGGCTGGTCACTTTGCACAGTGACCTACACTGTACACCCAGATCCCAGTGTGGTCACCAAGGGTACCCCTCTGCCTGCCACCGAGAGCAGTGTGGCTGTGGATGCCCCCTTGTGGGCCTGGGTGGCAGTGTTTTGATGATACTGCCGGGTCTGAAGGGACCTGTGCACTTAACGAAGCCCTGCTAGACGGCCCTCCATCAGGGCTGGTCACTCCTGCCCACATCCATGCCAGTATTTAGCATTACCTGGCTCTCTAATGAGCCCTGGTGGCTCAGATGGTGAAGAATCCGCCTGCAATGCGGCAGACCTGGGTTCGATCCCCGGGTTGAGAAGATACCCTGGAGGAAGTCTTGGCAACCCACTCCAGTGATTCTTGTCTGGAGAATCCCCACAGACAGAGGAGCCTGGTGGGCTACAGTCCATGGGGTGGCAAAGAGTCGGACACGACCCAGCGACCAAGCACACACTATTACCCAGCAGTCTGATGAGTGTTAAGAAATATCTCATTATTGGTCTTCCTTGGTGGCTCAGCGGTGAAGAGTCCATCTGCCAGTGCAGGAGACACAGGTTCGATCCCTGGTGCAGGAAGATCCCACATGCTGCAGAGGAACTAAGCCCGTGTGGCCCAACTATTGAGCATGTGCTCTAGAGCCTGGGAGCTGCAACTACTGAACCCATATGCTCCAACTGCTGAAGCCTGCATGTCCTAGAGTCCATGCTCCTCAATAAGAGAAGCCACTGCAATGAGAAGCCTGTGCACCACAACTAGAGACAGCCCATGCAGCAAAGAAGACCCAGGGCAGCCATAAACAAATAAAATTTGAAAAAAATATATTTCATTATTGTTTTAATTCCCTGGCCTTATAAAGGCTTCCCTGGTGGTTCAGCTGATAAAGAATCTGCCTGCAGTGTGGGAGACCTGGGTTCAATCTCTGGGTTGGGAAGATCCCCTGGAGAAAGCTACTCCCTCCAGCATTCTGGCCTGGAGAATTCCATGGACTATATAGTCCATGGGGTCATAAAAGTTGGACACGGCTGAGCAACTTTCACTTTCATTGTTTTAGTTAGCATTTCTCTGATTATAAGTGAGTTTGAGTCTCTTTTCCTATGTTCTTTATTTGGGTGTGTCTTCTCTGCAAATTGTCCGCTCATAGCCTTTAGCCCATTTTTCTACTGGGGCTGCTGTCTGTTTCTCCTTGCCCTGCAGGCATTCCATGTCTATTTCAGGTCACAGTTCCTTTTGCTTAAAAACCACGATATGTCAAAAAAAAAAAAAAGAAAAAAAAAAAAAAAAACCACGATATGTCATCATCCTCCCGTCTGTCATTTCCGGAACCCCTAGTTCCATATGGATATTTTTGAGGAGCTCGATTAACTTACTCTAAAATTGACACAGAAGACAGACCTGTGAATGGCCAGGTGACTTGGAAGTGCTGAGAGCACAGGGTTCACTTGCCCTGCCCAACGTGATCATAGAACAGAGCTGCTGGGAGAAAACCATTTGGTGTGGGTGCGGGAACAGAGAAGCGGGTGACAGCAGACACGCAAGCTCGGGGCAGTTTAACACACTCCAGGTCCATGGGGAAAGGGTGGAGGGCTTAATAGGGTTGAGGAGATGGGCTCACTTGACTGAGACAAATTACAACCTAATATCTAATATCTCATAAACAGGTAGCTCCAGATGAACTAAAGACAGAAATGTAAAAAGCAAGGTTCTGAATTTGCTAGAATCAACTGTTGGAGAATAGCTTTGTAACACAGGAGCGGGGAAGGGCTTCTTCAAACAAAACCCCCGAAGCACAGATCTGAAGGCAGAAACGGCGGGCCCCGTAGCCTTATCCAGGGGAAGTGGCATTTCCTCCCGGATGCCAGCCTGGACCCTGCCTACCTGGTGAGTCATGGGCGCTCTCGAGGCTGGCGGCCTGGCCCGCCCTTCCTGTCCGTCCCCAGGCGGGAGCAGCGTGCAATGCCCGGCTTATCTCGCCCCTGCCCAGGCCCTGCAGACATGAGGTCAGGGCCGGGGATGTGCTGGGGGGTGGGAGGGGGGGCAGGGGTCAGGGAGAGGTCAGCGGTCACTGGCAAAGCTGTCACTGCCCTTTCAAAGTGGGAGTGGAAGACAAAGCAGGCCTTGAGCGACCCCGCCAGCCCCTGGGGCTGGAGGCACAAGTGCAAGGCTCCTGTCTTCGGGGATGGCAGGGGTGAGGGGAACAGGGACATGTGTGTGGCAGCCTAGCCCTGGACCCAGTCTGGGATTCTCTCTGCACCAGCTCCTACCTCCCAGCATCCTCTCCAGTTTCTCCATCGCTTCTTTGTTACCGGCTCTTCCAGCCAGACTGAGAACAAGCCAAGAGTGTGTGTCCCTCCGTCTGGGCGCCTCCCTGGGGCCTATCCCGTATCTGTGGGTCACCCTTCGGGTCTCCCCGCACCGGCCCTGTCCCCAGGGCACTCCAAGTTCAGGGTGGGCTGAGTCCCTCTCAGAAGCAGGGTACGCGGACACCTGGGCGCCCGGGTCCAAGCCCGGCGTGTCTGTGACCCTGCGTGTGCAGTTCTGTCCTGCCGTCTGCCCCCTTGTCTTGCCCCTGAGTCTGAGCCGCCTGTGTTGACCTCTCTTCCCAGAAGGTCCCTGATGAGTGGCACAGGATGGTGTGCCCTCCACCTGCCTCTGGGCATTCTGGCCAGTGCTGGGCAGCAGTCTGCAAGCTGGGCAGTCAGTGAACCAGCAAATATTCATTCAGGGGTGTATAGGTCAGCCTCGAGGGGCTTACAGCCTGGTCTGCCAGCCTGCCGGGACCAGGAGGAGGATCTAGATGTAGTTGTCTGCTCTGGCCAGCACTGTTGTTTGTCTCTGCAGCTCAAAGACCACCCCCCAACCCCAAGGCCTTCCCCTTCTGGGGGAGGGGTGTCAGATCTGAGGGTCTTTGTTCCAGGTGAGTGGGGGAGGAGGGAACCTGGTCCTTACCTCCCTTCACCCACCTCCCTGCAGGGAACCCAACATGCAAGCGTTATTGAAGTTTTCTCGGATACACATAGCTAAATGATAATAGATAGACGTGTGTGCATGCTCCGTCTCTTCAGCCGTGTCCAACTCTTTGTGACCCCATGAACAGTAGCCGACCAGGCTCCTCTGCCCATGGGGATTCTCCAGGCAAGAATACTGGAGTGGGTTGCCATGCCCTCCTCCAGGGCGTCTTCCTGACCCAGGAATCAAACCTGTTTTTCCTACGTCACAGGCCGATTCCTTACCCCTTGAGCCACTTAGGAAGCCCAGACAGGCAGGTAGATAAATAAACAAACATTTGATTTGTATGTTCTTGCTTGGTCTCTAAGTTGTATCCAACTCTTTTGCGACCCCATGGACTGTAGTCCACCAGGATCTTCTGGAATTCTCTAGGCAAGAATACTGGAGTGGGTAGCCATCTCCTTCTCCAGGGGATCTTCCTGACCCAGAGATGGAACCCACATCTCCTGCATTGCAGGTGGACTCTACCGCTGAGCCAGCAGGGAAGCCCAGATTTGTATGTACACACACACATATGTACATACATATATATTCAAATACTGTGACTAATTTTTGAACTCTTTAATCACAGTATTATATTATTGGGTTGGCCAGAAAGTTCATTTGGGTTTTTCATACCATCTTATGGAAAAATCTGAATGAACTTTTTGGCCGACCCATTGTTCCTCTAGAAAAGCACAAAAATCATATGTGAACTCTCATCAAATCCAATGTGAATTTTCACAAAGTGAGCACGTTTGTGTTGACAGCACCCAAATCAATATAGAGACCTTTGCCAGGTCCCCCAAAAGCTGCCTTACATCCCCTTTCTGTCTTGATGACTGCTCCCTCCCACCCCAAGATGACCACTCTGCCGGCCTCTCTCACCATAGACAAATTTTGCCTGTTTCTGAACTGGATGTAACTGGAATCTTAGACTATGTCCTCTTTTACGTCTGAGGTTCAGCAAAGCTGTCGTGTGTAGCTGCCAGTGTCATGTTTACATGTTTATTTGATGCGGCCAATGGCCTGTGCCTGCCCTTCACCACCTGAGTTCTCAGGAGTCCACCCCTCGGATCTCTGAAGGTACCCCGAAACACTCTTGGGGCCCCTCCTGGGCCCTGCAGCCCCTTCCTGGGCACCAGTGGGTGGTGTTCTGCACATAGGATGTGACGCCCTGAAGGCCATCTGAAGATGCAAGTCTGGTCGTGTGGCCCCTCTGCTTTGAAACTGCCGTCGCTCCCACTCACCTCTATAAAAACCACGCCTGGAGGGATCCGGCCCCACTGGCCTCCCCGCCTTTTTCTTTCCACTCACCACTCTCAGGCACCCTACTCAAAGCCCAGCCTTCGATTTCTGGCTTGTGTGGTTTCTGAATTGCGGTTACCCTAATTGCAATGTCTCTGTCTCCCTTTAAACTAGCAAACATCTTCTTGTCTTTGAAGACTTGGCTGAAATGCGCCCTCCTCCAGGAAGCCTTCTCTGACTGCTAAGGCAGGGTCAGCGCCTCCTCTGGGCCCCCACAGCCTCCTGCTCCCCTCAAAGTACCCCCATTCCTCCATTTCAGTAGCATCAGTTCACATGACCTGGGTGCCTCTGGCTTGGGAAAGATGTCAAGGGGTCCTGGCCAGGGACCCCAAAGGAGAACCATCTCCACAGGGGTGAGCCAGTTTCTCCTCCAAGCTGGCTAGGCAGCAGAGAAGGCAGTGTGACCCTTTGGGTCAGAAGCTAGTCTTGGACAGCACCTCTGATCTGGGTCTCCTGTGACTCCTCCAGTTTCCCCCGACCAGGATCCCACAGCCCTCTAACAGGGCCCTCCATCTGCCCTGTTGCGGCCCAAAGGTAGCTGCTCATCCCCAGATCTGATCACGATGCTCCCTGTCTCAAACCCTCCATGGCTCCCCAGTGCCTTGGGCCCACATCATGGTGTGGTTCCTGTGGTCTGCTGACCTCCCCAGCCTCACATCTCAACACCCATGGCTCATCCCCAGCACTTTACTCCATCAGATAGACCATGGGTGGTTCCCCAAACTCTGCCCCCTGAGCCTTCGCCCACCACACTGCTCTGCCCAGAGCTCTCTTTCCATCCCCCAGCCTGGCCCCAGGTACTTTAGAAATGGGTCCTGTTCTTTCAGAGAGGACTGACTGCTCCGCCTTGTCCCCCGGCACCCCCTGTACCATCTGTCCTAGACCTTGAGATGCTGGGGGAGCTCCTCTGTGTTTGTCTATCGTCTTCTCTAGACTGTAGACGCTGCATGGTGCTACACCGTGCCTGGGGCCTGGCACGCAGTGAATGTTTGTCCAATGAAGGAGTGAATGCGCCCATTTCACAGACAAGGGACGTGAGGTCCAGAAGAGCAGTGACAGGGCCTCTGATCCTCTGTGAAGTGCAGACACAGGCCCTGGACTTTCTTAGAGGGTGTGAGCCAGTTTCTAGCCTGTAGGGTCTGCCCTCTCTCCACCCGACCCCGGATCATCCCCTGCAGGGAAGAGTAGGTTTGACCACCCCTCCAGGAGCCAGGAAAAGCAGGGTACCCTGGAGCAGTCTTTGGAGAACTTCGGGGTTGCTTCCTGAGAACCAAGTCACCAGGACATCTGTCCTGCAGAGCTGGGAGCTCCGGATAGGCCCTAGGCTCACCTCTGGACCCCCCTCTGCCTCCCCGGCTGGGTGGGACTCAGGGTGGGGCGAGCAGCAAGGGGAGGACGTGGCTGGAGATGGGAGGTGTTGGGGAGAGGCAGGCCTGATTTATGAGGCAAGCAGTGATGGGACCACTTGGCAAGGTGGGCACGCACGACAGACCCTTGGAGATAAGAGGCCAGAAGTATGTGAGCAATGTAAACAGCAGGGGGCAGACACCCCAGCTGCACCCCCGCCCCGTACCAGCCGGAGACACCGGGACTGGGGCAAGCCAAGGACAGAAGGTGTCAGGACCTTCCAGGACCAGACCCACCTTTCCCCACGAGCTGGCCTGAGCCTCTCCTTCTTCGTGAGGAATGGCCACCTCCACACATCGCTTCATCCTCTCAAAGCAAACCTACTCCTTTCTCCCATCCCTGCCCTCGCTCAAGTCCGTCTCTCCTCTTTCTGGCTCATCATAGCCCTTCTCAGCCTCAGCCTTGAGGCTTCCCTGGGGTCCAGTGGTTAAGAATCTGCCTGCCAATGCAGGGGGCATGGGTTCAATCTATGATCTGGGAAGATCCTACATGCCTCGGAGCAACCAAGCCCTTGCGCTACAGCTATGGAACTTGTGCGCTTAGAGCCCGTGCTCTGTAACAAGAGAAGCCACCGCCGGGAGAAGCCTGCACCCCACGACGGGGAAGTAGTCCCCTCTCACTGCGACTAAAGAAAGCCCGTGCAGCAACGAAAATCCAGCACAGCCAAGAATGAATAAGTAAATACAAATCTTTAAAAAAAAAAAAAGCACAACCTTCCTAAGTGTGCCTTACACTTCATACCACCTCAGGGGCCTTTGCACACATGATGCTTGATGCCTTGTCTCTAACCTCCTTCTCTGCACTGATCTGCTGGCAAACTCCTACTCAACCATCAAAACCCATCCCATAAGTCCCCTTCTTGAGAGTCATTCCTGCCTCCCTAAGGTAGGAGAGGGGTTGCCTTCAGCTCCTGCAACCTCCAACCCCATCACGATCCTCTTGGTCACAGTACTCAGCACTCTTGCCCACCTCTTTGTTTGATGGGCTCTCTAAGGCAGAGGCCTCATGCATGCTCTCTCTGGGTCCCTGACCTCCATCTTAGGCTAACAAGGACTCAGAATCTCCAAGTTCAAGACTAGAGGCTCCCTCCTTTTATAAAGAGGCCAGAAGGATCAGACCTCCAGCGTAATCCACCTCCTATACACACCCACACTCTCTCTGTCATTCCACGTAACCCAGTCCTGGGCCAGAGACCAAGAGTGTCCTGGCCATCACACTTTATCCCAATCACAGCGGTCATGGGAATGACAAGAACCCCTTAAAGAGGAGGAAACTGACGCTAGGGGTTGGGGGGCACATACTTATCCAAACCATACTGCAGCCCGCCCAGGCTGGTTGACTGAAATGGCTCTATATCCAGAGAACCCACTGCAGGTACCGGATAGAGGACAACCGGCGGTACCCGGGCAGGACACGCAGATGGGGAAAGTTCAGTGAGTGCAAGGGCAGAGGCTGTACCGGCTGCCTGCTCAGGACGGAGGACACTCGTGGGCAGGGTCATACCAGTTGTCCCCATGGGGGCAGGGAGATGACCAGCTGAGTGCCGGGGGCAGGACCCAGAACCGGGGAGTCGGCTCCGTGACAAGGCTGCTGTCCACCGGCTGCCTGCACGGACAGGATGGCAGCTGCCTGCCCATGGCGCCGCCACCTGGCACAGACTGTCCTTGGCTGTGGACACGGCCCAGGGACCCACGTCTGCAGACAGGACTGGGCGTCTCAGCAGAGCCCCGCTTCTGCAGACAGCCGAGACCCCTCCTCACAGCCCTCCCGCAGGAATGCGTGACTTGGGATGGAGACTGTGTCATCCAAGAAACATTCCGTGTTTTCCTTGGTGCATGCTCTGGGAACGTGGCAAGAGCGGCTATCCACACGGCTGGCCACATACTTGGGCGGCTGCCGGAAAGCTGGGCTGCCCGGGGCCAGCCGTGGTCTCCGTCCCAAGAGGACTGGCCCCCGGGAGGCCACCCCCCCCACCTCTCTGGAGAACAGGTGGGAATATCCCGGGGCTGGCATCTGGATCGGGAGGAGGAAGGGGAGTGCACTGGGAACGGAGGTCTCCCACCCAGGCCCAGGGCCCTGCTGGCCAAACACTGTCTTTGAGTCTGGGAGACAGACATGGAGGACAGTTCCCTTTCTGGCCACAACCACGTGACTTTGGGCAAGCCACACTATTCTCTGAGCCTCAGTCTTACCCTCCAGACAATGGGCTCCCCTCAAGGTCCTCTCAGCTCTGAGGGGTCTGAAGATAGAACCTGGGTCTTGGAATCTGAGCATCTCATGCCCAAAGGGCTCACTAGAACCACCCCGCCACACCCCGAGACATCAGGGACATGCCAGCCTTTGTGCCTGTGGACATCCTACCTGAAAAACAGCCCCTCTTCCTGCTTTGAGCACAGCGGCCAGCCTGCCATGGTGTCTTGTGGTTTCACACTGGCCCCTGCCCCTGGGCTGCGAGTGGCAAAGCAAAGTGGGAGCAGTGGGGTGTGCTGTCTGCCTTACTCCTCTCTCAAATGGGGAGCCCAGGCCCAGCCCTCAGGTGGCTCTGAAACATCTCTCAGCCTTTGCCTCCTTCGCCCCCTCCCTTCCCCCAGAACGGCCTCCCACCGAGGCAGCGGGTCTGGGTGTCCCTGGGCCCAGAGCCTGAGGTTGGCTGGCATGGAGCACCCCCCTGCCAGCCGGTCCTGAACCTGCCCACGATGGAGTCTGGGGCGGAGGGGTGCACCTGGGCGCCAGCCCCCAGCCGCGGGCCCGTCACTGACTTTCCTGGAATTAACAGCAGCACTGCAGCCCCTTCTGTTTTCAGTTGGACGTGGTGGACAGAGCTCAAGGATTTCCATGTTTCCTTAAACATTTCTGGGCTGGGGCCCGGGGCAGGGGCCGAAGACAAGAGACTTCAGGGAGGAGCGGTCGTCACCCCCTGCCCCCTCCTGGAAGGCCAGGTGGGCATGGGCACAGACCCCAGATGGGGGCCCAGGGCATCCAGACCTCAACCTTCAGCTGAGCAGCTTCTAGCCTGTGGCAGTGCTAGAGAGGAGTGTCTTCTGGGACCCAAAGAGGTTGAGGTGGGCTTCCCTATCTGAACTGAGCCTGTCCCTCCGTCTCTGGGCCTCTGGCTCTTGCGTGGGGTATATGTATATGTCCATGTGAGAGGTGTCAAGGCTATGCCCTGGGAAGCCCAACCCTCTCTGGTTGGCGTTTCAGCTTGGGGGATTTACCAAAGACGTTTCGGGGCCTAATGCACCAGCTTCACAGTTCAGGGCCTCCTTTGGGACCCCCTGGAACTGAGACCCAGGCCTGGGTCAGCCTTTGGATCCCTTGACCAGCCAGGCCTGGCTTCCCTGCCCGCCCCCTGCCCAGCTGGCATTTGCCTTGGCCTGCCTCTCACCAGCCTTGGGGAGGCCCAAGCGCCTGGACGTGGTCATATCCGGCCCAGCCGTCTAAACAGGCCTGAGGCCCCAGGGCCCGCCGGGCCCAAGGGGAGCCCAAAATAACATCTGAGTCAGCGTCCCTGCAGACACCCCCACCCGTCCGGGCCCACAAGGAGGGGCCTAGAGGCAGCCCAGACTGGGGACTGGGCCGGGGCAAGCGGCCACCTGCTCCAGTGGGGACCCAGCCAGTGACGGTCACAGCTCAGAGGACGGCAGGACCATCAGGGTCACGAGAGGGAGGCTGGGGATGGGCAGGAGCGGGCGCCCGGCCCTGCCACTCCCGTCTGAGAAGAGTCTGCAGGTGCGGGCAGCCCAGGGTGGTCGAGGTCCCAGGAGGAGGAGAAGTAGGGGGCTGGGGAAACAGAAGGGAGCTCTCAACCCCGCCTAGGGTCAGAGAAGACACCCAGAGGCCAGGAAGTCCTGAAGGATGGGTTGTGTCCGGACAGGACAGGAAGAAGGGACACACAGTAGTCAGGGCTGCAAGATGAACAGAAGCCCCAGGCACCTGGGGGCCCACCCCAGAGCAAGCGGGGTACCCCCACCCCTCAGGGAGCACATATGGGCAACCCAAGACAGCTCCTGCCCCGGGTCTGTAGCCAGAATCTGCCCCCAACCATGACCCAGCAGCCATAGCCGGGATCTCCATCGCATGCTGTCTCCCACCCGAGCACAGAAGTGGTCCCAGCAGAAGGAACCGTCTGCCCTGAGGCCCCCACCTCCTCCAACCCCTTCCTCCAAGCGGACCCCAACCCCAGGAGACTCAGAGGAGGGGAGATCCCAAGTCTGGGGCAGGGTCCAGCCTGGGGTCAGGGCTCAGCCGGGGCTGGAGGAGAGGGGCTCCAGGCTGTGAAGCCAGGTTGATAGAGGGGGCAAGAGGGACCGGAGTTAGGGGGTCCTGGCTCCTCTTTGAAGGTGGTTCCCGAGTACGCCGGCTCGGGGGGTGTTGTGTCCCCAAGAGGGTGGCAGCTCTGAGGTCGTCCTGCCCCTCCTCTCCAGGCCGGGGACAAGAGGCGGATACCTGAGTCCCTGCTGGCCCGCGGCTTAATCCCCCAGCTTTCCTGAGAACAGCTCTGCTGTTCTTGGCCAAGGGCCTCCGCTGAGCCTGGCACGGCCCCGGCTTGGCCCTCACCCGCGAGTGAGGGCTTGGCGGGGGCCCAGCCAGGGTGGTGGACATGATGAAAGTGGAGAACATGGGGCCCGGGCGGGAGGCAGGGGCCCAGCTGGGCTCCGATCGGCGGCTCTGCAGCGGACTTGGGGCTCACCTCCCAGGGCCCCTCTTGTCCAGCCAAGGCGGCAGTGGCCTTTTTCCCAGCTTACCTGGGATAGAAAACAGACAGACCCTGTTCCTTCAGGCCTCTGAAACCAATTAGGGCTTCCCCAGGGGGAAGGAACCAGAAGATTGAGAGCAAAGCCCTGATCTTTCCTCCCTCCATCCCCCCCTCCTGTAACAGGCCTTGATTGCATGTCTACCATGTTCCCAGTTCAGTGCCAAAGTCTGCGTAGGGGGCACAGTGATGAATGTTCTACAGAGCCCCGAGCGCCGGGCCACACCCTCCGCCCTGCTCCAGTTTCTCGGAACAGCTCTGAGCCAGGGATCTGAGCGGGGCTTTGGGGTGGGGAGGGGGGCCTCCAGTAACGGTTGCTGAACCCCACGCCCAATGTGTGTGCCATGTACTAATTGGTGTCTCACCCACCACCCTCTCTAAGAGACGGGGATGCTGAGGCTCGGGGAGGCTGACTCACCCAAGGTTGAGTCCCAAGTGGAACAGTGGGAGCTTGAACTTGAGATCTGTGAGCACAGACCCTCGTGGGGCAGAGAAGGTGTGTGTAAGCATGCGTCTGTCTATGGTCCCATGTGTGCCCCTCTGAGTGTGCACGTGTGTGTGTGCGTACCTGTCTACGTGTGTGTGCATCTGGGGAAGAGTGGAGAGCCCTGAGGCTGGCTCAGAGCAAGAAGGGTGTCCAGACCAGGGGGCAGGACCAGGGGAATTGTTGTCGGATGGTGCCCAGACAGTCCCCGAGAGTCATTCCAGAACCCCCGGGGTCCTCCTAGGCCATTTCGTTAGCGATTTTCACATCCTTTTGTTACAGGTCTTGTTTGTGGATGGGTTTCGTGAAAGTTATCTGGGGAGAAGCACTCCAATCATGGAACTTCAGGTACATGCCAAGTTCCATTTTTAAAAAACTGTACTATAATTTCACCCCGGGGACTAGGATGGAGGATGAAGGAGTGAGCGACGTCAGGCCGGCAGGATGGCAGATGAACGTCTTGTGAGACCCCCTGATTCATTGATTCTGTATGTTGAATATTGGCATCAAGGAAATCATGGAACGAGGGATATGCCAGCCTAGGGCTTATTTGTCATTGTATCCTCAATGCCCAGTTTTTATCATTCAGTCGTTAAGTCACATCCAGCTCTTTGTGACCCAACGGACTGCAGCACACCAGGCTTCCCTGTCCTTCACTATCTTCCAGAGTTTGCTCAAACTCATGTCCATTAAATCAGTGATGCCAAAAATATTATCAGGGCCTGAAATATTATATTTGTATTTGATTTAAATCGATATTTGGTGAGTGAATGAATACCCTTTTTGGCTGAATGGGTAACACCTGAGCTTCCAAACTATCTCTCTTTTAATGAAGAGCTGAGTGCCCTTGAATGAGTCATTGAAACTCTACTTTTGACTAATCCTAGTGAGAGTCTTAGACTGGATCAGAGGCATTAAAGACACAGCGTGCAGGGCACAGCGCCCATCTCTTGTTTCCAGACAGACGTTACCAAGCAACTGTGCAATTCTCACCTGCTGAAACTGGATATCCCAGAATCCTCTTTAACACTGTTTCAGGCAGCTGGTGCCAGTCAAATGCAGTTAGTGATGGAGCCTATTTGTCATCCTGGTCAGGACAAGCTCCTCTGGTCCATAAATCTATGAACAAATGGAGAGAAGCTACGGGGAAGGTCCAGGCTGTGGGGTGGGTTTAGGGAAGAGTAAGGAAGGATCAGTAAGGAGGCTCCACTCCTGCAGATTCCTTATCCCAGTCTGGGGACCCTCAGAGTTGTAGAAACTGATGAGCTTGTCCCACCCCAGGTAAGAATAGACACGCACATGGAGAGAGGATGAGGGACCCCACCTGCTGCCTGAATCCTGACAGAGGTTGGAGCCAACATTCAGTCTGAAAACCACAGGCAGCTCAGAGCTTTTATTAAATCCAGGGCCTGAGGGAAGGGCAGGGGCTAGTCAAAGAGGCGATACAGCCGGCAACACAGGAGGGAAGGACTTCTCCCAAAGGCTGGAGCCACCAAACTTGGAGAGGGGTTGGGTGGGCAGACTGAGGCCTGGCTCTGCTGAGATTTAAAATACTCTTGTATTGGGACTTCCCTGTGTGGCCCAATTGTTAGCATGCTCTGCTCCCAACGCAGGGGGCCCAGTTCGATTCCTGGTCGAGGAACTAGATCCCACATGCCACAGCTAGAGATCCCATGTGCCACAACTAAGATCCAGTGCAGCCAAATAAATAATTTTTTTTAATTAGTTCTGTGTCAAAGTAGATCTGAGACCTAAAAGTGAGAAGCAAAACTATAAAGCTTCTAAAAGAAAATGGGAGAATATCTTTAAGACTTTTGAGTAGGCAAAATTTTCTTAAATAGAACAGAAAAAGCACTAACCACTAAAGAAATGCTGATAACTGTGCCTTCTTTAAAATCAATGATTTCTGTTCATCAAAAGACAGAAAGGCAAGACAGGCAGGCTACAGAGTAGGAGATCTTTACAACACATACAATTAACCACAGAATTGTATCCGCATCTATAAAGGACTCTTACAAATCAATAGAAGAATATCAAACAACTCAATTTTCAAAAGTGAATAGAAGTCTTAAATAGGCACGTCACAGACACAGATATTTAAAGGCCCAAAGATCATATGATAAAGAGCTCACCATCATTACTCATCAGAAAGATGAAAGTTAAAACCATAACGAGATACCCCTGTATACACACAGAATGGCTAAAATTTAAACACTGACGATTCTAAATGTTGACAGGATGATGAATAACTGGAATTCTCCTAGACTGCTGATAAGAATGTAAAATGGTACTTCTTTAAAAAAAAACTGTCCAAAAAAAGAAAAAAAAACTGTCCAGAAATTCTTCAAATAATTAAACATATACTTACCATAGATCCCAGCAATTCCACTTCTAGCTCTATACACATGAGAAATGAGTACATATTTCTACCAAAGACAGGGATGTTCCCAGCAGCATTATTCACAATACCAAAAAAAAAAAATTGGGCCCAAAAGTACATTAAAATTACAATAGATAAATACACTGTGGTATATTTATCAGATGGAATATTACACAGCACTGAAAAAGAATGAGTTCTAGCTATATACAAAAGTATGGGTAAAGCTGATAGTCACAATATGAGCCAAAGAAACCAAATACAAAGAAGTATGCACTGTGGGATTTCATTCCTATGAGTTGGTATAAGCTTCCTGAGACTGCCATAACAAATTACCACATAGTTGGTATACAAACAAGAGGAATGTATCCTGTCACAATTCTGAAGGCTAGAAGTCCAGACTCAAAGTGTTGAAAGGGCCGTGCTCCTTCCAAAGGCTCTAAGGACGAACCCTTCCATGCCTCTTTCTAGTTTCTGATGGTTGACAGACATCCTTGGTGTTCCTTGGCTTGTAGGTGATTCATTCCAATCTCTGCCTCCATCTTCACATGGCCATCTTCTCCCTGTGTGTCTGCACCCCCACATCTTCCATGGCCTTTTAAATTTTTATTTATTTGGCTGCTCTGTATCTTAGCTAAGGCATCAGTTCAGTTCAGTCACTCAGTTGTGTCTGACTCTTTGAGACCCCATGAACTGCAGCATGCCAGGCTTCCCTGTCCATCACCAATTCCTGGAGCTTATTCAAACTCATGTCCATCAAGTCGGTGATGCTATCCAACCATCTTGACCCCTTCTCCTCCTGCCTTCAATCTTTCCCAGCATCAGGGTCTTTTCCAATCAGTCAGTTCTTCGCATCAGGTGGCTAAAGTATTGCAGTTTCAGCTTCAGCATCAGTCCTTCCGATGAATATTCAGGACTAATTTCCTTTAGTCTTGGTTGGATCTCCTTGCAATCCAAGGGACTCTCAGGAGTCTTCTCCAACATCACAGTTCAAAACCATCAGTTGTTCAGTGCTCAGCTTTCTTTATGGTCCAACTCTCACGTCCATACGTGACTACTGGAAAAACCATAGCTTTGACTAGATGGACCTTTGTCGGCAAAGTAATGTCTTTGCTTTTCAACATGCTGTGTAGGTTGGTCATAGCTTTTCTGTCAAGGAGAAAGCGTCTTTTAATTTCATGGCTGCATTCACCATCTGCAGTGATTTTGGATCCCAAGAAAATAAAGTCTCTCACTATTTCTATTGTTTCCCCATCTATTTGCCATGAAGTGATGGGACCGGATGCCATGATCTTCATTTTTTGAATGTTGAATTTTAAGTCAGCTTTATCACTCTCCTCTTTCACTTTCATTAAGAGGCTCCTCTTCACTTCCTGCCGTAAGGGTGGTGTCATCTGCATAGCTGAGGTTATTGATGTTTTTCCTGGCAATCTTCATTCTAGCTTTTGGTTTATCCAGCCCAGAATTTTGCCTGATGTACTCTACATTTAAGTTAAATAAGCAGGGTGACAATACACAGCCTTGATGTACTCCTTTCCCAAAACGGGATCTTTAATTGGGGCATGCAAACTCTTAGTTGTAGCATGTGGGATCCAGTTCCCTGATCAAGGATTGAACCCAGGCTCCCTGCACTGGGGGTCCTAGCCACTGGACGACCAGTGAAGTCCCCACAGGGCCTTCTTATGAAGACACCAGTCATTGGAGGTAGGACTCACCCTAATCCAATAGAACCTCATCTGAATTAGATTACATCTGCAAAGGCTCCAGTATCAAATAAGGCCACAGATGCCATCCATTAGGGCTTGGCCATATCTTTGGGGGACACAGGCCCACTGCGAAGTTCAAGAACAGGCAGAACTACTCTGTCATGAGAGATATCGGCCGAGTGGTTGTCTCCAGTGGGGACTGACACGGAAGTGCTCTGTATGTTGATGTGAAGGGTAGTGACATGGGCATGTAAGCATTTAAAAACCCTCAAGCAAAAAAATAACATAAACCAAAACCCCTCAAGCTACCCACCTACTCTCTGTGCACTTGACTGTATATGTGTTGTGTGAAAGTTGCTCAGTCGTGTTGGACTCTTTGCGACCCCATGGAATGTATAGTTCATGGAATTCTCCAGGTCAGAATACTGGAGTGGGTAGCCTTTCACTTCTCCAGTGGTTGGATCTTCCCAACCCAGGGATCGAACCCAGGTCTCCCGCATCGCAGGCAGATTCTTTACCAGCTCTCACTTTAAAATGCCCTTAAGGAGTTGAATTAACTGATCGCTGGTCTGGAGTTGATTAGGGCAGGTGAATGGTGGCCCTGAGGATAAGAGCTCCATAGAGGGGGTGGTTGAGGTGTGAACTCTGGATTGGCTGGTTTATATGTGAAAGTCCCTCTCCCAGGCAAGTTGTTTACTATCTATAGGAATTAGCTTGCCTGGGAAGGATGGCCCCTCCAGAGTCAGCAAGCTCCAAAGATGGCAAAGCATCAAAAATACTAGACAAAAAGACGTGATTGAGTCAGGAAAATAACACCAGCTCCTGACTCATTTGGAGATGAAATGGGTTACTGTCGTTGAAGCTCCCAGCATGGGGCCTGACAGATGAGGGGAGCACAGTACCAGCTGGATCCAAAAGCCACATCCCTCCTCTGAGAAGCCTTCCTGGGTTGACCCCACCTGACACTTCTTTGCTTGACAGGCCCCTGGTCCCCTTTAGCAGCATCAGATTTCTTTTTCCAAACCAGCGAACTCTACACACACATGGCTCTGGAGGGACTGGGCCGCTCACCAGTCTGGGCTGATGGAGGAAGAGTGGGCAGCTTAGTCGAACACTGCTGGGCAGGGAGCTCTCCTAGATTCTGCCAGTCTCCAGCCCTGCAAGACCTCAAAGCGCGTTCTGAAAAGAGTGGACGAGGACAGTCCTACAGCCGTCTGGATGGTTGGCCCATCTGGTAACACCACGCGACCGGGAAAGACCCCCTTGGAGAAGCCAGCTCAGGGGAGGGACCTTCTGTCCTCTAGGGAACATGTCGTGTCAGGAGGTCCATACACCTCCTGAAATCCACCCCTCAAACCCAAGCAAGAATCAGAACCAGAGGGACTGCTCTCAGGAAAGGGAGCAGGGAGCATGTTGAGGGTCAGGAAAGGGATCAGAGCATCAGGAGAGCCCTCGGGGGGGTCTTGGGGGTTTTGGGGCCAGGCGGCAGGTATAGCGGCCCTGAGAACAATGGTGACCCGAGCTTGGGGGCCAAGACCTCAGTTCTTAGCAGCTTGGCGGGAGCCCAACCTGTGGCCAGGCGAGGGCTATCAGGAAGGCGTGTAGGACTGGGGGGGTCTCCCTCCCCCCATCCCCCCATTCAGCTGTACACCTGGACGTCACTCAATCACATCACAGGTGCCTCTTCCCAACAGCTACCCCCCCCCCCCCGCCCCCGTGCAGAGCGTGAGATTCATTTGTAAACACTCATGGTTATGGTGTCTCTCGGACTTTCTGACTGTGAAACATGCAGGAAAAAAATTCATCTAGGCCTCCCAGGCAAACACATGAAAACTAGACAAAAGATTTAAGATACAGGGCTGGTTTGGTCACATGTATCTTGCATCCCTTCTCTCCTCTCCTTCTAAAATGCTGTTCCTGACCCACTAAATCAATTTTATACCCCATCAATGGGTCACAGCCTGCAATGTGAAAAGTGCTGGTAGAGTGTTAAAGGCTGACCAGGAAGGGCCAGCATCCTCCCAGGGTCAGTTACTGGTGGCCAGAAGCAGGGCGGGGACAGCTGGGATCTATGCTTTCGGAAGCTACCCCTCCCCCACAGGCAGGCAGGCAGGCAGCCCGTGGGTGGGCTGAAGGGGACAGGTCTCGGTCAGGGTTTTCAGCCTTCCTGCTTTTGCAGATGCCGCCCAGAGCACATCTCCCTTTGAGAGAAGGGACCAGGATGCCGCTCTGGCGTCATCTCCTCCAGGAAGTCTTCCTGATTGCCCCTCATTCCAGGATTGCTGGTGCTAGTGTTCTGTGGGTCCCCACTCCCAAGGCTCCATGCTCAGCCAAAGCAGGCAGCTCAGGAATGTGAAGGACAGAAAGAACTGACAGAGTAGATAACCCTGGCCCAGCAGGACCCCTGGCCCGAACTCGCCTGCCTCCCACCCTTCATCCTGGCAGCTGCCCTGCCCACCCCGTGGGACCCGCCTGGCGCCACAGGGATCAGACCAGCTAAGGGTTCCAGGCATGGGTGGAGGGGTCTGCTCAGGGCAGGGAGTGGCCCCAAACGTGGTGTAGAGATGGAGACTGGCAGGATCCAGGCGAAGAGAGCTCCCTGCCTGGCCGTGTTCGCGGGTCAGGCTCCTGGGCACCGCGGGCTGGTGGAGGCGAGGTGATAAGGGTGTGCAGGAGAGAGTACTGCTGAGAGCCGGGCAGAGGGAGCCCGGAGGAGGGCGGGGTGCACAGACTGCTCTGCCCACCTGAGCCCTGCGGGAACCCCTGAGGGCAGACAGCTCAGCCCCAGACCCTACTATGTGCCCCACCCAGGGAAGAGGAGGCCCTGTTCTCCAACTGCTGAGCATCAGCATCACTTGATCAGAGGACAGGGTGCCTGCGGGGGTGAAATACCGCAAAGGACTCAACTCCAGGCCACAGTGCCTTGGGTTGACCTTGAGTTGACCTTGGGCCAGGTGTGTGCCTTCTCAAGACTCAGTTTCCTCATCTGGGAAGCGGAGTCGTTTATTTGGTCATGAATACCTGTAAGTGTCAGTCCTGAATCCCTCCCCTCCAGCAGCTTAGCAGGCTGCTGGCCAACGTGGACTGAAGTCATCCTCGCTTTGAGTCAGAATCCCAGAGGGGCAGGAGCCCCAGAGGGAAGAGGTCCTTCTCGGGGACCGGGAGAGTCCCCTGTGACTCCCAGGAGGGGATTGCCTCATGAAGGCCTCCCCAGGCCCTGGCTCCCCAGCCTCAGCACAATGCGGGGTCCACAAAGGCACAGAGGCTCCCCCAAGGCGATCATTGAGCCAGAGCCCATTCTAGTCTCCTGGGCTTAGCGGAGACGCCTGGATTTGGGTTGGGGGTGGAGGGAGGAGGGAGAGAGGCCCAGTAACTGGGATGGAATTCGCTGCCCCCGCCCATGTGACAGGGGCTCAGAGTTAAAATTAAATAGATCTGCAGGAGATAGCAGTGCTTTCTGGCGGCCCAAGTTTGTAGACAGGGCTCCTAACCCCTGTGTTTATAAACTTGGTTAATAATATCTCCGATCGAAAACGGAGATGTGCTTTTGTAAACTGTCAAGTGTGAAAGGCGTGAGAGGCGTGTTCTGGACTCCTCTGTCCCAGGCCCCTGGGGAGGGGTGCTCAGAGCACCCAGCTCACGATGTTCCCCCCAGACGGCAGCAGACAGCCCTCGAGGCAAAGTGGGAACAGCACGGGGCAGAACAGCCCGTCCGGGACACCCACCCCCCGGCTCGCATGGGCCAAGGACCCAGACTGACAGATGACTCAGACACACAAACACCCGGGCCTGGGCAGAAATTGCTGGATTGGAGACGTGGGCCTCGGGAGCTGGGACACCCTGGGGCGGCATGTGGTGCTGGGGCCTGGGGCGGGGGGCGGTCCTCCTGGGCCTTCTCCTCACCAGCCTCAAACGTCTGCTTCAGTGGACCCTGTCCCGCTCTTGAGTATTTGCTGTGTGTGTGTGTGTCTGTGTGTTAGTCATTCGGTTGTGTCTGACTCTTTGTGACCCCATGGACTGTAGCCCGTCAGGCTCCTCTGTCCATGGAATTCTCCAGGCAAGAATATTGGAGTGGGTTGCCATTCCCTTCTGCAGGGGATGTTCCCAACCCAGGGATTGAACCCGGGTCTCCTGCATTGTAGGCAGAATCTTAAACGTTTGAACCACCAAGGACTAGACTCTTAAAGCCACAAGTTTTCCCTCTTAAGGGCTTGTGGAGACCCTGTCCCGTCTCCATAAAAAGAAACAAGTGTGTCTGAGGGTTAATTACTCTTGATGTCACCTTCATCAGGTATTATTACAAGGTGATCTGCCACAGCTCACACACTGATCAGCGTTAATCCCTGTCACAGGGACGACCACTGGCCCCTCTGCACGCCTAGGCTGCTCCCGGCACTCCAGCCTGACGGGGTGTAGAAATGCTAGCCCGCCTCCCAACTCCCAGACCCCACTCTGAGCACAGGCTATACCTCCCTTGGGTTCACCGGGTTTGAGTTGATCCCATGTGATGAACTGAGATTCCACAAGTGGCCCAGATCTGCAGCGTTCAGTCTTTTTTCAGCTTCAGATGCTTTACCCCCAGTGAAGTCCGCTGCGGGGGTCCCAGCCGCCTCTGGGGAGGCCAAGCTGCAGAAGGCCGCTCTCCTCTCCTGGCTGAAGTGCTGCCTGGTACCCCTCGGTAGGAGGCCACCCTCTCGGGCTCGGTCACCAACGCGATGGCCTCTGCCCTGTGCTGTGTGCGCCTCGGGCCTCCCACTGCAGGCCCCCGAGGGCTTCCCTCTTCCCTCTGTCTCTCCTCTTCGTGCCCTGTCCCACCGGTAACCTTTCAGTAGCAGGAACCACCCTCAGTGTTCCCTCCTTGCTGGTCCCATGTCAGGCTCATCCTCACCAGACCCAGACCCCTCGTGGTCTCGCCCTGGACCATATACCCTGCAGCCACTGGCCACAGGAGGCTGCTGAGCACTTGAAATGTGACTGACCCAAATCAAGGTGATAGTCAAAGTGTATCCTATACTCCAGCTTGAAGACTTAATACAAAAAAGAATGCAAAATATCTCATGAATAATTTTTGTATCCATTACTTGCTCCAAATACAATCTTTTAGGTATATTGGGTTTAAGTATAGCTTATGATGCAAATTAATTTTACTTGTGTTTTCCTTCATTTCATGTGGCTACTTGTTACTGTTCAGTTGCTAAGTCATGCCCAACTCTTTGCGACTCCATGGACTGCAGCATGCCAGGCCTCCCTGTCCTTCACCATCTTCCAGAGCTTGCTCAAACTCATGTCCATTGAGTCAGTGATGCCATCCAACCATCTAGCCCTCTATCGCTCCCTGCTCCTCCTGCCCTCAATATTTCCCAGCACCAGAATCTTTTTCAATGAGTCGGCTCTTCGCATCAGGTGGCCAAAGTATTGGAACTTCAGCTTCAGCATCAGTCCCTCCAATGAATATTCAGGGTTGATTTCCTTTAGGATGGACTGGTTTGATCTCCTTGCTTCCCAAGGAGAAGACGTCTGGTCCAGCACCACAGTTCAAAAGCATCAATTCTTCGACGCTCAACCTTCTTTATGGTCCAACTGTCACATTCATACATGACTACTGGAAAAACCATAGCTTTGACTACAAGGATCTTTGTCGGTAAAGTGATCTCTTGCTTTTTAATATGCTGTCTGGGTTTGTCATGGCTTTCTTTCCAAGGCTACTAGGAAATTTAAAATCAGAAGAGGGGAAAGCTCAAATCTTAATGTCATTGGTATCTGGGCCTCACAGGTGAGAAGGGATGGGCCAGGACCACGTGTGTACATCAGTCCTTCACTCTGCCTTCCTGCTGATTCTCTCTTAGAAGGTCTGCACTGGAACCCACACTACCCAACCAGCATGCAAGTCCTTTCCAAACCTCACTTAGGTTGAGAAATTCTTGTTCCCACTATTAGTGTAACCTGGCCCTTATTTCCCATGGGACCACCTAGGGGGACACTCACTCACACAGAGGTGTAAATGACTGACAACTGAGGCCCCCTCATTGGGAGGGAACCCCAGTAGGGGGTCCCAGGTCTGGGATGACACCAAGCTCTTCCCAGGCTAACTGGCAGCCCATGCTTACTCTCTCTGGTCCAAGGTCCCATGCAGATAGATAGCACATCCTGCACTCAATGGACAAAAGGACCACATGTAGATAAGGAAGAAAACAGAAACCACACCTCCCGGGTTTCTGGAGGTCTGTCCCTATCACCAGAACTCTGCCCCCATCTCCTGGAGTGCACATCTGCGTTTGTCATCTCATACTCTTCAACCATGAAGGAAGCAGAAATGAGTCCATCCTCACACTGCCTTCAGTGATGGCCAGGCCAGTGGAGGATAAGAATGAAGCACCAAGTTCAAGTCAGGAACCCTCAGAGAGCTTCTGGGGGCAGGGATGTTGAGACCAGCATACTCTGGCAGCCAGTGTCCAGCACCCAGCCCTCCAGGACGAGTCCAGGGGCTGGGGAGCTGCTCCATCAGCCAGAAGGGAGGAGAGAGGCTGAGCAGTGCAGCCAGGTCAGGGAAGGCCCTGAAGGGCGTGCTCAGAAATCTGGGCTTTATCTGAGAGGCTTTATCTGAGGGTTTCTGAGCACAGCCATGACAGAGCCAGATGGAGGCTGGGGCTCTGTCCTTCCTAAAGGTCTGGAGAGGCTGGTGGCCCATCAGTGACTCACCTGGATGCTCTGGACCAAGTGGGTGGGTAACACTTGTCGGTGGTAACAGTAAAGCCAAGCCCCTGAAACATTTGGTGCCCCAGGCAGTTTGACATTTTCTTTTTTTTTTTTTTTTACATTGCTTAATCTCTACAGCTATGCAGGCAGGTGGGCGGAGAGCAATTCAGGACTGTTGTGTTTCTTGAATGAATGAATGTCGGTCTATCACTGTAACCCCCAGTTCTTACATTATGCCTTGAATGCATTGGACTAAGTGGCACTGGATTATCAGTCTACCGGGTTTGATTCTTTGGAGGTGTACAGAAACCTTGTGGGATATGAGTTCATGGAGCTGCTGTGATGTAGGATGCTAAGGAGAAGGGGGGCACTCAGGGATGCAGGTGGGGGACAGGACACAGAGGAGAGGCTGGGCCCGGCAGCCTCAAGTCATACCCTGCAGGCGCCCCCACACCTCTCCTGGACCCCACCACCACCACCCCCGCAGCAAGCCCTCTCCCGCTGGCTCCAGCCTCCCTCCCAGTCCTGGAATTAATAAAGACTCTGAGCAGACTGCGGTTTGCGAGTCTGAAAGCCGGTTCCTGCCCACGTCACTGCCCTGAGAGGAGTGGGGCCCAGTTTCTCCCCAGCACCCTCGTCCGTCCCCCTCCCCGGGAGGGGGCAGGCACTCAGATCCCCTGGCCTCCCCTCCCTTCCCCCAGCAGGCACATCTCGGCCCCGAGCCTCAGCCCCTAACCCTGAGCATCTCCCACCCTCAACAACAAGGGCTGGCTTGGGCTCATCATCTCATCAGCACCCCCGCCATAGGACCCCCAAATAACATGCATAGGAAGTAAGAACTGTACACTTGCTCTGCACGCACTGCTTCTAGACAATTCTGCTAGCGTGCACGCCCACTGCCTTCCACACTGCTGGAGCAGCCACTGCCTGAGACCAGGGAGAGGAAGGGGATAGCCCAGGGACCCAGGGTGACCCAGCAGAGAGCCAAGTCTAACAGTTACAAGGAGTGGGGCTTGCAGAACTAATGTTAACAGCAGCAGCACTGGAACTAAGAGTGGGGGACAGAGCATTGCGGAACTGCAGACACGGTACAGAAACATATGACCTCATCTCACTCATCTTTGCAGAAACCTCCCAGGCAGGAATATTTATCACCATAAGACAGACGAGGAGCCCGAAGTCCTTTGAAGAGGTTACCCTGATAGAAAGTGCTCGAGCCAGAATTTTAGTCCTAGGTCCCACCAGGCCCAATGCCTGGCCTCTGGCCCCTGCAGTTACGGTCTCCCCCGCTGGCCTTGCTGACTGCCTCGGTGCTCCTGGCTGGAGAAGGGGTCCTTTAACTCCTGTCCTCGGCCTTGTGGCTGAGTTCTCCTCTAAGCCTCCATCTGGGTGTAGGGAAAAGCTCTGAGAACTCACAGCCTTGACTTTTCCCCATCGTAAGCTGTGATGAAATCAGGTACCAGTTCCCTCTCCTATCCTCTGGCCCCCAAATTTCTTCCCCACTTAGGTGGGGAGGCAGGACCCCCTCGTTTCCCATCCCATCTCACCCCCTCAATCCCCAGGGTCTCCATCCCGCAGTCAGGCGAGGACAACCCAAGTCCTTCTGGAAATGCTGGTCCCAGTTGTTTTAGCACAGGGCCTCCCCCTCCTGGCCACCAGAGGAACGTCAGTCCCAGGCATTCTCCTGGGGCCAGGAGAGACCTGGAAGTCTGAGGGCTACCAGACCTGGTGTGGGTTCTAGGGATGCTCAGCGTTGGGACAGGTGGGGGCCAAGTGGTAAAGGTGGGGGATGTTGGGCCACTTATCAGTCTGAGTGGGCTGCCCCACCCCCCTGGTTCTCTGCAGGGCACCTGGGGATCCAGCCTGACCTTGACCAGACATCGTGGCCTGCATAAATTGCAGGGGGCTATAGCTTCATCCATGACAGTCGGAGCCCCTGTGATATATCAGAGTCTCCAATGTGACCCCCTGATGCCCCAGGGTCTCAACCCCCAGGCCATTCTGCCCGCAGCCACCTGGCCTCCGCAGACCTGGATCCTAGACCAACCCATCACCCCCTCCCCAGCCTCAGGCAGGAGGCTGGGACCTTAACCCACAGAGAATGGAGCCCTGCAGGGCGTCAGGGTCCCCTTCCCTGCCCCCAGATGCCCCACGGGGGCAGCAGCAACTCGGTCTCACCTTCCCAGCCATTCTGCCCACAGCTCCTTGACCTCTCCAGACCCTGGCCTGGATGGACCCGGGACCCCAGGTCTGACCAACAGCCCCCTCCCCAGCTTTGGCCTGTCTCTGGCCAGGTCTGGGAGTGTTGAGGGAGTTTGGAGGGCCGGGGTGGGGGAGCAGAGACGCAGGACAGCTGGCCTCTGTCCCCACACTGGGCCCGGGGCCCAGCCGGAGGGGCGGGGGCCTGGCCACTCAGGCCTTGGCTGGGGCCGGATTTTTGGCTGGGCTGCAGGGCCCTCCCTCCCGCTTCCTCTCCCGAGGGCTGTCCTGGCAGAGGCCCCCCTCGCACTTTCTGGCGGGAACAGGGCCAGCAGCGAAAGAACAGCCGCAGAGGGAAAGCGGGAGAGAGATGGGGGGAAACTGTGTGTGTGTGTGTGTGCGCGTGTGTATGTGCGCGCGTGTGTTTTCAGGGAAAAAAAAAAAAAGAGCCCACAGTCCAGTCCAGTCAGACCCAGCCTGGGAGGCTTGCGAGCCGGCCTTTCGTAATTGCCCCCTCCCCGTGGCCCCCTCCCCGAGGCCTCCCCCTTCTCCCGCCCTCCCGCCCGCCCTCTCTCCCTCCCTCCTTCCCTCGCAGCCGACGAGGCAGCAATTACGCTTTGGGGATAAAACGAGGCGCAGAGAGCGGGCTGGGGCATTTCTCCCCGAGATGGCGGGTCTGACAGCTGCAGCTCGGCGGCCCGGAGTCCTCCTGCTCCTGCTGTGCGTCCTCCACCCCTCACAGCCCGGAGGTAGGCCTCACCCTGTTCCCCTGAAGGGCCCGCAGCCCTCGGGCCACCCGCTCAGGTGGCTGGACCGACCGACGAGAGTGCGCCCTGCACTCCCAGCACCCTCCATGGGGAGTCCCAGGCAGGAGCCCCTCGGCCACTGGATCCTCGGAACCGCCCCTCCTGGGAGCCAGCCGTGCGGAGCAGAAACCTGTCATATGTTCGCCCCGAGACTCAGAATGGTCCCAGACCAGCGCCGGCTTCTGCTGCCCCGACAGGGCGGATGAACCTTGCTCTGTCCTGGGGTGCTCTCCCAGGGTGGGGGTCCCGAGCACACTGGGGAAGGGCCAGCGAGGTGCGTCGGGTCTGTGAGCACCGGCGGTTTGCACACCTGTGGACCCAGTGGCTGTGCACACGTGCCCCGGGGACAGGGGACCTGGGCTGGAGGCCAGCTCTGCGGCAGTGAGCTCTCTGACCTCGGCAGGTTCCTCGTCCCCTGGGAAGTCGGGACCCGCTCCGGGTGATGTCAGGGTTAAGTTGATTACAGGGTTGCGGGTTGGAAAGCTGCCGCTGTGGTCTGTCCCTGGTGAGAAAGGCTGGGACTTCTGAGCGTGTGTGTAAGTGTGTGAATGTGCGTGTGTGCACGAGTGTGTTACATGCTCTTGCCCAGGCGTGCATGGTCTGTATGTGTCTAGTCGTGTCATCAGATAGAGGAGGAGGTCATCAGATAGAGGACGAGGGGATGAATGTTCACAGGTTTATCCCTGGACAGGTGTGTGTGTGTGTGTGTGTGTGTGTTGGAAGGAGGCATGTTATAGGATATATTCATAGGATATGTGTAAGTGCCTGTTAGCATGTGCAAAAGTCTGCCACCCAACAGGCGCGTACACAGAGGCGATCTGGTGTCCAGGTGTGTCACTGGGTGTGGTTTGTCTCTGAGTATGTGCGTGTGTGTGCGTGCGAGTGTGTGAGCTATGGAACACCAGCAAGGACAATGAAGCTGGGGAAGGTATCCGTCTCCTGGCAGAGGGAGAGCCCAGCGTGCTGGGGGCTTGCATGGACCTGGGGGCACTCCCGGGCCACCTGGCATATTCCCAGCCATGGGCCCGGAGGATGCCCCCTCAGGGCTGCCACACCTTGGGGGGACTCTGGGAATGGTCCCCCAGCATCCCCGAAGATGCTCCTGGCCGTGGGGAGAGAGAGGTGCAGGCAGCTCATGAACCTTTGGTGGGGTAGCCTGGGTGGGGTCTGGTTTCCAGGAGGGTCCTCTTTGCCATGAGAACCAGTGGGGGCCAGTGTCGGGATGGGGGGTGGGCTCCGGGTGGAGCAGGGCCAGGCCGGAGGGCAGAAGCAGGAGCTGGGCAGGGGCAGCAGCTGTTTCCGTGAGATTGGTCAGCGGGGCAGGACCGCTGGGAGCGGGGCTTCCTGCCCAGAGGTCAGCTCCCGAGTCTGGACAAAGCCGAGGGATGCTGGTGCAGCATCGGGGGGGCCCCATGGTGGGCAGAGAGACCATTCCAGGGGAGCAGCTGTCCCCGGGCCTGAGATGGCAGCTCGGGTCCCATCTGAACCTCCTCCCCGGAGTCTGGCCCCTGAACACCTTCCTTCCTAGAGACAGCTCCCCTCTAGAGCACGACATGTAGCTCCCGCAGGAACCCTGAGATTAGAGAATTTTTATCTACACTCCACAAACAGGGAGATTGAGGCTGAGACAGGCTAAGGCAGCACCAGGGGGTGAGTACCAGCCAGCTCATCCCTGGGCTAAAGGATGAGGAGGCGGGGGCCAGGTTCCAAGTGGCATTTGGGAAGGGGCAGGCCTGGGGCTGAGTACTCTGGGGTGGGCCTGCCCTAAGAAGAATGCACCCTCAATGACCGGGCTAAATGTTCCCTGGCCCTGTTCTTTTTTTGCAAACATAAATCTCAGCTCTGTCCCGGGTGGTAGAGTAGCCGGGTCCAAATAAGGGGTGTGTGAACTGATGAGGTCTTCTGAGGTTTGTGCCCAGAGCCTCCCAAAGGAGGGCCCCCCGCCTCCCACACACACATGCTCACACAAGCACGCACGCACTCACACCTGCCCGGCTATCCTGAGGGATGTCACCCTCATGGGTCCCCCAGTCCCAAAGAACCATGTTGCCAATGGAGACAAAAAAGGGACAACCCAGGAAGGCTCTGCGAAGGAAGGGTTGTCTGGACCCATTTAAGATGGGTCAAAAGTAGCTTTGAAGATCATTTGCCCCAGACTCCCTTGCCATTTAAAGAGAGAGAGAAATTAAATCAGTTATAATTGGGACCAGCTGCCCCAAATCCCCAGAAATTTTATCATTTTAGCTTTGGGTGGTTTTTCGGTTTTGTTTTTCTGATTTCGGAACTGAAGATGGTTTTGAAACCGGGATTTTTTCAGCCCTGGCTGCCTATTGGAATTACACAGGGAACTTGAAACCATTCTGACATGGGGTCTCACCACAAAATTCTGGCTTTACTCGGTCTGAGGAGGGACCCAGATGTGTAGGCCTTGTTAAAGCCGCCGCCCAGGTGACTCTGAGGGGCCTCCGGGGCCTCGGACCCCCAGTTTAGGGGTTGATGCTGCTCTCTGAGTCTGCTGGGGCTGAGGCAGGAAGGCAGGCGTGCCCGAGGGGAGGGAGGGGACAGACTCAGTCACTGGAGGGCGGATTGTTTTTGAAAAGCCCTTGGCAGCCTTTCTCCATGCAAACAACAAACAGCTTCGTGTGGTCTTATCTGCTCCCCAGGCCGGCCCCCATGGACTTGAAATTGGCAAAGTCCCCGGCCAAGGCCCGCTGGCCCTCTGCTTGCTCCCAAACAGCCGTCTCCCAGCTCTTTGAACCTGGAGCCCAGGGCCCAGGCAGAAGGCCCTGCGTGTAACTGGGGTCAGCTGTGGGTACCGGGCCAGGCACTCCATCTCTCTGGCTCATGGATGGTTTCCCTGGCTGTAAAGTGGGGAGAGACATCCTTGCCCAGCATACCTCCTAGGGCCGGTGGGTGGCTCCAGCAAAGTCACATTGCAAATAATGCATCAAGGAAGAGGGCTATGGGAATGTGAATTTTAAAAACCATATATTCTCTTATTGGGACTTTGCTAGTGTGAGCTAATATCAACCCTTATAATTCATACACATTTATAAGGTTTAATTTTTTCTCTTGCTACTCATGCAATGCTTTGTCTAATGGGGAGGCAGCCCATGTGTAAATAGAGGTGCAGTAATGGAGAAAGCTGACAAGACTGGGAGATGGGGTGGCGTAGAGGGAATCCAGGAAGGCTTCATGGCAGAGGTGACATTTGAGTTATATCTTAAAGAAAATTAAATGTTTGAGGGGCTTCTGTGGATGGGAGGTGAGACTCAGTCTTTGGGGCTCTGCGGGGCAGAACTGGAGAGAAAGAGGAACAGATTCTGTCTCAATAGGAGGGGGATCTCTCTGTCGGTAGAGCTGATAGCATCAGTAGGTGGTGATTTGCCTGTCACTGGAGGCGTGCAAGCAGAAACACAAGATGTTCGCAGAGAAATTTCAACCCAGGCCAAAAGACTGTTATGATCCCTGAGAGTCTAGGACCATGATTCTAAGATGCAAGAGACAAGTTCCACCCTGGGCTAGCCGGTGAAACA
This sequence comes from Dama dama, assembly GCF_033118175.1. NCBI lineage: Eukaryota > Metazoa > Chordata > Mammalia > Artiodactyla > Cervidae > Dama > Dama dama. The sequence continues at coordinate 33,930,732 of NC_083690.1, read as the reverse complement.
AGCCAAACCCACATAAAACAAGACAAGTACGCTCCAGGCCAACTGCTTTGGGCCAGCTGAGCAGCGGGAACCACAGGCTCAGAGACGGCAGGGGGGAGACGCTGAGCCCAGTCTTGGTGGAAGGGTAGGACTTGGAGAGAGGAAAGGGCATTCCTGGCAGCAGAAACAGCTCAGGCCAAGGAGGGGAGGTGGGAAGCAGGATGACCCTTTGCATGTGGGGCAGGAGAGGAGACTGCCGCTTTTCAAAGGCCTTTGATCACCACCGGTCTTATTCTGTCTCACGTCTCCTGCACTCAAAGAGGGGCCCGGCGGGGATCCTTTACGCCCACTAAGCCTTCTCCTTTCCTCAGTGCAAAACGGGGATCAAAACCTTTGGCTCCGCGGGCCGTCATGGTTCAGGCATGGAGTTTGGCAGACACTGCTGGGCTCTGAATCATGGAGGTGGAGAGTGGGGAGAAGAGAGAGCTGGGGAGAGGATGGGTAGGCCCTGGGCAGAGTGAAAGCAGAGGAGCTGGCCGATCCCGGTTCGGGCCTGGCCCGTGTGCTGGGGGGAGAACAGAACCCCAGGAGAGGAACTGGGGGTTCAGCCAGACCAACTTGAGGTGGGGAGACCCGTAAGCCGGTTGGGGATGGAAGAGGTCAGACCAGACCTCCAGGCTACCGTCTTGCCTCCCCTCCACCTAATTCATCCATCCTTTATTGAGCACCTACTGTCTACCTGGCCCCAGGCCATGTACTGTGAAGTAGAAACAAAGTGTCAGTCATCAATTAATTTATTTATTTTGGAGCAATTACCGGGCGCAGGCCCAGGGCAGGTCTCTGGAACTCTTTGACAACTCCACAGCAACCTGGCAAGGCAGAAGTTATTAGCCCCACATTGCTACAAAGGAAACTGAAGTTCAGAGAGGTTAAGTGACTTGCCGGAGGTCACACAGATGGTAAGAAGTTGGCACTGCCGGGATTAGAGACCAGATGGGTCTGTCCGGAGCCCTTTGCTTCCTCCGCCCACCACATTGTTCTTGCAGCACCCCACCACCCACTCTGGAGCCAGAGAGCGGAGGGGAGAGGCGAGAGGAGGGGGAGGGGAAGGGAGGGGAGGAGGGAGAGAGGCTGAGGCAGAGAAAGGCCTGGAGCTATGACAGGGAAAGGCACACGCGAGACAGTGCTCAGAGCTGGAAGCCCGAGCCAGAGAAGGCATCAAAGGACCATGTGTGCACTTGGCAGTCGATGACAGGGCCCGAGCGCCCATGCCCAGCAGGCCCAGCCTCCTGGGCCACCGCTCTGAGCCCCTCGAGGCTCTGAGCAGATTACTTAGACACTCCAGGCCTGGATTGCAGTGCTTGGGGTGGGTAGTGGGGGAGTGTGCGGGGGGTGGGCAGGAGGCGGCTCAGGGGCTCAGGCCCGGGGTGAAGGCGCGGGTGGCGCCGGGGCTGTGGCACAGGGGGACCATGACAGCTTGGCATCCTCCACCCTGCTGGGCCGTGGCTGAGGCTGCCCGGGCCCTGGGGCCAGCAGGCCCAGCTGTGCAGCCTGGCCACAGAGGCCAGATGTCTGCTGGGCACCTGGGGAGCTGCCTGACACGCTCCCCCAACCTGGGCCGTTCAGCCCTGTTCAGCGGGGCGGTGCTGGGGCTCAGGCTGGGGCACCCGCAAGCCGGCTTGTCAAGGGGCCATTCAGTGGTGCTGGAGTCAGGGGCCTGGTCTGCACCAGGATTGTCTGTTGCCATGACTACACACAGGCCGGGTCTGGGGCCCGGCCTCCCAGTGTTCCCCTGTGAGAGCTTCATGGATCCGTGGGGACTGAACTCGTGATCTGGGCTGGGCAGACGGCCCCTTTGGCCCAGCCAGTGAATTAGCTTTTCCTTAGGAAACTATTCACTTTGCTCATTCATGGTGTCCCCCTCTGGGCCCCGGCGCCTCCTTAGACAGCTCCGTGTCAGACAGCCAGAGCCCCACCCAAGCTCTGCTGCCCAGCGGCTAAGGACGCTGACCTCACGCTTTCCTATCAGTGTGGGAATGGCTGGGCCTTGGCTGGCAGTAGCCGCGTTTCCTTACTGCTTGCTGTCACAGCCCAGGCCTGCTCTCCCACGACGCTGGATCCTGCCCACACCGCTCAGGGCTGGAGAGACGTGGCTGCCCAGCCAAAGGTGCTCAGACCCAGTCCCTGGCCAGGCCCTCCCCAGGTAACATAGTGCGAGCTATTATGCTCAGAGGAGTGGCCTGGCTTTGAATCCAGGCTCCATCTATTTGCAGCTGTGTGACCCCCCAGCCTGTGTCTTAATGTCTCTGAGCCTGAATTCACATCTGTTAAACTGAAGTTAATAATCCTTGCCCTTCCACCCTCACTGGGCCATTTTGAGGAGCAGGAAAGAGAAAATGCTTTGGAAACATAATGTGCTTGGGCAACACTGGTTACTTGGTAGACACGGTATTATTGCCATCATCCCCATCTTTTATCATTAGCACGCTTTTATTCATTCTGGTTCATGGGGGACTCTGCCTCCTTCCTTCCAGGGGTCCCGGGAGCTGTTCCTGGTGGAGTTCCTGGAGGCGTCTTCTTCCCAGGTAATGTACATGAAATTTGCACGTGCCCAGGTAAGACAGATGATGATTAAATTTGCAAGAGACACACATTTGGACACTGCAGAAGGAAAAAATATTGGTACGCCAGCCGCAGAGGACTGATCAGTCACTCCTGTATTAAAAAGCAGTTTACATGATGCTGTTCAACAACTACTGAGCATAAATTTTCTAAAAGAGGAAACTCAGAGCTTGCAACTCCGTAGGAAAGTGGCCGCCTCACCAGTCCTCTGCTGTTTACAGTCTTCGAACCATTAACCCCACTCTTGGAAATCCATTCAAAGGAAATCATTGAAAAGAAGAGAAAAAAAAAAAAAGCCATCTGCCCCAAGTTTCATAGGAATGTTACTAGCAAAAATGCAAAACAAGAAACCCGCTTGACAGGAGGGTGTGATTAAGTAAACTAAGGTTATGCAACTACTAAAAAGTATGAATATGCTCTCTGACGGTCAAGTGATTTTCAAGTAAAAACAATATAAAAGCAAGAACTAGGTGCAGATGAAGATGAGCCCTGCCTCAAGAAGAAAAAAAAAAAAAAAGGGCAGAATGTTAGCTCATTGGCATGGCAGGGGGGTGGGGTGGTGGGGGGGAGGCAATCTCTTCCTTTAATTTTGAAAAATAGCATGATGTTTTAACGTAGATTGAAAAATCACAAGTAATATTTTCAATACTTAAAAAGTGTTTAAGGGACTTCCCTGCTGGTCCAGTGGTTAAGAAACCATGCTTTCACTACAGGGGGCATGGGTTCTAGGTCCAGGGGACTGAGACCCCTCACACCACACAGAATAAAGAATAAAAGGGTTTGAGCATTCAGAATTGATGTGGAAGTGAGAGAAGCCACCAGCACATTCCCAGGCACACACAGAGGCAGGAGACTTTTGCCAGATGAGACAGATGAGGAGACAGAGGCTCACAGAGCCCAAGGCTTGCCCAAGATCATGTGGCTAGGCAGTGATGGATTTGACCATGGGTCAGAGGATGGCTTCTTGGCAGGGACCTTGATGGTTTTCTCTCTCTCTCTCTCTCTATCCTGTCAACACAGGGGCTGGTCTCGGAGGCCTGGGAGGAGGAGGTGAGTTCAAACACCAAACTTGGCTCCTTGCTAATGGGGTCTGAGTCTCAGCCTAATCCACACACATCCTTAGACCTCAGACCTCAGAAAACCCAAGCATTAAGGAGTCCCTCATTTCCTAGACTGAGCATCTAGTGGGGAGAGGCTTTTCTAAAACCTAGATCCCATGGGCCCCCTAAGCCCTTGCCCCCAGCCTCTTTTCCCTGGGGGCCCCCTCCTTCTTTCATATTTCTTTTGATCCTTAGTAATATCCATGCAAATCCAGCTGAGTGGGAACCATCACCCCCTTCAGAGGCCTGATAAACAGTGCAAGAGAGGGAAACCCCAGGTCAGGACGGGAGCTGGGGCCCCCTCCCAGAAGCTCCTTGTACGCAGGGGAGGACCATTGCTGACCCCACAGTGCCCTGTGGGGATTGTGGTGAGACAGGTGGGCTGGGACTCCCCTTTAACGACCATCTCTTCCCTTCCTAGCACTGGGCCCTGCAGGCAAACCAGCCAAGCCAGGTAAGCCCTGCAGCCTCTGAGCACAGAGCCAGGGCCAGGGGGCAGGGGAGGGAAGGGGCCACAGAGCCGTGAACTGGGTCTGTGGATGGGAGGAGGGAGTGAGGTGGTGGACAGACCCTCCCCTCTAGTCAACACCTCCCAGGACCAGGCTGGGACTGAGCTCCAGGGCTTCCAGGGTCAGGAGGCTAGAGGCAGCTTACAGTCCTTCCTGAAGATGGGGTGTCTGGCACCAACTCTGCCCAGGCCTCTGTACCCCCCGAGAGTCCCCTCTGCACCAGATCCCAGAAAACAGCCCTGTTGCTGGGGTCAAAGGTCAGAATTGATGCTCCAGTGGCCACCAAGCCTGTGCATGTCACTCTGGGCTCAGACATAGATAATTGGACCCTGGCCTCTGCCTGAATGATCCCTGACCCCCAAATGAAGCCCTTTCTTACTCCAGGCCAAGATCTCGGCTATCCTTGACTCTGATGATCCATTCTGAGCCCTTATCCTGACCCTAGATCAAAGCCCTGCCCCTAAACCCAGGCTGTACCCTGACCCTAACCCCAGATGAGCTTCCTTCCCAGGCCCCTTTCAACTGTGCTCTGACCATGGAGTTTTCCAGTAAGATGTGGTTGGCTCTGTCTTGGCCCACAGGGCTCCAATCCACTGCTATGTCCACTAAGCTCCAGAGAATACACCCCCCAGGAAAGAGGGAGGGTGGGTTCCTCCGGGAAGTCCTGGTGGATAAGGAGCAGGTGGAGGAAGGGGTGTCTCCCTGTGGATTTATGATCTGATCCACATGAGATGTAGCCTTTCCCCCCCACTACCCGCCCCCCACAGCTCCGTGTCTCCTCGGGCTTTGAAGCCCGAGACTCCAGGACAGTTTGCATGTCCAACAGCTCTTACGAAATCCACCCCCCCAACAATGTTCGATGATTCAAGTGCAAATGAATCTACGAGACCCAGATTCCCCTTCCCTGCAAGCCCATCTGTGTTGTGAAACTCTAGGGCTGGGGCCAGGCAAGAGAGAGAGAGACACAGGAGGGCAGGAGGCCTGGGCAAGGGGTTTACTGGGGTCTGTAGGAGTCTGCAGGGCTGGGAGCCCTTTGGGGTTCATTGCTTATCCCACCAGAACCTGTTTCCTATCTTCTCAGAGGAGTGAGTGATCTTAAAAGGGTCTTTGATGGTGGAGAGAGAACAGAGGAAAGGCTAGATAAGCAAGGGTGTGGAATTAGGATCACACTTATCTGGGAAGACCCAGATGGAGACAGTCGTGACTGCAGAGCTAGAGGAGGGACTGGTTGATCCCGCTGGCAGCTGGGGACACACGGTAGGTTGTGATGAAACACCAGAGAGAAGGCTGAGAAAACCGCACACAGTTGCAGTTGGTAAAGTGAAGCTTTGAGTAATGAAAGGTTTAGCTTGACTTCCAAAAGGACTTCCAGCCTGGGGTAAAGATGTAGACTGAGAGGAAAGTCAGGACCTCGGCTGATGAAATGGGACTGGACTCCATGACCTCCCAGAGCTTATCTTTTAGTCTGAGGACTCTGGGCTCCAAAGGCCTGGACAGGGCCACAGTGCCCCCCACACAGGGCAGCTCCCCACATCCGGGCATGCCCAGGCAAGTGTCATGCCTGGGAACAACTAATCCCTTGGCGAGTAGAGGGTGGGTGGCCTGGCAGCTGCTCCTCATGGGCCTCGGTGGGCTGGCCCCTCCTGGGCTCTCAGTGGGGGACCAGGCAGCTGGAAGCCAGCACCACCCACACCCCCAGCACCGGCTGAAGGCCAGTCACCCACCCGAGAGCCCAGGAAGGAGCAGGGGGGGACATCCAGCGGTCACCCCAACAGGCTGCAGACCCGACATGCTCTCTGCTCACAGGCCCTGTGGTCCCAGGAAGGTTGGGGACATGCGGGCCCTTTCGTATGTGGGGAAACTGAGTCTTGGAAAGGGGAAGTGACTTGCTATTTCATGCAAGGAGTAGCGTGGGGCAGCAAGATTTAAATCCAGAGCTCAGTGACTCTAAAGAGAGATGGCTGGATAAGCCAAGCCTCTCGGGGCTCCCAACCTTGGGCATTCTCACCCCTCTCTCCTCCTCACCCCTCTCTCCTGCTTTCCAGGGGCTGTACTCCTGGGGGCATTTGGGCCAGAGGAGCCCACGGGAAGAAGGGCAGCAGGGTGGGACGCTGCTCAGGCTGCAGGGCGACCCTGGGGGGAGCACGGGAAGAGGGCAGATGGCTGCAGAGGGCCCCCTGCCCCCGCCCCACCCACCCAGCCTCTTCTCGCTTCCTGTCCGGTCCCCATCCTCTCCTCCCGGCCCTTCTGCGGTCAGGAAAGGCCAGAGGGTGTCTGCTGCCCTGCTGGACCTCAGGAAATAGGCCAGGCTGGAGAGAAACACCCCCGACAGAGCTGGGGCGAGGAAGGGCCGGCAGCACTGGGAAGTGAACCCAGGCACACCCCGGGCCCGGCCAGACCACACCACACCTGCCCGGAAGGGAGACGTGCTGGAGGCAGAGGCCCATCTCACAGAGGGCCTGGCTGGCTTTCAGACGGGCCAGCTCACATAAGTAGGAAGTGAGGCCAGGGGACCACACCCAGAGAAAGGCAGGTGGGCTCTCCCGGGCTCAGCTGTCCTGCTTGTTTGGGGTCAGTCCCCAGAGAGGCCGCCTCTGAGCTTTGGACCCTGGTGGCCAGGACGGGCGCTTGTGGGAGAGATTCTCACATAATTGGAAACAAAGCCGGCACGGTTGTGAACTCCAACCTGATTGCCCATCGGTCCTGGCCAAAGCCGTGGAATGTCTCCTGGAGGGAGAAAAGCAGAGATCGAGCCCAGATGTGGGAAGGAGAGAGCCAGAGGGACCCATTTGGCTTTTTATAAACATTTTAGCATCTGTCTGCAGGCAAGGAGGCTCCCAGACTGCAGGGCAGGCTAGATGGATGACAATAAAGGGCTCCAGATACAAAGGAGAGGGCGTGGGCTGAGCCAGGGGACTCCAGCAAGGAAGCCGAAGCAAGGCCTGGGGTGGGGCTAACGTGGGAGCAGGGCAGGGCCTGGCCTGGCCTTGCTGGCAGCTTCTGCTCAGCTCCAGCCCTGAGAGAAAGCCCTCCTGGGTCCCCCGTTAGTTGGCGGGACTTCCAAGGAAACTGAGGTTCTGGTTGGGAAGTTGGGATCAACACAGTGGCATCCACATGGCACAAAGCAGTTGGTTACTAAACAATGGTGACTATCTCACCAGGATTGGCCCGCAAGTACCGAAAGCTTGAGTCCAGCTTAGAGACCTGAGTGGCCACACAGAGATCCCAGCATCGCTGGGTTCCACGAGACCCAGGATGGGAACATCCTGGGCCCAGGAACAATGACCCACACCAGCCTCCCCTCACCTGGCTCTGTCTTCTTCTCCCTACAGGTGTCGGAGGGCTCGCCGGCGCTGGCCTTGGGGCAGGTTAGTGTCAACATCCAGGCAAGATGCCCCTCTGGGGGCCAGAGCCAAGCAGTCAGGGGTAGAAGGGTGCAGACCAGGCCTGTCCTGGACGCTGGTGTAGGGGGTCATGCTAAGACCACCTGCCCGGGGCCCAGGGAGTGACAACTGGGTCTTGGCACTATTATAATATAGGCATGAGGTGGCACTAGTGGTAAAGAACCCGCCTGCCAATGCAGGAGATGTAATGAGAGGCAGGTTCGATTCCTGGGTCGGGAAGATTCCCCTGGAGAAGGTCATGGCAACCCACTCCAGGATTCTTGCCTGGAGAACCCCGTGGACAGAAGAGCTACAGCGGGCTGCAGTCCATGGGGTCCCAAAGAGTCAGACATGACTGCAGCAATTTAGCAGGCAGCACGCAAAAAGAGCTAGAAGGAAGCAGCCCCACGAGCCCAAAGGAGTCACCCGACTCAGCGGGGCTTCAGGAAGGCTTCCTGGAGGAGGGAGGTATATAAGTCTGACCCCAAAAGATCTCTGTAGCTTGTCAGGCTGAGCGGAGCAGCCTGGGCCACACTGCATCTCTGACATTGAACCCGGTCCTGGGAGCAGCGGTCATGTCTTTGCGCGGAGCAGGAGAGCCTCGGATGTACCTCCTGGACGGGGCAGGCCGGGGCTGGGCTGGGGGCAGGACCTCACCCATCCTCCTCTCTGCAGGGCTTGGGGCTTTTCCCGCAGGTGCCTTCCCAGGGGCTCTGGTGCCCGGTGGCCCGGCTGGTGCTGCTGCCGCCTATAAAGCTGCTGCCAAGGCCGGTGAGTGTTACCCTTTGGAATGTGCCATAAGCCCTCTGGCCTTCGTGGGCTCTCCACCTTGCAAAGAACCTTTCCTGGGTTGGGGGGCAGGTGAATGGGATCCTCAGCTCCAGTCTACTGGGGGTGATGGGAGGCAACCAGCTACGTCCGAGTCTCAAAGCGAGGCAGAGGCAGGCCAGACCTCAGTCCAGGGTCCTCCTGCCTTTCGCGGCTCCTGGCGTGACCTCCCCTCCACCTCCGCAGGTGCTGCTGGTCTCGGCGGGGTCGGCGGCATCGGTGGTGTTGGCGGCTTAGGAGTGTCTACAGGTATGGAGGCGAGACCTGGGTGGCCCGGGGGGAAGTCGTGGGAGCAGGTGAGCCCCGTCTGATGTGGCCCCTTCCCCTCCAGGTGCGGTGGTGCCTCCGCTCGGAGCCGGAGTCGGGGCTGGAGTGAAGCCTGGGAAAGTGCCAGGTCAGTGTGGACGGAGTCCCTGGGGCTGGAGGGCAGAGGTCAGGGAGGGCAAGAGCCCCCAAGGCCCCCCGGGGCAGGAAGGGCAGGGCCTGGCTGCAGCGGGGCAGGCGTCAAGGGGCAGAGACAGGCCCAGAGCATGATGCCAGGTCCCAAACAGGGGCGAGGGACTCCAGCCGTCCTTCCAGGCCCTTCCTCCAGGACCTTGGAGCAGACCTGAGAGACAGGCTCTGTGGCAGGCATTCGGGTGACCGATGGGGACACTGAGGCGCAAAGCAGGGAGTCGGCATCAGGGCCCGCCCGGTCCCGGCAGGGCTGGGGTGAAGCCCCATCCGGTGCCCGTCCCTCCGCACCGAGCCCTCAAGGAAGTGACTTCAGGTTCAACCAAAGGCGGCCTGAGTCCGCACAGCGGGGAGGGAACATCTGGAAGCTGTTAGCCCCGAGGTGGGCTGGGCCGGCCATGTAAACAGGCTCCAGGAGACGGGACAAATCCACACACAGAGGGATTTGCAGATGACTTCCGGAACTCGTCGGGGGGGCCTGCAGCCACCACACACATGTCCCCGGCTCTTCCCCGGGGCGGGGGGTGAACCTGGGGGGCTAGCTCGGGAGCCCTGAGGCTGCCGCAGAGGGAAGGGCCAGGAGAGACTCCTGGAGGCAAGGCTGCTGCTCACGCGTTTGGAGGCCAGGCTGCTGCTCATGCGTTTTTCTTTCGGCCATAGGTGTGGGGCTCCCAGGTGTATACCCGGGCGGAGTGCTCCCAGGCGCAGGTGAGGGCAAAGAGGAAAAGGGGGACCCTAGAGCGAGGAGAGCAGCCCCTGGCAGCCTCCCGGGGGGCCCCCCACCTCCCCCAAACTGTGGCCACCGGAGTCCTGACGGCCACTGTCTCCCTAAGCATCAAAGCTCAGGCCACAGACCTAAGATAGCTCTGGTTGTCTTTCCCCTACGAAGATCAGCAAGCTCCCCCCAGTCCTCCCCAGAACCCCAAGCCGAGGCCCAGACCCAGACCATCATCACAGCCTGCGGTGGGTTGCTGGGGACAAACCAAGTCCCCAGGGTGGCCAGCTGTTTCCCAAACGCCATGAGTCACCAGGGGGGCCCGCCCAGCACATCCGCCCTGCAGGAGACCCTCGGAGTTGCCCTCTCAACCTCCTTTCGCCGCCAGGGCCTGGCCACCCCACCCAACATGTGACCTCCTGAATTCCCCCAAAACCCCAGGCTCGGGCTGGCTCAGAGAGATTAACTGGCAGAGGGTCCCCCCCACCCACACCCCCCAGCCCCTCCCTGCCATGGTGGCCCAGCCCCCTGGGGGTGGAGGGGAGAAAGGGGGGGTGGCAGCACTGAACGCTGGAGACCGCCTGGCCAGAGCAGATGACAGCTCTGTGTTTGGTCGTGAATCGCATCCAGCGAGAGCCCCCGAGGGCACAGGCCGCCCCGACCTACAGGCCTGCCTTCTTTGATGAGGCTGGGCAGGGTGACGGGAAATTAACTCCGGTTTCAGAGACAGGACAACAGAAGCGCGGGGCTAGGAAATAGGATTAAAACTTCTGACCTGGGGGCAGATGGGGCAGAGAAGTGACCACCAGAGGGGCCCTCCCCCACCCCGTGAGCCACGCCAGCAGCTGGCATCGAAGAAGGAGGCCAGCTGTGTCCCCGAGGGTGGGTGCAGTGCCGGGCTGGCCCTTCCAGGTTGGACCTTCCTGCCCTCACCGCCAGCCCCCTCTTTGCCCTCTCAGGAGCTCGGTTCCCAGGCATAGGGGTCCTCCCCGGGGTTCCCACTGGAGCAGGAGTCAAGCCCAAGGCCCCAGGTATGTGGGAGTGTCGGATCACCCTCAGTCCCCTCTGTCCTGGGTTGAGGGGGGTGGGGAACCTGGGCTCAGCTGGCCCAGATGGGCAGTGAGAAATGCCCGATGTGTTTGTGATGAGCTGGGAGGTCTGGGCAGAACTGGCCACGGCTTGGGCCAATACGCCCTTCACTGGTGCTGGGGTGCCTTGGGCCCGCGGTGGCCAAGCCACAGTGATGGTTCCTTGTCATTGCAGCTGGGGGCGGAGCTTTTGCTGGAATCCCAGGTAAGGCAAGGCTGGGTCCCTCCACGCGAGGGAGGGTGGGCAGGCCCACGGGGTGGTGAGCCAGGCAGGGACTCCTGCCCTGGGAGGAGCTGAGCACTCCCACTGCACCAGGCCTTGGACTGGCTTTGGCACAAAGTGGCGTCCGTCACAGGCCTGCTTCCCCTGCCCTAAGCCCCTGTCTGGCAGCCCAGAGGAGCCCAGAAAGCTAGAACCTGCTAGAACTAGAGCTAGAGCCTTCACGCTTCAACTAAAAAGCCTCCAAATGGCGAGAGGGCTGCGGTCTCCGAGTGTAGCCCGAGCCCCAGCAAGGGGAGCATCCTGCAGCTTCCTGGAGGAAGCGGCCCATCGCTGGGGATTGTTCAGCTGACTGATGACATAAGGAGGCGGGAAGGCCCTCTAGGCAGGACGCTTTCCGGATTCTGATGCCATGGGAGCTCATTCTAATCTGAGCAGAAAGTGAAAGGGGAGGCTAGAGGCTTCGCAGGGGCTGCTGGCCCACGTGGCTAGGGCCTTATTGTTTTGCTCTCCTTGTTCCCACAGGAGTTGGACCCTTCGGAGGGCAGCAGCCTGGAGTCCCGCTGGGATACCCCATCAAGGCACCCAAGCTGCCAGGTAAGGCAGGCAGAGGATTTGAGAGACACCACTCACACGGGGCCTCCCTGCTGGGAGGTCAGCTTGAGAGGGGACTTGTTTGCCCACCTGTATCTTGGGGTGGCTGGAGAGGGTAGTCAGGAAACCTGGGTAACTTTGCCCACTTCTGGTCACCAGCAAAAGAAAGCGGGGAGGAACTTCCCTGGTGGTCCAGTGGCTGAGACTCCACACTCCCAAACCAGGGTTCGAGCCCTGGCCAGGGAACTAGAGCCTGAACGCTGCAACTAAAAATCCCCCATGCCTCAACTGAGATGCTGCACAGCCAAATAAATAAAGAAATATTTTTTTAAAAAGAAAGAGGGGAGAGACCAACATCTTGCAGGTGCTGGCCTTCCATACACACACACGCACCCATGTGCACACACATACACACGCACAGAGACCCGTAGCCCCAGTGGGAAACCATGTGTGTTGATGGTAAGAAACACCATTCACTGGAAAGAAACCCCTGATGTCAACCCACCCCAGCTGTCAAGTTCACACGATGAGAAGCTATTTCCTGATGGGGAAGTGAGTAAGGAAGACCCTCAGACTTGGGGGCCATGGCAGGTAGAAGAATGGCCATCCCTTTGTGCCCTGGAGCGGGGCATCCCCTCCCCCGCCTCCTCCAAGGCCTTGGCTCTCCTGAGAGCCTCTGGAAGCATCTCAGGACCCTGATGGACGGAAGGAGGCCTCAGGCCTCAGTACCTGTGGGGACTAGGTCTGTCTGCCCAGGTAGTGGGGGCCCAGCGAGGCGTGGGGCTGCCCTGGGGCAGCCACTGAACCCACGCTCCGTCTCCTCAGGTGGCTATGGACTGCCCTACAGCACGGGGAAACTGCCCTATGGTAAGGCCCTCTTAGACTGGCGGGCTTCCGGCTCCTTCCAGCCACAGGATTCTGGCAAGGGAGCGATGGCCCCAGTCCAGGGCTAGGAGAACACCAACTGGGGGGTAGGGTGGGTGTGGAGTCTCAGAATGGGAGCCCCCTAAGGAGGGGGACATGGAACTGGGACAGCCTGGTTCTCAATCCTGGCCCTCACACTTATCCCCAGGCCTTGAGAAAACAGGTTTTCTTCTCGGAGCCTCAGTCTTTTCATCTGTAAAATGGGAATAACCATTCCACACATGTTTGCGTTTAACTCTGGCGGGGGGTGACAGGTGGAGGCTCTGGGTGGCCTTGTCCTTGAAGGGCAGGGGAGGGGCAGCCACCGTGAGATCGCACGGATGCCCACTGAGCCTCTCCTCTCGCAGGCTATGGGCCTGGCGGAGTGGCTGGTGCTGCGGGCAAGGCTGGGTATCCAACGGGGACAGGTAAGGAGAGCCTCACCCCTCCGCCAGCCAAATAACTCAGGCTCCAGAAAGCCAGCCAGCCCATCCAATATCCAGACCCTGGTCTGAGTTTAAAGAAGGACCCTGGTGGGGCAAGGCAGGAAGCTGGGGGCAGCTCTCCCAGCCTCTGCTTGCTATATGCCCCACATCCACACCCAGATATGAACCAGTTGATTTTCTTGGGCCTGGAAGAGATGGACTCCGGAGATGCCGGGGCACACTTTCCAGGCTCTCCCCTTCCTCTTCCCCCAGGGGTTGGCACACAGGCTGCAGCAGCAGCGGCTAAAGCAGCAGCGAAGCTTGGTAAGTACCCCTGGAGCCCCTGCCTGCTAGCTGCCAGCCCTCCAGCCTCACCATGCCTATTACCACTGAGAGCCTGCCTCACAGATAACTAACCAAGGTGGCCCCTCCTTGCCACACCCCCATTTATCCGACTGTTTCAGCACTACCCATTCTTCCCTCCCTCCGTCCATTCATTCTTCCTTCCACCTGTGCATCTGCTCCACCCTCCAGTTCTCCATCCCTCGATCCATCCACCCACCCCTCCACTCATCCATTCACTCATCCCTCCCTCCTTCTGTCCCTTCCTCCCTCCCTCCATCCATTCATCCACCCCTCCCTCTGCCCATCTATCTGCCCACTCATCTCTCCATCCATCTATCCACCCATCCCTCCATTCATCCATCCCTCCATCCCTCCCTCCTGTGTCCCTCCCTCCCTCCTTTTCAGAAACCAGGGACAGATAAGGGCTCTGCTGAAGAATGTCAGCACTGTCGTGGGACTCAGGAAGAGAGAGACATTGCTTCTACCTGGGGATAATCAGGAAGGGTTCTCAGAGAAAATGATATTTGATTCATAGCCTTAAAATATAGGTAGAGAGTTTGCCAGGTGGTTAAAATAGGAAGGAGTGGGTAGAGCAGAGGTTAGAATGATCATTTTAGGTAGTACATGTATGAGCATTTAAACAGTTTAATAGTTGAGTATCAATTTAATATGTACTATAAAAATTTAACTAGCTCCTCAAGCCCACGATCCCTTGGCTAGTCGATGTGGCATGGCCTTCTCTCTGCCTGTGCATGGGCCGACTGGGCCCCTGGCGATTCCCCAGTTCAGAGTTAGATCATGGGGGTGAAATCTTCACCTTCAGCCCCAGTCCCAAGGGAGCCCCTTCTTGCAGCCATGATGGGATGGAAGGATCCTGCCCACTAGCCTAACGGGGTGAGGATGTGGAGGGAAGTACTGAGTTGGAGGCCTGCCCCACAGAGGTCCTCCCTCCAGGCCCCCGAGGCTGGAGGGGATGGCTGGAATGTGGGAGCAAGAGAGAGGGACAGCGAGGGGCTGCGAGAGCCAGGCAGCCCGGCGCTTGGATTACAAACTTGGCCGCGTGTTCGGAACACAGAGAGAGGAAGTCTTGAACATTCTTGCAGGGGCCCCTCTGGCCTGGGGAGCGGCCGCTTGTGGTTTCTCAGTATGTGGCAGTGATTAGAATGGGATTTGTCTGAAAACATACGAGTCCCTTAATGAGAGTGTTGAAATGGACACTTTAGGGGTGAGTCAAGGAACAGTGGGGTGGGGGCCTCTTCCCAAGCAGGCCCAACCGGAGATGCCTGGGCCTCATTCCCAGAGGAGATTGCAGCGTTGAAAACACCAGCGTCCAATCGGCCTTCCTGCCCGGCTCCAGGAGGGGCCCCCTGGAAGCCACATCCTCACTGTCCCCACTCCAAACAGGTGCTGGAGGAGCCGGAGTTCTCCCTGGTGTTGGTGTTGGCGGTGCTGGCATTCCTGGTGCGCCTGGCGCAATTCCTGGCATCGGAGGCATCGCAGGTAGGGTCCATCCCAGACAGGTGGAGGGGCGTGTCCTTGAGAAGGTCACAGGAAAAGGGCCTCACCTTCTGCGGCTTTCTCTCCAGGGGTCGGGGCTCCAGATGCTGCTGCTGCCGCCGCCGCTGCTAAGGCAGCCAAATTCGGTGAGTGTCCCCGAAACGGGCAGTGCCAGGACTCCAGCCAGCCCCAGCCTCAGCATGCACCTTGGAAGGCTCCAGGCCTATAAGGCTGGATGGACTGTTCCCCGACAATCCCCCCAAGCATCATGGTCATGCCTCCTTGCCTCTGTCGGCAGGCTCTGTCCGCTGCTCTCCACTGATTGGCCCAGCGGTGTGGGCAGGGACCCTGCGAAGTATCTGGCTCCTCCCACTTTACCCCCTGGGCCACTCAACAGCTGCTGTGCCAACTGCCTGGGCCCAGTGGAGCATTCTGACTCTGCTTTAGACATAGAGCGTGCTCCTTCCAGCCACAGATCCAAACCCCTAGAGCTCTGTTGGGGTTCCCTCAGTTCCCTCCCCTTCTCTCGGGAGACGTGGATCCACACAGAGGCAATGCCCCCCCACCTAGCATCCTGCACACAGGACCCGCGGCTCCCAAAGCTCCCCAGAGTCATGCCCCCAAAGGCCCCCCTGAGGTTCCCACAGGGTCCAGGCCAGAACAGCAATCCTTTCATCCTCAGGTGCTGCTGGAGGCCTTGGCCCAGGAGTAATCGGTGTCCCAGGAGTTGGAGTACCTGGTGTTGGGGTCCCTGGTGTTGGGGTTCCAGGTGTTGGGGTCCCTGGTGTTGGGGTTCCAGGTGTGGTTCCAGGTGTTGGAGTCCCAGGTGTTGGAGTCCCTGGTGTTGGAGTCCCGGGTGTCGGAGTTCCAGGTATTGGGTGCTCAGGCATCACAGGTGGACCAGCTGAGCTTGGCTATGTGTGCGCATGTGTGTTTGTGTGTGCAAGAGAGAGGTGTTAGAAATTATTGCCAAGACTTTCTGATTCTCCTTAACACATCACCCTTCTATCCTCTTCTCTCCATACCCTTGGTCATCTTCTCTTTCTTGGGCTATAATTAACTACTGCCAGCCTCTTATCTTCTTCAATTTACCTTCTGGTTGTCAGTACGCTCCTGGGGGCAGGGACCAGGTCTTTCATCTCTGTGTTCCCAGCCCTTCACAGAATATGTGTTCAGTAAATGGTGGATAGATGGCTGGGTAGGTAGATGAATGGGTGGATGTCTAGAGAGAAGGATGGATCGATCGATGGATGGATGGATGGGCAAATGGGCAGCTGGGGAGGTAGGTGAACGGCCAGGTGGATGAGTATGCAAGTTGATGGATGAGAGAGTGAGTGATGGGTGGATTAGTGGACAGATACAAAGATGGGCGGTTACATGGATGGATAAATAAGATGGGTAAAAGGGTGGATGGCAAGATAAATGGGTAGATGAAAAGAGAGATGGATAGGCAGGTGGGGACAAAGTAAGTGGTTAGAATGATGGATGGATGGATGGATGGATAAGCACATGTGTGGATGAGCAGATGAATGGGTGGGTAGAAGGCAAATACAAAATGGATAGTTGGTTAGACATTTAGATGAAAGGACAGATAGGCAGGCGGGTGGATAAATGGATGGATAAATGCATGTGTGGGTGGCTGGAGAGATGAGTGGTTGAGTGGGTAGATTGAGATCGAAAGATAGACAAATGGACAGACATTCGGGAAGGTCAGCAGATGGATGAATGGGTGGCTGGATAGACAGATGGACAGATGGGTAAGTGGAGATATGAGTGGGTAAATGGATGGACAACCCTGTGTTGGCTCAATAGATAGAAGACAGACTGAAAGACAGAGGGATATATATACACATCCTGAGAGTCCACTCCATCCTCCCCTGAGTGTTTGTGTTTCTCTTGGTCTCTCCAGGGGCCGTGTCACCAGCCGCAGCTGCTAAAGCAGCGGCCAAAGCAGCCAAATTCGGTGAGTGCTGAGCGGATAGCTCCGCCCCGCCCCGTTCTGTCCTTTATTTGGACTCCAGGACCCTCATCTTCTACTCCCCATTGTACTTGCCCAGGGCCACACAGCAAGTCACTGGCAGAGCTGGGACTTGGACCTGTTGGGCCCCGGGACGATGTGTCCCCCAGGTGTCTCCCACCGTGAGGCCAAGGGACTCAGTAATAGTAGAGACCCAGTATGTCACTCCCAGTGGAGACAGTGTCCCTGACCTCCCTGCCCTGGCCAGGACCCTCTCAGAGGACAGCCCAGCCTGGCAGAGGATAAGACTGTGCGCAGTCTGCCCATCACCAACAAAGAGCCCCTTCCCCAACTGATCAGAGAAGAGAGGGGCTGGGCACACACTAGGGGGTGTCAGTAGGGAGGAAGTTGGTGGGGCTCAGGCATCTCATGGTTTCCTGCCCTTCATGGACCAGACCTGAGGGAAGGCTTGCATCCTTTCCCCCATCCAGCATTCCCCAGAGCCCGCCCCAGCCTCTCCCACTAGATCCTTTACCCCTTGATTCTCTTCCCTCTGCAGGAGCCAGAGGCGGAGTGGGAGTTGGAGGCATTCCCACGTTCGGGGCTGGCCCTGGGGGCTTTCCTGGCTACGGAGACGCAGGTATTCCGGGAGCTGGCCTTTCCCGTGAGCCTTAGCTCCATGAAGGCGGGTGGTGGGGGGTGGGGGGACACAGGGAAAGGGATGAAGGCTCGTCTTCTGTCGGTCATGGGAGGCTGGGGAGGGTAGACTGAGCTCTGGGAACTCAGGGAGGACCTGGGGGAGAGCGCAGGACGGGCCTCCCGTGCCCTTGGGGCAGGTGCACTATTAGCACAGCCCAGCTGAGACCCAGCAAGGTTTCTGAATCTCTTTCTTTCTCGATTCCTCGATTCCTCGTAGCAGCAGCTCAGGCAGCTGCAGCCGCCAAGGCAGCCAAGATCGGTAAGTGCCCCGGCCCCATGTCCCCTACCCCCTCCTCCTCCTCCCCTCCTCCCCCGACTCCTCCCTCCACAGGGATGGGAGGGCCAAGCCCTCCCCTCCTCCCCTCCACAGCCAGGCTCTCCTGTCAGGGGCCGAGGCTCAAAAATCAAAGCAACCTCACACTCTTGGCCTCTAGGGCTGGAAAGTCCTGGCGTTAAGGTCAGAAGCCCCTGGCCCCATTTTCCAAAGCCACAGTGAACATTTCTGCCCTTTTCAGTTGCCCACTATTGGGGTCATTGGTATCTGGCTCATTATCCCCCATCCCACACCAGTGAGTTAAAGATGCCCAGCCGATACCCAGCCATGATGTAACCCCCACCTCCACCCTTGGCTCCCCCAAGAAGGTGGTGCTTCAAGGGCAAAGCTGGATGCTCTTCATCCCCCCAGGTGCTGGGGCAGCAGGAGCCCTGGGAGGGCTGGTGCCAGGTGCCCCAGGAGCAATACCAGGCGTGCCAGGTGTTGGAGGGGTGCCAGGTGAGCTGTGTCCCAGCCCAGACATGGGTTTGGTTTATCTCATGGAAGGGGCCCTGGAGTTGATGTAGATCAAGGGTCCCATTTTACAGATGGCAAGACTGAGCCCAGAGAAAGGGATTTCCCATAGTTTGGAGGGAAGCATCCCCACAGGATTCCAGATCCCTGAGTGAACCCAGAAAGTCCCCTCCCTGCCCTCAGGGATGCTCAGGATGTCAGCCTGCAAGGCAGCAGAACTCTGCTTGGCTGGGGTTTGGGGAGACTTCATTCATCCCCCCACGGGGCCTTTCTGCTTTCTGATGGGGGGGGGGGGGGGGCCTGTGTCAGTCTTTGTTTACCCAGCCCTCTTTCTCCAAAGGGAGGAAATGAGATTAACTTACAATCCTCCTTTTGGTTTGTGTTTTCTTTTTCCCACCAGAAGATTTCTCTTCTGCATTTCTTCTTCTTTCTGGGCGGGGGCGGTGGGGGGGAATTCCCCTTTTGCATTTCTCCCCCAAGAAATGAGCCGTTTCCTCCAATAGCCTCAGAGTCAGAGCTGCTGCTCAGGGAGAGGACATGTCTAGAGCGGCTGGCGGGCCGTCACAGTGCGGGCCTGGGAGAGGGGCCAGTTCCCGAGATGCGGACTCTGCGAAGTCTTTCTACCATGGGGGATGGAAGAGAGAGGGGAGGGGTGCTGGGGACCGCTGCCGATCCTTAATCTTCGCCTTCCCAGGGGTCGGGACTCCAGCAGCTGCAGCCGCCAAAGCCGCCGCCAAAGCCGCCCAGTTTGGTAAGAGTTGTTGTTTCGTCCCTAAGTCGTGTCCAGCTCTTTGCGGACCCACGCCTGTGGCCCGCCAGGCTCCTCTGTCATGGGATTTTCCCAGGCAAGAATACTGGAGTGGGTTGCCATTTCCTTCTCCAGGGGACCTTCCCGAGTCAGGGATGGAACCTGCATCTCCTGCATTGGCAGATGGATTCTTTACTACTGAGCCACCTGGGAAGCCCCCTGCCGATTCTGCCTCCGAGCCTGATCCCAGAGCACTGCTCTCTCATATCTCTGCTCTGGAGTCTGACAGCACCCCCACTCCAAGCCGTCACATTCTGGGCCTGGGCCTTCCTCACAGGTCTTGGCCCATCCGAGCACTTTGAGGGATGGGGGTGAAGTTTCTGAGCAGGAAGGCAAAGAGAGAAGAGATGCCGGAGAGCCCTCCAGCACCCACCCCCACCCTTCCCAAAGCCCTTGCTGCCTTCCGGAACCATTTCTGGAACAAACGCTGGGCTCCTCTGAGCTCCCACCCACCCTGAGCGAGACGAGGTTCTCCATCTCCTGCTTCATCCGAAGGCCACCCTGGCAGCCCCAGGCTCCCACACCTTCCTGAATATGGCACAGCGAAAGAGTTCACTTTAGAGCCCAGCTGCTTGCCAGCTCCGGTGCTGGGGCAGGGACAGGGTTTTTTTTTCTTCCTGCCAGAGAAATCTTAACTTCAAGTCTGTTAAATCGCTGAGTCATGCCTGACTCTTTGTGACCCCATGGACTGTAGCCCACCAGGCTCCTCTGGCCATGGGATTTCCCAGGCAAGAATACTGGAGTGGATTGCCATTTCCTTCTCCAGGGCATCATCCCGACCCAGGGATCGAACCTACGTCTCCTACCTTGTGGCTTCTTTACCACTGAGCCACTAGTGATTCCTCAACTCAGACATGGCAACTCGTTTTTGTAAAACTACCATATGCTGAGGGCTTCCCCGGTGGCTCAGACAGTAAAGAATCTCACTGCAATGTGGGTTTCGTCTCTGGGTCAGGAATCTCCCTCCTGTTTTCTTGCCTGGGAAGTTCCCCAGACAGAGGAGCCTGGTGGGCTATACAGTCAATGGGGTCACAAAGAATCAGGCATAACTGAGCTACCAGTACTTTCACTTTCACCATATGCTGAGGTAATCCTTACATCAGCCTTATGAGAGTGGTTCTGTTGCACCCATTTTGCAGATGTGGAAACTGAGTCTCCAGGCGTTTAAGTAACTTGCCCACACTCACATAGCTAAATGGTGGCCGAGCTGAGCTTTGAAGCCAGGCCTGCCTGTCTTGCCTTTACTTGCCTTTACTATATGTTGTTAGTTGCTACATGAGTCTGCCTGTATCACCCTCAGAGTCTCAAAGGGGTCCCTGGAACTCCAAAAGTTGAGCTCCTGATCTTGCACAGACCTCTTATTAGGGATGAAGAAGCTGAGGCCCATCAAGAGAAAGTAACTTGCCCAAGGTCACCCAGCAAGTCTGTGCCCAGCTGGAACAAGGATCCGGGGTTCCTGACCCCCCAGCCAGCTGCTCTTTCCATCAGCTTCTGTCCTCCTCGGTCAGGACTTGGTTAAGGATTGGCTCTGCTCTCTTTCGCAGGATTAGCCCCTGGAGTCGGTGTGGCTCCCGGCGTCGTGGCTCCTGGCATCGGCGTCGCTCCCGGCGTCGCTCCCGGCGTCGTGGCTCCCGGCATCGGTGTCGCTCCCGGCGTCGTGGCTCCCGGCATCGGCGTGGCTCCCGGCATTGGCCTTGGCCCCGGTGTCATAGGTAAGCCGTGTGGATAAGCGGGCCTGAGTGAGGGTCCTCTGAATCCTCCGTGGGTGCCATCCTTAAACCTCATCCTCTCCCCCGCAGGAGCAGGGGCCCCAGCCGCTGCCAAGTCCGCTGCTAAGGCTGCCGCCAAAGCCCAGTTGCGTGAGTGTCCTCCTGCCTTCTCGGTCTGGTGTGACCCCAGCCTGAGCCAGGTCCCTGGACACACAACCTCTCAGACCCGCCCTACAGCCTCATGAGGCCCCCCAGGCGGCAGACATGGGCATCAGAAACAGATTTAGCATAAGGGAGACCCGCATTCGAGTCCTGGGCCCCACATTAGCCGAGTGATCTCTGAGTTTCCTGTCCTCTTGTGCGGGGCCGAGGGTACCCGCCAGGGAGGCTTGTTAGGAGAATCAAATTAAGTTCATCCAAGAGGGAGGGACGGGAGGTGAGGCTGAAAGGGGCAGTGATGCCCGGCACGCGCGGCCCCGGACGCCAGTCTGCGGAGGGGCTGGGCTTGGTGGTCAGTGTGAGCTTTAGGAAAACCTGGCGGCAGCGTAGAGGGCAGATGAAGGGGACCGAGGCCCCGCATGAGACTGGGCCCCTTCTCTTGGGGCCTGACTCAGCTTCCTGGGCAGGACACCCCCAAAAGGGCCTGTCTCCTGCCTGCCGCCATCACCCCACTCCCCCATCTCCCACAGGGGCTGCCGCCGGGCTTCCCGCTGGCGTTCCTGGCCTTGGAGTGGGTGTTGGAGTTCCTGGCCTTGGAGTGGGTGCTGGTGTTCCTGGCCTTGGAGTCGGGCTCGGAGTTCCTGGACTTGGGGCAGCGGCAGGTGAGGGGCCTTCTGGGGGCTGAAGAGCAATGCCCCCCGAGCCCCAAGGAGGCAGGGCGCTCTCCCCAGCCCGTCCTCCAGCACCCGTGCACCCAGGCGCGCGATAAATGCTCTGTTAGGTCCCCCTGAGCATTCCGAGACAACTGGGATAAGAGAAGGGGGGCAGGCCAGCTGAAAAGAAGCCCACCGCCCAAGGACGGAGGCTGGGGGTCCCTGGGGTCAGTGGAAGTGCTTGGGCCCCCTAGCTCCTCTTCAGCAGTGTGCAGGGGCAAGGGGGTCTCTGAGAGCTCTAGTTCTTCATCTCCTAGTTACGCCAGCCTCAGGCAGACCGTGCTGGGCCTTGAGGAGCCAGCAGAGGATAGGATGGAAAGAGGAGGCACAGTTCAGCCCTCAAGCAGCCCCAGACCAGACTGGTAGAGACACAGTTAGATACCGGAGCTCTGTCCCTGGCCTGGTGAGCGCCTAGTGCAGAGCCGCGGCTTCAGGGCTTTGAGAGAAACAAAGAAAGCTGAGGAAGTCAAGGAGGGCTCCCTGGAGGAAGCCGAACTCCCAAGCAGAGAGCTCAGCTACTGACCTCCCCCACTCTTCCTTTTCCGTTTTCCCCAGTACCTGGAACCCTGGCCGCAGCTAAAGCAGCCAAGTTCGGTAAGACCCCTCAACACACCACCCCCGGTGGTTGATCCCCTAGTTGCCCCACCATCCCTGATAGCACCTGGTCCCCCGACTCCTCTTCCCCTGGGCCAGGCCCCAGTGCCTGGGGCCTACAGCAAAGGGCTGGGATGGTCAGCATGGAAAAAGGCAGTTTCTAGGACACATTAATGACAGCTCCGCAGACTCCGGCACCCGCCCACTAAATGCCTAGCGTGCCTACAGCCCCAGGACAACCCCAACCACCCCTCCCATTTCCAGCCCCCCCCCCTTGGGGGGCAGTTCCACCTTGGTGAGGACCATGGTCCGAAGGCCCCTCAGGCCCTGACAGTTTCACGGAGCCCAAGGCCAGCGAGGGGCCAGGGCTGATGTCCCAGCAAAGCCAGGACTCCTCATCTGGGCCCCCGCCTTGCGGTCAGCAGGACTGTGCCCGCCACGAGGACGTGGCAGACCTGCCCACCCCCATCCCCCGACACTTGGCACCTAGGCAGCCCCAGCCTGGCCAGACCCATGCTGTCTGTGTCCCCCCGCATTCCGGCCTCCTAGGATCTGGGCCGGGGCCGCCGCCAGGGAACTGCCAACCAGGTCTGGCCGGTCCTCTTGGGACCAGTTTCCACCTTGGAAAGTGTTCCACCCACAGTGGGCCTGGTAACCCACAGGCCTCTCTCCTGTTCCTTGCTGGCGGCCCTGCTGGTCTGAGCTCGACAGCCACTGCCAGGGAAACCGAGCCGCTGAGGGCTCTGGCTCCAAAGTCATTTCCTGCCCTTGAAGCCTTGAGCACATTGCTTAGCCTCTGCTGTGCCTCAGTTTTCTCATCTGTGAAATGGGGCTAATGGTACCTACCTTTCTTGCTGCCTGGAATAATAAGCTGGCTAACAAGCATGAACCACTGACCATGAGTGTCCCCCTAAAGCTCAAGCTGTAATTCCTGGCAGCTCTGTACTGAACAGTGGTTCACACTCAGAGGACCTTCACAGAGAGTGTGTCCTCTCAGGCTTCAGACACCTGTAGGTGAACAGGGAAAGGATCGTCGCCCCCTTTAGGGTCAGAGAGGTGACAGCTATGATGAGCAGAGAAACCAGAATTCAAACCCAGGGCTGTCGGGGCCTGAGACTGGTCCTCCACCCTTGGCAGCTCATGGCCTCAGCCACCACTGGGAGCACCTGCAGGTCCCAGTGCCAGCCTGGGAGGAAGGGGAGGAGGTGGGCAGGTCGGGGATCGGGGGCGGGGGGTCTGCCCTTGTCCAGTGGGTCAGGGCAGAGCCAGGACTCGGACCCGTGTGTCTGGGAATGGACCTCTGTCCTCTGCTCCTTCCACTGGGTCACGTGGCCTTCGCCACCTGTCTACTTGCCTAGTGACCTTGGGGCAGGGAGGCCTCGTCCTTCAGAAAGGGGGAAGGACTGACTTTCCACCCTCTCTCCACAGCACCAGGAGGGGTCGGGGCCCTTGGAGGGATTGGAGATCTTGGTGGAGCCGGCATTCCAGGTGGTGTGGCAGGTGAGTTGAAACCCCATGAAGCCTTGAGCACATTGCTTAACCTCTGCTGTGCCTCAGTTTTCTCATCTGTGAAATGGGGCTGATGGTACCTACCTTAGTTGAAACCCCAGGATGGGCTGGGCATTGAGGGAGACTGACCCATGAAGACTCCCTCCCTGAGCTCCCTCTGTGTCCCCAGGACCTGCTGCTGCAGCTGCTGCCGCCAAAGCTGCCGCCAAAGCCGCCCAATTTGGTGAGCATGGGTGTGAGGTGGGGGCTGCCCTGGGACTTGGGGGTGTGTGTCTGACTACATGCCATGGAGCATATATTCCCTGGCCTGCTCCCCATTGCCTTTAGGGGCATTGTCTCCGGGGGGTCTAGCCCACCTCCTGGCCCCTGGCTGCCAGCCCTCCAAAGCCCTGGCAGCCCAGGCTCCACGTGGGGCCTCGGATGATAGCCCCACCCCTCCGCGGACAGAGCCAGCTGCTCTCACTTGCAGGGTCTAATACACAGCTCTCTCCACAGGCCTGGGGGGAGTCGGTGGGCTCGGAGTCGGAGGACTGGGAGTTGGTGGGCTTGGAGCTGTCCCAGGGGCTGTGGGCCTTGGAGGTAAGTGTGTTCTAGAATCAGTGAATGAATGGCGTGTGATGTGTGTGTGTGTTTGCACACACATGCACATATGAATGAGAGAGAGACTGACTTTCTTTCCCATCTGGCCACACCTTGTTCAAGCGTCCCTGCCCACACTTCATCAGCAACTCAAGATTATACTGAGCCCTACCCCTCTCTCTGGACTCCTGCAGCATTTGGAGGGGCCCCAATGGCTCAGCGGGTAAAGAGTCTGCCTACAATGCAGAAGACATGGGTTCGATCCCTGGGTCGAGAAGACCCCCTGGAGGAGGAAATGGCAACCCACTCCAGTATCCTTGCCCGGGAAATCCCACGGACAGCGGAGCCTGACGGGCTATAGCCTACGGGCTCGCAAAGAGTCAGACTGAGCGAGTGAGCACAGAGCAGGCTTAGTGAGGGCTGCTCCTTGCGGCCAGGTGTCCCAATCTCTCCCTCCCTCTCTCTCTCAACTCGCCCAACCACCTCCAGTGGAGGTTCATTAGGATAGTGATGGTTATGCCCACTTTCCAGAGAAGGAAAGCAAAGCCTGCAGGGAAATTCCTTGCCCAAAGTCTCTGCCATCATGGCGGACCTTGTGTCAACGTCTCTCTCTCGGGTCATCATTGTGTCTCTGACCCAGCCTGAAGTTTCTTACCCCGTGTGCTCCACAAGTCCGGCCACACCGTAGGAGCTTAATAAAGATTTCTGGAAAGATGGATGAATAAAGGAGGGGTGGAGGGATGGTGGAAGGATGAGTCAGTGGGCAGGTTGCAGATTGATGGCAGTGGTCAGGAGGAGGACACGACTCTGGGAGGGAGAAGATATTCCTAAGCCCTCCTGCTCCCCATCTTTCCAGGTGTGTCTCCAGCTGCAGCTGCTAAAGCAGCCAAATTTGGTGAGTTGCTCCCACTGCCCCCTGCCGAGCCTAGGCCTGCAAGCTGCTTATACCCCACCCCCACTGCCTTGTCCATGAACCAGCTCAGGCCTCAGTCCTGCTCACAATACCAGTGAAGGATCCTTCCTGGAAATCCCATCCCCAGACCCCGGAGAGGAAGCTCAGGGCCCCTTACATTGTGCCTCGTCCTGACCCCTACCTGCCCTCGTCTCAGGTGCCGCTGGCCTTGCTGGTGTCCTAGGAGCCGGCCGGCCATTCCCAGTTGGAGGTAGGGGCCGCCTCTGCTGTGAGATCCGCAGCTGAGCCTGGCTGGCTAGCAGTGGGAACACCGGGCCTGCATCAGCACAGGGACCCGAGAGAGAGGGTGGAGGGGACAGTCAGGGGAAGGCCTCAGGGCTGGGGGGACGCGTGGGCCTCCGACACCAGGCTGATGAGGCTTTGTTAAGAAAGCTGCTTTGCCAGTGGGGAAGGGGCAGTGGGAGGAGGTGATCTTAGGTGGAGAGGAGTAGGTGGCCAGGCAGAGGTGGGTTCCAGGGTCCCATCGCATCCCACCCCACCCCACCCCACGCCCCCACACCCCCACGCCAACCCCAAACCCCTCCTGCAGGAGTTGCAGCAAGGCCTGGCTTCGGACTGTCTCCTATTTTCCCAGGTACGGCCAGGCGCCCCAGCCCTGGGCCCCAGCCCTCCTCTTCCCCTGCCCAGAAGGGCTGAGCCAGGCTACAGAGTAGGGGGGGGTCCCACATCCTTAGATTGCACAGAGCTGGGCCTCCTCTTCTCTTCCTCCCATGCCACCTCAGGGAGCATCGGATTTTACAAAACATCACGTTCAGATGAGACAAGCTGAGGTTCAGAGAGCACCCAGGGTAACACAGTCACTGGCAGGGCCCCCGACGCCCCAGCCCAGACCTGGGCCCCTCTCAGACGAGGCCCACGCTGCCGGGGAGGGCTTGGTGGGCTCCCTAGAGGCGCACACCCTCACCACCCCTCTGCTTGCCTTGCAGGTGGAGCCGGGGGCCTGGGAGTTGGTGGTGAGTCTACCAATTTCACAAGTCGGGGCCCCATTTCAAGCAGGGGCCTGAGCTCCTTCGCAGTGTGTGGGGGGGTGGGGGGAGCAGGTCCATCCTATTGAGGGAATGGCTAGTGCAGCCACAGCCCTGGGCTGGCCTTCTGGTATGGGGCCTTGACGGAGCCCGCAGGAGAATCGCCGAAGCTGAAAAAGTCAGCCTTGGGGTGTGGGAACCCCAATTCCTAGAGCTCCCAGCCTGGCACTTGACTGGGCATCAGGAGTAAGACGGGGACCTGGGTCACCCAAGGTCTTAGGGTCTAACCAGAGAGGTTGACAAGGTCCCATAGAAGAGGAAAGATACTGTTGGGTAAGAACGGGGCCTATTCAAGCAGGTGGTCAAGGAGGCTGAGCCTGGAGTTCCTCAATGGTGGGGGGTGAGGCTGTCCCTGGGAAATGTGGCCTGGGGTCTGACTGTGGTGGGAGGGGCTGCCACAGAGCTGCTCAGACCCCCACATGCTGCAAGGAACAAGGCTGGACGGGAGGGTCAGGCTGGGGGCAGAGAGGCCTTCGGAACCTGCAGCTGCAGGGTTGGAGGCGCATGGGTGGGGCAGGGGGTGGTCTGGTCGAGGTGGGGAAGCCTGGCCACCTCCCCAACCCCTTGCCTTCCCTCCACAGGCAAACCTCCCAAGGCCTTCGGAGGGGCCCTGGGAGCCCTGGGATTCCAAGGTGAGTAGACTCTGCCCCTGGAAGAGGGCGGTGGGGGGTGGGGGGGGACAGCCTGGAGGAGGGGGCGGCATGTCAGACGAGGCCCGGCAGGGAGGCCAGGGGTGGGGGAGCTGGACCCCTTACCCACTGCCTCTGCTGTCTCCGAAACAGATCCTCAGAGCTGAGAGCGGGCCAGGGACCCTCCTGGCTCTCCCAGGCCAGGCTTGGCAAGCCCTCCCTGCCTGGTACCCACACCCGCACTCCTGCCAGGAGAAGCGGAGAGAAAGAAAAGGGAGGGGGAGGAGGAGGGGCTGGGAGGGACAGAGGAGAGAGAGGATGGAGGTGACACAGGAGCCCTGGTGTCAGGGAACTGGAGGGGTAGACCCCGCAGAGGTCCTGGAGCCACGCCCTTGCTCCAAGGGGCAGACGTGCGTCTGGCAGTGTCTGATCACCACCCTCAAGGCCTGTCCCAACGATGTGGGAAAGGGACTCAGAGAAGCCCCAGCTAGCTCCACCCTGGCAGCCGCTCAGGCTGTGGATTCCCTTCCACCCGCACCTGCTTCCCAACCGCCCAGACGAGGCAGCCCAGGGAGAGGCAGAGGCCAGAGCAGCCTGACCTCATTCAAGGCGCCCAGCTCTCAGTCGGGCACCGGCTGGTGCTTGTGGCCCGTGACCCTGCTCGCTTTCCCGAAAAACACCGTGGATGAGCTCGGCAGAGAGATGGCGTCTCTACCACTAGGCAGCTCGCTGCCACCAGGTGGCGGTAACGAGCCACACCGCGCTCCTGCAGGGGTAGGCGCTGGTCCAGGCCCCACTCACTCGACCCTGGGGGCTTGATGGTTTGAAACGAGGTTAACCAGTCAGATCCTCCCCAGGAGAGGACAGGAGCCCTGCTACCATCCACTTGCCCAGTGGGAGTTTGCCCAATGAAAGGGCGCGGAGTTTGGCCTGGGGTGGTGGCCGGGCTTCCCCCTGGCTTCCTGGAGCCTCTGTTTCCCATGCTGATGATGCGGATGTGAGAAGAGCTTGGGGCTGGGCAGAGTGGACAAGGGCTTGAGCCCAAGCGGCCAGGACTGACTGTGGGGTGTGCCTCCCCCGCACCCAGGTGGGGCCTGCCTGGGGAAAGCCTGCGGCCGGAAGAGAAAGTGAGCCCCCCGGGACCCCTGACTCACGACCTCATCAACGTTGGTGCTACTGCTTCGTGGAGAATGTAAACCCTCTGTGACCCCAACCCTCTTCCCCACGCCCCCCCCAAGCTCCCACCCCGGGTGGGAACGGGGCAGGCCGGGCGGCCTTGGACATCCACAGGGCAAGGAGGCAAGAGAGTGGTGGCCAAGCGGGCCCCGGGAGGCCCCCCTCCTTCAGAGGCACGGGCTGGGTGGGCTTGGCCCCCTGCCCGCACGCCCTTCCCACCCAGGAACTCCCCCTTCACATGCTCTCCATCTCTAGGGGGACTTGGTGCTACACGCTGGTGCTTTCACTCTTCCTGCGGGGAGGGAGGAGGGAAGGGCAGCCCCTTAGGGAACCCCCTCCCTGGGGCTCCTCTGAAGATGGTGCAGACACTTCCTGGGCAGTCTCGCCTCCCCCTGCCCACCAGGACCCACTTCTGGCTGCGGTCCAGTTGGTACCCAAGCATCGAAACCCTCACGCTGGATTGGGTCACGCCATCTCTTGGCCTCCTTGGCCCCCCTTTCCCCGACCCATTGCTGTTCCCCATGTCCGAAGACTCCCCCCCACCCTGTATTGGAAACAGCCCTCTTGCTCTTGTGGAATTCATCCGCCCGTCTGTCCATCCGTCCGTCCATCCTTGCCCTGGTTTGGCCGCCCGGCACCCCTAGCTGGCTGGGCGCCCCCATCATCGACTCGGTTAACCTGTCATGGCAGCCTGGGCCCAGCCTCCACCCCATCGCACACACCCCTATGAAGGGGCCCCGAGCCTCTGGGTGTGAGGAGCTGTACCAGCCGGGGCCACAGGAATCTCCCCCCCAACCTGGGTCTCCCCCCACGCAGTACTGTATCCCCGTCCCCTCCTCGAGCCACTGTACTTCAGAGCATTTCTCCCCTGCCCCGCCCATCTCTATGTGTCTCGCTGTGATAGATCAATAAATATTTTATTTTTTGTCCTGGACATTTGGGGATTATTTTTGATTGTTGATGTTCTCCTTTCCTTTCACTTGTGTGGTTTATGGAAAAAACAAACAAACAAACAAAAAACCTTTTTTTTTTTCTGATATGGGGAGCTATATCCTCATTAGAAAATTCACTTTAATCACTTTGGTATAACTCTGGATGAAACACACATTTAAAAAAAATAAGAGAATTAACTGCTTCAGAAAAGACTAATAAATGAAAACCTTTTAAAGGAAACTGTGTCTTGGCCTCCTTTGTAAGCTCTCATCTGCCTTCAGTTCTCGGTCCAGGTAGGGAATAGGGCCCGGCCTTGGGGAACCTTGGGTCTTCCCAGGTGGCGCTTGGTGGTAAAGAATCTACCTGCCAGTGCAGGAGATGCCAGAGACACACATTCGATCCCTGGGTGGGGAAGATCCCCTGGAGAAGGGAATGGCGACCCACTCCAGTATTCTTGCCTGGAGCATCCCAGGGACAGAGAAGCCGGGCGGGCTACAGACCATGGGGTCGCAAAGAGTCAGACACGACTGAGCGACTAACGCTTTCATTTTCACACTTTTACCAAAATCATCTGCCATTGACTTCTGGTGAAAGGATCCTTCTTCAAGTTCAGCCTGTCCTTTAAAAACAATAATCCCTTTTAGGGGAAGCAGGGCAGCCAGTCGGACACACTCATCCCTCCGAGGAGATGGGATCACCCAGACACACATTCCCCAGCCCTCACCCCTCAGGCCCAGGTCCTTGGCCTCTGGATGCTGCAGCTGCAACTGCAGCTGGATGGCCGGAGGAAACAAAAATGACCCTTCTGTCCAGACCAAACCTTGACCTCGGTGAACAGCCAAGAGAGAAGAAATGCTCCAACCGAAGAAAAACAGAAGCCTGTTTCCCTCTCCACATCCCCTCACTGTCACACCTGGCATAAGGCACCACAACATAACAGATGACACCCTGCTGGCTCAACAGGAGACTGAGTACCACCCTTGACTGCACCCGCTCCCCAGGGCCATCCCCCTCCCCTCGTGGACACCCATCCATCTAGTATGAGGATGCCCACCCCACCCCCCCACCCCCCACCCCCGTCCCGGAGCCCACCCCTCCCTTCTAGACCACTCTGGGTACCAGATTCCAAACTTCCCTCCCCACACCACCAAGTCCACTTCCAGGGCCCACGTGGCCTCGCATCCGTCCTCCCCGGAGAGAACCCCAGGGGCAGTGGGTACCCGGGGAAGCCACAAGGGCGGAGGGAGGAGCTGTGTCGGGAGTACGGGTGGGGTCTGCCCGTGTAGACGCTAGTATCCGCACATCTGAGCACAAGGGCCCTCCCGCTGCCAGGAGTCTGGCTGGAAAGACGCGGGGGTGGGGCGATGCTCAGGGACCCAGTCCTGGAGGACAGCAGAGACAGGAAGCAATTTACCAGGCCCAGAATAGCACGGAGAGTAGGGAGGGTCAGGCCTCTCAGGGAGGAAGAGCAGCCCTCTGAAGGCCCGCAGCGCCTGGCTGGAGCGGGCAGAGCCCCGGAAAAATGGAGGAGGGGTCAGAAGGGGGTAGGGGGTACATTCGCAGAGACCACAAGGAGCTGCAGTGACCGTCAGTGAGGAGGGACAACCTGCCCAAGAGCAGTGGCAAACGAGATCCATTCATCACTTATTTGTTCATCGAGAAGATCCCTTGCTCATTCTTCCACAAGCTCTCCAGACTCTGAAATTTGGCCGGCTCCAGCATTCAGCCCTGGGGCCCCCCTGCTTTGGTTTCTCATAATTTATGGCTTTAAATACCATATGTGCATTAGCAGTTCCCAAACTGATTCCTCCAGCACAGACCTCTCCCCTGAACTCTGGACTTGCACGTTCACAGCCAGTTCCTAACATCCCCACCTGAAAGTCTCATAACCTGAGTAGCATGGGTTCCCCCCTCCCACCCCCCACCATAACCTGCTCTCCCCTGCCCCTCCCCACCTTCCCCATCTCAGTTCCAGGGGTTCAGGCAGCAGCTTAGGAATCCTCCTCTCCTCCCATTTCACACACCAAATTCACCAGCAAACCCCGGGGCACCACCTTCAGAGGGTGACCCAACCACCCCTCCCAACCTCCAGGGTCCAGGTCCTTGTCCACAGTGACTCTTGCCTAGACGACTCACAAGGCTTCCAAACTGGGCTTCCCCATCCTGACCTGGCTCCTTTTCAGCCTTCTCTTCACGCAGCAGCCAAAACAATCCTTTTAAAACAGAAAGTCAGCTCAGGTCATGCATCTGCTCAAAATCCTGCAGTGGCTGCCGTCTGCCCAATCCAGAGCCCTGCCGTGGCCGAGGAGCCCCTTACCTGAATTGGACCAGCTGTTCTGATCGCGCGTCCTGCTACCTGGCCCCCTGCCGGCCACCCAGTTACCCTGCCCTGTCCCCACTCCTCGCGGGCAGTGGCCACCCCCTCTCCGGCCACCACCTCTGCTGTCTCCCCTGTCCCAGAACGTCCTTCCCTCCGCTATCAATGTGCTTGGCGTCCTCACCTCCTTCAGGTCTTGACTCAAATGTCACCTTCTCAGAAGGTGCTTCCCTGACCCTGTTTCTGAAATTGCAAACTCTAGGGAATTGCCTGGTGGTCCAGGGGCTGCCCTGGTAACTCAGCTGGTAAAAAATCTGCCTGCAGTGCGGGAAACCCCAGTTCAATTCCTGGGTCAGGAAGATCTGCTGGAGAAGGGATAGTATTCTTGGACTTCCCTGGTGACCCAGCTGGTAAAGAATCTGCCTGCAATGTGGGAGACCTGAGTTTGATCCCTGGGTTGGGAAGATCCCCTGGAGAAGGGAGTGGCTACCCACTCCAATATTCTGGCCTGGAGAATTCTATGGACTGTGCAGGCCATGGGGTTGCAAAGAGTCAGACACGACTGAGCGACTTTCACTTTCTTTTCCAGCGGTTAGGGCTTCCCAGGTGGCGCTAGTGGTAAAGAACCCACCTGCCAAAGCAGGAGACATGAGCCCTCAGGACTGAAGCAACCAAAGTGGTTAGGACTCCTGACTTTCACTGCTGAGGGCAAAGGTTCAGTCCCTGATTGGGGAACTGAGATTCCACAAACTGCACAAAATACATGTATTAGTTAATTAAATAAAATTGCAAACTATACCTTCCTCCAACACGAGCCCTGCCTTCTCTTTTCTCCAGGCACCCGTGACCAACGCCCACTGTCCTGCCACGGTGTAACACAGTACACTTTGCTGTTGTTGTTTAGTCATTATATCGTGTCCGACTCTTCGAGACCCCATGGACTGCAGCCCGCCAGGCTGCTCTGTCCATGGGATTTCTCAGGCAAGAATCCTGGAGTGGGTTGCCATTTCCTTCTGCAGGGGATCTTCCTGATCCAGGGATGGAATCCACGTCTCCTGCGTTGGCAGACCGATTCTTTACCACAGAGTCACCAGGGAAGCCCATTGTACACTTTGCTTCTTTGTTGCTTGTCTGACTATCCACACCAGAATGCAACTCCCTGAGGATAAACCTTGTTGTAAGGACAAAAGAGATTAAACTCCCTGCTTTCACTAGTTATACACGCTGGGCGAGAGACGGTGATTTAGTTGCTAAGTTATAGGTGACTCGAGACCCCCATGGACTGTAGCCTGCCAGGCTCCTCTGTTCATGGGATTCTCCAGGCAAGAATACTGTGCCAGGCTGATAATTGTCTCAAAGAGACCTGGGTCCTAATCCCTGAAACCTTGTAAATATCACTGTTAGTAGTGTATTCAGGCTGCCATAGCAAAGTGCCACAGGCTGCAAAAATTTATTTTCTCACAGTTCTGGAGGCTGGAAGTCCAAGATCAAGGTGTCCGCAGGGCCAGTTTCTCCTAAGGCCTCTCTCCTCGGCATGCAGGTGGCCACCTTTTACCTGGGTCCTTGCATGGTCTTCCCTTTGTGCATATATGTCGCCTAACCTCCTCTTCTTATAAGGACATCAGTCACAGTGGATTTGAGCCCATTCTGACGAACTATTTTTATTTTAATTCTTGTATTCTTTTCATTTTTTGTGTTTTTTTTTTTCAGTATTGATTTATTTGGCTGCACCGGGTCTTAGTTGCCGTGTGAGGGCTCTTAGTTGTGGCATGGGGGAATCTCAGTTCCCTGACCAGGAATCGAACCTGGGCCCCCTACATTGGGAGCGTGGAGTCTTAGCCACTGGGCCGCCAGGGAAGTCCCTGATGACCTCATTTTAAGCTAATCGCCTCTTTAAAGATTCTATCTCCAGACACAGTGACATTCTGAGATGCTGGGGGTTGGGACTTCGACATACGAATTTTAAGGGGACATGGATTTTAAGCCCGTGGCAGCTACCTCATATGAAAAAAGAACTTTTGTAGATGTAATTAAGAATCTTGAGATGAGGATATTATCTTGATGGGCCCTAAATGCCATCACAAGTATCCTTAAAAGAAGCTGGGAGACTTGTATGCCAACAAATTGAATAACCTCCAAGAAATGAATAAATTCCTAAAAACACACAATCTGCCAAGACTAAATGGTGAAAAAAATAGAAAATCTGAACAGACTAATGGCAAGAAAGAATGAATCAGTAATCAATCCTCCCAACAAAGAAAAGCCGGGACCAGATGGTTTCACTGGTGAATTCTACCAAATATTTAAAGAAGAATTTATACCAATTCTCCTGAAACTCTTCCAAAAGACTGAAGAGGAGAAACAGATCCAAGTTCATTCTAAGAGGCCAGCATTACCCTGATACCATTTCATTACTCTGAAAGTCAGACAAAGATACCACAAGAAGAGAAAACTACAGAGAAATGACATGAGCAAGGTGGCAGAATAGGAGGTCTTCAGCCCACATACCCTCACAGAAACAAGCCTGAAATTCACCCAGAACCTCAAAAGACCCCAAACAGTCAAAACAGTCTTGAACAAGAAGAATAAAGCTGGAAGCATCACTCTTCCTGACTTCAAAATATTACAAAGCTACAGTAATAGAGAGAAAGAGAGAGTCCAGTGGAACAGAACAGAGTCCAGAAATAAACCCATGCATTTATGATCGACTAATCAACAAGGGTACCAAAAACACACAACGGGGTAAGGATAGTCTCTTCAATAAATGGTGCTTGAAGAAACTGAATATCCAGATGAAGAAGAAGGAGGGTGAACCCCCATCTCACACCGTACACAAAAATCAACTCCAAATGGATTAAAGACAACTGTAAGGCCTGAAACTATAAAACATTAGAAGAAAATAAACATAGAGAAGAAAAACATATTAGAAGAAAACATAGAGGAAAAGCTTCCTGACACTGGTCTGGGCAACAATTTTTTTGGATAAGACTCCAGGAGCACAGATGACAAAAGCAAAAATGAACAAGTGGGATGGTATTAAACTAAAAAGCTTTCTCACAGAAGAGGAATCCATCAACAAAGTGAAGAGACCACCTACGAAATGGGAGAAAATATTTGTGGATCATACCTTTGATATAGGTGAATATCCAAAATGTATTTGAAACTTAAGCAACTCAAAAATCTTTTTTTAAAAACCCAATTTTTTTTAAATATGCAAATTAATTTAATTTTGTCTTAGTTGTTAGTTTTTCTTTTTCTTTTTTTTTAATTAGTTGGAGGCTAATTACTTCACAACATTTCAGTGGGTTTTGTCATACATTGGTATGAATCAGCCATAGATTTACACGTATTCCCCATCCCGATCCCCCCTCCCACCTCCCTCTCCACCCGATTCCTCTGGGTCTTCCCAGTGCACCAGGCCGGAGCACTTGTCTCGTGCATCCCACCTGGGCTGGTGACCTGTTTCACCATAGATAGTATACATGCTGTTCTTTTGAAATATCCCACCCTCACCTTCTCCCACAGAGTTCAAAAGTCTGTTCTGTATTTCTGTGTCTCTTTTTCTGTAAAAACCCAATTTTTTAAAAATAGGCAAAAAATCTGAGCAGACATTTCTCAGGAGAATGGATCTAAGTGACCATTCGGTAAATGAAAAGGTGCTCAGCATCACTAATCATCAGGTGATGCAAATACAAATCAAAACCACAATGAGATATCACCCCTTTCCTGTTAGAATGGTTTATTATCAAAAAACAAAAGATAACAAGCGTGGGAGAGGATGTGGAGAAAAGGGAACCCTTGTATACTGCTAGTGGGAATGTAAGTTGGGACAGCCGTAATGGAGAAAAATATGGAGGTTCCTCGAAAAAATTAAAAATAAGGATTTCACCGGTGGCGCAATGGATAAGAATCCACTAGTGGATCGAAGCCTAGTCTGGGAAGATTCCACATGCCTTGGAGCCCGTACTCTAAAGCCCACGATCCACAACTACTGAAGTCCGTGTGCTTAGAGCCTGTGCTCCCCAGCAAGAAAAGTCACTACTAAGAGAAGCCTGTGTGCCGCAATAAAGAATAGCCCCTCTTGGCCTCAACTAGAGAAAGCCCTGGCACGGCAACGAAGACTCATCGCAATCAAAAACAAATAAATACATAAATAAAAATAGAACTATCATATGACTCAGCAATTTCACTTACGTGTATATAAGCAAAGAAAATGAAATCACCGTCTTGAAGAGATGTTTGCCCTCCCATGTTTATAGCAGCAGTATCCACATCAGCCAAGATATGGAAACAACATTGTTGTTTCCAACAACGGATGAATAAAGAAAGAAAATGTGTTGTATATCTACTGTGGAGTATTATTCAGCCTTAAAAAGGAAGGAAACCCTAAAAATAAATAAAGGAAGGAAATCCTGTCATGTGCTACCACATGGAGGAACCTAGATGACACCTTGCTGCATGAAAAGCCCGTCACAAGGGAAATTCTGTACCATCCCACTTGGATGAAGCCTCTAAAGCAGTCAAATTCATGGGAAAAGAGTGTAGAATGGTGGTCACCAGGGGCTGGGGGAGAGGGGGAAAGAAGATGGACTGTTTAATGGGCTCAGAGCTTCAGATTTGCAAGATGGAAAAGTTTTGCACTCTGTGATGATCTATATGGGAAAATAGTCTTGAAAAATTTTTGGCTATATGTGCATATATCACTGATTCACTTTACCGTACATCTGAAACCAATACAGTATTGTAAATCAACTATATTCCAAATAAATAAAGAAATAAAGGCATTTTTTTTTTCAAGTTTTGGGGAATTCCCTGGTGGTCTGGTGGTTAGGACTCTATGTGTCCACTGCAGGAGGCACAGGTTCGAGCCCTGGTCAGGGATCTAGAATCTGGCAAAAGGCACAGCCCCCCAAAAAATGAAAATTAAAGTTTTGGAGATCTGTTTCACAACAGTGTGAATGTACGGAGTTTACCCTGGAACAACATCCATTTCAGCTGGGAGTGTCCATTTATATGCAGATTTTTTTCAATAAATATAGTACCTGTATTTTCATTTTACAGGTCTTTAATGAAGTGTAGGGGAAAGTTTGTGTTCGAGTAGAGATCGCAATTTGCAGAATCAAAAGAACAGGGAGTTGAGTCCTGATTCTTTCCAGTTTCGGCTTCCTGGCCTGGGTGAGTCATCATCTATCAACTCTTTTGGTTTTAAGGCAGAGATAGCAGCGTGCAGATTTTACGACTGTGTGTGTGTGTGTCTCTGAGGTCAGCGGGAGTGGGCGAGATGGGGTGTTGGTGGGCCTAACTCCCTGAATTGTTCAAGCATCAACTGTACTTAAACCTCTGAAATGTACACTTAAAAATGGTCAAGATGATTAATTTATACTATGTGTGCTTTTTTAAAACACAATTTTAAAAGGAAAAGAAGCCGGAAAGGGAAAGGAACAGATCCTCCTCTAGAGACGCCGGAAGGTATGCAGCCCTTGATACTGGCCAGTGCAACTGAGTTGGGACTTCTGGCCTCTGGCACCGTGAGCACATTAATTTGTGACAGCAGCCACAGGAAACGAACACAGGGAAAAAACGATTAATTCTAACATCAGGCGAATCAGTGCTTACGGGGATCAAAAGCCAGGGAAGGAGATGGAGAGTGAGGAAGAATGTTAAGTCAGTTGGGATGGTTGGGGACACCTGATCTCAGGTGAGAAGCCCTGTGATGACCCCTTGCCTGGGAAGTTACAAGAGCAGAGAGGTGCACTGTGGTTATTGGAAAAAGAGAAAAGGAGAGAAGAAACAGGAGCAAAGAAGTAACCAGGGACTAGGTCCCCTAATGGCTGCAGTAAGAGTTTTGGATTTGAAAGTAAGGAAATGTCACACTTTGACCCACATGTGCAGAGGCTCTGGAGCATCATGGGGGAATAACTCGGGGGCAGTTGTACTGTACACCCAGCTAGACCAGGGAGGAGGGGGGTTGGAGGGAGAAGCGGTAGAAGTTTGGATCTACAGGGAACCAGTAAAATCTGCCAATAGGATTTGCTGATGGATCAGGTGCAGGTAAGCGTTAGTGGTAAAGAACCCACCTACCAATGCAGGAGATGTAAGAGATGCAGGTTTCAATCCCTGGATGGGGAAGATCCCCTGGAGGAGGAAGTGGCAACCCGCTCCAGTATTCTTGCCTGGAAAATCCCATGGACAGAGTAGCCTGGTAGGCTACAGTCCATGGTGTTGCAAAGATCTGGACACGACTGACTACACACACACGGGCACAAGAAAAGGAATAGGGAGAGAGAAGTTGAGGATGACTTCGAATTTTGGCTGAGCCACTAAAGGACAGGGGTATCATTTACTGAGATGAGAAACACTGAGGGAGGAACAGATCTGGGCACCAATTAAGAGCTCTAATCTGGATGCATGAGGTTTGAGGTGCCCATTCATCATCCAAGAGATGCCACAAAGATATTTGGGTCTTTGTGTCCACAGTTCAAGGAGAGGGTAGGGGAGTCACCGAGCCATGTGTCTGGGTGACGTCACACAGAGTAGGCAAGGAAGGGGCAGGCTGCATCTGACAGCAGGGATCACGTGATGCCAGCTCTCTGTTCCTCCCTAGGCTAGGACAGCTCAGGCTCTGGCCCCTGTCCTGGGTCACAGTCTCGGGCTCATCTTGTCGGTGTTCCTATGGAGCCTTTTGGCACCAGCTTGTGTTCAGCCAGGCCACAATTTGGCAATTTGGACAAATCCTAATCATTGACCTGGAGTAAAAGTGAAAGTGTTACTTGTTCAGTTCAGTCGCTCAGTCGTGTCAGACTCTTTGCGACATCCCATGGACTGCAGCACACCAGGCCTCCCTGTCCATCACCATCTCCCAGAGCTTGCTCAAACTCATGTCTATTGAGTCCGTGATGCCATCCAACTATCTCATCCTCTGTCATCCCCTTCTCCTTCAATCTTTCCCAGGATCAGGGTTTTTCCTATGAGTCAGTTCTTCGCATCAGGTGGCCAAAGTACTTGAGCTTCAGCTTCACCATCAGTCCTTCCAATGAATATTCAGGGTTAGTCGCTCAGTTGTGTCTAACTGTTTGCAACCCCATGGACTGTAGCCCACCAGGCTCCTCTGTCCATGGGATCCCCCAGGCAAGAATACTGGAGTGGGTTGCCATTCCCTTCTCCAGGGGATTGTCCCCACTCAGGGATCGAACCCAGGTCTCCTGCATTGGCGGCAAATTCTTTACCGTCTGAGCCACCAGACCTGGAGTAAGTCTTTCCCAAAGGGCTTTGGACCCCTAATCCCAAAACTTGTATCACAAACACGATCAGTAAAATATTTCTGAGCAAACACTACATATATATTTGCCAGTTGGATGGCAAATGGGTACCTAAAACTTAACACCTCCAAGCTAGAGATCTTAATTTGCACCCAAATTAATATTTGGGGAATTCTGTGGCAGTCCAGGGAATTTAGGACTCAGCACTTTTGCTGCTGGGGGCCCAGGTTCAATCCTTGGTAGGGAAACTAAAAGCCCATAATCTGTGTGGTGCAGCAAAAAAAAAAAAAAATTAATATTTGTTCCCCAACACACACACAGACATATTCACTTACAAATTACATACCTTATTGATTGTATAAATTATTTTAAAAATTCTCATCACATAACAATGCAAAAACAGAATTTAAGAAGAATATTCTAGAGATGAAAGTGAAAAGTGGAAGTGTTAGTTACTTAGTCATGTCCAACTCTTTGTGACCCTATGGACTAGAGAAGCCACCCAGGCTCCTCTAGTCCATGGAATTCTCCAAGCAAGAATACTGGAGTGAGTAGCCATCCCCTTCTCCAGAGGAATCTTCCTGACCTGGGATTAATCTGGGTCTCCTGCATTGCAAGCAGATTCTTTACCACTTGAGCCAGCAGGGAAACCCCTGGTTCTAAAGATGAAGTGAACAATATGTGAATACTTTTATTTATTAAAAGTAAAAAATTGCTTTGTTGCTTTCCGTTAAAAACAGACTTAACTTGGATGAGCAATGTGACTGAATATGTCAGATCTGATGAGCTGGTACTTGGTTTCACGGAAAAATGCGGCTGCCAAGGAACTCCAACAAGAGAGGGAAATGTCAGCTCTGTCTTCTCGTTCACCTTACAGCATCAGCATCATTTCATTCTCTGCTTTCTTTTCCAGAATCTTACACAGCCACAAGTCTCTTCTGTAACTGTTGGTTGTGTTAAAAATGAGTGATTGTCTTCTAGCTAACTGGGCACAGGCCCATGGCCCCTCCACTTCTCCCTTGGTAGCCCCCTGCACAGGGGGCCTCTCCCAAGCCCCTTCACCCAGGAGTACTAACTGCCGCCACATTGAGGCTGTGCCTGTCTTCATGGATTTCCCTGAACTCTGCCCAGTCCACTGTCAAATCTCCTTTATTAAACTCCACAGTAATCCCTGCTGACTGCTCCCGTTTCCTGTATCAGCCTGGACCCTGCCTGAATCGTACCCTGAAGGAAACCAACAAACAAGCAAAGACATTGCTGTCCAGCCTCTGAGGACCTACACACCTCCTTAAGACACTTTACTATAAGTACTTTAGGGCCATCTGGCCAGCACAGAGTGAGGACAAGCATCAACCTTGCATGTTAAGAAAGGAGGGAGGAGGAAGAAAGGAGGAAGGAAGGGGGGCAGGGAAGGAACAAGGAAGGAAAGGAGAAAAAGAAAGAAAGAAAAAGGGAGGGCGGGAAGAGAGAAGGAAGAAAAATTATGCTTCGTTTCCTCCCCCAGGTAGTTGTTTTGCACCCAGAGGTGACTGCCCCTCACATAGGCCACTGGACAAAGCCCTGGCCAGAGAAAATCTATACACGCTTAATGGCTGGAGTTGGAGCGTGAACAGCTCTGCCCCTTGTTCACTGGATGAACTTGGGTATGTGGGTCAACCTCTCCCCATATAGGCTCCCAGGCAGTGGGATGAAGTGGGAGGGTGGGCCTCGGAGAGACAGCTGTAGGCAGGGTGCTCCACACTTCCAGGGCTAGAAGGAGCACCTGCGCTGTGAAAGTGAAAGTGTTAGTCTCTCTCAGGCCTGTCTGACTCCTGGCGACCCCATGGACTGTATGTAGCCCGCCAGGCTCCTCTGTCTGTGGAATTCTCCAGGCAAGAATACTGGAGTGGGGAGACAGTGCCTTCTCTAGGGGATCTTCCCGACTCAGGGATCAAACCTGGATCTCCCACAATGCAGGCAGATTCTCTACATCTGAGCCACCCGTGAAGCCGGTGCTTTGGGGACCACCCGATTCCTCCGGCCACTTCTCTCAAAACCTTCCGTTTAGCAGTACTTCCTCCTGAACCCTGGGCAGGGTGGCGCCAGCCCCAGGGCTCTAGCCCTGGGAGGAGCAAATCCCCGGGCTCAGGTGTCACCGTCTCCCCCCCGGGCCTGAAACTTTAGCAGCCTGCCGAGCTGGTGAGGGCCTCACCTCTCCTCCCCACCTAGCACGCCACCTGCCCCTGGTGGGGCCAGCCCTCACTGCAGGCCTCGGAGAGGGAAAGGACCTGGCCGAGGCCCCTCCCTCAGGCAACTACTATGGACCTCAGGGTCGGTGCGACGTCTCTTTCCGGTCGGGTCCGGTTCTCAGCCTCCAGTGAGCAGGCCTGGATGAGACAGGCTCTGCGCAAGGAAACCAAGGCTCCTAATGCGGGCTTCTGGTTTTTCCAG
The DNA here is from genome assembly GCF_033118175.1 of Dama dama. Classification (NCBI taxonomy): domain Eukaryota; kingdom Metazoa; phylum Chordata; class Mammalia; order Artiodactyla; family Cervidae; genus Dama; species Dama dama. Next base: position 33,889,815 of record NC_083690.1, on the reverse strand, counting down.
TAGTCATGTATGGATGTGAGAGCTGAACCATAAGGAAGGCTGAGCGCCGAAAAATTGATCCTTTTGAACTGTGGTGTTGGAGAAGACTCTTGAGAGTCTCTTGGACAGCAAGAAGATCAAACCAGTCAACCCTAAAGGAAATCAGTCCTGAACATTCATTGGAAAGACTGATGCTGAAGCTGAGACTACAATACTTGGCCACCTGATGCGAAGAGCCGACTCATTAGAAAAGACCCCGATGCTGGGAAAGACTGACGACAGGAGGAGAAGGGGACGACAGAGGACGAAATGGTTGGATGGCATCACCGACTCAACGGACAGGAGTTCGAGCAAGCTCCGGGAGATGGTGAAGGACAAGGCAAGTCTGGCTGAGCTGCAGTCCATGGGGTCGCAAAGAGTCGGACACGACTGAGCGACTGAGCAACTGCGGCTTCCACACCCTCTAGGTTGCCGCATCAGAGCACACATCCCACCTAAGCCGCAGTTTTCGGATTCCCTGTCTTTGCCTAGGGAGGCGGAAGAGTGTTGTCGCTCTGGGAAAGATGAATGAAAGGAGGAGCGGGGCGGGGCGGGGGCCGGGCGAGGAGGGGGCGTGGCCGCGGGCGGGGGCGTGGCCGCGCAGGGCCGTTCCGTCCCTCGCCTGCGCCCCGCCCCGCCCCCGTGCCGCAGCTCGCAGGCCCCGCCCCGGTCCGCCCCTCCGCTCAATCTCCAGGCCGCCGCGGCACTGAGCGGTTGCCGGAGCCGGTATCCGAGACGCGGCGGCGGCGGCGGCGGCGGCGGCGGCGGCGGTGCCGCGAGCCCAGAGCCCACCCCGGCCCGGCCCGCGCTCTCCGCCCCCGCCTCCCTGGCCGGCGGCGGCGGCTGCGGGCGAGCGCGCGGGGCCCGGGCCGCCCCCAGCCCCAGCCCCGCCGGGCCCCGCCCCCCGCCGAGTGCATGAGGTTGACGCTACTTTGTTGTACCTGGAGGGAAGAACGTATGGGAGAGGAAGGTGCGCGGGATGCGGGCCGCGGGGGCGCCGACCTGGGGGCCGGGCGGGCGGGGACGCTGCGCTGGGGGGGGGGCATACGGAGAGGCAGAGGGGCCGGGCGCGGGGAGGGGGCCGGGCCTGCCCGCCGCGGAGGCCGGGTCTGCCGCGAGGCCGCGCCCCTGTGTCCGGGATGAGCTCGTCCTTCAGAAGCCCGCAGGCCCCTCCCTGAAAAGCTCCCATCCCGTTTCCCCGTCTTCGGCCCCGGTGGGATGCTCCCCTCCAGCCCCGCTGGCGGAGGGCCCCCTCCTCCCTTTCATCCCCGCCTTCTTCCATTCTCCGACCGCCGACCACCCCGGAGGAAGCCCGGGCACAGCCCACCCAGCCCGGCCGCCATCCGCGCGTGCTGTGTCCATCCCGGGCTCGCCCTTGGCCGCCCCTTATCGCGTCTCTAACCGGCCCTCGGAAGAAAGAGTCGCTGAGAAAGCCTCATCCCTGCGTCCGAGTCGCAGCCCCATGTCTGGGCCGGCTCTCTGACCTTGAGCCAGGCGCTACCTTCTGGGCCTCAGTTTCCCTGTTTGTTCAGTTGGCCCCCGCATAGTTGGCATGCCTGGCGGTGGTGGTTGGGAGTCTAGGGGCAGGATGGGCAGAGCAGAGATATGAGTCCGCCGAAGCTTGTTTTGGGCAGCGGCCCCCACCCCCCTCCCTGCACCAAACCCAGCGCCTGCTGTCCTCTTGGCTGGGAGGATGATCAGTCTTTCTTCTGCCCTTTTCACCTACTGCGGCCCAAGGCTTGGGTTTGCAGGACAGTTATGGTATGAAGATCCCCATGATTCCCTCCCTAGCGTCTCTTTTCCTGGGTTTCCTCCTCTGAGCCATCTCATAGGCCCACCTGGTCCAACAAAGCTTCTACTCTGCCGGCTCCCCCAGCCCTGCCCTCCCCCCAGGTCCATGAAGGCCCACTTGGAGCCACCTTACGGTAGCTCCTAGGTCCTTGAGTCCTCTTGAAGGGGCAGGCTGTGGCCTTGGAGCCTGGTTGGTGGCCTTGCAAGCCTTATCTTCTCCAGGGCTCAGTCTCCCCATCTGTGCAATGGGAAGGGGCAAGCTTGGAGATCTTGCAGGGCCCACCCTGCTCTGAGGGTGCCAGGCCCCAAGGATGACTAAGCATGCCTAGTAGCCCAGCTTGAAGAGGTGCCAGGCCTCCCTGGGAGCAGGTATCTGGGAGCCCAGCCCTGAGGCCCTGGCACCTTGTGAGGCCAGGGCATAGCCAAGCCTTCCAGGGGTCTTTAATACAGGATGCACCAACTTAGCGCTGTCCAGTCCCTGCCCTTTGAAAGAGCTCCTCTTCCTGGGCAGGTGGGAGAGGAGAAGGGGCTGTGATGAGAGTGTCACCCACTGCCTTCCTTCTAAATCATGCTGCTTTCTTCCCATTTACACTGCCAGACCCTGAGCTGAGAATGCTCTTGCTGGGGGCGTGGACCTCTGCTACTCCCTCCTCAGTTTACAGAGAGAGAAACTGAGGCCCAGAGGGGCTTGGAGACCGAGCCATGGTCTCAGCAAGGCTCTCATTCTGCCTCCTTCTGCTCTGCATGGACACTGCTCAGCTTGGGCGCTGCATGTGTTCGGGGGGACTTGTGGAGGTGTACGTGGGGTCCAGCAGGGCAGGCTAGGCCTACAGCAAACGGCCCCTCCTGAGTATGGTTCCTAACGCCCTTTCCACCCCTGCAGGAAGCGAGTTGCCCGTGTGTGCGAGCTGCGGCCAGAGGATCTACGATGGCCAGTACCTCCAGGCCCTGAATGCTGACTGGCACGCAGACTGCTTCAGGTAGGGCTGGCTGGCGGGGCTGGGGTGCCCGAAAGAAGGCCTGCCAGAGGCAGGGGGCTCTCTCTCTGGTCCTGGGCCTCAGTTTTCCCATCTGTAAAATGAGGCATCTGGCTTAGAAGCTCCCTGGAGGCCTCTCGTTTTTGTCACTCTAGACCTCTGAAGAGAGAAAAGCAGAGATCTGCATTTATGCTGATAATCCCAAGGCCTGATGGCACCTTGGCAGGCGGGGGAGTGGAGGGTAGTCCACCCTTACCTTCTGGACGCTGGTGCTCCAGGGAGAAGAGGGAGACCAAGCAGGCCTTGGGAGGAGATGAGCCCCCTTCGGGGCCCCAGGCTGGTTGCAAAGATGCGTAACCAGTAAGACCCATCCCTTCCCTCCAGGACACCAACTCCCAAGTATAGCAGAGTAGGATCAGGGTTGTGGCCGTGCGCATGGGGACTCAGAGGTGGCCCAGTAGCCTAGTAGCACCATCCTGAGAAACAGAGCCAGTGGAGAGCCTTAGGGAGCTCTGTGGGGCCAGAGCTGGGGTCCAAAGGATGGGAGATTTCCCAGGTGGAAAAGTGTGGTAGGAAGCAATTCCAGACAGCCCAGCAGGTGCAGAGGGTAGAATGAATGGTGACAGGGCCTGGCCCAGTCAGTGGCCAGCAGAGTTCAGGCAAAAAAGCACCAAAAAGGAGGGGAGATAAAGTTGAGGAGGTCCAGCTGGGGTCAGGGCAACTACCACCACCTGAAAGAAGGAGTTAACTTTGGGCACTGGGAGCCTCCAACAAGGATTTTTTTTTTCCTGTTTTAAAAATAATTTCTAATATTTTCTACAATTTAGCAAGGGCCGGACACTGGTTTAAGGACTCTGTATAGTTGGATGTGTGTGGTCTCCATTAACTGGGACACAGAGTGGTTAATTCTCTTGACCAAAGACACACAGCCGCAGGAGTGAAATGAACATTGGCTGGGGAGCCCAGAGGAGAGATGGGTTCCTTGTCCTGGGGTTCCCAATCAGGTGTTCAGAAGGAGGCCTTCGAGGAGGAAGGGAGCTCTGAACAGGCAGAGAAAACCACATGCACAGAGACAGGGAGAGGGGACAGCGCCAGCAATTGAAGGACTGGGAACAGCTCATCTGGTTGGACAGAGTGAGTCGAGGGATGTGATGAGGAGGCAAAGTTAGGACTGATTTGTGAAGGGCCCTGAATGCCAAGATAAGGAGCTTCTGAAGGCAGTAGGGAGCCTTCAGAAGCAGAGAGTGTCAGGAAGCAGAGGAGGGTTGTGGGCGGAAGTGCTACTGAAAAGTGCCATTGCCATTCCAGTGGGCAGATGGTGGTCACATGACAGGGAAGGGACTGTCACAATGATTCACGGATCTGTGCTCATAGGACCCGACCTGGGACAGTGACTCAGAGCAGAGAGAGTTTCAGATCTGGAAGGGACAATATTTGGATTAGTCATATTAGCCACTATTCATCAGTGACTCCTGTGATGTCATCCTCAAGCCTTCACCATAAGTGTAGGCGGTACCATCATTTGCCCAATTTCCATGTTAGAAACAGAGGCTCGGAGAAATCAAGTAACTTGCTGAAAGCTGCAACAGCCGGAGCTGGGACTCGAACCTATATCTGTCTCACTCCAAGTCACTGCAGAGTTGAAGAAGTCAGGGACCATGGGGGAGGAGCTGGGGGCTGGTGAGTGGCCGGGGCACAATCTAAGCCATTTGGTTTTGTACCCCTGGGTGCAGAGACCAGTGGTCCGTTGGGTCTGGTGGAGCTGGGGGCCAAGTTGGTCATAAGCCATGCCCTGTCCTCGTTGAGTTGGAGATGCAGTAGGCTAACCAGAGTGGCCCTGCCCTGCCCAGAGCTGGCCGAGGTGATCTGAGACAAGTCCCAAGTGGAAAGATCAGAGAAATCAGCCCACTGAGGGCCGGCAGAGGGGATTGAGATGAGACTGCGAGAAATCAAGGGAAGAACTTTGGGGGTCCCTGTGTGTGGGGTGGGGAGGGAGTTAGAGCCTTGGGAGACATGGGGGAGGGGCAAGAGTGCGCCTGCAGAAGCCGTAGAAGGACAGAGTAGGGCCGGACGCATGGAGCCCAACTTGGGGGGTCCCTGCCCTGTTCACCAGCAGAGGAGGGGGGCCCCAGGTGGGGACAGTAGGGAGGGAGCACGTTGGGTTTGTCCCTGGTGCGGTGGGGCCACAGGGAAGGCTCCTGTGGGGAGGGGCCCACAGGCAATTAGAGTCGTGGCTTCCCCCCGGTTCCATGACTTCCACTGCATTTCAGGCCCCAGGCTGTGTGGTTCTCCCAACAGCCCCCAAGTCTGGTTAAGGCCACCAGTCCTCACGCCCATGACAGGAAAGCAGCTCATAAAGGAGGGACTGCTTGCTGGGCCCCCTGGAAGCGCCAGCCCCTGGGCTTCAAGGCCTCTCAGTGGGAGAGTTGCTGTGGGCCCACAGAATGCCTCTGGTGTTAGCACTGGGCGTCAGTGTCGCCGCAGGGCCCGCCCCTTTCTCTGTCCCACCCTCCTGGAAGGTCGGGGCCAGGCCCAGGGTGGTCCAGGCTTCCTTTGGCCCAGCTGCTACCTCCGGGAGGTCCCCTCTCAGAACATCGTGGCTCAGGAGCCCCGGGGCTGCTGTAACTCTGGTAACATCTCTCTGGAGGCTGGTGGGGCCCGGAGGGCGAGAGCTGAGTGTGCAGCTGGCACTGGGGGCTGGAGCCCGGGCTGGGATGCTCCCCTCTTCAGGGGACTTTCAGGGAAGCAGGATGGACTGTGCGTGGAAGTCAGCCTCTCTTCCCTTGGGGGCAGCACCAGAAGCAGCAGCTGCTCCCTGTCCCCAGAGCCTTTGTCAAAGCAGAGGCCGAGGGGGACTTCCCTGGCAGTCCAGTGGTTCAGATGCCACACTCCCAATGAGGGATTCTCAGGTGGAGCTAGTGGTAAAGAATCCGCTTGCCAAGGCAGGAGGTGGAAGAGACGGGTTCGATCCCTGATTCGGGAAGATCCCCCTGGAGGAGGAAATGGCAACCCACTCCAATATTCTTGCCTGAAAATTCCATGGACAGAGGAGCTGGTAGGCAACAGTCCATGGGGTCACAAAAAGTCAGACATGACTGAACACACACACACACACACACACACATTCCCAATGCAGAGGGTGAAGGTTCGATCCCTGGCCAGGGAACTAAGATTCCACATGCTGTGCAGCGAGGCCAAAAAAGAAAGAGGCTGAGGGGTGTGGAGGGTGCCTTTCTCAGATGTGTGGGGCTGAGGGCAGAGTGGCGGCCAGGCCTCCCCGTCTGCACCAGAGCCCAGGCAGTAGGGCCTTCAGCTGCTTCCTGTTCTGAGCTAAGACCAGGTCCGCTAGCACCCACACCGCACATCCTCCCCCCCTGCCTCGTGGCCACGCTCGCCCCTCCCTCGGCAGCCTCCAATCCTGAGTGCCTGGAGTGGGACAGGGAAGCAACTCTGTCGGCCCACCCCTGCGCTCCCCGCAGCCTCCGGGGGCCCCTGAGATAGGCAGCAACGAAGGATGCTGGCCTCCCCCCTGAGAAGACGGCGCTTCTTCCTCAGAAGGGCCAAGTAAGTGGAAATCCCCTCTCCTGCCTGACCTGTCCCAGGACTCAGGCAGGGCCTGCGGTGTGAGGGCTGGGGCCGGAGGCCGCGGTGGGACAGGCCCACCTGAGGCTGGGTTCTGGGGCAGGAGAAGTGAAACTCCTTGGTCACTGTTAGCTGCCTGTCGGGGGGGAAGCAGGCCGGGCTGCGGCCCCTGGCCCTTCTGGTACAGGCTGCCATCAGGCTGGTCCCCCAGCTGCTCTTGTGTACCCTTGGTATCCAGGAATATGATTCTGGGTAGAGGGCACCCCTAGGAGGGATTGCCCTTTCCTTGAGGGGATCACCCCTGTTTCCCAGCCTGGCCTGTTCAGCCCCCCCACCCCACCCCACCTGATCCCTTCTCTCCTACCCAAGGTTGGCTCTGCCTTCACCTGCTCTCGGGGAGGTACAGTATCCTGGGTATTCCTCTCTGGACACCCTTTGTAGGGACATGACCTGCCCCACCTGCCTCTGGCTCCTGCCCAGAGTGGGGTCTGAGGGATGAGGGGATGCCAAGGGTCAGGGGCTCCTGTGTGCCTGCCATCAGCAGAGGTCCACCGGGGCCCCAGGGAGCCAGCTGCCAAGCTGCTGTGTGACCCTGGGCTGGGTCCGCTCTCGGAGGTGGAGGCTCCCGGGAGCACTCCCGAGGATGCTGGGAGATGAGAACTGTTCCAGGCTGAGGGTGTCAGACAGGAAACCCTTGTGTTCCCCTCGGGGAGCAGCGTTTGTAGGTGCCTGGCCTGGGACCTCAGGGAGCCGGCAGGTTATGACAGCAGAGGCTGGTGGGATGCAGGCAGCGTGGGGGGGCATTGGAGCAGGCTGCGAGGAAGTGGTTATTGGGGAGCTCACTGCACTCTCAGCGCTTGAGTGCATCAACAGCCCCATCTTCCAGGGCTGCTGCAGCGTTGAGTGTGTGTGCGTGAGCGAAGGAGTTCGCCGGCCGGCCGAAGAGCCGTCTCTGCCTTGGAGGAAGGCGGCCGCGCCGCCCCGCCCACTGGGGCAGGGGAGGGGGGCTCCCTGCCGCCCCGGAGTCGGGGGAGACTCCCGCGGGCACACTCCTGTGACGGGGTGGAAGGGCGCAGTGACTCCCGGATCTGGGTGCCCGGCGGGCGCGCCCCGCCTCTGCGCGGAGCCCGCTCTCCGGCCGCGCGCCTCCCTTCCCGCGGGGTTAGAGCCCCCCGGGGACTGCGCTAGGGACCTGCCCCCCCCCCCCCCCGGGCGTCCTCCCGCCCCCTGGCTCGGTGCCTTCCTTGCCCGTCGCCCACCCGGCGGTAAGACGTCCACCCACCACCACAGGGGCCGCGAGTGTCGGGGCAGGAAGGGCCGCGGGGGCGCCCGATGACGTCATGGCTCTGGTCCAGCCGCTTCCGCTGCCGCGGCCGCCTCCCACATCCCAGCGCTGCCTCAGGGGCTCTCCCTGCTCACCCCCCACCAACGAGCTTTCAAAAGCTGGGCATTTTGTGCTCCTCTGCCACCGGCCCCCACCCAAAGCCCTGAGTTGTGGTCCCCAGTGCCTCCCCTCAGGCTCCCAGACAACAGGGAACCCGCTGGATCCTCTTAAAGGGACAGCGTCCCATCAGCACTCTGGTTGCTGTCCCCTCCCTCCTCCCCCCGCTTCTCCTGGCCAGTTGCCTAGTTCAGGAGCAGTCAAGGAGCACAGTCCATGAGCGCTGCCAGCCTGCAGGCTACAGTAGAGTGGAGGCCTCCCTGGCTGCCTGGGGCACAGGGCTCTCTGACCCAGCCCCAGTCTCCCCTGCCCTCCTGTCTCCTAGATTGATCCCCCACTGAGCCACGAGCTCTGAGCCTGGTCCTTCTACCCCTGTGTGACTTTGGCACATCATGCAGAGCACCCAGACAGCAGCACAGCTGGACAGATTCCCTAGCGGTTCTCTGCAGGGCATGTCCTCAGGCTCAGACATACCTGTGCACGCCAGGACCCCGGGTCAGGCTGGACAGAACCCAGCAGGGCTCATGCCCGGGGTGGAAGGGCTGTTGTCACTCAAGAGTCCATTCTTACATTTGCTCAGCCTGGCTTAGCTGGGTTGCTGGTCCCCACCCCACCAGGACCCTTGAGTGTAAAGAAGCCAGGTGAGTAGGTCTAGCTCCTTCCTGGCATGTGGAGTTGTGCCTAGGAGGAAACCTGTACATCATTTCTCCCCCTCTGCCCCTTCAGGGGCTCCAGCAGCCAGGCCTCCCTGCTCCCCACGCCAAACCCTGCTCCTGTGATCAGCAGCACCCATGGGGCTGGCTGGAAGCTAGGAAGCCAGGAGACTTCCCTGTCTTAGCTGACTGACTGGTCTACACTGAGCTCAACTCCTGCCTTGTATCTTAGTGCAACTGGGAGCTTCTCTGTGGGGCCTGCACTCCCCACCTGTATGACCTTGGGTGGAATAGACCCTCTCAAGTTCATCTGCCTCGACTCTAGAAATGGGGATAGCCATGCCTGCCTCATGGTGGCCTGTGAGGACCAAGTAAATGTAAGCAAGAAAATGGGAATGTGAGCCTGTCATACAGGGTGAAGGAAGTCAGAAAGAGAAAAAAAATATCGTCTGTCAACACATATCTATAGAATCTAGAAAAATGGTACTGATGAACCTATTTGCAGGGCAGGAATAGAGACACAGATGTGGAGAACAGACTTGTGGACACAGCAGGGGAAGGGGGGGGATGAAACAAAAGAATAGCTTTGACACGTATACACTAGGATGTGTAAAACAGATAGCTATCGGGAAGCTGCTGCCTAACACAGGGAGCTCAGCTGGATGCTCTGATGGGTGCGGGGTGGGATGGGGGGGCAGGAGGGAGGCTCCAGAAGGAGGGGATGTATGTATACTTACAGCTGATTCACATTGTACAGCAGAAACTAACAGAACATTGTACAACAACTATACTCCAATTAATTTTTTTTTAAATGGGAAGACACGAACACTTAATAGGTCTTCACAGCTCCAAAAAGGCACCTCCGTTTACATCAGCAGCCTCCCCATTGCTGGGAATGGGAGGAGAGAGAGGGAGAAGAAGGCTAGACTAGATGAGTGGGGCTCACAGTCTGTTCCAGTGCCCCCCGCAACCTGAGTCCTGGGCTCCCAGGTTCTTCCCTGGGCCTGAGAGTAAGTCTTCTGCCCACACTTGGCCCTCTTCCGTGCAGAAGGGATGGGGGCCTCAGATAAGGAGCACTTCTCACCCCAGGGCTTGCAGGTGGACCAGACACTCTGGGTGCAGAACTGCCATGGTGGGGGCACAGGGGTTGTGATTTGAGGGTGCACGCAGGACCAAGGCTTCTGGCCAAGGGACCATAGCGGAGGGAGTGGGGTGGTCACCAAATCCATCCCTGAGTCCACTCACCAAGCCCTGTGCCCCAGCGTAGGCTGCCTCCATCCAGAGGGCACACCTTTCTCTAACGCTGCCTGTGGACTGGCAGGGCCAAGGTGTTGGGGGAAAGGGCGGGCCCCTCTGAGTCCCAGCTCCCCTTCCACCCAGGTGTTGCGAATGCAGTGCCTCCCTTTCGCACCAGTACTACGAGAAGGATGGGCAGCTCTTCTGCAAGAAGGACTATTGGGCCCGCTATGGCGAGTCTTGCCACGGATGCTCAGAGCACATCACCAAGGGGCTGGTCATGGTAAGTGGCCCCCCCAACCTCACCTGGTGGGTGCGTGTGTGTGTTCACAGGTTACTCCCTGCCCCAGATCTCTCTCCCATCATCTCTCTTGTCCTTTTCACTGGTTCTCTGATTCCCCAGTGCCTCCTGAGTCTGTTTGTCTGTCTGTATCCCTCAGTCCCAATCTGTGGAGCCAGCTCTGCCCCCACATTGGTTTGGGTCTGCCCTTCTGAGAGGAGGCAAAGGGGAGAAGCTACAGGGGCTGAAGGAGCCGCTGAGCTGGGTCCACCATACCACACACACACACACACACACACACACACACACACACACACACACACACACACACACACACACACACACACACACACACACACACACTCTTCCTTCCAGGTGGCCGGGGAGCTGAAATACCACCCCGAATGCTTCATCTGCCTCACATGCGGAACCTTCATCGGTGATGGGGACACCTACACTCTGGTGGAGCACTCCAAGCTGTACTGGTGAGCGCCAGCCCCTCCCTGCTTCTGACGTGCCCCCAGGTCTCCCACGCCTGGGCCCTTCCCCTTTCTGTGCGGGGGCAGACACAGTGACAGTGCAGAAACCACCGGGAAGTAAGACACAGCAGTCAGACGGAGGAGGCCTGAGACGTCAGCTCTCTTCCCGACATCACTGCTGTGCAACTCTGGCACCAGCATGAGCACTCACCCTGTAAGCTCAGGACTCATCCCCAGCAAAACCGCCCAGACCCCAGATCCACGTGCAGGGGTCCCCAGGCCACTCGCACTGCTAACCAGCCGATTGCAGACTCAGGGATCCCCGCAGCCCCCTCAGATCTGATGCTTCACTCAGTGACTCACAGAGCTCAGAGAGCACCACAAGCACAGTTTTTACTAAAAGCTATACTGCAAAGCTACAGTCATCAAAACAGCATGGTACTGGCACAAAAATAGAAATATGGATCAACGGAACAGGATAAAAACCCAGAAATAAGCCTGTGCACCTGTGGTCAATTAATCTATGACAAAGGAGGCAAGACTGAAAAGCTGTGAATCAGGACCAGCCAGGTGGGGACACACAAAGGGCGAGGTCCGGGAGGTCTGGCATGCAGAGCTTCCGTGCATTCCACTCATAGAGTCAGGACGTGTGATCCGTCCTCCCCAGCATCACCAGAGTTTTTATTGGGGTTTCGTTATGCAGTGCAGTTGACTGAATCAATGGGCATGGGGTTGAACTTGGGCTCCTTGAGCTCAGACTGGACCAGAACGGCAGCTTCTCATCACGTGGTCAGTTTTTCTGGTGCCCAGCCTACCCCCATCCCCCCACCCCTGCCTGAGTTGGCTCATTAACATTAACTCAAAAAAAGACAAAAAATAAATAAAAATTTTGGTTCAATGCATGAGACAGGGTGCTCAGGGCTGGTGCACTGGGATGACCCTGAGGGATGGGATGGGGAGGGAGGTGGGAGGGAGGGTCAGGATGGGGAACACATGTACCATGGCTGATTCATGTGAATGTATGGCAAAAACCACCACAATATTGTAAAGTAATTAGCCTCCAATTAAATGAAAAAAATAAATAAAAATTTTGAAAAAGAAAGAAAAACAAACAGACAAAAGCAAACACAAAAGCATTAGCTCAAGTGTGGGTTGAGGGGCTCATGAAAAATGAAGACACACTCCTGTTGCAAGGATTTAGAACCTCTTTCCCAGGAACCAGGGACAAAGATCAGAGAAATCCTTTAGTGTGGCAGCAACTGATAAAGCTGGATTTGGGGGCAGCATGGCTTTTGAAGCTCCCAAATGGACTTTTAATGACTTCCTCCTGAATGGGATTTATCCCCAGGCCTCGTCCTGGCCAGCTAACAGTGTAGACAACCCAGAATGACTGAGCCCCGAAAAGGGACAGGGCCTGCCCACTTCCTGCTCCCAGCCCACCAAGCAGCCAAGACCCTCCTCCTCCCATGGGGAGTGGGAAGGGGAGGGTGGAAGGAGAAAAGAGCCCGGGACTGAGGGATCGTGGGGGGTGATGCTGGTGACTGCCCTGACGCACTTCTCTTCCCGCTCTTTGGGTCCCCACCGCCGGCGGCTCTTGCAGCGGACACTGCTACTACCAGACCGTGGTGACCCCTGTCATCGAGCAGATCCTGCCCGACTCCCCTGGCTCCCACCTGCCCCACACGGTCACCCTGGTCTCCATCCCAGCCTCAGCTCACGGCAAACGCGGCCTCTCGGTCTCCATCGACCCCCCTCACAGCCTGCCGGGCTGCAGCGCGGAGCACTCCCACACCGTCCGCGTCCAGGGGTGAGTGGCTGGCCTGCCAAGGCTGCAGCTGGTGTGGCTGTGGGCACGGATGCCTTAGGTGGGCAGGCCGACTCTGGGGTGGGGGTTGAGAGCGGGTAAGTGTGTGAGCCCAGATGGAGCCCAGCTCCAACAACCTGGTATACCAGATGTCTGATCCAATCATTCCTCCAAGAGAAAAAATCTGCAACAATTGCCAGATAAAATATTTAAAATGTTCTCTTGGCTTACTGCATGACCGAACAAGAAAGAGAAGTAACCAGGTCAGGAACAGGTGAAGGAGGGAGCCCGAGGGTGTCAGCAGAGCTCGGAAGGCAGCCATACCTTGAGGGCAAATGTAAATCGGGGGAATTAAGTTTCAGTTTTGAAGTCTTCTCTTGGCTGAGCCTCTCTCAAAGCCCAAGTGACTAGCTCTAGGAAAGTGAGTCTAATAGGAGAACACTTCTCCCTTCTCCATAAAGTTGGGACCCCCCACTCCCCGCCGCCAAAATGCTCTCAGCGTGAGGAAGAGCAAGAAATAAACCATGCCTTCCACCAGCGATTTCCAGCCCCCCTTCCCCAGAACTGGAAAATAAACAGATTTGAACCTGAACAGAAGGGGAGAGGGAATCTCCCCTGAGAATTCAAACACTTGGGTTTGCCAACCAAGTTGACAAGCCTGGGTGGTTCAGAAAGCCTCCAGGAGAAATTGTAAAAGCTTAAAGTACTTCTCCACTGAGAATGTCCCTAGGCCCTGACAGAAGCAAATGCAGGTGGAGCCCACCTCCAGGCTTCAGAGAATTTCCCTAAACGAGTGTCCCAAGGAATGGGAGCCATTCAGTCAAAAACCACAGAGCCAACAGCAGCAACAGGTGGCAGAAGCAGACCTACAGAAACTGCAGATAGCAAGATTATCAGAAACAATGTAAAGTAAGTACACTCCCTGTGTTTTCTTTTTCTATTTACTCCGTATGTTTTAATAAGTAAGAGATGCCTAGGAAAAGTGAGGAAAGAGCAAATGAATTTGGAAAAGAACCAAAATTCCAAAGAACCGTATTTCTAGAAGTGAAATACAGGTTTAGCAGTAGAGTCGGGTTTTAAACAGCTGAATTGAGAAGCAGAAACACAAGATGAAAGTAGAGAAAGAGAGGCTAAGATGTACTAAGAAAGTAGTGAGGCAAAGAAAGCAGAGAAAGAGAGGACAAAGTGAGCTGATCTAATTAGCCATCTAGAATCCCAGAAGAAGAGAGAATGGGAGAGAGGCAGTATTTAACAGCTGAGAACTTCCCAGAGGGGATAAAAGATGTCAATCCACAAACTCAAACCCAGTAAATCCCAAACAGAAAAATAAGAAATCTACCCATGGACCACCCCACCTAGTGAAACTACTACACAAAGGCAAAAAAAAAAAAAAATCTTAAAAGTAGCCATAGGGAAAAAACAAATTTCCTTCAAAAAAAGACCAGACTGTAGTCTGGTGGTGGAGACTCCAAGCTTCCATTGCAGGGGTCTCGGATTCGATCCCTGGTCAGGGAACTAGAAATCCTGCATGCCACAACTAAGACTTGGCGCAGCCAAATAATTTTTAAAAGGCAAAACAGAATTCTATACTTGATGAAAATGTCCTTCCAGAATGAAGGTAAGGGGCTTCCCTGGTGGCTGAGTGGTAAAGAATCTGCCTGCCCATGCAGGAGACACGGGTTCAATCCCTGATCTTATGTGGGAAGATCCCACATGCTGCGGAGCAACCAAGTCCATGCACCTTAACTATTGAGCCTGTGCTCTGGGAGCCACAACTAAGCCCAGGCGCCTGAAACCCGGGCTCCACGACGAGAAACCTGCGCACGGCAACATGTAGCCCCCACGCGCCTCAACTATAGAAAAGCCAGCACGGCAACGAAGACCTAGCATAGCTCCAAAAATAACAAACAGATAAATCAATTAAAAATTAAAACAAGGGATGAAGGTGAAATAAAGACATGTTAAAGCAGACAAAACAGCAGTTGATACCAGCAGATCATCCCTAAAGAAAACTCCAAAGGATGTGGAAAAGGTCTGAGATGCAAGAAGAAATGAAGGTTAAGGGGCCAAGCCAGGGGCTCATAGGCTGTGTGACACAGCCGCTCCCTTGCCCTCTCTGACCCTCGAAGTCTTTGTCTAAACCACGAGGGAGTCGGATACCTTGGAGCCTTCTAAGATTTCTCCTGGGCCTTCATGCACCCTTGAGAAATAGTTGTCTGAGTGTAGGACAGCTACCCCCTTGGAGTCAGTGAACAGTTCTCACACACCTGCTGGGTACCAGGCCAGTGCCTGGTGAAAAGTGAAGATGGTTGGGGTGGGAGGGGGAGGGAAGCAGGGGAGAGGAGGAGGCTGGACTTGATGCTGTGTTTTCCAGCCCCATCTGGAGCATCAGCCAAGCCAGCAGCTGCCTTCCGCACACAAGTGAGCAGACAGACTGGTGAGAGAGACAGGGAAACTCCCAGACCAGCTGGACCCTGACAGCCAGGCAGAATTTTAGGAACAGAGAGTCAATGACACCTCCTCCCTGCCTCCCTCCCTGGGCGAGCATTCTTTCCAGCCAACGTCTGCCTTCCCAGCAGTCTGCGAGGGGCCACACCCTTCTCAAAAGCAGCCCAGCTTGCCCAAAGGCTGCTGGCCAGATTGAACTGTTTGTTTGAAGAGTCTTAGCTGACCACTTTTTATTTTGTTTATGTGTATTTTGTTTATAGTAGCATTGAAAGGGAAGTTAAATTTATCTTTGCCCCAGCCTTCCCACTACTTGAGCAAGAGACTGAGGCGAAGGAGACAGAGAGTCAAAGGAATATATATATGCTTTCCTATTGGTTTTTTGGCCATGCCATGTGGCTTGCGCCTTCTGAGTTCCCCTATCAGGGACTGAACCCAGGCCCCCTGCAGTGGAAGCGCAGAGTCCTAACCACTGGACCATCAGGCAGTCCAGGAAATATATTTTTAAGGCCATGTCCTTGGAAGAAAAGTTATGACCAACCTAGACAGCATATTAAAAAACAGAGACATTACTTTGCCAACAAAGGTCTGTCTAGTCAAAGCTGTGGTTTTTCCAGTAGTCATGTATGGATGTGAGAGTTGGACTATAAAGAAAGCTGAGTGCCGAAGAATTATTGCTTTTGAACTGTGATGTTGGAGAAAACTCTTGAGAGTCCCTTGGACTGCAAGGAGATCCAACCAGTTCATCTTAAAGGAAATCAGTCCTGAGTATTCACTGGAAGGAATGATGCTAAAGCTGAAACTGCAATACTTTGGCCACCTGATGCAAAGAACTACTCATTTGAAAAGACCCTGATGCTGGGAAAGATTGAAGGCGGGAGGAGAAGGGGCCAGCAGAGGATGAGATGGTTGGATGGTATTACCTACTCAGTGGACATAAGTCTGAGTAAACTCCGGGAGTTGGTGATGGACAGGGAGGCCTGGCGTGCTGCAGTCCATGGGGTCGCAAAGAATCAGGCACAACTGAGCAACTGAACTGAACGGAACTGATCCACAAGAAGTCTCTGTGAAAATATAGTCACTGTCTTTAAATTATTTATCCTGAAAAACACCAAATTTATTGAAAAACTGCTGAAATAATAAGTGTATTGAATACCTGTACACCCTTTCAGGCTTTCCAGGTGGTGCTAGTGGTAAAGAACCCACCTGCCAATGCAGGAGACATAAGGAATATGGGTTCCATCACAGGGTCAGGAAGATCCCTGGGAGGAGAGCATGGCAACCCACTCCAGGATTCTTGCCTGGAGAGTCCCGTAGACAGAGAGGAGCCTGGGGGGCTAGAGTCCACGGGGTCGCGAAGAGTCAGACACAACTAAAGTGACTGAGCGCATGTACACCCTTTACCTAGGTTCATAATTTTTAACTTTTGTCACGTTTGAGCTATGTGTGTCTCTTCGTCCACGTATATCTAGGTGTGGGTGTATGAACATATATATATTTATTTGTATATGTTTATACACACATGTGCACATATTGCTATTATTTACTGAATCATTTGAGAGTAAGCTGTAGGCACCATTGACTCATCCTTTCCCCAAATACTTCAGACATTCTCCTAAAAATAAAAGCACTCTCTCTATGTAATTACCCACTGTATCCTATAGTGCAGCTATGACAGTTAGGAAATTGAACATTAATGTAATACTTTCATCCAGTATACAACCCCAAACTCGGGTTTTGCCAGTTGTTGCAATGCTGTCCTCAAGTCTCTTCAGTCTCTTTTAACCTGCGCCAGTTCCTCGGCTTTCCATTGTCCTTTATGCCCTTGACATCTGTGAAGAGTACAGGTCAGTCGTTTAGGAGGATGTCCCCCTCCGCCCCACTTGGGTTCCTCTTCCCTAGATTTAGGTCATGCATTTTGACCACGTACCTGATGGGCTCTCTTTCTCTGTGCATCTTAGCGGTAGACACAGGAGGTCAATAAAGTGCGCCCTTTACTGGGGATGTCAACTTCGATTATTTGGTTAAAGCGCAGTCTGCTGTCTCTGCTGTCAAGGATTTTTCCCCCTTTGCAGTGTAGCCAGTGAGTCCTCTGTGAGATTTGAGTCTGTAAATATCCTGTCCCCAACAACCTTTCACTAAATGGTTTTCGCCTTCACGATAAGTCTTCCCTATAGCTGTTACTACTGTGATAGCTACAAAATGATGACTTTTCTAGCTGTTCTTCCTGCTTCATTTGTTACCCAACTTCCCTATATAAGGAGGCGCTTCTCCCCCATGTGAGAATATACTCTCAATAATTGAAAAATTGCTAGGACTCTGTTTTTCTTAAAGCTCTGTCTCCTTTCTGTCCTGCCCACCACCACAACCGTATCCCCCTGCCCCAGCCCTTCCCCATCTGAAGGCAGAGACAAACATTCCTTGGAAAGCTTTAATGAGGGCAAAATGAAATCAGATCATTAACACTCAGGAGGAGTTAAAAGAAGCAAAGGAGTGTGTCAAGTTGGCCGTTCTGTGACTTAGCTCATGGCCAACTAATGGAGGCCACCAGCCCCACGTCCCCTGCAGCTGTGGTTCAGGGAAGGCTGCTCCCCGCTTCCTGCCCATCTCAGAGGAGTGGGAGCCTTAGTCCCATCTTGCAGGGCATGTTTGGGGGTCAGGCAGGAAGCCAGTGGGTCCAGACCCTGTTAGGCCTCTTGGCATTCCTCTGCCCCAAGCTTACCAGGCAGCTGGAAGGAGAGGCAGGGACAATGCTCTGTTGAACAGGAGCCCCCGAGCATCTCGTTGTTGCTGCTGTTGTTCAGTCGCTAAGTGTCCAACTTTTTTGCGACTTCAAGAACTGTAGCACACCAGGCTCCTCTGTCCTTGGGACTTTCCAGGCAGGAATAGTGGAGTGGGTTGCCATTTCCTTCTCTAGGGGGTCTTCCTGACTCAGGGATCAAACCTGCATCTCCTGCATTGGCAGGCGGGTTCTTTACCATCTGAGACACCAGGGAAGCCCGAGCATCTCATATAGCGGGGCAGATACCTCGGGGCATGGCACTTTCCTCTGGTTTCACACCCATGGCAGGCGTTGTAATTAACATAGAACTCTTCCCACCAAGCCAGACTTCCGTGTTCTGGACAACTGCCATCCACCAGTCACGCGAGATGGCGTGCTCTGCCCCCATACTCCTGACCTGATCCCCTTGGGGCAGGCAGGGGTCTGACCACAGCTCTGTGCCCACAGAGTGGACCCGGGCTGCATGAGCCCGGATGTGAAGAATTCCATCCATGTCGGGGACCGGATCCTGGAAATCAATGGCACGCCCATCCGGAACGTGCCTCTGGACGAGGTACGGGTCCCAGGTCTGGCAAACGGGGTTGCAGGTGGTGCCTTCGTGCCTGCTCCCCACCACCTGAGACTCACCTGTCCACATATCTGCTCTCCCCAGATTGATCTGCTGATCCAGGAAACCAGCCGCCTGCTCCAGCTGACTCTGGAGCATGACCCCCATGACACCCTGGGCCATGGGCCGGGGTCTGAGCCCAGCCCCCTGGGCTCCCCGGCTCACTCGCCCAGCGGGGAGGCGGGCAGCCCCGGCCGGCAGAAACCTGTGCTGTAAGTCAGCCCTGCCCCGTGATGCTCTGTATCTTGTCACTTTCACTGACGCTGGGCCTCAGTGGGCACGGGGGTGGGAGGGGGTGGCAGTCTCTGCCCTCCAGTTGCTCACAGTCTGATGGAGGAGTCAGCTCTACAAAAAAAATAAGAGCACGCCAGCGAGGGGTGCAGAGAGCTGGGAAGAAGAAGAATGAATGAGAAGGAGGAATGAATGAGAAGGAGGACATGGGGAAGCGGTGCCCCAGCTGGGGATGACAGGGCTCCCAGGGTGGACCAGAGCCCTGGCTTCAAGGAGCCGCTGGCCTGGCACTCAGACTGCTGTGGCATCCAGTGTGTGTTGAGAGGTGGGCTCCGAGGTGGCAGCTGGTGGCCAGGGTCTCACAGCACAGTGATGTGTCCCACAGAGACCACTCTGGTCCCCTTTGAGAGAAGGTGCCCAGGACCAGAGCCAGCCAGAGGGCTGTGATGTGGGCCAGGCTGGAAGGGCCAGGGCACCTCTTAAAAGGAGGTGAAGGGTGCAAAGAAGCAGCCCGGAGACAGCCTGGTCCTCATGCCACTCATTCTGGGGCCTGCTCAGGACTCCTGGTCAGGGGTACACCTGGGGTGACAGCCTTTACGCTAAGAAACAGTGACCTTGAAGGCCTGTTTCCTCCTCCCCCGCATCTGTCTGGAGCTCAGGTCACCCTGCAGGGCCACCTAGGGGCGTCCTGCACAGGTCATCTGCCTCTGCACCTCAGGGCCCAGGACTCAAATGCTGGGAGACAAAGCATCTGATCCAAGGTCGTCAGGCAGAGAAAGGCAAGGGCAAACATTCCTTCCTGAACAGGAAGTCCAAGCCAGACAGGGCACTGGATGCTGGCATCAGGGTAGGGCAGGGGTCTCATGATGGCCCCAGGAGAGCTGCCCGGTGCCAGCCTTCCTAACTGCACGGGTGATTTACATGGACTGGCATCAATGGGGTGTGGCAGGCTGGGGGAAGGGGCAGGGCCGAGGCCTGGCCTCCCCCAAGGGGCCCTCGGCCAGGGGCCCACCTGCCGCCGGTGTGTCCCCCCAGGAGGAGCTGCAGCATCGACAGGTCCCCGGGCGCCGGCTCGCTGGGCTCCCCGGCCTCCCAGCGCAAGGACCTGGGTCGTTCCGAGTCCCTCCGTGTGGTCTGCCGGCCGCACCGCATCTTCCGGCCTTCGGATCTCATCCACGGGGAGGTGTTGGGCAAGGGCTGCTTTGGCCAGGCCATCAAGGTGCGGGGCACGTCAGGGAGGGAGGGAGGGGACCATCTGGGAGTGACCTGCTGGCCCTCCACCCTCTTCCCACCAGTGTCCCCAGGAAGCCACACTGGAAGGGTGTCTAGCTTCCAGACTCCCTGGCCAGGGCTTGCCTTCCCCCGGGCCTTGTCGAGCTAGCTGGTGGAGGGGCCCTTCTGTATATAGGTAGACTGCGTGAAGGAGGTCGTGGGACAGTGGCTTCTCAGAGTCGGGATGGGAGGGCAGCCCAGACTGACCCTGAAGGCCCCCTTACTCAGGGCCCCCTTACTCAGCCTAATGTGGGCCACTCACCCCCTTCACACTCTGGCGACAAGCCCTCTCCTGCCTCTGATGTCATCTGCCTGTGACCAGCCTAGAAGGTTCAGGTTTATATAAAAGGCACCAGCCAGGTCGCCATGTCCACCAGCCAGGCCTCAGCCCCCAGCCCCATGCGTCCATCTGCCTGGGGAGGGGCGGGCCTCCTGCGGGGCAGCCTGGAGCAGAGCGCGTGCCCCGCGTGTCCCCACGCAGGTGACGCACCGAGAGACGGGCGAGGTGATGGTGATGAAGGAGCTGATCCGCTTCGACGAGGAGACCCAGCGGACGTTCCTCAAGGAGGTGGGTGAGGCGCCTGCCCCACCCTTGCCCATCGAGAGGGGGTCTGTGGCAAAGGGCTCTGGGAGGAAATGACACTCAAGCCCTCATCAAAAGAAGAGACTCTGCCAGGGGGGCGAGAGGGGCAGGGACATCCCTGGGGGTGGAGGCAGCCGGAGCAAAGGGCAGGGCAGCGGCCCAAGCGGCAGGAACCCCCGGGGTGAGGGGAGACTCCCCCACCTTCGGAACTGTCCATGGCGGCTTCTGGTGGGACAGCGGCGGGAGAAGATGGGGGCGCAGCCTGTTTGCACCCCCCCCCCCCAGGTTAAGGTCATGCGATGCCTGGAGCACCCGAATGTGCTCAAGTTCATCGGGGTGCTCTACAAGGACAAGAGGCTCAATTTCATCACCGAGTACATCAAGGGTGGCACGCTCCGGGGCATCATCAAGAGCATGGTGAGTGCCGGGCAGAACCACACCCTCCCCCCTCAACCCCACCACCTGCATCCCATCCCCGGACGGAGCCGGAGCGGCTCCTCCCTGGGCCCCAGTCTCCTAGGCTCTTCACTGGGGATCAGCCTCTGATCTCAAAGCTGCTTTGTCAGGAAATTGTTTGGAATTGTTCACCCACACCCCTTAGAGGGGACAGTTGTGGGTGTCATAGTGGGGGGTGGTCATCAGCCCCTGCAGGACACTCGCCCCCTCCTGTCTCTCCCACCCAGTGTCCCATCCCTGTGGCCCTGTTGGCTCATCCTGGACATTCTCCCCCCCTCACCCCCACCCCCAGGACAGCCAGTACCCCTGGAGTCAGAGGGTGAGCTTTGCCAAGGACATCGCTTCTGGGATGGTGAGTAGGCTCTGATTTTGGGGGTGGCATGGGGTGGGGGACTTCCCCGATGGTCCGGTAGTTAAGAATTCATGCTTCCACTGCAGGGGACATGGGTTTGATTCCTGGTCAGGGAACCAAGATCCCGCCTGCCTTGCTGTGCAGTTCCCCCCCCACCCTGACCCCTGCCAAAAAAGTTCTCTACCGTTCTCCTACGTTCCACAGGAAGCTTCAAGAGAGGACAGAGGGAATCCAGTGGGAGGGGGAAGATGGGAGCCTTGCGGGGGACAGTAAGGGCGGGGCTGGGGTCCCTCAGGGAGGCTGCCCCCGATATGCATGCCCCTCCACCCGCAGGCCTACCTCCACTCCATGAACATCATCCACCGGGACCTCAACTCCCACAACTGCCTGGTGCGCGAGGTGAGCAGCCAGGGCTGCAGGAGGGCCAGCGGGACCCCCACCCACCACACTCCTAGTGGGTGGGAGAGGGGTCTGCTGGGACGGTGACCATCGCAGGGAACAGGCCACACCAGGCTGCACCAGCGGCTGTGGGCCCGGAGGAGGGCCTGGATATGGGGGCTGGGGCGATCAGGGGAGGTTTGCTGCTGTTTAATGAAAGAGATTTGGGGATATACTTCAGTGGGAGGCAGTGGGAGCCGGCAGCCCGGGGTCTAAGGGGCAGTGATGGAAAGACCACAGGCTGCCCCCAGAAGGCAGAGGAGGGAGTGGGCAGGGGGTGGTGGGAGCGTGTCTCAGCACGGCCCTGCTTCCCCTCACCCCAGAACAAGAATGTGGTGGTGGCTGACTTTGGGCTGGCGCGGCTCATGGTGGATGAGAAGACTCAGCCCGAGGACCTGCGGAGCCTCAAGAAGCCAGACCGGAAAAAGCGGTACACGGTGGTGGGCAACCCCTACTGGATGGCGCCCGAGATGATCAACGGTGAGTCGGGGGCCCTGCCGGGCACATCCCCGGGGCCCCGCGGTCCCAGGTGGAGCTGCAGGAGGCAGAGGTCCCGGCCTCCTCCTCCTCCTCCTGGAGTCCTGTCATTAGTTGCCTTTTGCTGCTGCAACAGATTATCACAACTTGGCTTAAAAAACACAAATCATTCTAGGGACTTCCCGGGCCGTCCAGTGGTTAGGACTCCATGCTTCCAGTGCAGCGGGGCACAGGTTTGATCCCTGGTCAGGGAAGTATGACCCCACCGAAAGTGAAAAGTGAAAATGTTAGTCATTCAGTCATGTCTGACTCTTTGCCCAAGGACTGACTGTAGCCCACTGGCGTGAAATTCTCCTCTGTCCATGGAATTCTCCAGGCAAGAATACTGGAGTGGGTAGCCATTTCCTCCTCCAGGGATCTTCCCGACCCAGGGAGCGAACCCGCGTCTCCCACATCGTAGGCAGATTGTTTACCATCTGAACCACCAGGGAAGCCCTACATGCCCTGAGGTGCACCCAAAAAATTTAAAACCACACAGGCGAATTATCCTATAGTTCTGGAGGTCAGGAGTCCAGTATCAGGCTTGCTGAGCTAAAGTCCAGTGTCAGCAGGACTGTGTTCCTTCTCAAGGCTCGAGTGGGAAGGATCTGTTTCCTTCCCTTTTCCAGTTTCCAGAGGCGGCCTCACTCCTTGGCTCCTGGCCCCTCCTCCAGCAAGACCAGCAGTGCAGTCTCTACTTTCTGACACCCATGTCTGCCGTCACCTCTCCTACCCTGACCCTGGCCCTCCGCCCTCCCTCGTGAGGACCTTTGTGATCAGAGGGCTCAGCCAGCTAACCCGAGATCATCTCCCCATCGTGAGATCCTTAACTGAGCGACACCTGCGAAGTCCTGTAAAAGGCAGCACATTCAGGTCCGAGGGGCAGGCGGTCCCTGGACAGGATCTAGGGCCTCTCCAGGACCATTATTAGGCCTCCCACAGAACCCGCTTCTCCCCCTCCATTTCTTTTTTCAGGCCTGTCACACAGTGATCCCATGTGTG
The DNA here is from genome assembly GCF_033118175.1 of Dama dama. Classification (NCBI taxonomy): domain Eukaryota; kingdom Metazoa; phylum Chordata; class Mammalia; order Artiodactyla; family Cervidae; genus Dama; species Dama dama. Next base: position 33,866,870 of record NC_083690.1, on the reverse strand, counting down.
CCCGGACTGGGGGTGATAAAGTCCATCCACAGGCAAGGGACATGCAGACACAGGGTCAGGACAGGCAGATTCGGGGTCATCTTAACACCAACTCTGATCAGAGTTAACATAACCCACCCCCTAATAACGTAAGTGGTGAAGTGAAAGAAAGTGAAAAGTGTTAGCATCAGTTGCTCTGCCGTGCCCGAATCTTTGCGACCCCATGGACTGTAGCCCACCAGGCTCCTCTGTCTATGGAATTTCCCAGGAATACTGGAGTGGGTAGCCATTTCTTTCTCCAGGTTATCTTCCTGACCCAGGAATCGAACCCAGGTCTCCTGCACTGTGGGTGGATTCTTTACCGTCTGAGCCACCAGGGAAGCCCTTGTAAAGTGGGGTTAATAGTCCCTATCTTGAAGAAAAGAAAAAGAATAAATAAAGAAACAAAAAGAGTCCCTATCTTTAAGAAGTAGTATGAACATTAGGTAAGATTTGTAAACTAGTCAGGATTCATTGAGAGTGGTTATCCTGATTATCTTTAACATCCTCGGGGGGACGGTATTGTTCCCATTTCACAGCTAAGGCAGGCTGAGGCTGAGGGAGTCTGTATCAGTCCCCGAGGCTGCTGTGACCGATGAGCACAAACTGAGTGCTTACACCAGAAGTCTGAGATGCAGTAGAGCCTTGCTCCCTCCAGGGATCTCAAGGGAGAGTCCATTCCTTGTTCTGTCTAGGCTCTGACCCTGGCATTCCGGGCTTGTGGCCACATCGGCCCAGTCTCTGCCTCTGTTTCCACGTGGCTGCCTCCTCCTCTTCGGTCTCTCCTGTAAGGACAGTAAGGGTGGCATTTTGGGGCTTCCACGATGGCTCAGTGGTAAAGAATCTGCCTGCAATGCAAGAGATGCAAAAGACTTGGGTTCAGTCCCTGGGTCGGGCAGATCCCCTGGAGGAGGAAATGGCAACCCACTCCAGTATTCTTGCCTGGAGAATCCCATGGACAGAGGAGCCCAGAGGGCTGCCGTCCACAGGGTCACAAAAGTTGGACACAACTGAGTGAGTACACATGCAGGATGGCACTTAGAACCTGCCCAGATAATCTAGGGTGGTCTCATCTCAGGATCTTGAATTGTATCTTCAAATCAATTCTTTATCTTTCCAAAAACGGTAGCACGCACAGGCTCTGAAGGTCTGACACAGTTATCTCTCGGGGTCACCACAGGGTCCATGACATGCCCGGAGTCACAGAGTTGGTTAGTGACTGAGCTGGGCCTAGAACCCCTTGCCCAGGGCTTTCACCCTGACTCCCCCGCTACCAGCCACCACCACCGCCCCCCCAGCAAGCTGGCTCAGCTTGGGTGGGCCCAGGTAGGGTCAGAGCCCAGGGCCTGATCCCGCGGAGCTTGCTCGCATCTGCCTCCTGGTTAGCGCATCCCCCGGCGGGCGGTCCCCGGCCTGTCCCCCTCGCCGGCTGGCACCCCCAGCCTGGGCACCCGCTGACCATGGTCTCTCTATCCAGGCCGCAGCTACGACGAGAAGGTGGATGTGTTCTCATTCGGGATCGTCCTCTGCGAGGTAGGCCCAGGGGTGGGTGGCAGCCGGCTCCAGCCCCTGTCCCCACGCGCTCCAGAGCTGCAGGCTGGAAGCCTGCCGGCGCCCCAGGCCAGGGAGGCTGTGGGGACTGGCTGCCCACCACTGCCTGTATCCCCGTGGTCAGACGGGTGCCAGGCCTGGTGTGACCCACCCTCAAACCCGCCCGGGTGGCACCCAGCCCCAGGGCCCTGTGGGTAACTGCCAGGCCTCGTCTGGACAGATCATCGGGCGAGTGAATGCTGACCCGGACTACCTGCCGCGCACCATGGATTTTGGCCTCAACGTGCGAGGCTTCCTGGACCGCTACTGCCCCCCAAACTGCCCCCCGAGCTTCTTCCCCATTACTGTGCGCTGCTGTGACCTGGACCCTGAGAAGAGGTGAGCGGGATGAGGGGCTTAGGGCAGGGTGGGGGGGCGGATTCCCCCGCAGAGCCAGAACCCACCATGCCCCCACCTCCTGTCTCCCACCCCCACCCCCCTCCCCAGGCCCTCCTTCGTGAAGCTGGAGCAGTGGCTGGAGACCCTCCGCATGCACTTGGCCGGCCACCTGCCGCTGGGCGCACAGCTGGAGCAGCTGGACAGGGGCTTCTGGGAGACCTACCGGCGTGGCGAGAGCGGGCTGCCCGCCCACCCTGAGGTCCCTGACTGAGCCCAGCACCCCCCGGCTGCCCCTGTCCGCCTCCGGAGAATCTGCCCGGCACCGGATTCCTCTGCAGGAGGCGGCCCGGGTGTGGCGCCCTCACTGGGGCGGCGGGCACCCAGACCCTCCCCCACACCTTGCCCCGTCTCTGCCCCGGCCCCAGAGCTGGTCTGGCCGCACACACACCATCACCTCACCCTGCCTTACCTCTGTCTTGGTGGGGCCACCCCCTCCCGCCTCTGCTTGCATGAGCTGGAGGGCCCGTGTGAGCTGTGCCCCATCCCGCACCTGCCCCCCCAGCCTACCCCCATGCACACTCCGCTGTCTGCAGCTCCTCCGAAGCTGGGCTGGAGGACAGGCCGCCCCCTGGCCGTGACCCATCACATGTGTTCCCTGGAGCACAGGGAGTCTGGGGCCCGTCAACCCCCCAGGGGGTTGCCTCAGTAGCAGCAGGTATAGATAATTATCCAACCCCCAAAGGGAGAGAGGTCTGCTCCCATGGGGCGGAAGTCCCGGGGGCCAGACAGCAGCCCTGACTCGCTTTGGGTCTTTTCCTTTCTTTATTGAAGCCACTTTAGTGGGAAGCAGGTACCAGGCCTCAGGGTGAAGGGAGGGTCCCTGGAGAGGGAGGGGAGCCGTGGTCTGGGGGCCAGAGCTGCTGGGGGGCGCCGCAGAGGGGGGTTGGGCAGAGTCCCCCAGCCTCCCAGCCCCCTGAAGTTCATCTCAGCACCCCCTCCGGGCCTCTCCCCAGGCTCCTTGCCAGTGGCTGAAGCAGCCCCTGCCCCTCCCCACGCCCCTCTGTCCTCTGGGTTCTTTCTGTGTAATCTATTTTTTAAGAAGAGTTTGTATTATTTTTTCATAACGGCTGCAGCAGCAGCTGCCGGGGGCTTGGGGTTTTATTTTTTTTCGGCGGGCGGGGGTGGGGGGGCCATTTTGTCACTTTGCCTCAGTTGAGCATCTAGGAAGTATTAAAACTGTGAAGCCTTCTCAGTGCACTTTGAACCTGGAAAACAATCGAAAGCAGGCCCGTGGGACAATGACCCAGGGAGGTGACAAGAGTCACCTCCACCCAGGAGTGGGGACATCTAAGGGACAAAACCCAGACTCAGAAAATAAAATAAACTCCGTACTCCCCCCCCAGATCCCGCATTGTGACCTGTGTCTGGGGGCCCCAGAGAAACAGGAGGAGAAAGGGACCTTTTGATTTGGAAGCCTGGCCTAAGGAAGCCTGGTCTGGGAAGACAGGAATGGAGGTGTGGGTGGGGACAGATAAGAGGGCGGGGATGGAAGTGTTGGCCCAGCTTTTCCAAAGTTGAGTTTGAGGGTGGGGGGAGGAATAGGGGAAGAGCCAGGGGAGATTAGGGAATGGATTGCTCTTATTTCATGCTTGCTATTTGTTTTTTTCTAAAATGTAAAGGGTCCCATCAGGAAACCTGAAACGACCCTAGTTATTTCAAATGTAGGTCATTTAATCCAGGGAATCGTTTAATCCAGTGGAAGGACAAAAAGTGGATGCTGAGATAACCATTTGTGTTGACCTGTAGGAAGTAGCGGCCACCCCTTGGCTGGGGCACTTAAAGAAAGAAGTTAATTTAGTTATCTGGTGTCAAGGTTAACAATTCACCCCTTAAATTTGGTGGCTTGAAGTAACAGCGGTCACTCGTGGCTCAGAACTTCTCTGTTAAGAATTGGGACCAGCTTGGTGAGTGGTTTTGGCCTGGGGGTCTCTCCTGTGTCTGCAGATACTGCCCTGGGACTGCAGTGCTTTGAGGGCTTCACTGGGACCAGAGGGTCCATTTCCAAGGACCTCCTGTACGTGGCTCAGGCTCATGGCTGCAAACTGAGCTGGCTGTTGACTAGAAGCCTTGGTCCCTCTCAGAGGCCTCTCCACAGGGCCCCTTGAGTGTCCTCACAGCATCAAGGGCGTGAGCATCCCAAGAGAGCAAAGCAGAGGCTCCACCGCCTTTTAGGACCTAATCTCAGAAGTCACACAGGCTCGCTTCCACCATATTCCACCGGTCACACAGACCAACCCCAATCCAGCGTGTGAGCTGTCTACCCAAGGCCACAAATACAGCCCAGGAGAAATCACTGGAGTCATCTTGGAAGCTGGCTAGAGACGTGGACAACGGAGCCCCAGAACAGTGCTTAGATTTTTGATGTGTGTTGGGGGAAGCGTTGGCTTCCAGTTGGTGCTGGAACTTCTTACTGAGAAGATAGATGCGGGACTTCCCCAGTGGTTAAGAATCCACCTTCCAATGCAGGGGACACAGGTCCAATCCCTGATGAGTGTACTAAGGTTCTGCATGCTCTGGTGCAACTAAACTGTTGCCCACATGCTCTGGAGCCCACATGCCACAACTAAGACCGGATGCAGCCAAAAATAAAAAAGAAAGATGCAAAAATAGTGCTAGAGCTAAACATTGGCTCCTGGTGGACAAGGGCAGAAGAAAGCCCCTTCACCTGCTCCAAGCACCAGTCTCCCTCAGCTGGCCCCTGTGAGCAGGCCCACCTCAACAGGAAGCCAGTTGCAAGGAAATCTGGGAAATGTCATTTTCAGCAGTCCAGCAAGGGTATCCCAGAACAGGCCGTGGAGCGGGCTTGGGGCTGAGGCACCATAAGCAGCCAGCACAATCCATCCTTTTGGCTCCTCATCACACACACACCTTTCTACCATATTTTATTTCCATACAACTCGTAACAACTTAATGCCTCCACATAACAAGACGCAAATATCTTTTGTACACAGATGGGTCATTCTCTTTCTAATGCCAGAAATCAGAAACAGAAGAGGAAAATTATGCATGATTGTCATTCTAGAAATAGCTAAAAAGAATAATATACTATGACCAAGGAGGATTTACCCCAGGAATGTAATAGTGGTTCAGTATTTCAAATGTAAATCCGTGGAAAACCACAGCGAGATACCACTGTGCACCCACAGGATGGCCATAATTTTTAAAAAGAAAGGAAAAATATGTTGCTAAGAATGAATAAATTAGGAACTTCATTCTCTGCTAATGGGAATATAAAATGGTGCCACTGCTCTGCAGAACAGTTTGGCAATTCCTCAAAATGTTAAAACAGCGTTACGGGGCTTCCCTGGTGGTCCCGAGGTTAGAAATTGCCTGCTAATTCAGGGGACATAGGTTCAACCCCTGGTCCAGGAAGATCCCATATGCCAGGGGCAACTAAGCCTGTGTACCACAACTACTGAGCTGACACTCCCGGAGCCCACGAGTTACAACTATTGCCCCCGAGGGCTGCAGCTCCTGAAGCTGGCCTGCCGTAGAGCCTGTGCTCAGCAACAAGACAGGCCACCACAATGAGAAGGCCCCTCACCATCAGGGAAAGCAGCCCCTCCTCACCGCAACTAGAGAAAGCCCTGTGTGCAGGAACAAAGACCCAGAACGGCCAAAAATAATTTTTTTTTTAAATTTTTAAACAGTTATGACCCAGCAATTCCACTCTGAGGTTTACAAATGGAAGAAGTGGAAATGTACACATAAAAACTTGTACATGAAGGTGCATAGCAACATTATTTGTCATAGTCAAAAAGTGGGAACAACCAAATGTCCGTTGCCTGCTAATGGACAAACAAAAAGTAGTATATCCATACAATGGAATATTATTCAGCCATGAAAAGGAATGAAATAGTGATACATGCTACAACGGGGATGAACCCAGAAAACATTATGCTGAGAGAAAGAAGCCAAACATACAAGGTCACATGTTGATTCTGTGTACATGAAATGTCCAGAATAGGCAAATTCATATAGACAGAAAGTAGATTAGCTGTGGGGAGGGTGGACGGGGTATGTGTGTGTGTGTGTGTGTGTGTGTGTGTGTGTGTGTGTGCGTGCGTGCGTGCACTCAGTCATATCTGACTCTTTGCCACCCCGTGGACTGTAGCCCACCAGGCTCCTCTGTCCATGGAATTTTCCAGGCAAGAATACTGGAGAGGGTTGCTGTGCCCTCCTCCAGGGGATCTTCCCAACCCAGGGATTGAACCTGCATCCCTTACGTCTCCTGCGTTGGCAGGCGGGTTCCTCATTACTAGCACCTCCTGGGAACCCACTCCTACTGTGTTCCATATGCTGTTAAATCCACCCCTTGAGGGCTTGATCATGCTCTTTCAGTGACTACATTTTCAGTTTTTTAGAAACTTTATTTGGTTCTTTGTCAGATGGAGTGCTTGTTGTCTTAAAGTTTGGGTTTATTATTTTAAGTCTTTAAGAGTCTTCAGCATACTGAATTTTATGTTCTCTTTCATGCTACTGTTGTATATTCTCAGGATCTAGGGGCTATAATTGTTCTAATTGTAACTTCGATTCTCACATGTAAAAATTTAAGGGCTTTGATATTTCTTTAAAAAAAATTTTTTTTTTTTTTTGGCTGTGGTGGGTTTTCATTGCTGCACACAGGCTTTCCTTAGTTGTGGTGAGTGGGGGCTACCCTTGGTCATGATGCTCAGCTTCTCTTTGTGGTGGCTACTCTTGCTGTGAAGCCCGGGCTCTAGGTGCGTGGGCTCAGTAGTTGCAGCTCACAGGCTCTAGAGTTCTGGGTCAGTAGTTGTGGTGCACGGACTTAATTGCTCTGCAGCATCTGGGATCTTCCCAGACTAGGGGTCAAATCAATGTCCCTTGCATTGCAAGGCAGATTCTTAACCACTGCACCATGAGAGAAGCCCTCAACACTTCTTTTTTTTTCATTTATTTATTTTTTAATTGAAGGATAATTGCTTTACAGAATTTTGTTGTTTTCTGTCAAAACTCAACATGAATCAGCCATAGTATACATATATTTCTTATATGTATACGACATTTCTTAATAATAGGTACAATGGGTACAATAATGGGTACAATTTTCATTGTAGGTGAGTCCAACTGCCATGCTTAGCTCAAAACTTTATGTATACATAATGCATCCTAAATTAGTCTGTATTTTTTTTTTCTTGTAAATCTCACCTCCTGTCACAGCTGGTTACAGACCCTCGCTAACATCTAAGGGAAGACACATTATCAACTCATTGTCCGTCATGTGTGGTGTTTAGTCCCCTGTTTCCGGACTCCTGGGTTTTCTCTTTCTTCCCTGGGAGCTCAGCTATGCATCTAAAATAACTTTAATTTGATTAAACATTTCAGAGTTTTACTTTGTTGAGTTTTCTGGTTTTCCTAGATGCCAAATCAGAAGCACATGGGGAGGTTTCTCAGAACGTGTTTCCTAGTCCTTCTTCCCCTGCCAAAATTCTGACATTGCCTCCTAGAGAGTCTGCCAAAATCTGGGTGCATCTGGAGCCAGAAATGGGGTGACAGTGGGGGTTCTTCCTCTGTAACTTGAGAAGTGGCACTAGTGGTAAAGAACCCGCCTGCCGGTGCAGGAGACATAAGAGATGTGGGTTCGATCCCTGGGTCGAGAAGATCTCCTGGAGGAGGGCATGGCAACCCACTCCAGGATTCTTGCCTGGAAAATCCCATGGACAGAGGAGCCTGGTGGGCTACCGTCCTTAGAGTCGCAAAGAGTCGGACACGATTGAAGTGACTGAGCGTCCACGCACAATTTGGGAAACAACACAACTCACTTCCCCAGTGTTCTGATTCAGTTCCTGGTGTCTTAGACCTCTGTTCCTAATGCACCCACAGAAGATGCTGAGTAAATGTACAATGAATACGTGAATGCATGAAAGATGACTGGCTAACGCCTGTAGTCAGCATAATACCCACTGTGCAGGTCTGATATGTGATTAAACCAGAGAGTAACTGCTCAATAAAGATCATTTTCCCTTCCCCTAAAACAGGAAGGAGGAGCTTACCACCACCCCCACGGGCTTGGCAGGCCCAGGTCAGACTACCCTCGGGGTGGACAACCTGCATTCCAGCCTCTGTCCTGATCTCTGAGGACCTCGATTCGATGGAGGTCATGAGGGAAGTATGCAGGTTGGCCTGGATTCCATTCTGTGGATTTACGCCCACGTGTGCCTGATGAGTGGGCCAGTCAGCCTGGAGGACAGGCCCTAGGGGTGTCTCAGAGGTCTGCATCAGGCCCCACCTATTTGTCCGTTCTGGGTGTGACACAGAGTGGAGAAGGATTGGCAGGAGAAGAAGGAGACGACAGAGGATGAGATAGTCGGATGGCATCACTGATTCAATGGACACGAGTTTGAACAAGCTCCTGGAGATGGTGAAGGACCAGGAAGCCTGGTGTGCTGCACTCCATGGGGTTGCAAAGGGTCGGATATGACTTAGCGACTGAACAACAACAACAAAGGACACCTTAGGTGACCCTCAGGACCCTGTAGGGCCCCCTTTAGCCCCTTAAAGCCTCAGCCTTCCTTCTCCATCCCTTCCCCACTCATCCTGTCCTCAACCCTTTCCTGACTCTGCACAGAGAACTCCACCTGCACCAGGGCTGCCCACCCTAGGGCCTCCAACTCCTCTCTCCAGGTCCCCAGCTGGTTGCAGGAACACCCAAAGACTCCTCAAAGCCCAAGTGCCCAGACACAGACGTCCGTTTCCCCCAAGCATCCTGCCATCCTTCTGGGATGCCCAACTCCAAAGTGTCATCCTTACCCATCCAACCCACACAAACACCTGGGAGTCACCCTGGACTCCACCCTCCTCTTTCTGAAAGTCTCCAGGACAGAATCTACTTCTGGGCATCTCTGCAATCAGACCTCTGCCTCCCACCTTCCCTCTGCACCATCATCTGAGGTCAGCCACCAGCATGGCCCTCTGGGTCATCATACCTCCTAACTCACCTGCAACCTATAGTCTGTGGTGGGCCCCTGCTCAGGGCCTCAGACTCGCTTTGTCTGCCTCCAATGGTGGTTTGCTTTTTATTTTTTCTTAACTTTAAAAATATTTATCTGGCTGTGCCATGTCTTAGTTGTGGCATGTGAACCCTTTAGTCGCAGCACGCAGGATCTAGTTCCCTGACCAGGCATAGGATCTGGAACCTCCGCTTTGGGAGCTCGGAGTCTTAGCCATGGGACCACCAGGGAAGTCCCTGTTTTTGCTTTTAAATGAGCTAACACCATACACTAGATTTCACATACAAGGAAAGAACTCTGGCTGCTCTTGAGTAATTTATTGGGCCCACATGCATGTTCTTCCCTTGGAAGAACTATCAGGTATCCCCAAGTGGCAGCCATACCCTGATGTTCACAGACCCCCAAAGACAAGCCTTGTCCTTCAGGGCGCTTGAGGTTAAAGCTCTTCCCCTGTCCATCACCACCCTCTCTGCTCCCAATTACAGCCCAGAGTTGACCCGTTCGGCAGTTGGTTCAAGTCCCTGCAGAGGAAACCAGCCTCTTTAACCTGACATTTGAGGCCCTTCCCGACCCAGGCCACCCTCCAGCCTCACCTTCTTCCGTGGAGAAACACAGCTTGCTGGCCTCACAATTCCCAGACAGAATCTCCATAGAGTTGAGCTTTTTGTCTGCTTAGTTTACATAAGCTGACTGTACAGAACCACATAGACAAAAATGGGCACACGGAATATAAAACATAATTTCAACTGCCTTTTTTTTTTTTTTTGAGACATCATTATAGAGTTCTGCTTAAAATATTTTATCTATTTGGCTGCATCGGGTCTTAGTGGCAGCAAGGGAACTCATAATTTCACATGTGGGATCTAGTTTTCTGACCAGGGATCGAACCTGGGCCCCCTGCATTGGGAGCATTGGAATCTAAGCCACTGGACCACGATGGAAGTCCCCACGATGGGCTGTCTTTAAGGAAAGGTGTTTCTGCAAACTTTTCATTATGAGGAATTTCAAACATTAAGAAAACTTGAAATAATAAGTTAACGAGTCCCTTACGCCCACCACCTACATCCAGCAATTGTTAACATCTGCCAGTGTGTGTACAAGGTTAGTCGTTTGGTTGGTTTTGCTGAACTATTTGAAATCACTTTGCAAACATCATGACATTTCACTTCCTGAACATAGCAAATACTTGGGCAGGCAGACGCCTCCTAAAAATACATTATCTTCAAAACCACAAAACCATGATCAGACTCAAGAAAATTAGCAATGGGACTTCTCTGGTGGTCCACTGGCTAAGACTCTGCCCTCCCAAACGCAGGGGGCCCAGGTTCAATCCCTGGTCAGGGAATTAGATCCCTCATGTGGCAACTAAGACCCAGAACAGACAAATAAATATTTTTAAAAAGGAAAGAAAATGAACAATAATTTCCAGTATGACTACTATCTAGTCCAAAGCCAGTTTCCCCAGTTTTCTCAGCTAAGCATTTTATAGCTGAGTTGTTATTCTTTTGCTGGTCACATCAGCAGGACCCAGTCAAGGCTCAGGGCACCTTTGTCTGTCCTTCTCTTTCTTCCTGTGCCCCCACCAATCCTTTCATCCCTGGTATTTTTTTTTTTTTTTTTTTTGTCCCAGGCCAATCGTCTTGTACAAAGTTCCATCTTCTTCATCTGTCATTTTCCTTGAGGGTGCACTTACCTCATTCCTCCATCCCCTTTATTTTCTGTAAATGGGAAGACAAGTTAAATATAGAGACTTGACAGGGCTCAGGTGGTCGTTTTGACAGAAACATCTCATGGCTGGAGTTCCCTAGTGGGCCAGTGGTTAAGACTGTGCTTCCAATGCAAGGGGGCCTGGGTTCAATCCCTGGTCAGGGAACTAGATCCCACATGCTGCATCTAAGAGTTTACATTCTGCAACTAGAGATCCTTCATGATGCTGGGAAAGACTGAGGGCAGGAGGAGAAGGGGAGGACAGAGGATGCGATGGTTCGATGGCATCACCAACACAACGGACATGAGTCTGAGCAAACGCTGGGAGATAGTGAAGGACGGGAAGCCTGGCATGCTGCAGTCCATGGGATTGCAAAGAGTCAGTCATGACTTAATGACTAAAAAACAACAACAACTAGAAGTCCTGCGTGCCACAACAAGACCCAGCATAGTCAAGTAAATAAACAAATAAACTGAAAACTTAAAGAAAAGGGAAAAAAAACATCTCACGGGTGCTATGCTGCGCTCAGTCGGTTCAGTTGTGTCTGACACTCTGCAACCCCAGGGAGGGTAGCCCACCAGGCTCCTCTGTCCATGGGATTCTCCAGGCAAGAATACTGGAGTGGGTTGCCATGCCCTCCTCCAGGGGATCTTACTGACTCAGGGATCGAACCCACATCTCTTAAGGCTCTTGCATCTCAGGCAGATTCCTTACCGCTGAGCCACCAGGAAAGCCCCCATCTCATGGGTAGTGTGATGTAAATAGGGGAAAGGAGTTTGACTTACTCTCCATGTTTTGACTGATACCTGGAACTAACTGGTGGACATTACTGGGGGAAAGGAAGCTGTATGTGGAGACAGCTGCTGAATGTGGTGCGGGCTGCCTGGGGAGGTGGTGAGTTCGTCGTCACTGGGGGGGTATCCCAGAAAGTTTGTGGACCATCAAGTACACTGGTGAAGAGTCTCTTGCTTTGGTTAGAGCGCCACAGCCCCCTCTCGCCCACTGGATAATTTAAGGGGTGCTTTTGGTCGTCATGGTGATTGCAAATATTGTTGATGCACGGTGGACGCTGAGATCCTTGCAACTTGGAAGACAGTCCCATAAAAAGAGCCACGTAGCCAACAGGCTACTGAGAACTTCTGGGCAAGCGTTTCATTAGAAAAGGGGCTTTTGGACTCTTTTTAGCAACGAATTTATTTTCCAAACAATAGCTTCTTAGAACCAAGAGCACAGAATAGATTCACAGTGCTTACAGCTGGGGTCACGGCCACGGGGGCCCTTCTCCAGGCTCCTAAGGCACCAAAGCACACCTGTGAAAGCCACAGAGCTGGGGAACCTGAGACTCAGAAGCTTCTGAAATTCTCCATCACAGGAGTGGGGGGTTCATGCCAGGCCTCACTGCCACCATCGCTCACGCTGTGGGTACCTGCAGGCAGGTGCTGGTCCTCTCAGGCTCAGGTGAGGAGCAGGAAGCATGGTCCAGCCAGTGCCTGGCAGGGGCCCCATAATGTTTCTTAAAGGCCAATCTGAAACATTCATTTTCTCCAATAAGAAATACATTCACGTGGCAGAAGTTGAGGAGGCACACGCGATTATACTGTGGATTTCCAGCAGATAAGAGTTCCATGCTCTCCCCAGAAAACAACTTGTTTTTAACGGGCGTGTACTCTCTTTCTTTCCATCTCAGCCTTAGAGATCCCTGATTGCAGTAAATGGAAAGGTTTCTCATTTCTTTTTTGTAACTTCTTTTTTAAAGTGTAATATAATATACACATATAAGTGTGTGTGTGTATATATATATATGAAAAGCTCAATGAATTTTCACACACCCAATTGACCAGCATCCAGATGAAGTGGTAGGTTCTAGCCTCCCATTACCAGCGTGTGATACCCCAAAAGTAACTGCTCTCCTGACTTCTAACACTGGAGTTGAGTTTTGCCTATTTGTTGGATGTTTATTATATAAATAGATTCAGTATGTTCTTTTTTATGTCTGGTGGTTTTTTGTGTTTTTTTGGCTGCACCATGAGACATGTGGGATCTTAGTTCCCCCACCAGGGATGGAACCCCCGCCCCCTGCAGTGGACATGCCAAGTCTTAACCACTGGACCGCCAGAGGAGTCCCTGTGTCTGGCTTCTTTCATTCATCCACACTGTGTGTAGTTGGAGCTGATTCATTCTCACTTTGGTGAGCTACTCCGCTGAATGACATGACTACTTATTCATCTATTCTACCACTGATGGGCTTCCAGGTATCTTCCAAGGTTTTGTTACACCCATGTGTGTGTGTGTGCTCACAGTCCTGTCTGCTTCTTTGCAACCCCTTGGACTGTAGCCCATCAGGCTCCTCTGTCCATGGAATTCTCCAGATAAGAGTACTGGAATGGGTTGTCATTACCTCCTCCAGGGGTTCTTCCTGACCCAGGGATCGAACCTGTGTCTCTTGCATCTCCTGCATTGCAGGCGGATTCTTTACCACTAGCACCACCTGGGAAGCTCCTTGTTCTGCCTAATAGAGCGGTTTATGGATCAAGAACAAATCCTGCTCCCACGCTGGGGCCCTGGGGAAGCTGGTGGGTGCATTCCCCGGTTGCACTGTCTTTCATTCTTGTGGCAGGGGTCCATGAGTTTGAGCTTCGGTCCAGACCCCTCATTACAGCTGTATATTCCCTCTTACTAGCCCTGTCCTCGGGTAGCGGTGGCTTGTCCAAGCATCAAGCCCTTCCTTAGTTCTCAGACAGTCTACAGAAAATAAGATTATCCTGCTGTTTTCCAGGCAGCTGCTGTGAAATCCACATGGCCCTTGAAGAAGGGTGTTCACAGCCTTGAGGCACAGCAGTTGTCTCTGAGCTGTGCTACTAAGCAGAGTGCAAACCCTCAGTGGGACTCTTTGCGACCCCACGGACTGTAGCCCGCCAGGCTCCTCTGTCAACGGGGATTCTCCGGGCAAGAATACTGGAGTGTGTAGCCATGCCCTCCTCCAGGGGATCTTCCCAACCCAGGGACGAACCCAGGTCTCCCGCATTGCAGGCGAATTCTTTACTATCTGAGCCACCAGGGAAGCAGTTGTCTTTGGGAAGAGGAATTGGGTGGCCTGGAGCCCAGGGCGTGGGGGAAACAAACTTTTTACCTTACACCCCCTGGGTGGATTCTCAATCTTATGCTATAAAGCTTACTCTTAAAAACAAATGTTATCCATGTGTATATGTACACACGCCCGTGTATATATGTATTAGAATACGGAAGTGTGTTAGAATATTTGGGGAGTAGAGAAGTTGGGCTTTCTGGGGAGGTGACATTTGAGACTGGCTTTTTTTAAAAAACAAACTTTTTATTTTGTATTGGGGTATAACCGATTAACGATGTTGTGATAGCTTCAGGTGAACAATGAAGGGACTCAGCCACACATATACATGTATCTGTTCTCTCCCAAACTGCCCTCCCATCCCAGCTGCCACATAACATTGAATAGACTTCCCCGGACTGTACAGTAGGTTCTTGTTGGTTTCATGCTTAAGTGCGTGCTAAGTCGCTTCAGTCCTGTCCAACTCTTTGCAACCCCATGGACTATAGCCCACCTGGCTCCTCTTCCATGGGATCTCCAGGCAAGAATACTGGAGTGGGTTGCTATGCCCTCCTCCAGGGGATTTCCTGACCCAGGGAGCAAACCCATGCTTCTTATGTCTCCTGCACCGGCAGGTGGGTTCTTTACCACTAGTGCCACTTTAAACACAACAGTGTGTACAATGTTCATCCCACACTCCCTAACTGTCCCTTCCCCCATCCATTTCTCCCCCTGCCCACCCCTGCTGGCAACCATAAGTTCGTCATTATGGGCAAAGGCCTGCAGGCTTTGGAAAGTGGGACCAGTTTGGGGAACCCTGAGATGTATGAGGCTGTTATCGAAGCATCCTGGGGAGCTGGAGCCCCTGGAGGAAGAACTTTCCAGGGAGAGTCCGGGGTCAGGAAAGGGATGAAGACAGAATAGAGGAGTGGGGAGGGGAGAGAGAAGGAACGCTGAGGATTTAAAGGACAAAAGAGGTCACCCAGGCTCTTGACTATCACCTAAGTTGCCATGAAAGTGAAAGTCACTCAGTCATGTCCAACTCTTTGCAAGCCTATGGACTATACAGTCCATGGAATTCTCCAGGCCAGAATACTGGAGTGGGTAGCCTTTCCCTTTGTTAGGTAGTTAGAATAGGGAAAAGGAGTCCAAGATGGCAGTGGCTAAAAGACAAGGAAGGGAAAAGCCCGCGAAAATAGAACATAGAAATAGATCAGAGGAAGGTCAAAGGAAGGTCTCTCTCTCTCTCTCTCTCTCTCTCCACCCCCCTGCAAGATGGGGTGCTCTTCTCTTTGCATCTTTGGATCGACGTGCCCTCACACCTCGAAGATGGATTTTCCTGCTATCTTCTAAATAAAATAGAGCTGTAACACTGATTTCTCTAAGAGCTATAACATGGTCCATTCGAGACCTGAGAGCTATAACATGGTCTGTCCAAGACCTGAGAGCTGTGACCTGCCGAGGGGGCTTTAATGTCCGTCACTCCAAATCTTTGTGGTGACGAGACAAAGAACTGAGGAGCATACACTCTGCCTGACACCTTCTCCAGGGGAATCTTCCAACCCAGGGATTGAACCCAGGTCTCCCACGTTGCAGGTGGATTCTTTACCACCTTGAGAAGGTGTCCTGATCCTTCTAAACACTCCAAATAGACATAAATAGGTGGGGCCTAATACAGATAATACAGACCCCTGAGGCACCGCCCAGGGCCTGTCCTCCAGGCGGACTGGCCCATTTCATCAAGCACACGGGTCCAAATCCACAGGATGGAATCCAGGCCAGTCCAGGCCTGGTGCTTCCCAGGTGACCTTTATCAAGGTCCTCAGAGACCAGCATGGAGGCTAGAATGCGGGTTATCCATGCCCTGGGGTTAGTCTGACTTAAGATCCTCCTTCCTTTCAAAGGCTGCACTGTCCAGAATGGGAGCCACCAGCCACATGTGCTATTTAAACTTCAATGTTGTTTGGTTAAAATTAAACAGAATTTCAAAATGAGTTCCACAGTCCCATTAACTACCTTTCAAATGCTCAGTACCTCTTTAAGGTGGACAGAACAGAAATTATTTGAAATGCTCAGCTGAGGTCCCAGGAAAGAGAAATCCCAAATGCCAGAAACAAGAGGGGGCTGCCCTGCCCAACAAACAGAGGACAGCTTGCCCTACTTCTGGGGTGAGGATGGGGGGAACAGCAGGGGCTTGTGCTCAAGTGCATGTGGGGAAAAAAAAAAATAAAAGAAATCAAGTGCATGTGGGGATAGGAGACAGCCTTGGGAGCATGCCTAAGCTCAGGGCAGGTCCTGAGAGCTCTGTCTAAAGCTGGACCTTTAAAAAAGGGTGAACTTGAGAAAAAAATGCCCATCTAGGGGGCTTCCCCGGTGGCTCAGTGGTAAAGAAATCTGCCTGCCAATGCAGGAGACATGGGTTCGATCCCTGGTCTGGGAAGATCCCACATGCCACGCAACAGCTAAACTCATGCACCACAACTGCTAAGCCTGTGCTTCAGAGCCCATGCTCAGCAACAGAGAGAAGCCACCACCGTAAGAAGCCCACACACCACAACTAGCAGCCTTCTGCTCGCCAAAAATCTGAGAAAAAGCCCATGCAGCCACGAAGACCCAGCACACCCCCAAAATAAATAAATGAATAAAATTATTTTAACAAATGCTCACCTACAAGGAGGTGACAAGCAAGCTTGTCTGTTGCAGCCTGAGAATCAGAACTCCTCCCAACCCAGTGCTGCACTAACCAGACAGGAATGGTTCAGAAAACTCCCAACTCAAAACAAAGACGTAAGTACTGAACAAAGCCTGAGGATACTTCTGGGGGTAAAACGAAAAGGGGGGAAAAAGAGCTTGGAAGTTGTGTTCCCAAGATCCAGGCTGCAACAGATTCTATTGCAGGGAAAAAAAAAGAAGCAGCCACTCTAAGGATGAGCTCACAGTGAGAAATGTCAAAACCCCCAGGGACACGATTCACTGGGGTGGAAACTCAGAAGACACAACAAACAGAAGACCAGAGGCCCCAGGTCTCCAGAATACAGGACAACAATCTGAAAGAGAAGACAAAATAAGTCTGTTAAAGGTGATCACAGAGCGGCTGCCGGACTTCCCTGGAGGCCCAATGGTTAAGACTCTGCACCGCCACTGCCGGGGAGGGGGGCGTGGGTTTGATCCCAGGTCAGAGAACTAAGATCCCGAGTGCCAAAAAAGGGGGTAAAAAAAAAGAGTGGTTGCCTTTAGGGGTAAGGAGTGGACATGAGGGAGGCTTCTAGGGGTACTGGAATATTCTGTGTCCTGATCCAAGTGCCGGTTACCTGTTATTTGTTCAGTTTTTGAATATTTAGTGACATGCATACGTAGGATTTCTGTACTTTCTCAGATGTATAATTCGATGGCATCACTGACTCAATGGACATGAGTTTTAGCAAGCTAGGGGAGTTGGTGACAGACAGCGAAACCTGGCGTGCTGCAGTCCATGGGGTCGGAAAGAGTCGGACACGACCGAGTGACTGAACTGAACTGATGTTATAATTCAATACAATACTTTAACAAATGATTAAAGGAAAAATATTAGGAATTAGAAAGCTAAAGAATAAGACATTATCGGGGTGGAAACAGAGGCAGGGTGGTTTTGTTTTGTTTTGTTTGGCTGCACCTTGCGGCTTATGGGACCTTAGCTTCTCAACAAGGGATTGAACCCATGTCCTCAGCAGTGAAAGCGTGGAGTCCTAACCACTGGGCCAAGGAGACAGGTTTTAAGAAGAATCAAACAGAGCTTTTAAAGATAAAAATGCACTCAACGAAACAAAATCTTAAAAGGGAAATTAGTAACATAACAAGTTAAATGAATCTGAAATGAAGATGACTGACCTGGGAGACATATCTGACAAATAGATTGTGCTCAGCACACACAGGAAGGTAAAACAGTGGAAAACATGAAACAGACCTTAGGAGACAGAGAAGAAAGAATAACAAATTTGCACAAGTCTAAGAAGTTCTATAAGGAGAAACAAAAAATGGGGGAAAGACAATATACAAAGAGAATGATCACTAATTTTCCAGAATTGGCTAAAGAGTCGATGTTAAAGATTCAAGCAGCAGAAACCCTACTCTTGCTCAAAAGAGTAAGTCCACATTTATTTACTTCTTAGCCGCCTGTCCAGCATGTGGGTTTTAGTTCCCCGACCAGGATCCATCCTAGGCCCTGGCAGCCAAAGCGCCGAGTCTTAATCACTGGACCGGCAGCGAATTTCCAAAATTAAAATTTTTTTGTGCTTCAAACAGCACCATAAAGAAAGTGAAAAAAAGACCCATAAAACTATGAGATGGCTATAATCAAAAAGACAGAGTAAAAAAAAAAAGATAACAAACAAGTTCTAAGGAGGATGGGGAGACACTGGGACTCTTAAGTACTGCTGGTGGGAATGTGAAATGGTGCATTCACTTTGGAAAACAGTCCAAAGAAAGCTCCTCAAATCGTGAAACAGAGTTAACCACACCCATGAGAAGGGAAAACATGTTTCTACACAAAAACTTGTACACAAATGTTCATGCGACCTTCTTCATAATGGCCCGAAATGGAAAGAACCCAAATGTCCACCGGCTGATGAATGGATAAATAACACACAGCATGCCCACACAATGGAATTTTATTTCACAATAAAATTGAATGAAGTACTGCGCATGGATGTACGACAATGGTACAGCATGGATGAAGCTTGAAAGTACTATGCTGAATGAAAGAAGCCAGTCACAAAGGACCAGATTTGATTCCATTTAAATGGAATGTCCAGGGGAGGGAGGCTCAAGAGGGAGGTGATACATGGATAATTATGGCTGACTTGCCTTGTTGTATGGCAGAAACCAACACAAGGCTGTAAAGCAATTCTCCTCCAATTAAAAGACAAATTTAAAAAAAAACAGCAATAATAAGTGGAACTTCCAGAATGGACAAATATATAGACAGCAGATTAGCTGGTCTCTGACTCTGGGGTAAGATATGGGGAGTTAAGGCTAAGGAGAGCAGTGTTTCTTCTGGGGGTTGCAAACTTTCTGAAATTGATTGTGTTGATGGTTGCACAATTCTGTGATTGTACTACAAACCACCAAATCACACTGCTTAAGTGGG
The DNA here is from genome assembly GCF_033118175.1 of Dama dama. Lineage (NCBI taxonomy): Eukaryota > Metazoa > Chordata > Mammalia > Artiodactyla > Cervidae > Dama > Dama dama. The sequence continues at coordinate 33,847,995 of NC_083690.1, read as the reverse complement.
TGAACGGCAAGGTATATAAATGATATCTCAATAAAATTATTAAAAATAATACTAATAAATCAATGAATGGTGCCATTATTGAATTACAGGGTCTTTTTGTCTACAGAGCACCAGCAGTGGCTGAGGAAGCTCTCTACAAGGCTACCCCAGTGGAGGAAATGGGAGGATGAAGGGTCTTAGTCAAACTCCAAATATTTTCATCCATTACTCAGTTTTCATAGAAGCAACCAGTATTTATTGAACTTCCTCTGCGAGTCAGGCCCTGCTTTCAGGTGTTCTGCCAGCAAAACAAACTCCCCACCCTCAGGGAAGATGGACTTTAGATAAGAAAATGATAAACAGGTAAGAAGTCAGGTTTCTAGACAAGCTGGGAAAAAGAACTAGCAGGGCAGTAAAGAGATACTGGTATTGGGTTGGCCAGAAAGTTGGTTCAAGCTTTTCTGTACCATCTTACGGGAAAACCCAAATGAATGTTTTGGCCAAGCCAATATTTTGCATACAACAAGTTAGGAAGCCTCCTTTGAGCAGAGGCCTGAAGGAAGCAGTGGTGGGTGCTGTGTGGGTATCAGGGGGCAAGAAAAGCAAAGTCTTGAAGTGGGAAGGTGATCAGGGTTGTTAGAGGAACAAGAGAGAAAACAGGGTGGTTGGGTGGATGAGTAATGGGAAAGACAGGGAGGAGGGGTTGGGAGGGTGAGAAGACAGAAAGGCCTCTGGCTCCTTCCCAGGAAGATGGAAGGGTCCAGAGTACCCTGACTTAGGTTTTAGAAGAAACACTATGACTGCTTTGTGGAAAATGGACCAAAGGGCCAGAGTTGAAGCATCCTTCTTCTCCAAATAGTTCCACCTCTTATTCAACAGATTTGAGATCTTTCTGAACAGTTTTTTTGTTTCTTTGCTGCAAAGTCTGCACATTTTTAGTGCCACTAAGCTATGGTTTTGGTTAAAAAGAAAACATATTCAGTATTTTTTATTTTCATCATGTATAGATGGTGGCATCATTTTTTCTCATATTCAGATTCACTTGTTTGGAAAGTCTTTGACCTAAGAGTAACACTCAGGCTTGTAACAGAAGCTTGGCAGTAGCTCAATCCAGCCGCTTATTGAGATTCACATGGGTGGATCTGCATAGATTTATACAGTATCAATATGTCTTTTCACATCAATTGGCTCAGTCATTGATCTTAGTCTCAACATAAAAATGATTCACATTTGAGATTATTTTAGATAAGTTAACAGCATTTCACCAAGAAAACACCAAAGTTTCAGAACTTAAAAATAGCTGAATATTAAGACTATTGTTCTTTTACAGGCAAAGAATTGACAGATTAAAACCACTTCTGGAGATCACACAGCTAGTAGTTTAAATGGTGTGGCCAGGATTTAAACACAGGCAGTTTAAAATGCAACCCACAAGGGACTTCCCTGGTGGTCCAGGGGTTAAGATTCGAGCTTCCATTGCAGGCAGCACGGTTCAATCCCTGGTCGGGAAACTACGACCCTACACACACTGTGCAGCCAAAAAATAAATAAGTAAAATGCAACCCATTAACTTCACCGCTACACTACAGGCACTTCCCAGAAAGAGGCATCTGAATTGGGCCTGCTAGCAGGTTGCACCTCCCCACTCCCAGGATTAAAGGGAACTGGCAAAGGCTGGGATATCCATTCTGGGGAAGGAGTTAGGGAACAAATGAGGATCCCAGCTCATGAGGACAACCTCAGGAGAGGCTCGGCATCTTGTTTTACCACGGAGGCAGTCAGTGCATTTACGGAAATTCCTAGGGTTGGCCTCAATCCTCCGGATCCTGTGTTGGGTGGAAGCTGTGTGGCTGGAGATCAAGGGAGGGGAAATGGCCTAGAGACAGTAAGGTCTTGGAAGATAGTGAGGATCAGGAGTGTGGCTAATTAGGAGATTAGCAGTGGGTGTTGGCTAAGAAGACAAAGAGCGATTAAGCCTGGGGGGAGTGGGTGGCCCATGGATGGTCCTGGTGGTGGGAAAGCCCCAGCCATAGGCCTTCCTAGAAGTCCTCCCTCCTTTTACTTCATTCATGATGAATCACACCCTTCTCCCTCACACAGGGCCCTGTGGGAGATGACAACTCTTTCAACAAAGGCTCCTGGCCTTTAGAATCTCACCTTGAGGTGGTTGTGGGTATAAAAAACTTTTCATTTAATCTTTCCAATCTGAGGAGGTGGCTGGTAAGATACCACCTTAGGATAAAATGATGATAAAACTGAGACCTTAAAGAAGCTAAGTGACTTGCTTGAGATCACACAGCTAGTAAGAGGCAGAGCCCGGGTTACTTGAGTTAAAAACTGCTCTGTCAATGCTAGCACTGGGGAAAAGTAGCAGAAAATGCTTAAATATATCAATAACGGACATGGAAGTGTTAATTGCTCAGTCTTTTCTCCACTCTTTGGGACCCCTGGAGACTAGTCCGCCAGGTTCCTCTGTGCATGGAATTCTCCAGGCAAAAATACTGGCGTAGGCAGCCATTCCCTTCTCCAGGGGATCGTCCCAGTCCAGGGATCCAACCCGGGTCTCCTGCATTGCAGGCAAATTCTTTACCATCACTCGGAGCTATCACTGCAAAAACTCTATGAGGTTTTCAACTTTTCCTAGACACGGAAGGGTTTAAGAGCATCCGCTATTACCACAATCTCAATCACAAACCTGAGAAATTACCAGCATAATGAATTTCCATTGCCTCTCCATTCTGTGCTATTGCTAGAGGGAATTCACTCAGAATAGAATTCTTTTCCAAAAGCAAGATGCAACAACTCTCTGGTCCAAGGACAGCCTTCCCCAAGACTGATACCTAGGTGGCAACTAGAGTCTTGGCGGCAGGACTCAAAAGGTCATCCCCATTGCCTCGCACGCTCAGATTCTGACCCCAATCTCCACCTTCCAGGCCCTTTGCCCCTGTGCGTTCTCAACAGAATGCTCAGTTCGGGGGGGGGGGGGGGGGGGGCTCCATCCTGGGGGAGGCAGCCCTTACTTTGGTGTTAGCGAGCGACACCCTGGCCGGGTAGATGTCGGAGTGTGGCCAAGAGGAGGAGAGCTCTGGGGTCCCTGCCAGGTCTGGAGTTCGGAAAGCTTAGACCACAGAGGCCACCGCCGGCCCGGCGCAGATTCCAAGGAAAGCCCGGAGAGGAGCCCTCGCTGCGCGGCGCAGCAGCCACCAGAGAGGTTCGGGAGCTCAGGCCAGGCTCACGTCCACTGGCGGGGCGGGGCGGGGCGGGGCGGGAGGCGGCCGCGGGTGAAGCCCCTGTGCGGGAGGCTACCACACAATGGGCCGGAGCGCACTGCCGGGCGCGCAGCCAACGCGCCGCCGCACCACGTGGGCCGCAAAGCGCGCCGGGGCCACCAGAGGCCCGTCGGCCCAGGCCGGGCGCGGCGCGGCGTACGTGCGCGCACGCGCGCGTGCGTGCGTGCGATTTGCGATCAGGCGGCGCGGCGGACAGCCCCGGCGACGGGGCGGGGGGAGTTATATTGCGGGGTCCTTCCTCGCTCACCCTGGTTCCTCTCGGAGCGGAGACGGCAAATGGCGGACTTCGATACCTACGACGATCGGGCCTACAGCAGCTTCGGCGGCGGCAGGGGGTAAGGCGGGCGTGCGCGGGCCCCTGTCGGGCGCGGGAGGCGGACGGGAGTCGGAGGTGGCGGGGGGGAGGGGGGTGGCCCCTGGGCGGCGGCCTTCCCGCGCTCACACCAGGGGCGGCGAGCCGTAGGGGCCAGCCTGGGCCGGCGGAGGCCTCGTAGAGGCACCTAGAGGACCGGGGCCTGGAAATGGCGCGCTCGGGGAGAGTGCGGCGGCGGTTAGGCTCCCAGGGGCTTGCTCGCGGGACAGACTTCTTCTTGTGTCTCCGCCGCCGCCCGCGACGTGTCTTTCCTCTTACTCGGCCGCGGGGCAGGGCTGCCGCGGCGCTGAGGGCCCGGGACGACGGGCTCCCGCTTCCAGCCCCATCCCCCAGGACGGCAGGACCAGCGCGGGGCTCTGCTGCAGAGCGGGGGTGGGGGCCCACTGCCTGCCCGGCTCCAGCCCCGGTCCGGGCCGCGGCTTCCTGTTGTCAGCCCGCGCTGCAAGTGTGCTGGGCCCGTTTGGCCATGAGACCAGCGGGTTGGGTCGGGTCGGAAGGCCGAGAGAGAGGTGATTCCCTTCCGTTTTCGGGTGAGGCTGGGATTTGGCAGCTGGAGCCTAAGAAGACCAACCAAAACAAACACACACACCGTAGCGTTTTCCTTTTATCCTTCCTTAGATCAGAGTGACTTACTGACAAGTGCTACGTGCTTATTGGCAGATAAATGCTATGACCTGGAGAAGGAATCGCATTTAACTTCGTTCTGATTCTGGCCATACACAGACTCTATGTGCACCTTGTTTAAAAGAAAAATCCTTGTCTAGTGAATTAAAAGCTTCTGGTGTTCAATTGCACGGACCCGCTCTGCATTTTTTATTTTTTTTTTACACGAGTAACCTCATACAGAATTTAGAAGATAGGCTATGAACATCTTGCTATTTGTCAAGGGCACACTTTGCCTTTGTGTGATTTGCAGAAAGGATTACTTTTCCCAGGAAAACACCACAATAGTACCTACTGAGGTGTCCAGTCTCCTGAGCTTCAATCCCAAAAGTATCTTTGTTTGGTGAAGAATGACCTTTTAATAACCTCGGTTTGGGAATGGCTGAAATAAAAGCTTGTTTGGGTGCGTGAGTGCACCAAGTATCATTCATGACTGTAGAACATGGAAGTTGGGGGAGGTGGAGCCACCTGTTATTTCAAAGAATACTTTATTTGCTAATAAAAAAGAAATAGATGTTGGATTACATGTACAATTACTGCCTTTGGGGTAGGTTTCTAGACATCAAATTTGTAGTTAAGTCATCTTGAAATTTTAATAACCAGTTTTTTTTTTCTCCTAGTTTCAAAAAACATTTGGAAGTACCCGGGAAAACACTTAACCAGTAGTTCAGATTAAGACAGATCCAAGGAATTTTAGTTGGTTTGGGACTACAATGTTAGTTGTATTATAGAAAACCTGGGGTTGGTTTGTTTTGTTTTGTTTTTAGTTCTCGATTTTGACAAATTTACCAGATGTTCTGGTGACTTGAGGTGTTTGAGTTAGTCTTCCTGTGTGTATCAAGTTTTGACATTTGGACTGCCTTGAATAACAAGTTGATCAAAAGTAAAATTCTCATTTAAGATGCTATTTATCAGAATATCAGAAAAAAGACAGTGTTAGCCATTTGGCCAGATGCACTCCAAAAACTGATATGAGAGAGTAGTAGTTGGCACAATACATTTCTTAAGCTTTTTAACAAAAAGTCCTTTTGCTATTAAGCACCTTCTACAAATGACCTTGGAATTTTCTGCTTTGACTTCATCTAAATATAAAAGACATACAAAAAAAAAAAAAGACATACGAGATACTGCTTAGGTAGCTAAGAAGTAGTTTTAAAAAACCTGTTGGTGAATTTGTGTGTTCTCTTAGG